>NC_035108.1:343282659-344482659 GCF_002204515.2 Aedes aegypti | reverse complement strand
TTTCTTGTTTGGAATCATCAAACATTGAATGTTTTGTCGAATTGCTCATACTCTATCATTCTTTTTTGGGTCCCTTATTGCTCGATTTAGATAAATGAGAAAACGGACTCTCTAGCTAAAGCAGACGTTAAGGAAGGTAATGTTTACGAGCGTTTTCCGATGATTTTTTTTGCATTGATCGGTCAGGAAACCTTGATCAGTTGGCAACAGAAATGGTTAGATGGCTGCATTCCACATTCCAACAGGTGTAGAAAAAAAACTTGGTTTAAGGGGTTGGACATAAGTCGAGATTTCATTCGTGTGTTGTGTTGGATCATGCCCAATCACTATGTATTCGTTAAACGCACATACCAAGCGTATTAGTCTCTCGGAAAGCAATCTCTGTGATTGTGGACAGGCTTATGAGCAAACATGGGAAAATTCACTCACTCACCCGAGTGCTACCAATAAAAAATAACAAAGTATCTGTTGCCATCGAATGTTCAGTGACAGCCGAACGCTACTAGGGTGAGCGCAATCCCGACGAACCACAAACGTGTGCACGCTAAGCCAGCTATACGCAGCGCATGTGTTAAAACCTGGGAGGGAGAAACCAATACAAAATTTCTCTCTGTCACAGTGAGCCGAGATTTTGCTGTCACGAACTGTCACTGTGAGCCCGCGTCTTGAACAATGGACAAACATAGAAAAAGCGCGTAATTAGCCAAAGCATATTTTTGCATTTCATCAAAAGTAGTAAAAATCGAATTAAAATCAATTCATGCACATTCAAAAGTAACGTCACGAGAGCACCGTTTATTCTAATTAAATATAACGTATTGGAATGAGGTTCTTTTAACTGTTTTCATTAAAACTTAAAATTAAACGCATAGAAAACTGTAGCCCTTTTTCAATGTTTGTCCAGAAAGATCGAAGGTACACAACTAATGAAAACTAGCGATTTTCACTAAGCCTGCCTTGATTGTCGCTGGCAAGCTGGAGTTATCTTGCAATTTGGAAAAAAAAATGTGTCCAATTTCGTGTGTAGTATCTGTGCCTCCCTCTCAGGTTTTAACACACGAAATTTGATACAAAATTTTTCCAAACTGCAACATAACTCCAGTTTGCCAAAGACAATCAAGGCAGGCTTGGTGAAAATCGCTAGTTTTCATTTGTTGTGTACCTTCGATCTTTCTGGACAAACATTGAAAAAGGACCACAATTTTCTATGCGTTTAATTCTCATTTATATTTAAAACAGTAAAAAGAGCCTCCTTCCAATACGTTATACAGTGGGATTCCGTTTTTGGCATGCTCCGTTTTTGGCATGCTCCGATTTTGGCACCCCCCGATTTTGGCAACAAAATGGATCCGTTTTTGGCAACATTTTTCAATACCATTAAAATTTGTATTTTTTTGTAAATATTATCGTGTCTGTTGCTTTAGTCACTTGAATAGCATGTCAACTCCACACCGATTACATTCCAGATCTCCATTTTCGTCGATGTTTCCCCAAATCTCACCAACTACTAGAACTCGCGTACGCGCTTACTTACTTAAGAATGGTCATTGGTCATACATAGGCAACGTTTCATGACACCAATAATCTCCACCAGTATCTCAACTTAAGACCAATCTCTTTTCATAGGCATCCATATTGACCAGCCCACTTGAGTCTGCCAGTAGGTGATACAATAAAAACACTTTTCTTCAGATTTGGAACAGCTTGTTCGAACAAAGCACATAAGAGCAACGAAAAATTTATGACTCACACAGAGTTACAATCATAAATTTTGTCTCGCTGTCTTTATTATTATGGATTTACAAACATTGCGTATGTAAAAACACACCGCAATAATAGATATAAATATGTACAGCAAAATGTCGTGTATCATAACCTTTTTTTTAATTTCATTAAATAACATGACAAATGCGAATACAGTCCAAACTACAATTTATTTTCAATAATACCATTGAAGCGTGCGGTAAATACGACTGAGAGTGTTTTTACTTTTTGTCTGTGGTATTGGTGTATATATTGATCTTTCTGCGTCAACTATTTAAAGCTACGTTCTCTTTTTTTTATAGACTCTATAAGGCGTAAGATTTGTTAAGAGACGATCCAGAATTCTGTACAAGATTATTAATCAAGGATACGGGTCTCAACATCATCAAAATGTTCCTTACGAGCTGAGTCTATGAGTATCCTTACTGTACCCTGGAGAATCCTTAAGGGATTCTTCGTTCTTGTGGAACTTTTCAGAAATTTTAACGAATTCATGAGGATATCTGCAGATTACAAGTGGACACTGAGAGCTTCTTAAGGGATCTTTAGAGTGTATAAATGGTTATGGAGGATTATGTCCAAAATCTGGTGATTCCTAATAAACTCTAGGGCGTCCTGTAAATTTTAAGCGGGATAATGTGAATTTCTAGTAGTATTTTTAATATTTTCGGCGAAAGCTTTAGGATTTTGAAAAGGTTCCCAGAGGAATTTGAGGTGTGCTAGTGGTAGCCTAATAATAATAAACTTTTATTTTTTTTTCATCGGAGACTTGAGAATTTTCGGCAACATCGCAACGGAATTCCAAGATGTTAACTCATAGCAAAATCCTTAACAAGATCCTTAGAACGCTCTGCGAGATCCTACGGATGCTTGGCAAGATGCTTTAGTGCTCAAGCGTTTTTTCTGTAGATTTCTTATGAGAACCTGAAGATTCCTATAAGGTTCATGAGGTTTCATAACAGGATCCTGTAAATTTCAGTTGATTCCATAAGGCAGGTGTAAAGCATATATCTAGCTAAATTAACAATTATTTCAAGAAAAAAATAAATTCCACACAATTACAAGACATTTATGCATCTTCTCATGTTTTTGTTTGCCCTTTTGATACTGTCAACCATTCATTATAAAATGCTTCACTTTATTAGAAACATAAATTGAAGGAGCAATTCCAAACTTACCGAATTTTTCAAATTTTACGCTAAAGTCCAAAAGTTAAACTGATTTTAAATGTTCATTTAATTAGAAAAAAGGTCATGCCGTTTTGCAATACCCAGCGCTTTTGATTCGCAAATACGTCTTTAAAAAAAAACATTTTTTTTGTTTTCTCTCATAGTTTTAAGAAAATGTCCAGTTCTTCAATAAAAGTCACTTATGCGATTATTGGTTTTACAAGGCCCTCTTATACAAAAATTATGCATAAAGCTTCTAAAAAATAATTGAATACGTTGAGGCGTAAAAACGCGACCAGAATATCGTTTGCCAGATTTAATATTACGAAGCTATAGATTCATAGCATGGTATAACCCTTCGGGAAAATGCTTCGAAGTGAACCTTTTCGAAGTCTCAACGCCTTATGATTCCATAAAAATGATGTATTAACATTGTAATGATGCTTTCAAAACTAATATTTGAAAAATAAAATTTGAAATATGGGTTCCGATTTTGGCACGGTTCCGTTTTTGGCAACTGAAAATTTCAACTTTGTTGCCAAAAACGGAATCCCACTGTATTCAATTAGAACAAACGGTGCTCTAGTGACGATAATTTTGAAGGTACATGAAATTATTCTAATTCGATTTTTACTACTTTTGATGAAATGCAAAAATATGATTTGGCTAATTACGCGCTTTTATCATGTTTGTCCATTGTTTAAGATCTGGGCTCACAGTGACAGTTTGTGACAGCAAAATCTCGGTTCACTGTGACGTAGAGAAATTTTGTATTGGTTTCTCCCTCCCAGGTTAAAACTACACAGAATGAGGCAACCAATGCAGAACTGGCTGACTGAGTGAAAATACTGTGTAGATCGCACTTATTCTGTGAGTAGACGACGTGTTGGCCTTCGGCTTTGCGGGGATCAATGGAAACCGAACTGTCAATCATCTCCCGCGCGGCAGCAAACAGTTGGCCGTTGGTAAGATGGGGAGTTTTCTGGGATTAAATAATCGCGTAGGCTGTCAAGCGAGTTGAAACGTAGACGAAAACATAGAAATTATAGTTGAAAGCATAAGTTGCTATACTTAAAGCACACCGCCTATGATACAGTGTGTCACAAAATTATCGGCACACATGCACCGAAGAGAGCGCCATCTTAGCATGAGGATAATCATATGTAGTGCAATACTATTTCTGTACAAAGAAACAAGCTTCTAGTCCTTGAAAAAGGTAAAATACATTACCGAAACCGTCGGATGTAGATGCGAAAGTGTTTTTTGCTGCAACTTAGACTGCTAAGGCCGATAACATCACAATTCCGAAAAGTCGAAAGATGGTTGCAAATGCAGAAGTTTTTTCTTCATTTGCTTCCGCTTCGGCTATTCGAATGAAAAAATCTCTGAAAACTTTAAAATTTAAATTCCAAGCGTTCCTCCTCTGTGCGCAATTCACTCATTCGGTTTGTTTACCACCGTTTGCACAAAACTGCGTACAGCCAGCCTCCTTTGCATGAAGAGAGGCCGATTTTGTGCGCTCGGCACTCATTTCTGAGTTTAGCAAGTTCACGCTAAACTTGTCAAACTCAGAAATGAGTGCCGATCGCACAAAATCGATGATACTCTATGCCCAGGGAAGTCAAGGAAATTTCCATTACGTAAAGATCCTGGACAGACCGGGCATTGAACCGAGACACCTTCAGTATGGCTTTGCTTTGTAGCCGCGGACTTTAACCATTCGGCTAAAGAAGGCCACACGCACGGAATGTAATTAACGGCACACGTAGTCGGTAGTGAATCTTTCTGTTGCCATTTTTGTCTCACTTGTCACTCAGCGAACGTGTAGAAAGCGCATTGGAAATTGAAACACTCATCTTGTTTGGAGAAACGGCAACCTCGCTCTTGACTGCGTGTGGAAGTGAGCCAGGGGAATTTATTTATCAAACTTGTTACAATTTGCGATACATTGCCCATCATGGATCTCTATGGACCGATGCACGGGTTCACTATCTGACGTTCTAGCGGTGCCGTGTTATTTATGTGACCATGGAAACCAGTGAATTCGGCACCGCTCAAATGTCAAATTAGTGAACTCGTGATAGATGGGATGTTTTTCTTGGCTTGCTTTGATCGTGCTTTAAAATCAGTAGAGAATAAATTCTGCAATGCCTGTCAGAGCCGCGGCATTGCAGAATTACCTTTCATTTGATTTCGAAACATGATCAATGCAAAGCGAAGAAAACATCCCATCTGTATCGGTCCATGATCGTAAATGTTTCGCAAGTTGTAACAAGTTCAATAAACAACAGCTACGAACAAGAGCTCCAAAGAGAGAGCGGTGATAAGATCCATTTTCTCGTTGTTTAAGGCCCAAACGCAATGAAAGCGGAACGGCAACGGAAAGCGAAACCGGTCCGCCAGGATGAACTATAACATGCTAGTCGACTCAGTATTGGTTCACTTTCATTCGTTGACAGCTCAGTCGAAATAATGTGATTCATGCTGGCGAACCGGTTCCGCTTTCCGTTGCCGTTCCACTATCATTGCGTTTGGGCCTTTACCGTTGGGGTGAATGTTTTATTTTACTGCCTATAGATCTGTGCACGGGTTCACTTTTTTGACGTTTGAGCGGTGCCGAATTCACTCGTTTCCATTGTCACATAAATAACACGGCACCGCTCAAACGTCAAATAGTGAATTCGTGCATTGGTCCATTTGTCATCCCCGAACATCTGATAGCAGTAGTGCAAATTGCAAATTTAATCCAAAGGTGTTTGTTCACCCCAAAAGCCGTTGACAAACTGAAGGAAATTCTATTATCCGCGCATCGAATTCAAATGACTATTTCTTTCTCACTCCCTCTGCCATGCAATGTCTAGTGGTTATCACACTCAATGGTATGGGTGCCCTAGTGTAGATGTGATTGTGAACCTTAGAGGAAAACAATATGCACTCTGTCTCGGAAAACACCCAGAACTTGGGTGTAAATATTTAAAATTGGGTAATATTTCCATATGCATTTTGATGCCTCTGGAAAGTGTGTGCAAGTTTCGTTGAGGAAAACAAAAACAAACTGTGTATGATTAGCGTATGCATGTGTTCGTGTGTTCAACTGTCACTAAGCTCTCTTGTATTCCTCTTTCATTCTGCCGATCAGGCATCCCTTATAACGATGCTTCTTGGTATGCGTGATTGAGCGTTTAACGCTCTTCACTCCACCTCGTCTCCATCAACACAACCAAAGGCTACCATCGTTGAATTGATTCAAACGCAAACCAAAACGAACAAGAGTGAGTGTGCACTGCTTGTGCGTGCTCATTTTGCCATTTTGCCAAGATAAACTGAAAGAATCGTCCTTTACCACATTTTACCATATTTTTATTACGCCCACATTATACACCACAGTAGTGTTTCTAAGGTTTAGAGCTTGTTCAGATGGGTTTAATCATTCAGTGTTAGCCCCCCAATTCAATCATAGCTATAGTAGTAGATGATGAACAGGTTCTCATGATGTGTTGTGGGTCATAATTGTTATACAGAGTGATAACTGAGAGACACTTTCAGTTTTCTCTGAATTAAATCTCTGTTGGAGAATCATCAAATCGGCATAGAAGCAATGTTTGCCACCTTGTGTTTGTCTCATGATGGAAGAATATGGTAAGCATCTTCGCCTTTGAACCATGATCCTCGCTTAATTTGCGATCTCGCTCCAAACGCCATTCATATACAAATGTGTGTAGTTTGTTGTTTTTGGGCAAACGAAAGGATTTACACGTTATTTGACATAAAAGGGCTCCTGGGGTAATATGCACCGTCGGGGCGAAACGCACCTTGTCAATTTCTCTGAAATAAACTAGTTTTGAGGGAAAAACACAACAGGGAGATAGAACAATAAATACGAAAAGCACGATTCTGATGTAATTTTCTCGATGTTGTTTTGAAAGTGATGAATTGAGAATTTTTACAATATTTAACCATAAAACAGATGATTAGATACTGGGTAAGTTGTTGATGAGATATTTGGCGATGTAACACAAAGATTTCTATTTTCCATAACATTTACTATTAACCGCCCCGTTGGAGCAAAATGCACTCTATTGGTCGGGGCAGAACGATCCATTCCAAAATAAATCACAATCATAAAAGTAAAGTTATTTGAAGTCTTTACTTACATATTTATGCACAATTGTATCAACTCGTAAGCGAAAATCATCCAAAACTCGTGTTTTTAGATAAATAAAATTACGTTTAAATCACGATGGTGCATCTTGCCTCAATGTTGAGGTGTGTTCTGCCCTAAAAAGAGGTGCATAAAATTCACTCAAACATAGTGTATGAAAAAAGTTAAATTTTCCAACAATCTAGTGTAATTATGATGAAAATTTGCTCAACACCATGTAGGGTAATCCTTAACCAACTAGATTCGTATATTAAAACACTACATACATGTTGTTTAGTGTTCATTTCGGCACAGCTTCCTTAAGTGGTGCATATTACCCCAGGCGCCCCTACTACAATGAAAAGCAAATCCACTTCTATCTCACAGCGGTGATAGTTTTCTTTTTTGTTAATTCATTTGCTCATTTAGCTAATTACACACTCGGTTACCAATGGCTTTTAGGGCGAGATCATAAGTTATTAGATAATTGAAAGAACGTCTTTAATATTGGTAACTACAAAGAAATTTCGGCATTATAGAAAATACACTCTGTACTTCATCAACTCAAATTTATTAGTTTGCTCCTATGAATTTCCACCTTCTTAAATTTGTTCATATGGCTCTCATCCATACCCAGTTGTTAACCTTGCGATGGATTTTTTTTTTGGTTTTTATATTAAAATTGATCTCTTATTCTCAACCTGTTTAACTTACTTTACTTTGTTGCCCGACTTGTGCTTTAATGCTTTGCATGTTTACAAAACATACACCATTTTCTGTTAGTTAAGATCCTCGTTTGCTTAATCTTTTTATATATATTTACTTCCGTCCTAATTGTGTATAATGTATTATCTTCGCTCCTTACCATAACAACGAAGTTATGCCCGTTTTGCTCTTCTTAAGGTTCTATTAGGTTTAGTCAGTGGTAGTTTTACTCGCACCGATTTTTTGTTTGTTTCCGCCATTTTAGCGTTGTTTGCATTTTTAAAATGTGTATAAATATGCTTTATTCTTCGTAGCTATATTGAATGAAAACTTTTGTTAGTTTGCTCCAATCATTCAGTTGTAAGATCTATGTTGCTTCTTTCAGAAGCAATTCATTCAAATAAAAATATATATAATTTGTGTTGTTGACTACCACAGGATCCCTACATAGGTTTTAGTATATTATAATTCCATCACTTTCGGTTTGTTCGTATGTATACTCCAATCTATAGTTTGAAACAGTTAACACTTTGTTTTCGATTTTCGCTCGCATAAGGTTGATTCAAAGGTGTTCCATTGAATGGGATTTCAAATTGCCTTACTATGTTTGCTAATTCACAATAGGAAATGAGTTTTTCTCAGCTTCGTTGACCATGGAACAGTAGAAAAAGAGAATGGATTTGACTTGTTGGGCTTAACTATGAATAGCAATAAGATTAGATAAAAGGCTTAACTTGAAGGGTTTCAAAAGGACTAACAATCGTACGATGATTTGTTTGGTATTTCAAAGGGTAATGAAGTGCCGCGATTCTTTAGCTTAAGGTTATAATGGTAACATCAACACTATTACAGGTTAACGATAGGAAATTGTGCACAGTTCGGTTACAAGGTACATCAAAATTGAAAACTTAGAACGAAGAACGAGTGACGGGCAAAGGTTTTCTTCAGAATGAATGCCAATGGGAAATAAAAATACACTCAATTTTTGTATCTTCTGCTTGGATTCCATCCATAAGCTTTGAACATTTTCGTTTATTCTGATTAACACTAACAATTGTTCTCAAACGATATGTATCTGATTCAATTTATTGGGAAAACCGACGAAGCTTACTGTCGCGATGAAAAGTACTTTTGTATTGTTAGTTTTGAGTCAACTTATGGCGTACAACTTCTAGACGGTCACTGTTCAAAGTGGTTAACTTAATGGTAAATTCAACGCTTCGACAAGAACGTCCGCTTGTTCAAGAGCAGATTTGGTCTTTCGAAGGATGACTTCACTTTAGAGAAATGCTTTGCTTTGTTGTTGTTTTCTTACAGTGGGAAGGAGAATGCATTTTTTTAAATATATTTCCTACTTATGTGATACTCTTAGGTAGAACTATAAACGCCCTTTTACAGAGCAGGGGGTATCCTGCGACTTTCAAGTGCTCTGTAAGAGTTAACATTCCATAAAATTTGTTTGCTATGCTCTGTAATTGTCTTCTCTTCCGATTCGATATATAAGAAACATTCTGTGTTGTTACAACTCGTCACAAACTAAAGGCTATCGCGCTCCCTTAAGTAGCATATAAACTTAGATTAGGACAATTAGGCTTTTTGTTTTGTTACCGTTTGGTTTACGTTCAATTCCTACTGGTAATTCTAAATGGTTTCCGCTTTTCAATGTGTTTGCAAATCCTAGCACTAACCTCAACATTAGAGCTTGGTTGCTGTTTCTTCTTCTTGTATTTCTCTGTCATCTTATCACAATCATTAAGTACAAAATATTGAAAATAAAAATACTTTCGAGGCACGTTAGTACACTTTTTCTTTGCTTTACTCCAGCTTGCTTCAGGGTTCTACTGTATTGTTAGCACATTTTCTGTGTTGGAGATGTTGGTGGTTTGGATAGCACACTTGGACATGGAAATGCCATGGAGATGGTTGCCGTTCTGGGTATAATACATATAAGAAATTTTATGTAGTTTAAGTACTTTCGCTGGCTCAGGACTTGATGATAACCTCTATACAGCCTATTTTGGACATTTTTCAAACCAGTCCCGTTTAGCTCATAGTGAATTATTTATTATTTCGGAAGCTATTTATTCTTCCAAGAAATTTTCTACTAGATTTATATTTTTGACTTTATCCCTTCGAAGTTTTCTATCCCAACCGTCTTGTAACAGACAAACAGATTATTATGAGCTTGATTAGTTAGCATTGGCAAACTAATGGTTGTAGTGGTAGTTTCGAATTAATAAGTAATCTGCTAAAAGTTATTCCACTAAATTTCAGTGACACAAATCCAAAGCGCAGGCACGTACATAATTGATTATTCCGATCAGTTTAACCACAATTCGATTATGAATCCATTTCCGGTCAACAGTTTTCCAACCATACTTGCAATGAACATTTTGCAATTTAGCTAAAAATCCACCAAAGCCCCATCGCTTCGTAATGAACACGCTAATGAATACCACAATTAGCGCTAGTATTAAAACAAATCACGACCTTCCATTGGTGGAAAGCCACAAATTACGTTTTTCCCAAAATCCCTGTGTCCCGAATCATGCCCCATCCACACATTATTGCTCTCATCTAATCCAGAATCGTTGCAAACCATTTCAGTCATCCCACAGTGTTCTAATGGACACAATTTAGCTGCGATCGAATGGCTTAAGAAAAATTTCATATCTTAAGCAAACAAATTCCGAGGAATGGAGTGGTGCCTACTCCTCTCCTGGTAATCATTTGTAGGTGTCTCATTTTTCCTGATTTCTCCCATTTTTTTGCAGAACACATATATAAAGGATAATGATATCGAAAAAATAAAAAAAAAGTTCAAATATATACGTATTGCAGAAATATTCAGGAAAGACTTAGATATTTTTTCAGGAAAGACTTTAGATATTTTTTTCTGGGGATACGTCAGAAAATTGATTGATGAGTGCCTGCCGAATAAAGCGCTGTCATGTCTGTAAATATCTTAATATTTTCCATTATCTACTGTGTTAAAAAATGCATGAGTGTATCGGATTACAACAACAGGAAAGTTAAAAAAATCTTCTTGAACTCTACTTAGAATATGTTGGAAAGACTTAGAAATACATTAATGCCAATCCCGTTAAGGCCAAGTCAATCGTTTTGGCAACCATGTTGGCATAGCAGTTCCCAATTTTAAAGTAATAAATCGCAGTCCTCATTTGTCATATTGATGCGGAAAAGTATCACTATATGCGCTGACATGCAAGAAGCATGCTGATACTTTTTAAGATGCATCAATGCAATATCAGCTGATTTTCTTCATATATATTTAAATATCCCAAGATGTCGAGATAGTTGGCGACACTAATGCGCAGATCAGGAAAGAAGACTTCTTTGAAAGCCTCCATTACGTTACCAATGAGCTAACGTTACTAGATGGTGGTGACCAATCGATGAAGTTTTCAGCTCAAACGTATGTTCGGTTCTCCTAATTTGTGCTCTTGAAAATTTGAGGTTTGGCAGCGATTCATCTTCACCTTAATGATAATGCTTCTACTGTTTGCGCATATTCTTGCGTGTGAAGTAGGTACTGCTGTTCGTCTACTTCCTAGCAGTAGGCCTTTATCATTGGTAACGTAATGGAGGCTTTCAAAGAAGTCTTCGTTCCTGATCTGCGCATTAGTGTCGCCAACTATCTCGACATCTTGGGATATTAAATATAGGGGAAGGGGTGGTAAAATGAACACGTTAAGGAAATCATCTTGTTTCTGATAGAAAAACGAGGAATTTGTATAGTTCTATCGCATAACATTGAAAATGGGGATGTAATCTATAGCAGCGACATGGATTCAGACTAAAATAGCTAAATTTTACCATTTTTTCATCGCTATCAAAAAGCGATGCAAATGTTCATTTTACCTGCACTATGTGGATAAAATGAACAGCGGTTGGTGGTAAAATGAACACCACGCAAAAAACGTGAGCAAAACAAATATTTCTGAAAATTTTCATTGCCCCACCGAAAATACATCCATTAATGATTGTAATCCATTCAAAAAGAATTACAGTCGACTCTCCACAACTCGATGTTCTATAACTCGATATACTCTATAACTCGATGGATTTTTCGGTCCCTTCAAATTCCCATACATCGTGCTCTCCATAAGTCGATATTTCTATAACTCGATATCTCCATTAGTCGATGTCACGCGAGAGGAAAATTTCCCTCCATAACTCGATATCCATTTTGAAATCCTTCTTATACGGTGAAACTTGGACTAATTCTTGTTTGAAAATGAATAAACTCTTTAATCAGTTAAGTAAGAGTAAAAAAACATGAAAATATAAATTTTGATTTTCAGTAAAAATATGTGATTTTTCAACTATTTGGAAAAAAGTTTTCAAATATAATTTTTCAAATTGCTATCAACAAAATGATATTGCTTTCTTACAAAAGTGACCATAAAAGTATTGGAAACACAGAAATTTAATACTTTCGTTTTTGGATTTTTTGTCTCGGTATGTTCTATAACTCGATAATTCTATAAGTCGATGGTCCCTTGAATATCGAGTTATGGAGAGTCGACTGTATAAAGGTATCAGATTTGACATCATATCATAACGATATTCACCTCACTGAAAAACCTGAAGCCTTCCGAGCTTAAAGTTACGTCAGTTCTAATTTTCAAACGTGGTTTTCTAAAATCTTAGTTTTTGTTGATATTGTCACTTCAATTGACCTCCGTATCAACTCGAACACTCAGATTTATGCTCTAAATCGTCCGTGCGTGATAAAAATTCATCGATATTTGTTTTTTCTCGGTAAAAAGAACGGTGTTCATTTTACCACCCCTGTTCATTTTTCCACCACTTCCCCTATATGAAGAAAATCAGCTGATATTGTATTGATACATCTTAAAAAGTATCAGCATACTTCCACAATGGTCCGTCAACCTCAATTCCAACGTTGACTTCAACAATAGAAATATTAGAAGTTGTTGTCACAAAACTAATTTCAATTAATATTACCATAATTTATGGGTTTTCATTGTTTGTTCAATACCATGTTGTTGTTTATGTTATTAAAATTAATCTGACACTTTGAGGCCCGGTACTCACGCTGTCAGTTCGTGGCAAACTAGATGTTGGTAACACGAACAGCAGTGACATTAGCATTCTTAGGTTAATGCTTCTACTACTTCAACTGACGGCTCGGTTTGAAGCAATGATTTTCAATCAAGTAACCCACAATGATGCATTGCGTAAATTGCACGCATGTACTAAAAACACGCTGTTCTAAACTTTAAAAATTGTCAAATCTGACGTATCTGTTGCGTGCTGATTTTCCTCTAGACACGTTATTAAAGAACTATGGAAGAAATCTCGGAGGAACTCTGGAGAAAATCATGGAGGATCTCCAAAACAATTCCTGGAGGAGCTACGAGGAATTTCTGAAGGATTCTAGAGGAAATTTGTAAGAATTCATGAAGAATCCATGAAGGAAATCCGAAGGAATTCTCGGTAGAGCTTCGTAGGGATTCCCAACAATAATTCTGAGAGAATTCCTGAAGGAACTCCGGAGAATTTCATAGAGCAACTCTGAAGGAATTCCTGCGGAAACTCTGAAGCTTATCTAAAAAAAAATCATGGAGGAATGTCCAGAGCACATCCGAAGGAATTTTCTGGAGGAACTATTAAGGGAATCCCCGGAGGAGTTCTTGTTAATAAATCGCGGAGGATTTTCTGAAGAAAAGGAAATTTCCGGAATAATTATTGGAGGAAGACCTAGACCGAATCTCCGGAGGTGCTTCTTGAAGAATTCCCCGGAGCAATTCCTGGAGGATGCTCGAAAGATCTTCTGGACGATTTCCTCTCAGGAATTGCTATTGGGAAACCCCCGATAAATTTCTGGAGAAAATTTCCGGAGGAATTCCTGGTGCAAATCCCCAGATAAATTCCTGCAGGAAAAATCGGAATAAGTTATATAAAAAATCCACTAAGAAATTCCTTGAGAAAATCCGCAGAGGAATCTCTTAATGAATTTCTGGACTAAATCTAGAAAATTCCTGGAGATCTCCTGAAGAAATCCTGGATAAAATTCCCAGAGGAGTTCTCAGGAGGAATTCCTGGAGATTAACCCAGGAGGAATTCTTAAAAAAAATCTCTGGAACAATTCTTGGAGGTAGAGAAAATCTACTTTGGATTTCTAACTGTAATTTCTCCTGTTATTTTCTTTATGAGGAATTTCAACAGTACAGTCGCCTCTCCACATCTCGATATCGAAGGGACCATCGAGATAGGGAGAGATCGATACAAAGAACCAATTTTTGATGAATACTAGATTGAAAAACATTCCGTTGCCAAAAAAATAATACACAAACAGACGTCATTTTGCGGTCCTAATTTGTTTTGAATCCCAAAATTTGGGTTTAGTAACCTTCGGTATTGGTCATATCGACATACGGAGAGAAAATTGAGAACGAAAAATCATCAGAATCACATCGAGATATGGAGATATCGAGATGAGGAGGATATCGAGATATGGAGAGTGAAAATGTATGCAGACTGAAGGGACTTGTGAAATCATCGACTTAGGGAGAGATATCGAGATGTAGAACATCGAGATGTGGAGAGTCGACTGTAATTACTCCAGTTATTTTCTCCAGTGTTTTCCAGAATTTACCTGTGGGATATCTCCAATTCCTTCGACAGTTTTACTCAGGATTCCTCCAGGTCATTTAAAACAATCGTAGAGATTCATACAAAAATTTCACCAGGGATTTATTTTGCATTAATATTTCAGGAGTTCCGAAGGAATGCATAGAGGAATTGCGACAGAATTCTTTAAAAATTGCGGAGAAATTCCCAGATCAATCCGGAGGAATTCCGGAGTATTTCCCGAAGCAAGTCTGAAGGAAGTATCAGATAAACTCTTGGAGTAACCGAAGAATTCCAGAAGGAACTTTTAAGGAATTGCTGGAGGACCCACAAAAAATCTGAAGGAGCTACCGGTGGAGCTCCTAAGGACTTCCTGGAGAAACTCTATAAGAATTACTGGAGGATATCTGAGAAAAATCTTATATCAACTCCGGATCGATTCTTAGAAGAATTCCGGAGGCGTTCCTGTAGGAAAAGGGCTTCGTGGCCATGTGGTTAGTGTCACCAAGGCATTGTCCGGGATTTCGCGGTAAACCATTACGCGGTATGCCATTACGTGGTCTATACACATTTCGCGGTGTGGTTTTTCCTACGAGTTGCACTCAAAATGTTTCAGTTATAACATTTTTATCGGTGATTTAGCCTTCTTTTGAACACGGACAGTCCTTTAAATTGCACTATCAAGATAGACGAAACATCTCTGTTCAAACCACGAATTGGTACTGACCGCGAAATGACATGCCGTCAAATGTAGGAGTTCCTGAAGGAAATATGTAAAAAAAACCGGAGAAACTCTGAAGAAAATCCTGCAAGAGCTTCAAAAAAATTCTGAAGGAAATCTGAGGAATTTCTGGAGGAACTTTGAAAAAATTTTGGATGAATTCATGGAGGAAATCCGAAGAAATTTCCGGTGGAGCTCTGAAGGAATTCCGGTTGTAACTACGTTAAAATTCTCGGAGGAACTCTGATGGAATTTCCGGTGAAGCTTAGAATGAATTTACAGCGAAAATCCTGAAAGAATTTTCGAAAATACTCTGGAGGAATTTATGAAGGAACTCTGAAGGAATTCCTGGAGAAACTCCGAAGCTACTCCTGGAGGAGAGAAATCTCTGGAGCAACTCTGGAGGAAATCTGAAACTTCTGAAGGAAATTTCCGGAGGAACTCCTTGTGAAAACTGTAAGAGGATTACTTGGGGGAAAATCCCAGGAGAAATACTTGGAAAAAAATCCGGAGTAATTCCTGACGGAAATCCCAGGATTTATTCCTGGAAAAAATCACCAGAGGAGTTGGATGAAATTCTTGGATGAATTCCTAGGTGAAATTTCCGGAAAAATCGCTGTTGAAATTCTCCTGAGGAATTCCAGGAGAAAATTTCCGGACGAGTTCTTGGGGAATATCCTAGGAGGAATCCTTGAAATCCTTGAAGGAATTCCTGGGGGGAAATCTTCGAAGAAATTCCTGGTATAAATCTCCACTGGAATTTTTGGACGAAATCTCCGCAGGAATTCTTGGAAGTCCCCTGAAGAATTCCTGGTGGAAATCTCAGATAAATTGCTGAATCAAATCTCCTGAAGCAAAACTCCGAAGGAGTTCCTGGAGAATGTTCCCGGAAAAATTCCTGAAGGAAGCCCACGGAGGAATTGCTGGTGGTAATTTAAAAAAAAATCAACGGATAAAATTTTGATGGAAATATCCGTACGGTTTCCTGGAGGAAACTCCTGGAGGATATCCTAGAAGGAATTCCTGTAGCAAATCACCGGAAGAATTCCTGGAAGAAATCCAGTAAGACACATTGGAGGAAGCTCGGTAGAGTTCTTGGAACAGCTTTAGAAGATTTTTGGAGAAGGACTTCGTTGAGGTTGAGGTGCGCAGGTTTTCAAGAGAGATGCTGGTAATTCCTCCAGGAACTAATTCATCCAGTGATTTGTTCAAGCATTCCTCCATGCATTTCTTCAGGAAATGTTCCAGGAATACCTCGACTGATTCCTTCCTAAAATTCCTAAATTCGGTGCTGGGATGTATTCAGTGATTTTTGCAAAATATTTTCCAACTCTCGATGTATGAATGTTTGCCTTTCAAGAAAAACTTTTATGGGTTTTGGAAATTTACGTTTTTCATCTCTTCATTTATCATGTTGAATATTAGATCTTAATAATTTATGCAAATTAAAATGATTACCAAATAAAGCCTATACGGGTTAATAAATTCCTACAAGGATTTTTTGATAAATTCTTTCGAAGATCCATCTTGAAAATTCTACCTGAAATTCTCCATTAATTCATACGGCTATTTAGTTCTTTAGAATTGTGCTCTAGAAAATTTAAGGTTTGGCTTCGATGTATCTTCACCTTAAAACATACCTCCACTGAAGGAACAGTGTTCCTATTTTGGAGGGAAATTTCAATTGAATCGTGATGTTTATATATTCGAATGATAGAAAGATTTTAAATCTATCGACTGATAGGTTGAAATAGCATATGTCACGATATTATCACCACGTTAATGCAGTTTCCACTTAGGTGCACCACTAATGGTACATTTGCCCCATAGAAGCAGTTTATATCTTTTCACGAAAATTATTTTCTTATCAAACTGTATTGACCCCTTGAAAATAGCCCAGAATATTCAAATGACTATTACTTCCATTTCACTCGATGAAACATTTGCAAAATAACAGAGAGGATGCTTGGATACCATGTCTATTGAATGATGGGTGCACAATTTATGGTAATTTTTCGATAATAACGGATTCGGACACACCGTGGTCCAAAACCGTGCAAACCATCACAACCATCCCTACGTTTCCAAGTGCGCTATCCAAATTTAATATTCACCGCACACATCTCCTTAAGAATAGATATAAATATTCGTGTAATGATGGACCATTTTACCATGAACACGCCGCCAATCCGTAGCGACGTCAACCGGAAAGTCGATGATGACGACGTTGATGGGCTTCTTCCGAGATGGCATCTGGTGTCCTCCCGGAGAGCAGAAACGAAATGAATGTCGTCATAGTCACGTCCAGCCCCTCGGACCATTACCCTGCTAGATGGACCGGTTGTTGCAAGAAAAAAGTCCAGCAGCACCCGGATATGCAAGGGCACGACCGAAACACGCCAAGAAGCCACCACGAATGCGACGACCAGCTCGGAGTGGAAGAATGGCGGAGAACGCTGCATATTCATAACGTATTCTGCTTACTGCTGTTGCTATTGCCGTTGTTGAACGAAGGTGGCTTCGGGGAGCCGGATTCTTCTCCCATCATCATCGTTGTCGTCGTCGTCGTTGTCGCTGCTGCCGATTTGCGCCGATTCTGGGCCGATGCTGATCGCGACTGTTGGACACGATTGGTTATGCCATTATTCCCGGATGCTGTCGTCGTCGAGGGAAGGCCACCGCCACCAGGGGGAGAACTGTGGTTATTGGTGCGGCGTTTTGGCGATGTGATGGACCTGTGGAGAGAGACGATAAGGTGGAGAAAAGATATGAGATTGCGATAGGGTTACCAGACGTACTCTTTTAAGAGTATATGTACTCCTTTTTGTCCTAAAAATGTGTACTGTTATTTTTTTGTTAAATCAAGTTAACATCAAGTGTACTGTTTTCCAGATATTTCGCAAGATTGACTATAAATTTGTAAATTTATAAGAATCTGAGATACGGTCGACTCTTTGTAACTTGATATTCAAGGTACCATCGTACTATCAGCGATCATCTTTTTGCCCACCCCTCCAATTATTTTCACGAGAAATCAAGTATCATTTCACCCCTAAATGATTCTAACAAATTATGTTGATTATTTCAAAATAACTAAATTTTAACGAAAATTTCTTAGAACAAATGTAGTTTGATTTAAACGTCTCCGAATTGGATATTTTATATTTGTGAAAATGTCATTCAGAAGTTAAACCACATTTTATCCCTAAAAAAATATGGTTTTTCAAATCAATTCACTAAAATATATACACATTTCAATAACAGTGTACTTTAAAAAATATTGCTATATCAAACCATAATGGTCAGCTTGAGTGTTTTGTCACCTTAGAGGAGCTTTTGGCAATAAAATACTTGACTCATTGTTGGAAGTTTTGTTTTCTTTGATATGGAAGGTATTTGTCAAATTATTTAATACTCAACTATAATCGCAAATATGAAATTTTGGATCCAATAATAATTTTTCTAACCGTTATAACGAAAAACAAAATGTACAAGTTCTCTTATTAATTTTGCAAAATAATATACATAATCATGAGCATGAGCATGATTGACCGCCCGCAGATGCTACTCCGTTATTGCAAGAACAGTAGCATCCTCAATGTGTAAGTACTGGTGCTCTCATTATTATAACAAACAATAATGGCGCCGGCTGCATCCGAATGCAGGTCAATTTAGGGATGGGAGGGAAATGTTGACATGTTACTTGCTTTACGGAAGCCGAGGAGTCCTCTGCACTTCCACAAGTAGACACTGGGAGTTTGGATATGGGAAAGGTTTGGGCAAAAGGATTCGTTTTGGTAAACGATAAATATATAATTTGAAATTAATGCGCCTAACCGGATTCGCGATATTACTCGATAAAAGCATTGAACGCCGAACAAGTGTTCGTCGCTCGCCCAGCAAGCGACAAGATCAAAGGATCAAACACTACTAACGCGATTTGCGATACTATTCCACCGTGGTTCGCGAACGACGCGCGACATTTTTGATCCTGCCCTCGTCGCTGGCCTCCGCAGGAGCAAGCAACCAGGTCGAAGGATCAAACAATACTCTTTGCAAAATAATATACAAAATTTTAGACTAACTAAGTCTTTTATATCTATATAAATAAAAATGGAATGGTGTTTGTATGTCACGAAATGGCTAACGAACAAGTTAATGGATCTGGATGATTCTTTCTCCGCTTTGTACGTCAAGGGTTCCGACGTGTTTGTGTGTGTTAAAATTCCAGGATATTCACCAGGAAAGTTGGAAAAATGAAAGTGAACTGGACTAGCATTTTGTATGGGAGAATTCACCGCAATTTTCAACAGCCTACTTGATGGCAAAACGAGTTTTGCCGGGACCACTAGTATGTTAATAAATTCAATACTAAAAATAGATATAATACTTAACTTAAAGGCTTTCATGGGCTTTTTCTCCATTAATTCATGGGTTTGATCCAAATAAGTTGTGCAATTTTGTAAATTTAAATTAAATATATGCGTTTTTGTAGAACGAAATGTTTTTCTGTCCAATATATCGTAACCACAAAACAATTTAAAACAAAACTATAAGAAGGAACGCAATGTTTTTCGACCTACAATAATTCTATGCCAATTTTCGGATTGTCATGCAAAGTATGCCAAAATCGTCTAAATGGGTCGGAACTTCACTTCGAGCAGGTGGCTAAAGTTTTTTCTTTCTTAAATTTGTACCAAACGCCTAAGCTTAAGGTAGGGAAATGTATTTGATCTATTTTGAAAAGCTTCTTTTGCAACAAGTTCATTTCGTCTTAATCTACATTTTTGCTTAAGTTTACATAAAGAAATTTCTTCAATATCTTGAGTTAAATCATTAAAATTTGTCAAAAAGAAACTCACTTTAGTCAACCTATTGCTTTTGAACTCCTGATTGAAAAAAAAAAAACTCCACATCAACAAATTTTATTAAAAACTATACGTAATGTATGTATTATCCAATACTGTACATTCGTTTAGATAAAAACAATCAAATCTTATTTTTTACAAAAAAAAATCGTTTAGGGATAAAACATTTGATAGGGACAAAAACATCCTATTTTTAAATATTGACTAGAAAACTTTGTCCCCTTAATATTTTCATGTAGTTGACGCCTATGTTCATGGTAACACTATGATGTTAGTTCACTAGAAATCAATATTACACATTTTCTTCTCTCAAATGTTCAAAAATAACTGTTTGTTGGTAAGACAGCTCCGTAGCTAGATTAAACTCCGATTTCAAATAATGTTCGTGTGCAGCCGGGTTTCCAATCTATAAAATAGTTTGCATCCAAATTTGGTCACATAAAATTTATGGCTTGAAGATAATGTGCTTTTGGGAGAGTAAAACGGGTTTAAAAACTGCCGAGCAGAAAAATTTAAAAATATTATTAGATTAACATTCAAGTAAAAAAGTAGCAACAAATGCAAACTTAAGCTTATCTAGTCCACCATGGGAACACATTTTTATATAAATTTAAAGCTCTACTCTGATTTTGTGGTTGGTATCGACTGTGACGGCTTATTTCTTTCTGGTTTTTTTCGGCTCTACCAGTCTTTGAGCAGCAAAAACTTTCCGAAGTTTCGGCGTATATCTAGCCTTCTTCAAGGATTTCTACAATTAAGTGAATAATTTATATAATAAATTATGTCAAACATTGTTTGCGTTGTGTGCTTACAAAAGCTGCGTTTTGTTGTCTGTATTAGTGTCTGATCTGACTTGAGATTGTCTTCTGTTTTCAATGGCGTCTCACTACGACTAATGTTGAAAAATTAGACATTGAAAATATCGATGGTATTAAGTTTCCCACGCACTCTTGACGTATCATTATATATAGAGTGCCAGTACCAATGGTTGTAATGTACCAGTAGATTGAACTATGGGATAAAACGTACATTTTTCGATAAAAACGACATGCGCTATTTTTGATGGATAGATCGCCTCTAGTTTAGTCGATTTACCAAATTTCAGCTTTTTATTTTATCAAAAAGTCATACACATAATTAAGTTAACGCAAAAAATTCGCTCCCTTGCGCCAGTACTTGTCGTCGTGTTCCAGTAGTGTATCAACAGATAGAAGAGGTTTTGAAATGGTTGTAAAAAAATGAAGGAATGTCCCAGAGGTAAACTTTATGCTTCATTCGAAAGATATTAGTTGCTGTTCAGAGTTTGTCCTATGTAAAAAATTACAACTACTGATCAGAACGGTGATTAATTTGGATGCTGTGTACGAGATGTAACATGCTCTAATAAATGAATAAATAAAATAACGTTCGTTTGTTGTCGTGCACACAATCAAAACCGAACGAATTAGGCATTTCACGGAGAAATTCTCTCTCTTTCGCTCTTCAACAAAACTTGAAAACAATGGTGCCAGTACTTGTCAACTTTGGCAGATACTGGCACCATTGTTTTCAGATTTCCCGAAGGAGAGAAAGAGAGCGATTTTCGGATGACGTCACCGTGCAATGGGAATATTGAGCTTCTCGAGAATTTTTAGCATTTCGATCACTTCCTCTTTACTTCGAATGTTACGCGCCATGGTCTAGTACTAGTTGGGCACTTTGCGAATCTTTTCTCAAAACCGCTGACCACCACATACGTTGCACGCCGATCGATTATGCGCCGAGTTGTGGGTCGGTCAAAACGATTTCAATCGCTTGCAACTTGAACCTATGAAGGTATGAACAATTTTATTCCATGTGTTTTGTATCGGTAAAACAATTATGATCGCTCTCCAGTTTAGGACTCGAGCCCTAAAAGTGATTCACTTCCTCGGCGCGATATTTTGACATTTCTTTATTTACTTTTTGGCTGGCGCACAACTCGGCACATGGGCCACCGTCGCGCAACTTGTTGGACAGTCTGCGGATTTAAGTAAAGATTCGCAATTGCAATAGGCAAAACAGACGAAATGTATCACAATCACAAAATGCTCAAACGTAATAGACACACACAAAATCTTAAAAAAACAGTTTACACTAACACATAGTTTGATCGTCAGTAAAGAAGGAAAAGCATTTGTGCGCGGGCGATAATTAGTGTCGAGCGTTTATCGAAAAGCATAGGTGCGGGCGAAAACTCAGTTGTTAACTTTTTAGTGACGAAACATTTCAGAAAAAACTGAGGGCTACCTATAATGATACGTCAAGAATGAGTGGAAAACTTAATACCATTGATAATTTTAATATTTAATTTTGCAATAGTAGCCATAGTGTAACGTCATTGAAAACCAAAGGATTACTAAGATGATCTCTTTTTGTTGTCTTTCTTAAAACGATAGCGGAGCTCACCCATGTGGGGAAATGAACCATGGCACATAATTTCAACAAATAACTAGCGTTTCGTTCTGAAGAAAATCTATGGTTTGATTATCCCAAGAAACATTTAGTTTTCTGTAGCTCCTTATCATCTAACAGCTCCAGCTAATTTCGTTGCGCTCCATGCGTTTTGTACAGTTTTCCCTTGTAGGGAAAGGTAAACATCGGAAAAATATACCTGTCAAATCCCATAGTGACACTAATACAGACAACAAAACGCAGCCTCTGTAAACACACAACACAAAACAATTGTTGACATAATTTTATTATATAAATTATTCACTTTATAAATCCTTGAAGAAGGCGAAATATACACCGAAAAGTCGGAAAGTTGAAGCAAAACTCATTTTAGCTGCCCAAAGACTGGTAGGGCTGATAAAACCCAGAAATAAACAACTCTACTCAAAAGAAATTTTGTTGTACCTGGTGAATTTTTCCAAAAGTTTTCTGAAATTCGTTTGTAGAGTATTGAAAAACCTTCGGGTTCCAAAGAACACATCGTTCTTTACAAACTTTGTCTTAAATTTTACGTTTTAAATATGAATTGATAAACAAGATTACAATATTCTGCTATCGTTTAAATCTACATTTGAACATTTCGTAGTTTGTTCAAAAGTTTATCCAAGCTACATTAGGGTGAAAACACATACATTAGCATGATAGCGTTCAATCACTGCTCTTAGTTTGTTCCTAACATGCGTTTTCAAGTTTTTCAACGAACAGAACCTTTCAGCGCAAGTCACAGCAAGAAGCCTCGTAACTTTTTATAGTAGTTTGTCGAAGGCAAATCTGCATGGTAGTTATTGAAACATTTCCAGATTGTAGATTAAAACTTGTGACTTTTCAGCTTAGCAACTAAACCACCAACTGCCATAATCTTTCCTAAATTTTTATTTGTAATCATTAATAACTAAAGAATAGCTTCTCCGGATATTCACATACTCTCTGGAGGGTTTAAAATTCCGCTCAGGCCTACTAATATATTTTTCAAAATATCGAATTTTGCGTCAAACAACTTTTTAAACGATATCGATATGCATACACATCTGCATGTTTGTTTGAAACAAACTTCTCTTCAAAAATCTGTAACCTTTTTATCAGAAAAGCGGAAAAAAACTAAGTTATTTTTGTCTCTTCAAAAGTCTTTAAATTAGAAAGCCACAGCATAGAACAATATAATTGTTGGTACAATTCACTTCTCCGGTGCTTGTGGATTTTGATAGTTCTCATTAAAAAAATTTGCTCTTGGGGGGTTTGACCCCCAAAACACCCCCTTGGTTGCACCATTGCGCAATAGACATGTTTGATAACAGGTTGATAACAAAATGTGTTATCTATTCCATAACATTTTTATAAAGCGTGTGAGGCAAAATTGACTTTCTGTGGTACAAAATTGTTTGGAGCGTAAGTTTAATTCAGAACATCCTTCTCTTATACATTTTCCGTGATTTATGAACATAATATTCAAAAAATATCAGATGATGCAATTTTATTTGTCAACTTGAACTCAGTGATGACAAACTTTACTATTACTTTGTTATTCGACAAACAAATTTGAGTACTTATTATTGTTATGTTGGCTGATAATTCAGCCAAGGTCAACCACGTGGTATTATCGGGTTTGGGAAAGTGCTATTTTGGCACGAAATAGTGTTTTGGGTTGAGTATTTATGAACCATGATCCTGTTTCTGTCAATTTGAGTTCTGTTTGATCCTTCGACCTTGACGCTTGCTCCTGCGGGGACGGGCGATGAGGGTTGGATCAAACATATCGCACGTCGGTCGAGTAGTGAAATGAAAACGCGGCGCGGATCATTAGTAGTGTCAAGCGCGTTAAAGACAATTTTTATTTCATGCATGTTTTTCTAACATCGTCCATGTCAAAATTATATGAGTCTGTAAAATAAAATCTTGGAAAATAGTAAGGAAATAATGGAGAACAATTAAAAACCTTAACTTTTTCGCTCCTTTGTACCAGTAGCAGTGGGGTGTTCCTATTATAGTGAAATTATATGGTAAATCAATGTAAACCACTATTATAGGAACAGAAGTAAGCAAATACCACTAGCAAATTTTTATAGAGGGCAATGGACGACCTCTGGCGATTTTTCTTTGGCAAACCATTGAAGAGATCAAACATCTGGATTATCATGAAGTACCCGTTACTATCAAAATCTCTCAATACCGTCAAAATCTGGACACTGGAATTGCTAATTCAATTTAAGAGCTCATGCAACTTAGGAAAAACGTTTCTTAGAAATTAACCCAAGATCGGTCGCATGCGTGTACTGAGTACACGCACCCTGAAAAAAGATCGCTCTTCATACACAGTTCGAGCGAGGTGGTGTCAGCAATGGTTGAATGCGCGACCGCTCTTGAGTTAAAAGACATCAACAAGCAGAAAGCAGCAGTTTTCACAAAGCCATCATATATTTAAAGATTTGAAAAAACAATCTGAAGCCCTCGGACTACCGAAGGTTTGTTTGTAGATTTAAAAAAAAATCGAAATTGGACGAATAGGGCTTTAGACAGATTGAAAGCTGTTCCTGAGCTAGTGCAGACTGGTTTGAAAGACAAGTTTTCCGAAAACTTAGTTGATAATACAATCAAATATAATCCCGGTCACCAAGTAATTACAGCTTACGGGCCACATCACACTACTATTCCAAATCCTTACGCGGGCCGCACTTTGGTGACCACTGCACTAACCCAATATCCTTTCCATCTTTCCAAATCTTGAAAACAAGTGTTAAGTTGAGTCTTATTTCTAAAAACTGTACCTTGTTTTGTCAAGTGCTTGCCCCAGACAACCAAGAATACATATACGTATAACGTTATGCGATCTTTGTGTGTGCAAAGTTTTATGTATGTATAAGATTCCGTAAAAAGCCTAACACATACGATATGTTATATAAAATATTGCATATATGCAATATGAGTCTATAGATTTTATAACGAAATAATCCTTACTCTTATGTGACAGAGTTGAGAAAATGTATTCTTCCCAGTCCGAGCAAATATGGTAACCCTGAGAATGGCTCGGAATGAATATATTGCGAGTCGAGTGGAAAAATGTAGGTTAGGAATGATTGCATTTTTCCTTTATCCGCTATTATATTGTGAATGTGGAACGCGGTGGTGCCGATTGTCATTTGCATCTGGTTTCTGGTGATTTGTCGGTTATCAGTTTATCGTGGAGTTTAATACATGAAAGAGGAAATAATGCTAATGCTTGAATGTGCACATTTTCTGGTTCAACAAAATGGAGAAGTTTGTACAGCAATCATCAAAGAAAATTTCATTGACTATGACTGCTATGAGTAACGCTAGTCACGCTCCAAATGAAAGTCTGCTATCAAATGATGTATTTATTACTAAGATCAGTGGTTCTCAGTGGTTACCAAGTATTTGAATTTGTTAATTTTAGATTCTACAATCACCTCATCCTTAATCTATACAATGTGTGCCACATTGTATTGATAGATACTTCTCTTCTAAAAAATATGTTCATGTAAATCGTTCTCATTTAAAACAACATTAAATAGCATATTATCAATAGATATTTCATCGATTAGGGCGATAAAACCAGATTCGGCCCATTTGTGTTTTTTTTTATCATCATGCGACGTAAAGCTTAATATAGTCGTTTGCTTTTGATGCCCTTCAATTCAATTATCTGGTAATTGGACAAATGAACTCATCAAGCCAACTTCAATCAAGATCTTATTAAGAAAATGAAAACCGAATTTAGTACTTTACCAATTAATAAATGGTATCGTACTCAAATCGGTTTTCATTTACCTTTACTTAGGTATTCCACTAAACAGCTCGAAGATTTATTAGCAAGTTCTTCTATTTTTGTAATTCCTCGAAGAAAAATTGTTCTGATTCCAAGTTCCTTACGTTTATCATTGCAAACAACTACTTTCATGTCAACGCTCCCAGATAACATCTCTGTTCAAGTACCATTTTACAGCTTGAAGCCATTAAAACAATGTCTTGAAACGGTAGACATTCTTCAAGCAGAACAGATCTCACTCCAGCTTATTTTCTATAATCCAATTGTAGAAACCATAACTGCAACGGTTACTGAACAGACATTGTTTCCTTATCTTATCACTGGTGTGACGACAGGCCAAAATCCACCATTCACAAAATGGGCGTATAAATGGTAGGAAGCCAAAGCTCCCGAGACGGTTATGGTGCCATTAAATCCTCGTCCACTGGCATTAAAACCGCCGAGATGGCGATGATGATGGTCAGATGGCCGGGAACTGCACGTTGAAAAAAAAAATCTCCAGTTTCAAAATCCGGTCTATCAGCTGACCGACACCGCGCTTTGAAGTGCAGAGAGTTCAAGGACTTGTGTGGCCATTGACCATTGACTGCTCTTCAGGATGGACGGTTGGTTTTGATGGTGATACCAGTACCTACATTGCCCATGATCGCATTGTCGACGTAAGCGATAATATGATCAAAATTTTTGGATTTAAAATGCATTTACTATGCTTTCAGACAAAAAGACTTAACATTTAGAACAATTCCCGTCAAAATTCAACGCTCATTTCGCATAGTTATCATCTGATTAGCATGTTACATTAATTTTTGAATTTGAATAGTTATGAAATATGCCATGCAATCTAGGAAATTCGAAATGACTGTTTAAAGTATTGGAATCGCTGAGAACAACAATTGCTTGTTCACAAATTTAGGTTATAAGGGTAAAACGAGATAACATGAGTAATTACATAATTTTATCCAATCAAACATGCAGTTTGTCTAGTGTTCATTATGATAATTTAGGATAAGGTTTCTATGGCGATGACCAGGTGTTTACGTTATTTCATGCATACAATCTTTTAACAAACTTTCTGTTTGAACGGATGAAATGATGTATGCGTTTCTATTCGACAAAAGAATGAATCAAAAATTTCCTCCCAGTCAATTTTTGAATTTCTATCTCTATTAAATGAAAAGATTAGTTTACTGAAACAGATTAAAAGATGCAAAATTGCTGCCCAAACCATAAAAACTTATTTTCTCAGCAATGGTACTGTTGGTGGTTACGTCAATCATGAAAACATGGACAGTACACTGGCTACTCCTAGTTATCTGGTCCTAGAATAGCTCCCATACACATACCGCAGCGTCATCGCTGGTCATTACAGGATTAAGTGCTACCTTTATGGCGACCTACTGTCGACGGGGACTGTCCCGTCACGAGAGACGAGACGGTGTCATATCGCAGGTGTACCTGACCTCGCCGACGGATCGATTCTTGACACATGCAAGTGATGCGATAAACTGATGAGCTGACGCTTGAATCGGAAATTTGATAATTTTTTGGCTTTGTTCCATGCAAACTAACCCTTAAAGAGATTGGCTCATTCAATTTTATCTTTCAACCATTGCAGAGAGTTTACCTGACGGTCTTTGAAGTAGAAGCATTAACCTAAGAATGCTAATGTCGCTGCTGTTCGTGTTACCAACATCTAGTTTGCCACGAACTGACAGCGTGAGTACCGGGCATCAAAGTGTCAAATTAATTATAAAACCCAAAACAACGACACGGTATTGAATAAACAATGTAAAACTATAATTCAAGGTAATAATAATTAAAATCAGTTTTGTGAGAACAGCGCTTCTAGCGTTCTACTACTAATATTTCTATTGTCTTTGACGTTCATGGGTCCTCTCGTGCGCAGCGGAAACGCGCCTTATCTAGTGAATTGGGAGTCGCGAGTTTGATTTTCACCGAGAAGACGGGAAACTTTTCCGCAAATTTTACTTCAATTTTATCTAAATGCAAAGTATATGAAATGTTTAGTTTTAAAAACTTCTACTCGACTGATTAACCTTAAAATATAAATCATAATAAAGAAATACACATTTTGATGATAAAAGTTGTTTTGGCAAGACATCTAGAGCATCCTAATGAATTTTACGGCTGGCACCATGTTTACATCCTTGAAGAAATTTATGAATGTCTTCACGGACAAAAATCTGATTCCCAAACCATGATTTACAAGCCATGAAATTCATGAATTGGCTTCGATATGATCTCAGGAAGACAAATCATGATTCATGGAGTCATAATCATTATTCTTCATAAGCGTAACATGCAGAGTAGACCTGTTCATATTTAAAAAAATGTCTGGAAATCTACCGGTCAAGCAGTATTCGGAATTCTCATGCCAAGAACAATGTCTGGTCAAATTTTCAGCTTATTTGATAAAGATTTCAGTATGCTTCAAGTTGAAAATGTGTTTTTGGACTTATTTCCAGGTATAAAAAATCATTACCAGCATATGGAAAATCAAAACCACTTACTATTACCACTATTTTAAAGCTAATTTTATTCTGTTAAAGTTTGTAGAACACGCTAATAAGATTAAATTAAGTTTTAACATTGTTTGATCCAAATTTGTACTCCGCAGTATCCAGAAATTACAGTTTTCTCAATATACATGGTATATAAAACACCCATTGGCATTATTTTTTCAGGCCCTAGTCAACGGGAATCAAACATAATACATTTATGAATTCATTGACCATCAACAGATTGCATGTTGCTTAAGGCAATAAATTACAATAAATGCCCAAAGATCGAACACCGCATCGCAACCTGATGATAGTTAAATCATGCATGACACATGTACCGGAAACGAACGAATTGAACAAGTTAGCATTGCTTTTTCTTTCTGAGTGATGATTGTTTTGATCGCATTTCACTGATCATTTAGAACGATTTGAAAACAGTCATCATCATCGACTGAGAAAAGGCAGTGCTAACGTGTTCATTTTTTGTATTCTCTGAAGCTCACGGTGGTGCTCTTGGCTCACCCACAGTGGATTTACAAATGTGCTTTATAATAAGCTATTTTTTACAATTTATTTTCGTAAGATAAATGGTAACTTTAAAAGAGATTGACTTTTAGATATGCATTGTCATCATGTCTGGAAATTAAAAATCCGAATTTTTCATGCAGGCACGCTGTTCAGTGAAAACACTTCCCGAAAAAAGAGGTTTTCAAGAACCTCGAGATACAAACCTCTACCAAACGATGTTAAAACTTGCTCCAATCAAAAAATCGTGTTCAGCAAAAGTTCGTAGAATTGGATAAACTACTATGTAGAGGTATTTCCGATAAATTTTGATGTTTTGTTCGGTAGTTATGATTTTTTCAAGCTTGAAAATAGCCCAAAAACACATAATTGATTTGAAGCACAACTAAATTTACTCTAAATTGAGTGAAATTTTGGCTAGTAGTTCATTTTGCAATGAAAAATTAAAGTATTGGTTGACTGGGGAGTTTCCAGACATTTTTGAAAATATGAATAGGTCTAATGCAGAGTGACAACACTTACTGGTGCGCTTTGCTTTAAGCCATTCGTATCGATCACCCGAAATTCAACACAATAAATTGGTAGTTTGATTAAGTAGGGGGGCTAGGGGCAAGAAGGACACCTTAAGATATATAGATTCAAATCATGGTTGATTACCACAAATTTTGAAGATTATTCCAGTGTAGGAGCAAGCTCACCTCTTGTTCTAAATGATGTTATCGATAGATTTCAAAAATATAAAATACACATGAGGATTTGAGATTTTTGAAACTGTCCTTTCTTATGAGGTTTTTAAACGAGGCACGGGGCAAGAGTGCCACTCGTATGGGGCAAGAAGGCCACCAGAGCAAAATGCCACAAATTTTGTATATTATTATTTCCCCGCCTGAACGATAAATTGTAGAGTAAGTAAAGATAAAAACTGAGGGATAGAAGTTGACTTATAGTTAAAAAGTAATTTTACGAAATTAATTTAGTTTTCATCTTATTTGACTGTAACAATAATAGTTAAAATTTTCAGAAACCATTTTGAATGTCCAAGATGGTTTATTTTGATTTAATTGAGTAGGAAACATTGATTGAATGCAATATTAAACAAGAAAAATAAAAGTTCATTTGATTTTATATGAGAAAATTGCGGTGTCCCTCTTGCCCCGTAAGACATACTGTTATTATATATGTAAAATTTAATGTCAAAAGGACTTTTCGAAAAAAAAATCCTCACAGCTATATTAAACAATTGAAAATCATCAATACTGTGCGGAAAAATCAATATGTTTTGTATTTATTGGGAGTCAAACCTTGTTTTCCAGTCTTACATTCTTATAATATTTCGCATATTCTGCGTTGGTGAGTTGAAGACATTTTTCTATTTTTTTGTACTAAACATTTTTAACTGTAATATTTACACAACCCTCAATTAGTACTCAATTTATACTTATCCTGCGTTAAACATCAAAAAATTGTTTTGAACTACGTGAAATTAGAGGTGGCACTTTTGCCCCAGGTGTCCTTCTTGCCTCATGTCCCCCTACGTGGCTCTCAATCAGAAAGTTCATTGTTCGAACATTGCTCTGACCTTTTTTACCGTTTAACTGACAGAACTATAAATAGATCATAATTGGATGCGCTTGTTATGATTTTGATCAGCTACAAAAACATAACACTTGTGTTGCGTTACGGCAATCTGACTCATGATATCATGAGTCCGAATCATGTTGTGTTTTCATCAGATGAATACACTCTGGAATCATGATATCTGGGTGCATAATCATGGTTATGGGACTCTGATTCTAACCCGCGCAAAAAAGTTTATTGATCCCATCAGTAATATGAAGTCAGCTGTTGATAGAGAGGTAAAAATCTCCTGTCTAAATCCAGCAATATCGGAAATACTTAGCGCGATTCTCTAATTCTTCATTTTAACTTTCCTATCGCATTTGCGTTATTTTTGGCCAATCGGCACGGTAAATGAGCTGAAACATTTTGTAAAAAAGAGATAGAAATCTGATTTTTTTTTACTTTTCCTAACTTTAGATTCGGTCGGAGATCCCGAAACCGGTTCCGCTAGAATGTGATGTGAATATTTTCAGACATTCATATAGTTTCATCATGCGACGACTCAAAATACACGATTTTTCAACCACTTTTCTTAACACCTAGCGTTACGTCTCTAGTTTTGCTATTTGACCATTTTTTTCCTATTTATATCGTTTGGCAAGCACAAAGATAGTTTATACCCGGAAAGTCGAGAAAATTTCCAACCCGGAATGATCCTCAACTATTCCAGATATTACTTCTGGGACTCCTCCTAATAATCCTCCAAAATTTCTTTCAAAGACTCGTTCACATATCAAGATTTCTACATATTGTTACAGAAGCTCACAGCTAACTATATGTTGTAAATTTCATTTTATTTTCATGCACGTATTTGGAGCATCAAAATAAACTTACACGATCAGGTAACATTCAAGCATCCTTAATTGAAAATTAAACGTGATGCTGTATCAAAAGATGAATTAGATTTACTTTTACTATATTCTTCTGTTTACGTTACATTGATATTTAAATATTATTTTCTGTGCTGTTCAAAATTACAGAAATTGATATTATTTTGTTATCAAGACGGCTTTGTTCTTAACTTGTCACATTTTTTTAAAAGATTCATTACAACATTTGTTTGATTTTTGAAATTGCTTTTGTGAGTTGATTGTGAATAATATCTGAAGTAATGAACAGTAACAAAATTTGCAATAATTCGGCAATGTTGTAGCATGTCTGAAACACGTTCTAAAATAATGTTGCTATAATTTTAATAGGATTTGTTATATTCTATACAAGCATGGTAAACATTATTGTATTCCTCTCGCTCACTTCCAGACGCAGTCAAGAGCGAGGTTGCCGTTTCTCCAACCAACCCGAGTGTTTCAATTTCCAATTCACGCTAAACCTGCTCAACGCAGCGCATGTGTTTAAACTACACAGAATGAGGCAAACAATGCAGGACTCTCTGGCTGAGTGAAAATTCTGTGTAAGTCGCACTCATGCTATGTGTAACCGATGTGTTGGCCATTGGCTGTGCGCGGATCGATGGAAATGGAACTGTCAGTCATCTCCCGCGTGGCAGCAAACAGTTGGCCGTTGGTAAGATAGGGAGTTTTCAGGGATTTTTTCCAGCGAAAAGCCGGAAGATGGTTGCAAATGAGAAAGCTTTCCCCCATTTGCTTCCGCTTCGGCTATTCGAATGGAAAAGTCTCTGAAAAACTTTGAAATCGGAATGTTTTTTTTAATGTTTTCAGAAGCAAAACAAACATGGAAGCGAATTCCGCATTCCAAGCGTTCCTCCTCTGTGCGCATTTCACTCATTCGGTTTGTTTACCACCGTTTGCACAAAACTGTGTACAGCCCCCTTTGCACAGAATCTGTGCTGCATGAAGAGAGGCAGATTTTGTGTACTCGGCACTCATTTCTGAGCGGATGAAGTTTAGCGTGAATGTGCTTTCTTCTTGTTCGCCGAGCGACAAGTTAGAGAAAAACGGCAACATAATGATTCACTACCGACTCCGTATGCCGAAGGCATCCGATTGCTACAGTGAATGATTCTTTACATTCCGATTCCGCACGAGTGGCTTTCGTGTTTGAGAGCTGATGAGCGCTCACTGACTGGGAATACACCCGGCGAAATGATTCAGTGAGTGCAAAATTCGTACATTTGGCAGAAAGCATTCAGAAACACGCTAAACTTCATCCGCTCAGAAATGAGTGCCGAGTACACAAAATCGGCCTCTCTTCATGCAGCACAGATTCTGTGCAAAGGGGGCTGTACACAGTTTTGTGCAAACGGTGGTAAACAAACCGAATGAGTGAAATGCGCACAGAGGAGGAACGCTTGGAATGCGGAATTCGCTTCCATGTTTGTTTTGCTTCTGAAAACATTAAAAAAACATTCCGATTTTAAAGTTTTTCAGAGATTTTTTCATTCGAATAGGCCGAAGCGGAAGCAAATGGGGGAAAAATTTTCTCATTTGCGACCATCTTCCGGCTTTTCACTGGAAAAAATCCCTGAAAACTCCCCATCTTACCAACGGCCAACTGTTTGCTGCCGCGCGGGAGATGACTGACAGTTCCATTTCCATCGATCCGCGCACAGCCAATGGCCAACACATCGGTTACACATAGCATGAGTGCGACTTACACAGAGTTTTCACTCAGCCAGAGAGTCCTGCATTGGTTGCCTCATTCTGTGTAGTTTTAGCACATGCGCTGCGTTGAGCAGGCATAGCGTGAAGAAATGGCGAACGCGTTTATTCGTGTCTCTCATTTAAGAGCGGAGTGGTGCTCTCTCCGCTCAGTGAATCTTTTGATTTTCGGTTTATCTCAACACGCTAAACTTCATCCGCTCAGAAATGAGTGCCGAGTACACAAAATCTGCCTCTCTTCATGCAGCACAGATTCTGTGCAAAGGGGGCTGTACACAGTTTTGTGCAAACGGTGGTAAACAAACCGAATGAGTGAAATGCGCACAGAGGAGGAACGCTTGGAATGCGGAATTCGCTTCCATGTTTGTTTTGCTTCTGAAAACATTAAAAAAAACATTCCGATTTCAAAGTTTTTCAGAGACTTTTCCATTCGAATAGCCGAAGCGGAAGCAAATGGGGGAAAGCTTTCTCATTTGCAACCATCTTCCGGCTTTTCGCTGGAAAAAATCCCTGAAAACTACCTATCTTACCAACGGCCAACTGTTTGCTGCCACGCGGGAGATGACTGACAGTTCCATTTCCATCGATCCGCGCACAGCCAATGGCCAACACATCGGTTACACATAGCATGAGTGCGGCTTACACAGAATTTTCACTCAGCCAGAGAGTCCTGCATTGTTTGCCTCATTCTGTGTAGTTTAAACACATGCGCTGCGTTGAGCAGGTTTAGCGTGAATCGTTTGCGATTCATCGGGATTGCGCTCACCCTACAGTACTTACCCGATTTTGTCTGCCCCCGATTTTGTCTACCCCCGATTTTGTCAGCTTTTTACCCGATTTTGTCAGCCTATTTGAAATTTGTCAAAAAATTGTTATCGCCATGTTTTATCACGTTTACATTAAAATTGATGATGATGTTTGATGTCATACACGCATGGGCGTTGCCAGAGGGGGCAATGGCAATGCCTTTTATCAAGTGTTAAAAAGCGATACTACCAATATAAGGGAGGGGGGAGGCCTTGATAAAAAAAACTGGCTACGCTCATGTCCATCGCTCTCTTAAAAGTCCATTTAACCATGTAACAAGTCAAAATTTGAAAAACAGGAACAAAATAAAATGACCCGATTTTGTCAGGTTCCCCATTTTGTGAGCCTAGAATTCATCGAGGGGCTGACAAAATCGGGTCCTTACGGTATTTCTATTGAAAATACATATAAAAAATTCTGAAATGCTGCATTTGAAGATTAAGTGTATATGCAATGGATCTCCCGTTTTCAAAATGACGTCCAAGTAAGAGGAGCAGCGTGTCAAACATAACATAACAACATAACAGACCTTTGATGTTCTAGGCAGACTTGGTGAGCTGCCACTATAGGGAAAAAGCAATCGAGAGGTATGATGTGAACAACGTGGTTTTGGTATCCAAAGATCACAACTCACCCAGCAGCCCAGAACTCTGCCCTATCGATCGGTATTGGACCTTGATCAGATGGAATTAAAAAAAAACTAAATCTATGGAAAACGAGCAGCAGTTTAAATCAAGCTGGCGTTAGGCGACAAATAAGTTCGATGGTACACAATGTAATTTTATAGAAAGCGTTAACCTAAAAGCACATCAACTCGGATTTGGCAAACCAAAATAATTAACGAATATTTTTTCCTTCAAATATATGAATTGAGCAGCCAAGAGAGAAAAAAAAAGTTTTCTTATAATGAATTTTGACTGAAAAATTCACTTATTTTGTCGACCAATTTTTGCGCGACGGCTGCTTGGGCACGTCAGGAGTTAATCATCAATATTAACCTCCTTTTCCCGAGCAGCCTAGATAGCCGCGTAGTGTCGGTAGCGGTTGTTTCAACTGGCTAAGAGTTAACACTACGGACTGCCTGTTCCGGTGGTAAAAGTCCACCTCACAGGTGACCCCTAATTTATGGTGTGATGCGTACCGTGCCTAGGAATGAATGGTTAGGGGGGTCTAAATAAAACCTAACCGCTAACGGAGCCTGTGGGGTACCAGGGCGCCCTCCACAGTATTGAGTCCTTCCTGTGCTACCCGGAGCAATGGTGCAGGTGACCTTGTGTTTCTCCGAGATAATCGGCTGCCCTTCTTCAGTCTCTATCCTGAGGCTAAATAAGGGTGGGATTATGAATATGCTGACATTTAATTTAAATTATCACCTATATGGATTCGCATTATGCGTTTTACACAGTGTATTCTGTGCTCTTTCGCCTTTGGCGACTTCAAATAGATACCGATCTGGTTTTTTCGTTGCTGGTCTTTTTTTGTGCTGAGATTGCAAAAAGCTTAATCCTGCCTAGTTTGGGTAGTGGCTACGGTTAGGTTAGCTCAGATCAATTTTCAGCATAAAAGAACAGCAACGATCAATCTTTGCAGACTCATGCAAAATGGTGCAGCCCAAGTGGCGCTAGTACAATAACCCTACTTTCGTAGAGGGAACTTCTATCCAGGTAACCTTGTGGACCCAGTTTTTGCTACTTTCAGCAAACTTGAAATGGCAAACTCGCGCTGATCACATCATCTGGGGCAGCTCAGATATCAATTTGAGAGGCTCCAGTCTGATGGAATACTTTCGTAGTACAGACCTTGGATTACTTAACATAGGCAATCGCCCAACCTTCATGGTTTCTAATAGAGAAGAAGTGTTAGACATAACGCTCTGCTCGAATAGAATCAGTCACGAGTTGACGAATTGGCATGTATCAGATGAGGAATCATTATCTGATCATCGCTACATCTTCTTTGAACATTCAAATGTAACTGCGCAGACTTTGCGTTTTAGGAATCCCCGCTCAAGAAACTGGGAACTCTATATTGAATTGGTTGCGACCAAATTTCATGGATATTCTCCGTCCATTGAAAATCCAAGTGATCTGCATGATGCCGTTGATACTACAACATCCTACATTATGGAAGTTTTTGAAGAAGCATGTCCTCTGCGGTCTGTAAAGACCTCAAGAGTGCTATAAAAGCTCCTGCTTCGGCCAACTCAAGGTCGAAGCGTGTTATCGCATGTCGAACTCAAATTGAGGAACTGAATTCAGTCAACTCTGTAAACCTTGTATGGGTACCTGGCCATTCTTCCATCGCTGGAAATGAATTGGCCGATGAGCTAGCTCGCGATGGAGCATCGCATGACTTCATTGGCCCTGAGCCGGCTATTCCAATTTCGAAGTGCTGGGTGAAGCTTCAGATAAATTCTTGGGCGGCAACTCAGCACAAGCAATATTGGAATAGTTTGGAGTCATGTCGTCAAACAAAATTGTACATTACTGAGCCATCTCCAAGGGTGGCGAAGTATTTAACAAATCTGTCAAAGCAGAATTGCAGTCTCTTGGTCAGAGCGTTGACAGGCCAACTATCAAATAGCAAACATTCAGCGTGCTGACTCTTTTGTTTGATAGTTGTGACTCCGATTATGGAACTTCGTATCACCTGATATGTAACTGTCCAGTTTTTGTGCAAATGCGCTTCCAATTACTTGGTTTCTAATAGAGAAGAAGTGTTAGACATAACGCTCTGCTCGAATAGAATCAGTCACGAGTTTACGAACTTATTAAGTGAAACTGATTTCAGAAACCTGAATCTTCAGGACATTCTGTTATTCGTAACCCGCTGTGGTAATGAGCTATAGGCTCTCTTTACGCTCATGCGTTTTGCAGTGTCCTTTTTAGGGCGCTGTTCGAACCCATTGTGGTATGGAGCTACATGCTCTCAATTCGCTTATGCGATTTTCCCTCTTCAAGGGACCCCACTCCTATTTCCTCCCATCTTTCCCTTCCCTTTCCTCTCCCATCGGGTAGATGATGAAATAGGCTCAAATATGGCGATGGCACAAATCTCCCAAATGGCGGGGAACGTGCCTCTGGAGCCGGCCTTCTGATACCTGATACCTGGTGTAAATTTTGTTAAGATTTTTGATATTTTAACTACTGACGTTATATGTTTTATAACAACTAGTGATTCAATAAAATCATACCAGACCCACACATTCTGATAAAATCTTGTATCTTCTATCTGGTCGAGACTCTTCTAAGGATTCCTCCGGGAATTTCTCTTCAGGGATTTATGCAGAGATGTCTTCAAGACTTTCTCCATGTTTTAGTACGGCGATTTCTTCAAGAATTACTCCATATGTTTCATTTCTCCAAAATTTCCTCTGGTACTTTTCTCGAGATTCTTTTTCAAATTATTCCCGATTGTCCTCTGGGTCCGCTCCAGAAATTCTCCTAGAGAAATTCATCCTGGGATTCCTCAAGAGTTTCCTTTAGGATTCTCTTAGGCAAAAAAATCACTACCGTTTTGATTCATATTACGGACAGCTTCAAACTCCGGACACTCTACTTTGTATGGGAAACATTTCACATGAAATGTTTTAATTTTTGCCGTTCAAAATTTCATAGATATTAATGGAAAACTCTAATTAAAACGAGCCACAAAAGTGAGAACTTTTACTTTTGAGGCTCGTTTTAATTAGAGTTGTCCATTAATATCTATGTAGTTTTGTAATGTTCAACTGTTATAGTGGTTTGAAGATTTCAATTGATGATTTGACTTCTCTTGTTATAATATGCTTGAGCTGTCCAAAGTGTCCGGAACATGAAGCAAGCTGAACTATGGGGGATTAGGAGCATAATGAACACCCGGGGCGAAATGGACACTCCCTCAATCTCTGAGAATATGCATACTTCATCAAAAGTTCATACACTGCATGAAATCTGTATTGCATTTGAAATGTTTGACGGTAAAAAAGTTTATGTTTTGATTCAATCGTCCTTCGAAATTTGACTTTAGGTTTTTCTCTGTTTTAAATTGGCAAATAAGCAAGGGGGTGGGAGAATCCAATTTTTGAGCAAAATAACGAACCCAGAAAGGTTCTTTTCAGCTCTTATGATAGAGGGAGAACCCTTTTACACATCGGAACAACTGACACTGACAGACATCAAATATTTTGGAATGGACCGATGCACGAGTTCACTAATTTGACGTTTGAGCGGTGCCGAATTCACTCGTTGTCATGGTCACGTAAATAACACGGCACCGCTCAAACGTCAGATAGTGAATTCGTGCATCGGTCCATAATTAAATTTCATGCAAGTGTTCATGTTGCCCCGATACCTTTTTGATAGTTTTGTTTTGGACCTAATTTTCAATCTCACTTTTCTGGCATATGATATGATTTTTATTACCATGAATGAATGTAGCACGTCGTACTAACATAAAACTTGAAAACTAGCCGGGAGTAATTTAGGAAAATGTCATTATATGGTCTTAAAACAAGCATTTGCTTGATGTGTCCATTATGCCCGGAATTCCCCTAGCGTTCGGAATGAGAGTCATTAAAAGTCTACACATTTCTATTTATTTAAAATTATTCATGTTGCGGAATCAAAATCTTCACTCACCATTCCAAAGGTCGTTGCGTTGGGATCATACAGAATAATTTATTTTAAATGTATTTTGATAAGTTATACTCCGCTGAGGCCTTAAGTGTATGAAAATGAATCAAAACGGTACATGAATTATTCTAAGGATTTTTTTCAGGTTATCTGGCAGGTATTTCCCTTAAAATTTCTCCAGAGATTCGTTCAGAGCCTCTTACAACTCCTCTGGGGAATTCTCAGAGATTTCCTCTAGAAATTCCTATAGAGACTCGCCCATGAATTTGTCCAAGGATTCTATCAACATTAATAAGAATTCATCCAGAATTACATCTGCGATTTTTTATACATTCTTTTAGGAACTCGTTTCCTAAAGAAGTTTTTTGAAAAAATCTGGAGAAATTCTTGCAGAAGCCCTTAGAGAGATTGCTGAATAAATCTCTGGATGAATTCGGCTTTTTTATGATAAAAACTGGGTAGACGAAAAGCATATTTCTTTAAAATATGCAGAGAAAATCATTAAGAGTTTTTTTTTTGAAACAATCCTTTGTGAAATTCCTGAAGTAAAAATTGACAAAAAAACGCTGTAAAGATTTGGCTAGTGAAATCCCTGGATGAGTCTCTGGATAAACTCCTGTAGGAATCTCTAAAGGGTTTCTGGAAGATTTCCTGGAGAATCTTTGGAGGTAGCTCATGAAAAACTACTGTAGAGATTTTGCTGGTGGAATTTGTAGGACAATATCTGAAGGAAGAAAAACTCTTGGAGGCATCCCCGAAGGATTTTTTGGAGTCCCAGAACGAGTCCCTGGAGAAAGTCCTGAGTAATCTCTGGAGGATTATGTTTATGTTACGATAATAATTAATGTCGCGATTTTGCTCGTGGTTACTCTGGGAGAATTCCTGCAAGTAATTTGTGAGTTGTGGAACACCTGCAGGAATTCCTGGTAGAGTTTCTGGATCGATCCGGGGAAGAATCCCGGAAAAAATCACTGGAATAATTCCTGGAAGAATCTTCAGAAGTCTACTTGGGGATATCTTTGTATGTTTCCGTGGAGGAATCCTCGTAAGAAATTCCGTAGTAATCACTGGAGAAATATCTTGAGTAATCCTTGAATAAATTGCCTAGGTTGTAGGTTATGGCTTTCAGTCTATTATGCTCAAAAACGGATTTTAAGTTTTCATCCGACGTTTCGGACACATTTATTGTGCCTTTTTTAAGGAGTTAACTGTGTTCTGTTTTCACGTTAACTCCTTGAAAAAGGCACAATAAATGTGTCCGAAACGTCGGATGAAAACTAAAAATCCGTTTTTGAGCATAATAGACTGAAGGCCATAATCTACAACATAATCATCACTCTTGTCCGAATACATTTTTGCCGATTATGAAAGTCCCAAAATTGGTTTAAGATCCTTGGTAGATTATTTCATGCTCTGAAAGATTTTTTTTTTTTGATGAAATGGAAGCTATTGTGTTGTTTGCTTCCATCATTATTAATGCATTGTTTACAATCAAATAAAATTGAGGACTAATATTATACAATATTCTCACATCTGACATACCTGTGTTACTTCAGGGATTTCGGTTGACAAAGCTCATTAAAGAGCGAGGTCTTCGTGGCATCTTGAATGATGGATGGAAATGGAAGATACTTCCAAATATCACATAATCCAAAAGCTCTTTATTTAGTAACCTTCAAGTAGACACGTTGTCACGATAAATGGGATGCCAATAAATTGGTCAACTACAGTCAACTTTCCCTAACTCCATATTGAAGAGACCATCGAGTTAGGAGGTATCGAGTTACAGAATACAAAAAAGTGCAACTACGATCCAAGGGAACATCGAGTTTGCCATGAAAACCATTTTATAACATGGTTCTCTAACTCAATATCGAAACATCACATATCGACTGAGGGAGATTTAACTGTAATACATAAAATGCCTTTAACCACTTGTGAACAGCAAATCGAAACTATGTTACGAATAAGCTTTTAATCTTCAAACAAATTTTCAGGCCAGCCATATTGTATGCTGTACCAATATGGACCAGCTGTTGTAATACCAGGAAGAAAGCTTTGCAGAGGATTCAAAATAAAGTTTTTAAAATAATTCTGAAGCTCCATCCCTGGTAGGGTACTAATGAGTTAAATATAATATCCAATGTTGAAATATTGGAACAAATGTTGAATAAAATTATTGATAAATTTAGACAAAAATCGTTGCAATCTTCTATTGCCACGATAAATTTATTATTAAACCTAGGTTAAGTTAGTTGAAAGCTTTTTTTTTCTCTCACAGGTGAAATCAGCTTACCTGTACAATTTCTGAATGTCCAATGGTATGTAATATGTGGATAACAAAATGGTAATAAAAGCTCAAATTAGTTTTCTCAAATTAGGATGAAATTGTTGCCTAACACAGAACCCCTAGATATAAGAAATGAATGTAATGTTCGAAATGAAACTTATAAAGTTAAAAACAATCAAGAAATCGCACGTATTCCACTTCTCAGTCGTATGAATACAGTAAGCGAGTAAATTTCAAGTGTTATTCCTTTCGATGTCGAAATTGAAACCCAAAAAACCTAAATCTTCAAAATGTATCCCTTAAAAATCCATCCAGCAAACGCATGCCCTCGAAACCGAAACCGAGTGGCATTCGCGAACGTGACCAGGGCAAACATTTCGCTCCGGATTACATCTCCGGACACGGAAGCAGCAAGTGGAAATAATGAAAGGAAAACAGCAAATCCACCCTGCGACCGTTTTGTGACACGATAAGCCGGAATGGTGCAGCATTTTTCTCGGATTTCATCTGCTCAAATCGAGTGCACACTGCACTTGAAGTCACGTTCCCCTTCATCCCGGGAAAGGAGAACAAGGAGAACAGGAAACTGGGATGTAAGTAACTGCAATAACTGGGAGTAGCGTTGCATCCAGGAGGGGATGATGCTTAATGGTACCATTTAAGAATTTGAGCTTGATGGAACGGTGAGAAGAAAGTGTTTCTCTCACGGGAGCAATTGAACGATTAAACTCTGCACATCAAGCGGGATTTGTGAGCAAGGGCGTAGTCAGGTGTCCCATAATCACGAATCGCAATCTGCTGAATCAACAATTTGAATTCCTACACGAATTCCTTTAATACAAACTCCAGGACTACTTGCAAAGATTTTTCCTGAAATCTCTGGAAATTTGTTTTACAAGAAATAGGTAAGTTCAATGGAGCGTCTAAAAGAGAATTAATGAAATTTTGCTGGATGAATCCGGACAATGTCATTTTATGAAAAGTTTCAAATTTATTACTGAAGCAATTCAGTTTATATATTTGCAGGATATTCAGCCAACTATCTTTTACTTGGTATTCAATATCGAGTTAGAATACCATAGTAAAAGTTGGTTTTCATGGCTACGTCGATAATACCTTAGATTGCAATTGTACTGGTTTTGTTCTCCATAAAACGATGCATCCCTAACTCGATGGTCTCTTCAATGTCGAGTTATGGTGAGTAGACTTTAGTTGATTATTTTTGTAGGAAGGGTATCTAGAATTCCAGCTGGATACATTTTTTTTAAAGAAACCTCGGAGAAGTTTATGAAAATAATCCTAATATTTTTAAGAATCCAGTCTACAGTAATCTTTTAATTTTACAAGTATGAAGAAATATTATTCAAACTTTTTTGCAATATACTACAGATCACATACAGGCTTCGTCCTTTGGCGGAGAGGCCAAAGATTTTGACATCTCTGAGGTGACTCAGGTAAGTCAGATGTGAAAATATTGTTTAATATTGGTCCCAAAATGCTGCCTTGGGAAACACCAGCTCTTACAGGAGTTCTGATAATTAACCTGAAGTGTTCGATTTGACAGGTAACATTGGATTATTCTAGCAATGTATGCTGGAAAAAATAGTTTTTTTTTTTTTTCAAATTTTACAATCAAGCCTTCATGCCAAATACTATCGAATGTTTTTTCTATGTTTAGAAGAGCAAACCAGTACAATAGCCTTCAGATTTGTTGGAACGAATCAAATTCGTTACACATACTAGCTTAAGAGTGATCAAATTTAAATTTCGGAATCCGTACTGTTCATTGGCAAAAAATCAATTTTCGTTGATATAGACTATCGTTCTGTTCAAAATGACTTCTTCAAAAAGTTTAATGATTAAAAAAATTAAACAGATTGGACGATAGCTAGAAGTTTTGGCAGGATTTTGACTGGCTTTAAAATACAGCCTTGACATTTTTCATGGTGATATGCCAGCTGAAAACATTTGTTAAATATATCAACCAATTATAAGCTACTCTCTGAAAATTTCTTGATGAGGATGTAAAAAAATTCATCATTGTCAGAGGCTTTCATATTTTGATTTTTTTATCATAATTTATAATAATCACCATCAGTAATAGATTTAAGTAACACGCATTCGCAAATCAGAAAACCGTAAATCGCATAACCGGCTAATATGAAAGTATGGGAATTAGTTTTTGAGGAACAAACTGAAATAGATGTAAGGCTATCGCAATAGAAGTTTTTAAACGCACATTGATAATTGAATACAACGAGATGAAATGGGAAAACTTGATTGTTGAGTAGTTTATTAATCTGAGAATATTTGCCCTGTTTTCTTTGGTTTCGTATTTGGGTGTGAGCCATTAGAATTAGAAATTCTTCTAGTGATTCCCTTAGAATTACCCGCAGGATATTTTCCAGGAATTATTTCATCAATTCTTTCAGTGACTTCTTCAGAGATATGTTCAGGTACAATCATCCAATTTTTTTAATAACTAAAGATGTTACTTCAAAATTTTCACAGGATTTTTTTTCCAGGTATTCTTCAAGGATTAATTAAAAAAAAATGAAGAAGGTCCCATAAGAATTCTTTTGAAAGAATTGATAATTGCATTCAGATAAATTGATTTAATTTCTTCCATGATTTGCTTCAGAAATTTGGCCAGATATTCTTCCACTAAATGCTCGAGAGAAAAAATAGTTTTTTTTTTTCAAATTTTACAATCAAGCCTTCATGCCAAGTACTATCGAATGTTTTTTCTATGTTTAGAAGAGCAAACCAGTACAATAGCCTTCAGATTTGTTGGAACGAATCAAATTCGTTACACATACTAGCTTATGAGTGATCAAATTTAAATTTGGGAATCCGTACTGCTCATTGGCAAAAAATCAATTTTCGTTGATATAGACTATCGATCTGTTCAAAATGACTTCTTCAAAAAGTTTAATGATTAAAAAAATTAAACAGATTGGACGATAGCTAGAAGTTTTGGCAGGATTTTGACTGGCTTTAAAATACAGGCTTGACATTTTTCATGGTGATATGCCAGCTGAAAACATTTATTAAATATATCAACCAATTATAAGCTACTCTCTGAAAATTTCTTGATGAGGATGTAAAAAAATTCATCATTGTCAGAGGCTTTCATATTTTGATTTTTTTTATCATAATTTATAATAATCACCATCAGTAATAGATTTAAGTAACACGCATTCGCAAATCAGAAAACCGTAAATCGCATAACCGGCTAATATGAAAGTATGGGAATTAGTTTTTGAGGAACAAACTGAAATAGATGTAAGGCTATCGCAATAGAAGTTTTTAAACGCACATTGATAATTGAATACAACGAGATGAAATGGGAAAACTTGATTGTTGAGTATTTTATTAATCTGAGAATATTTGCCCTGTTTTCTTTGGTTTCGTATTTGGGTGTGAGCCATTAGAATGGGTCGCTGTATGATTGGTTCGCGAATTGTCTTCAAACCAATTAATGGACTTGCCTTGAGGAGTCTCGCCGGGAAAGTTATTGCTGATCCACATGTAGGTAGACTTCGACTACATACTTGTTCTGCCAGGTATTTCTGGAGGGATTACACCCCTAATTGCTTTAGAGGTGTCATTAGCTACGAACATCTAAGTTTTTCAAAAAAAAGTAATAGAAGAAGTTACTTACCTGTTTACACAGGGTTTTTTTCAGGCATTTTCGAGATTCCAGCATTTTTTTGGAGCACAGCACCGTTAAAAATAGATTTCTGTTCAAAATTTCGAAAACCGAGCCAAAAAAATGTATATAGAAACTTTATTTGCACGGTCGTGAAAAAAAATCCGTACAAAAACAGAATCGAGTGAATTCTTCATTGTATTCTCAGGCATATTTCTAACAACTCATCTAAGGATAACTCTAGCAGTTTATTACAGGCACTTTTCCAGAAATTCTTCTAGTGATTCCCTTAGAATTACCCGCAGGATATTTTCCAGGAATTATTTCATCAATTCTTTCAGTGACTTCTTCAGAGATATGTTCAGGTACAATCATCCAATTTTTTTAATAACTAAAGATGTTACTTCAAAATTTTCACAGGATTTTTTTCCAGGTATTCTTCAAGGATTAATTAAAAAAAAATGAAGAAAGTCCCATAAGAATTCTTTTGAAAGAATTGATAATTGCATTCAGATAAATTGATTTAATTTCTTCCATGATTTGCTTCAGAAATTTGGCCAGATATTCTTCCACTAAATGCTCGAGAGATTATTTTCAAGAAACTGTAGGACTCAAACAATTGATCCAGGAACCCCTCTTAGAAAATCATCTGAGATTTTCTTTCCAAGGGTTCTTACAGAAATTCCAACAATTTAATTCTGAATTTCTTAGGAGAGTGCCCTAAGCATTTCCTCAGCCCTTTTTCTGGGGATACCAGGGAGCTCTTTAAGTATTTGTATAGAATTATGTTTTAAAACTACTTCAGGATCTTCATCGATTTCATTTATTTTACCACAAATATGCATATTCAAATCACGATATTTTTTGTTTGCAGATGTATCTAATATGTTCGCACTTTTTATTTTATCATAAGTTAAAAAAAAACTCTTGTTTTTAGAATTCATATTGGTTATTGATCATTTGTTTTTTGAGATATTCTTCCAGGAACATTGGACCGACACTTTTCATATAAAATTTCTTTGGACATACATTGTTTTTGATTTAATTATAAAAAATAAAATAAAATGTTCTTATTGCAGGCTACAAGGAGTTTCTCTAAACGAGTCATCAAATAGGTTAAGTTGTTTCAGAGGAACCTTAAAATTACAATATAATGTTTTATATATGGCCAGCGTAGTCCAGAAACATCAATGCTTATTACACAATAACGGCTGCACCAATAGGACGATATTCAAAACTGAAAAGGCAATAGATGGCTCTTTATCAATGGTAGTAAAAACGAAATCCTGAACCAAAGAAAACACCAAAGAAGATGAACTAAACACAAAAAGTTATCTATTCACATAACGCTTGATTTCTAATCACTATTTTTTCGATACAGTTTACTAACTGCAAGTAATTTACATTTTTCATTATTTTACATACGTTTTGACAGTTCTCGACTACCATTCTTCTATGCGCTTGTGATGGAAGTTTGAAAAATTTGAGAATCCAGCGTAGCGCGATCAGTGAGTTGAATACAAATATCAGTGTCGCCGCTCAGCGGCCAGTGAGAGAAACTTCATGTTCGAAGGGTTGTTGTACGTACTTATTGCCACTGGCGCCAATTGTTAGCGCTTAAGAACGATGTACGTTACCCTATTGGCTTGTTTATTTCTCAAAAGACACATAGAATTATTGTTTCAAAAATACGATAAAAATTCTGTCGTCTGATATATTTACATGAGCTATGGACAAGCGAAATATCCTAAGATTTATGATTAAGGTGAAGATGAATCGAAGCTAAAGCTCAAATATTCAAGAGCACGGATCTGGAGAACCAAACATCCTTTTGAGTTGAAAACCTATTCGATTGGTCACCACCAGCTAGTGACCAATCGATTAAGTTTCCAGCTTAAACGGATTTCTGGTTCTCCAGATCCGTGCTCTTGAAAATTTGATGTTTGGCTTCGATTTATCTTCACCTTAAGGGGACGGACCAAATGTAGTGGTTAGAACACACGCCTTCACGCTGAGGACTTGGGATCGAATCTTATCCTCAAGATAGTCACTTATGATCGTAAGATTATAGTGACGACTTTCTTCAGAAGGGAAGTACAGCCGTTGATCTTGAGGTGAACTAACCCTGAGTTAAACATCTCGTTAATGGAGATTAAATAGCAAAACTAATGATCAAAATCGACACAGATTCTAAAAATAGAAGAGCTTTTGAGAATTTGTGGGAATACGGTTCAAAATTTTGAATAACAAACAAGTTTTTGCACCTGTATAACTAGGGTTGTTGTCAGTGTTTCGGCTTACCAGCTGATTGGTACTTTCGGCTCTCTAAATTATTGCGATTTTTTTCTTTAAATTTGATGCTGCTAGTAAATTAAAGATGAAAAGAACACGTGTTTTTATAATTTCTGGAGGATTTTTTTTGATCAAAATCTACTGAAATGGCTGGAAAAATTATTATAGAAATCTTCCGTGGACTTCCTTGAATAAACTCTGCAATAATCTTCGGAGAAGTTCCTGCAGGAATTTTCAAAAATATTCTTAAAAATTAAACTGGTTCAATTCATGGCATAAATTTGAACTAAAATTGAGTAATAAAATTAGTAGGAAAAGGGGCCCAAATAGCCGTAGCGGTAAACGCGCAGCTATTCAGCAAGACCAAGCTGAGGGTCGTGGGTTCGAATCCCACCGGTCGAGGATCTTTTCGGGTTGGAAATTTTCTCGACTTCCCAGGGCATAGAGTATCTTCGTACCTGCCACACGATAAACGCATGCAAAAATGGTCATTGGCATAGTAAGCTCTCAGTTAATAACTGTGGAAGTGCTCATAAGAACACTAAGCTGAGAAGCAGGCTCTGTCCCAGTGGAGACGTAACGCCAGAAAAGAAGAAGAAGAAGAAGGAAAACGTATAGAAATCCGAAAGATAATTTGAACAAATTACTGCTCTTAAATTATGTTTTTCTTCTCATTGGCATTATGTCCCCAATGAGACATAACCAGCTCCTCATCTTAATGTACTTATTAGCACTTCCGCAGTTATAACCCGAGACCGTTCTCTAGCTAATCAACCGCGTTTGCACACAATAGCAGGTACGATGATTAGTATCAACGACCCAGAAAAAATAAATAAAATAAAACATTTCCAGATCGAAAATATTGTGAACCAACCGGATATCGAACAATAAATCTGCACGGGACTCCTGGTTTGTTTTCATGAGTAAAGTTTGGAGAGAACCCTCGAGAATCCTGATTTTTTGAAAATAGGTTCTTGAATATTTCATAAGCAAATCATCGAGGATATCCTAAGAAAATTACTTGTACAAACATTTCAGGAGCTTTAAAGAGACAATTGCAAGAACTGTGGTATTGGTATGTGTTACTTTTCCCCGAATGTCCCGTTTCCCAAAAAGTTATTCAATTCGAAGAGATGCAAGAATAATCTTCAGATGCAGATGATGCAAAAGAGTAGATTTGAGTATTGTACTTTTCAATTCCGCCCTAATTGATTATTCTTTGATAGATACGCGACCAGCACTTGTAGCCTTCTACAGTTACGTTAATGAAGTAGGCTGCTAGTGGTAGTCGAAATTCGTGTACCATGCCCACACAGTTACTTTGGCGTTCAACATCGGATAACTCGCTCAAAACATAAACGTTGACGTAAAACATATTTTTCCCGTGTCATACCATTTGTCTTCTACCATTTGTAATTTTAAACACAACATTCAAGCGCTTAATAACGGTGTTTTCAACAAATGTTTAGTTGGTACCAAACAGCTATCATTATATGGTCGTTTTCTGTAAAAAGTGGCGACAGCATTCATAAGCTCCCACAGGTGGTAAAGTTCAAATGTTATAGCATAAAACATGCTCGTTCGCTTCGATTTAGTATGAATTCATCTCTGGAAAACATTTTTCTTGATACCGAATATTAGCACTTCTAACTAGTGATCCATAATATGGGCCAGGAAATGATAGTTTACCACGGTTATGGCTCACTTCCAAAGAATGTAGATTTCTGCCATTTTAAGCATTGGATTCGACATTTTCAGACAATAGCACTAAGGATAAAACTAATAAAACATCAAGGTTTGTAAATTTCATCTTAAAGCAGACAAAAATGGATGAATACTTGGTTTGGAGCGAAAACAGTTCATATTATAGTTACCACAATGCAGTATTAAAAAAAGGGTATTTTACCCTTGATTCCAGCTCTAACACTGCTATTTTTGCAGTAATATGTGACGCATCGTTAACTTTCGCCAAATCATGCAATACAGATGCATTGAGTTGAAAACAAAAAGACAATTTACACCGTCTTCAGCCAGAGGCTGCACAGACTGAACATAACTAACATAAGACAACGGACACACGGAACGACCAGTGGACCAATGAAGAATGTTTCGTTTGACGAAAAGTTTTCTCCGACTGGGGCGGGAATCGAACCCACACTCCGTAGCACAATACGCCAAAACGACTGACGCCGCTAACCGTACAGCTACGAAGTCCACAAATCTCTTGATTTTGCGCACTGATCCGTAATATGTTACAATTTGATCCATAATATGAAAATTGATCCATAATATGGTTTTCAGAAACCGATACAATTTTAAATTTGTATGCAATTCTTTCTAAATATTACACTCAAAATAGTTTACTTATCGAAGTTCCAATTTGAAACGATTAAATTCGTGCTTTTAATTTATAGTTCTACGTTTTCCATGTTGTTTTATAGAATTTCATAGGTTGAACTCCACACTATTTGATCCATAACTGCGTGGTCATGGTATCTGTCAGAAGATGAGCACATAGGGCGCGGAATTGAAAAATACAATATTTAAATCTACTTTGTTATTCTCTTTAAAGTTCAAGAATTCGTCATCATCGAAACTTGCAAATTTCATGAAAAGCAGTTTTATATTCAAAACTGGGAAATATTCGATAAAAATATGGCCTTCGGGCAAAAGTAGCACAACTGCGTGGTATTGCAATGCGGAAGATCTGGGGTATTTTCTCATATCTATGAATAATCCTCAGTAAAATAGCTCCAACAACTTTCGTAACAAAGCAGTTGCTCCAAATAACCCTTGCTACACCCTTGTGCATAAAGCATACACAAACTTCCTTGTTCTTGGAACAAATTCAAGGTGAAGCGGTGCCATCGAGTGGAATGCCGCTGCAAATGGAGAGAAATGAAATTTTATTGTGATAAGTGCAGGTGTCAGGAGCAGGAGGAGGGTCATTTCTGTGGCTCTCTATATTGCACTTTCCCAGGTGTTTGCGGAACGGAATCGTAATGGACGGTAATTATGGACACGTGTACCTACCAGTGAGTGAGCAGTGCGCTGTGAAATTGGTCAGTGAGCTGTGGAATGGATCTTCTTGGTTGATTGTTCTGATTACGAGCGACGAAGTGTAGTGTCTCAACACTGTGATCAAGTGCAACTTTTTGTAGGCAGACACAGATATCTATTGAACTTACGTGATGAAATACATCAGAAGAAAAAAATGATGGAAGTTCTTTCTTCTTTTATTTCCACTTTCCCTGATTCACACTAACGGTGAAATACCGTTTAAAATCGAATAATATGATTATCTTGCTTCTAAACGCTCTCATTGACCGGACTGTGCAGCCCTATCAACAAGTTGAAAAATCATGCAAATACACAGAATCCACTTTTCCAGCAGAATAACTTTCCGCCTTTGGTTGGTTGGTGGAATAGGCACCAGTTCTTGGCAGAGTACTTCATTTTAGGAGAGACGCCAAATTCCACTGCCGAAAACACCATTCTACACCCTATCAAGTAGGAACGCAAACTCACGGTGTGTCTGAAGCCGTTATTAACGAACAAAACTAATTATCAATTGGTCGGCATCAAGTCAGAGTGAACCAAGTGACATTTTTCATGTTTGGTATGAACCAATGCACGCGTTCACTATTTGACGTTTGAGCGGTGCCGTGTTATTTACGTGACCATGGCAACGAATGAATTCGACATCGCTGAAACGTCAAATTAATGAACTCGTGGCACAGGTTCATAGTGAACTTTCGAAAAATATATCACACTCGACTATGGAGTTAACGTCAGCGGCTACCAAGTAACGTTATGCTGAAGGTGTCTGGGTTCGTTTCTCGGTTGGTCCAGGATCCTTTTGTAATGTAAATTTTCTTAATTTTGCTGGGCCGTAGAGTATCAACGTGTCTGCCACACGACATACCAACCCGAAAATGGTAATTAAGACAAAGTAAGCTTTAAGATAATAAATATTGAAGTGCTCATAAGAATATTTTTTGAATGGTCTATGTGAATTTGATGATTATTTGATTTGTTTGTGAATGGTGAATCAGGTACTGTAAGTTATTTTTTATACCCCTCAAAATCAACATAAATCTTCGAATCACTTTTACTTCCAATTCCCTCGATACAGCATTCAAAAATTTGGAAAAAGATTCTTGGATACTGTATTTTTCGAATAGTGGGTACATTTTTTTATTCCAAACACACCGTGAAACCAGGACCCGCTACATCGCTTGATTACCCCGTACTCACCTTTCCTCCAGCTTGGAGATCCGCTGTTTTAGCTTCGCCTGGCTGGCCGAGTACTCCGCCAGAAGTCGTGCCAACCGGAGGTTCAGATTCTCTACCGTCTGTTCCAGTTTGGCCACCCCACTCTCCAGAGTGTCCTGCTGGTGCTGGGCGCCTGTTGATTGTTAATTAAATTTTCACTTTAATCTCAACATCTGTTGGCTGCTTGGGTGAACAGTGAACACTTTTTTTCGCTCTCATTCGAGGAAAACGGAGCGAAATTGTAACTCAAACAGAACTCGAGAGAATTTCGCAACACGACAGACGAACATTACTTTTGCACAGACAGATGGCAATAGAAGGATACTTACTGGCAAAAACGGCTTCGTCCAGCAGTCCATCCTTACGCAATAATTGACATCCACGTTCCGTTAGTGACGCCCGCGCTTCCGGATAGTCGGCCAAAGTTTCCCACAAGTCACGTTTCGCCAAACAGAACAGATCCGAGTAACCTTTGAACGAGCGGACACGAGAACATTAATTATGGTCGTCGACACCCACACGCAACGCTAGGTCCAAAGGGGGTTATTGTGGAAAAATAATGTACCTCAGATTTTCTTCCATATGAAATTACTCTTGGTCATGAGAAATAAGCTACACTCAAACATTCATGAGCAGATATTGATGGAAACATCGATTCATAGAAATATCAGGTCACTGAACAAACATTCCTTAGAAAGCTTATTTTTTCAATTATTCTATTAGTAGCATTTCAAACATCAAATTCATGTTATGTCCAGGTGTTCAGTGTTAGGCAGCACTTTTGTAAAAATTTGTTTAAAGATCAAAAGCTTGTTCTTTTGATAAAGTTTTGATTTTCTTTTAATTAGTGGATAAAAGCACTGCCCCTAAGTGCAAAACCAGTAATTTAGCCTTCAGATTTGTTGGAAAGGATCAAATTTGTTACACGTAAAAGTTGATGAGTGGCCGAATGTCCATGTTGGAATCCAAACTGCTCATTCGAAAATTTAATTTTCGTTAATGTAGACCATCTGAACGGTATGATGGTCTACATTAACGAAAATGAAATTAAATTAAAATTAAAAATGATATTTTTTTAAAATTGGTACAACCTTAGCATTTTTCCATTTGTCAGGAATACATGCCAAATGAAAACATTTGCTAAATATAAGCTACTTTCTGGAAGTTTCTTGATGAGGATGTAGAAAATTCCATCATCGCCATGGGCTTTGATATTTTTGATTTTTTTTAAAATAGTTCTCACTTCTTCCAAATCAGTCTCCCAGGATTTTTTGAAAACGTTCTCTTGATTGAGAATACTTTCGAAATCTTGAGCAACTTAATTTTCAATTGAACCAGTAAGCCCTATATTAAAGTTCTACACGCTTTCAAATTGCAGAGCAAGTTTTTGAGCTTTTTCGCAATTATTTATTAATAATTTGTTTTCCTCTTTCAATGCCGGATATGCTTTTTTTCGGTATTATTGTTGATTAGATCATGTACCCTCTGGTAAACATTTTCTAACTGAAGATAAAAAATAGTTTCTTTGCATAATCACTTGCAATTGAACTTTTTGCGACGAAAGTCCAACGTTTATAACTTTTTTTATATCAAACCATAACTAATATTTTTTCTGTCCATTGCACCGAGCAGTGATGCATTTTGAACTGAACGCGAGCCAAAAGTGAACTGAACGCGTTCCATTTTTGAACAAGAACGCAGCAAACATTGAACTTCCGTGCAAAGTTCTGACAATGCACATGAACGCTCCGTTCACTTCAAAATGCACACTGCAGCTATAAATACGAAATAAATACATCAAACTATGTTCAATTCATATCATTCCAAATTGATGGGATCATCAATGTTTCTTAGAATCTTTTGTGCAACTTTCGCATAGAAATGTGTTGTGCATGCGCCTTGGAAACAATTTTCAATCCGCGTTCACTTTCCAGCTCCCATGGGTTCAACTTTTTGAACTGATCAATGTTCAAGCCTACTTGATCTCTCGTTCAAAAAATTGAACTGGAACGCAAACTGAACGCGTTCAAATGCAACACTGGCACCGAGTATCATGTTTTGTTAGAATTGCCATATAATTGGGTCCTAAAAAGATTAATAAATTCTTGTTTTTATTCAATAATATAAAAGAGCATGTTCTTGCAGCTACTGTAGCAGTTTTTCAAGCTCAAATAACGGCTATAACACATTTAAACTTTAATTTTAAAAATAATTCCAAATATGAACCTTGACAGTTTTGATCATGTTTGACGTTCACTTTGTGGACAAAAATGCCACAGGGCTTTAAGTTTTAACACTGGCATTGTTCCTATCTGACATTTCGGAAGGGACACGGAAAACAAAATATACCCAAAATTTGAGTTCAAACCAAGGGGTGTGATAAAATATCGAAAACCGTAAAAAATGTTTTTTTGGACTTGAACCAACGAAAAGATCAGCGATCTGAGTCTGGTTCTGCAACCACAAAAGCAAACGACATAGAAAGGAGTAGTGTTGCCCGAAATGCTGCCCCCCCCCCTCGTTCCTGCTGGCAGTTGAACTGAAGATCGTTGATGCATATGGGAAGGAACACTACGCTCGTGCTCTTCTCGACAGGGGTTCCCAACCGAATTTGATGACGGATCGGTTGGTTCAGCTATTGAGAATAAAACGCCAGAGGTACAACGTGCAGGTGCAAGGAATCGGAGAACAGCCACAATACTCCAACGAGTCCGTAATTACCAAAGTTCGTTCGAGGAAGGGATACTTTACTCGATATGTAACGTTTTTAGTTCTTTGGAAGATGACTTCCAGTCTGCCAAGCAGTTCCGTGACGGTGAACCATTGGAAACTTCCAATGGACTTGTTCTTGGCAGATCTGAGCTTCAACCATTCCAGTGATGTGGATTTGATTATAGGATCGTATCATTTCTTCGATTGATTCCCTACTGCAGATAGAATCCAACTGTCGGACATCGTAATCGGTGGTGCCCATATTGTTCCTCCATCGATGAAATCAGTGTGTTGCAAAACAGTTACGGTTGTTACATAATAACATCCCCTCGAAGGATGTTTGGAGAAATTTTGAAAGATTGCAGAGCTGCCATCAGATCCGCATATTCCGTGGAGGAAAAGGCATGCGAGGACTACTACGTTTCAACAGTTTCTCGAACCGAAGAAGAACGTTTTGTAGTGCGTTACCCACGGCGCGAGAACTTTTTTATCTTGATCGGGGAATTCAAATCCACGGCTCTTCGAAGTTTTGCACTGCTTGAGCAACGCTTTTCCAAAACTCCGGAATTTTGGGAACGTTACGAATCCTTCATGAAGGAATATTCCGCCTTCGACCACATGCGTCTAGTACAGGAAAAAATAGGATGACACGCTCTCTTATTACCTTCCTCATCACCCGGTCATAAAAGAGTACCACCACAAAGACACGTTTCGTCTTCGATAGATCCAGCTGATTATTTCTTGAATGATGCGTTCTGCGTAGGTCTAGTAGTCCAGAACGACCTGCCAAATCTGGTGATCCGTTTTCAAAAATATCATGTGGCTCATGTGTCCAGGTGCTCATTCATCCCGAATTTGTTTGGAGATCCAGTCTTTCACAACATCCATCTACTTTTGAGCTGCAGACGGTAACTTCATCCTTTCTATCCACCCGCACCCTACAGCAACTCGCTGTCGATGAAGGCCATGCTTATCGACTCGGCAAAACAGCTCTCCAAAAATTCTATGCCTACCATTTTTACCCCGCAATAAAATTAAAATGCAGATAAGCAAGCATTTTATAAAAAATTATTTGTCCCATACAAACTATGGGAGTGCACAAGTCGATTCTCGGTTATAGTTTCAAATTTCTTGTTGTTCATCGACCTGAAAAATGACCTAAAAAATAACACAAAATTACAACGACCACAGCGAAAAACGTTTTTTTCGAGTTTTTCACATTTTCTATTATCTCGGGTGAAAAACAGCGTCCCAAAGCTCGTCGTTCGTTCAAAACAAGGGTGGTGCGTTTTACCCCAACGGCGCATTTTACACCCAGTTCCCCTACGAGCAAATCCCGTCCCAGTCCGTCAAAAGATCGGTCAACTTCCAGCTGCTCGAGTCATCCCAAGCAGACCCTTTGCCGTGACAGGGTTAGACTACGCTGGGCCCGTTTACTAGGCCTCACCAACGAAAGCATACCTAGGGGTTTCGTTCTACTTCGTCGTATGCTCTTTTATTCGTCGTTTCAAACCTCAAATGTTCCACTACGACGGATCAATTCACCTGCAACATAGTTGTGGTTAGAGTCCGCGGCTACACAGCAAAGCCATGCTGGTGTCTGGGTTCAATTCGCGGTCGGTCCAGGATCTTTTCGTATTGGAAATTTTCTTGACTAGGCATAGAGTATCATCGTACCTGCCATACGATTAACGAATGCGGAAATGGAAACTTTGGCAATGAAAGCTCTCAGTTAATAACTGTGGAAGTGCTCATCAGAACACTAAGCTGAGAAGCAGGTTTTGTCCCAGTGGGGACGTTATGCCAAGTAGAAGAAGTAGAAGAAGTAGAAGAAGTAAAGGACTGGAACACTTCCATAATTCATTATCGCATGGGTGTTTTTATTCGAAAATTGTTTTAAATTTTTCAATATATGACGCATATTGTTACAAAATTCTAGGCTCTATAAACCATTGCCGACTTGAAACAAAAGTACCATGAATAACATCCGACTCCCGTATTGGAAAACAGATATTTTAAAATATAGAAGTACAGGTCAATTTGCAACATATACTGCCGTGAATCGCAAGTCAGTCCCATCTGTATTTTCGTCAAAAATGAGTTGAGTTCAGTTTTCGAAATCTCTTTCAATGCTCTTTCAGTTGCACTTATAAAATAATATGATTTGTTCGGAAAAATTAGGGAAAAACAGCAAGTCAAATTGTCCCATAATGAAAAGTAATTGCATATTAGTCCCACTACAGACTTTCGCACCGTGGAACACAAAAATGAAACTTTTTTTGATCATCTTTATATTTTTCTCGGAAAGATATCGTAGTGAAAAGCAAGTGGTGAAAGTTTTATTAAGATTGGAACATGCTCCAATCTCCTGGAATTTTTTGAATATTCGTATGAAAAACGAGTTTGAAAACTTCACAGCCCATTTTCTTAATGCCTACTTTTTACAGATGGGACTTATACTTGAGCCTGTATGTTCGGTGATGCATCAAAATTAAGTTAAGTTTCAACCGTTTAACACTTACTTTTATGTAGGTTGGTTTTATCTCGGGTTCCCTGTAAATCCCGGAATTTTGAAAATAAAAATACCAAATCACGGGATACCGAAGTCCGGGAAACAAGACCCTCTACTCGTAACGCATGTTATCTAATCACAAGGAAGCCGAGAAAATACAGAGGATTTGCGCTGAAGATCAAATAACCTAGCATCTGAACCCGCCCACAGCGCCGCACTTCGGAGGACTCTGGGAGGCTGCTGTGAAGGTAGCCAAATTGAAGTTATATCGACAATTTGGACACTCGCACCTCTCATTTGAGGACTTGTCGACGATACTGGCGGAAATAGAGGCAGCCATGAACTCACATCCACTACTCAAGTAACCAAATGGCACTATAATTTGCCTTCCATGCCAATATAGGGCTATTATAGAGCTGACAAGCTCTATTTTAGCAATACAATAGCCCTATAAGGCCGAAAAGGCGAAATAGCGAGCTAGTTTTTACTTGGGTAGTACCGATGACGGAAGATCCTGAAGACTGCTCTGCCTCATTGGGTCGAGTATGCAGGCTGTACCTGATACAGACGTCAACGAAACCAACACGTCTGGCTCACCATCAGCGTTTGCAGCACCTGTTCCAGCAGTTTTGGCACCACTGGAGACCGGAGTATACACACTTCAACAAACTCTATGAGTTCGGTAATTGAAATCACCGAAAAAGATCGGTGATCCGAAAAATTACAGACGTTTCGGTATGTTCTGGCTTGATTACTGAAATCTACATAAAAAATCACTGAACTTCGGTGAATTGCTTCAATATTAACGATATCGGTGAAGATATTTGCCGACAAATCGGTAAACTAGCTCAAGTGCTGACTTCGGTGAAATATTCTGCTGAACTGTCGGTAATGAGTACCGTATTCGGTAACTTGGAGCAAGAAACGTCAAATCCACCATATAATATTTTCAATCGGTTGTTATAAATAAACTGCGAACAAACATATTTGTTTCAAGCAAAGATTAACCCCTCTACCGGCAGTTGCATTTTTTACCGCCAGAAAAATATTCAAATCGCGATAACTTTTTTGTTTCTCGATATTTTTACACCATTTTTTCACAAGATCTCAAAAAAACCCTTCTTGTTTAAGAAGCCGTGTCAATATTAATCATTGGTGATCTGGTTTTGAAGATATTCCGATGTTCCTTGGGGGACCGACATTTTCCATATAAAATGTCTATGGCGGCCATTTTGCTTTTGATCAATTTATCAAAAAAATAAAATGTGTACTATAGAATACATGGTGCTAAGGAGCTACTCTGAAAAAATCATACAAATCGGTTCAGTATTCTTGGAGAAATTTGAAAATTACGATTTGAGGTTTTTAGAGTTTTCAAGATCTTTATTTGTCCAGCGTGGTACCAGAAACATAAATGCTCATTACTCGAAGACGGCAGCACCAAATTGCTTCATTTTTTCACAACATACTCGCATTAATGTATCATTTCGAGGAGTGAATATCCGAATACCATAAAAATTCTGTAGCCTGATATATTTACGTGGGTTATGGCTACGCATCGGTCCCCCAAAGAATTTTGGAATATCTCCGGATCTAGATGACAAATTATCAATATCGACAAATATTCGAAAACTAGAAGAGTTTTTCGAGAACCTGTGAAAGAATGGTGCAAACATATCGAGAAACAAAAAAGTTATAGCGATTTAAATATTTTTTTAGCGGTGTTTAGGTAGCAAATAATGAGGCGAATCGTACGCAGCCCATGGTTTATCAACTGTGGTCAATTGTCGGATTTAAAATGAGCCAAGGCGGGCATCGATATAACACTACCTACTACATGGGATTTCTGTGGGATATACATGGAGCCATCACATAATTTCGGAGAGGAACCATTGGGGATTAGAGAGGACTAGTCACCAACTGATCGTTGACCTGGACGGTCGTAAATCCAATAAGTGCTAACTATTAAGATGAATTGTTCCTAGTTTTTTTTAAGAAGAATAAATGTGTAGTTGTAAGAAGAATAAATGTCTTGTTGTGTAGTGATAAAGTGTCGCGTATTGAATTACCAAGGAAAGGTGGACTACTGTGGATAAATTACCCCAACTCAGGAAGGAATTGGCACCCCTGTTGGAACCCAAGGATCACAAGGGTTTAGCTTTCAACCTACACAAACGGCAACTAGAGTTCGTTCACCCCACATCAACGCCAGCCAGAGGAGGTTAGTCCCCAACAAAATTGGTCCTTCGAACCGGATTGCTCGTTTTGGTGGCTCAACGGCGGACGAACGATTCACGGAGGCGGGAACAGACGCAACTATCGACGCCATCGGATACCTACCAACAAAGACGCTGTACGCCATCACGGTCATCAAGAGGCTTTGTTCTGCACTACCGTGCCGCCAAGGGAAATTGGATTCGCCATCTTACAGAACGAGGGTGCCATTGCTGGACATTGCAGCAGGTTCATCAGGTCATCGACTCATCTTCAATAGAATAATCGGCGCATTATTCTAGCCGTTCAGGTTAGTAGAACTGTATATGTCCAGCCGAAGCCATGCATGCATCATTCTAACGCCTTTCTTCGATGTCATTCTCCCTCGCATCATACCTCTGGACGAGAGCTCTCACTACCAAGCTGATCAGTTGGTCGACCAAGGCAAACAGCACGGTTCCTAAAGTTCGCCAGCGTGTATATTCGATTGATGGAAGCCGACCGAAACCGTAAACGAGCGTCACAATTTCGACCAAATACAATGTGCAGCTTCTACACTGGGCGTAGTGTATCATAATGCGTTGTCAGGTAAATTTATTATAACGTGTATGCCCAGCCGTAGCTGGACTTGTGATGCTGCCTATTAATAAATTGTGGCCTTTTCGGTGGACATTGGATCGTTGCTTATTTCGGAGGCAATTCCCTATCCTTGCGTTTCGCAAGGCCCCATTTGGATTTAATTTCTGTTGGACTGCTAGTAACTGTTGCGCCAGGTGAGGCAAAGTATATGTCTACCGAAGCGGGAATCTTTTTGGTACTACATCGGCATTTTTCTTCTTCGTTGTACTGGTTCATCGCTATGCTGAGTTGATTGTTGAGACGTGTCGAGTCCATTGATGTCTATTTCCATTCACACAAGTTCATCATTCTGCCCAATCGTTGAGGTATCATCAAACGTTGCTCCAGGTAAACATAAAGTATATGTCCTGCCGGGCTACCCTTTTGGATACTACAGTTTCTGCCTTTCCCTCGATGAACATTGGTGGCGTTTTCTGAGAAATTGTTGCTGTTTTTTATGCTGTGTGCAGTGTAACGGAGACCGAAGGTATCAACATTTAATCGGTTAGGTGAGCTGCAACAGTATATGTCCTGCCGGGGCTAAACATTTCGGAAAACTACATCCTCTCTTCGTTTCTGTCATTCTACGAGACCAACCATGCCGCCTACGTCTACGTCAACAAAAAGGGTTCCAGCACTCAAAACTCTGCTGGCCAAACTGAAGGGTTTGAACACATCGTTCGACAACATCGCATGGTTCGTGGATGAATTCAAGGATGACACCACTGCCAATCAGGTGGCAGTCCGGTTGACTAGACTTGAGGAGATTTGGGAGAAGGTGAATGACACAATTTCTGATATTGAGGCTCACGAAGATTTTGAGTTGGATAGCGAGGCATTTTTAAAGGAAAGGTCAGAATTTGAGACTCGATTTTTCGATGTAAAATCATTTCTGTTGGATAGAAGTAGTGAATTTCAAGGGCAGGATACACCAAATAGGCATGCTGACACTTCGCTCCAGACAGTTGGCGATCACGTTCGTCTTCCACAGATCAAACTGCAGAGTTTTGATGGAAACATTGACGAATGGCTCAGCTTTAGAGATCTGTTTACCTCGTTAATCCACTGGAAGCCGGATTTACCTGAAGTGGAGAAATTCCATTACTTGAAGGGCTGTTTGGAAGGAGAGGCAAGGGCACTCATCGACCCATTAAAAATCATCAAGGGTAATTATCAGATAGCATGGGATATGCTTCTGAAAAGATACAATAACAGTAAGTTGTTGAAAAAAAGGCAGATACAAGCTCTTTTCGACTTGCCGGTGTTGACCAAAGAGTCTGTTGCGAGTTTACATTCATTGTTAGAAGGTTTCGAGCGCATTACACAAACTCTAGATCAGGTCATACAACCAGTGGACTACAAAGACCTGCTTCTGATAAACATCCTCAGTTCAAGGTTGGATCCAATAACACGTCGTGGTTGGGAGGAGCTGTCAGCTTCTAAAGAACAAGATGCCTTGAAAGACTTAACGGAGTTCATTCAAAGAAGAGTTCGTATTCTGGAATCTTTACCTTCAAAAAATACTACAGAGTTTCGGCGTGATACTTCTCCTACCAAAAGGAAAAGGACGTTTCCGGTGCGTGTAAGCAATAATGCTGTGCAGTCTATTTCGGGAAAATGTCCTGTCTATTCTGAAGTTCATTGGATTCATCGTTGTCCCTCATTTCAACGGATGTCAACTTCAAGCAGAGAATCTCTTTTACGATCACGAGGCTTGTGTCGCAATTGCCTTCGCAATGGCCACCAAGAAAGAGAATGTACATCTAAATATTCGTGTCGCAGGTGTAAAGGCCGTCATCATACTATGGTTTGTTTCAAGGCAGATGGGACTAGCAGTTCTAATCCTCTAGCCGAAGATAAGGAAATCTTGGTAACTGAAGGCAGACCCTCAGCTTCTACTTCAACAGCAAGGACTGCGGAAGCATCTGTTGCGGATACCGTTACTGCAAATGTTGCATATGGTCTTGTATCGAAGGTGTTATTAGCTACCGCAGTGGTCTTGATCGAGGATGAACGTGGAACGAAGTATCCTGCTCGTGCTTTGCTGGACTCCGGGTCAGAAGGCAATTTCATCACAGAGAGGCTGTGCCATAGAATGAAAGTGTCGAGAGAAAAGGTCAATATTGCCGTAAGTGGGATAGGACAAGCTGAAACTACGGTCAAACATAGGATTCAAGCTACCATTCGCTCGAGGATAACTTCATATTCGCGAGAGATGAATTTTCTTATCATGAGACGGATCACGGTGAACTTACCAACTGCTACGGTGCAGACAGCGGATTGGAACATCCCAGAAGGAGTTCAATTAGCCGACCCTTCATTTTTCTTATCAAGTGGAGTGGATTTGGTCCTAGGAATCCAAGGATTTTTCAGTTTCTTCAACGCACGAGAAGAGATTTCATTAGGTGACGGCTTACCGGTTCTCACTCAAACCGTTTTTGGATGGGTGGTGTCAGGAGAAATCGCGTTTATCACCACAAACTCGCAAACAATCTGCAATCTGGCTACATCAGATAATCTGGAGAACTTGCTCCAAAGGTTTTGGTCCTGCGAGGAAGTAGGAACCCTTGGCAACTATTCTCCAGATGAGGCGCACTGCGAGGAGCAGTTTGGGCGCACAACTCGGCGGCAGGATAGCAGGCGTTACGTCGTCACACTTCCAATGAATCAGCAGATCGTATCACAGTTGGGAGAATCAAGGGAAACCGCTCTCAAAAGGTTACATGCGTTGGAATGAAGATTAGATCGTGATGAAAATTTACGACAGCAGTATAACGATTTTCTCTCGGATTATTTGGAGCTTGGGCACATGCGAAAGGTGTCCGAGGATGTGGTAGATCAACCTGGACGATGCTTGTTACCACACCATGCCGTTTTGAAGGAAGCGAGCACAACTACGAAATTAAGGGTGGTTTTTGATGCGTCTTGCAAAACATCCACAGGCGTATCACTTAACGACGTTTTGTACGCTGGTCCCACCGTACAACGAGATCTACGAGCAATCCTGCTTGGTAGCAGATTGTATAAAATTATGGTCGTTGCTGATGTTGAAAAAATGTTCAGACAGATCGACGTCGATGAACACGACACGTGTCTGCAGAGTATTCTTTGGAGATTTTCTAAGGAGGAACCAGTGGAAATTTATGAGTTGATGACGGTAACATACGGTACAAAGTCGGCACCGTGGCTTGCAACACGTACTCTTAAACAGCTGGCAATCGATGAACGCAATAGTTTCCCTATCGCTGCGCGGACTATCGAAGAAGATGTCTATATGGATGATGTTGTTTCAGGAGCAGACAGCATTGAAGCAGCGATTGAATTACGAAAGCAGTTGGACGATATGATGAAAAGAGGAGGCTTCAATTTACGGAAATGGGTGTCCAATGACTCGGCAGTTTTGGACGGCCTAGCCCAGGAAACCCTAGCTATACCAAACATAATGGATATGGATGAAGACCTTGAACCGGAAATCAGCACATTGGGACTAGATTGGCTGCCCAAATCGGATTGCCTAAGATACAATTTCCAAGTGCCAAAATTCAACATCGGGCAGCTAATTACAAAACGACAAGTTCTCTCTTTGATTGCAACATTATTCGATCCGTTGGGTCTGGTTGGAGCAGTGATAACCAGAGCAAAAATATTTATGCAGAATCTTTGGAGTCTTTCGGATGACAAGGGACGTCGAATTGGCTGGGATGACATTCTGCCACAAACATTTGTAAACGAATGGTGCGAATTTTGCTCAAAACTTCCTGCTATAAATTCACTGCGTATTCCTCGCTGTATGCTTGATGTCCATGCAAAAATTTTGGATATACACTGCTTCTCAGATGCATCCGAGAAGGCTTACGGTTGTTGCATTTACTTGAGAGGCCAGGATCAGGATGGCAAAATAACAGTTCGCTTATTCACGTCCAAATCAAAGGTCGCTCCTCTTAAAATACAGTCTCTCCCTAGACTAGAACTATGTGCCGCATTGTTATCAGCAGAATTGTTGTCAAAGGTACAGGAGGCGATGAAGGACAACTGTAAAACCTTTTTGTGGGTCGATAATACGTGTGTATTGAGATGGATTGCAAGCACCCCTAGTACATGGACTACATTTGTAGCAAATAGGATATCTAAAATTCAATCACTTACCAGCGAACACACCTGGAGGCATGTTGCAGGCATTGAAAATCCGGCGGATCTCATCTCAAGAGGAATCTCACCTGCTGAAATCGAGGAGAATAACCTATGGTGGACTGGACCTACGTGGTTGAGTGGAGATTCAAGCAGATGGCCAAAACAACGCAACGAATATGCTGAACCAGAGGAATTAGAAAGAAGATCCCAGAGGAATGTATGCGTCGCATCGACAGAAGAAGCCTTTATCGATCATTACGTAGCCAATTTTTCGTCGTATACTAAAATGATGCGAATAACAGCGTACTGGATTCGATTCTTCAATGCCTTGCGGTCATCGAAGTCGCAAATAAAGAAAGGATTCCTCACATCTGATGAACTGAAACAGGCAGAAATGGTTATCGTCCGAAAGGTACAAGGTGGAGCCTTCCAACAAGAAATAAAGGATCTGAAGAACGTCGGGATCGTGAAACGTAACTCTCCTTTGCGCTGGTTTAATCCGCACATGTCGGAAGACGATGTATTACGAGTTGGTGGAAGGCTGAATCATTCTAATGAACCTTATGAAGCAAGGCATCCTATGGTTTTACCAGCTCGAGGTCCGTTCACCAAGCTATTAGTTCGTCATTATCACGAAAAACTTCTTCATGCTGCACCACATCTCTTACTGGCAACCATGAGATTGAGGTTTTGGCCTCTTGGAGGACGGAATTTATCTAGGATGGTAGTTCATCAATGTCATAAGTGTTTTCGAGCCAAACCAGATGCTGTAAAACAACAAATGGGAGATTTACCAGCATCCAGAGTTACGGTAGCACGCCCATTTTCAAGATCTGGTGTGGACTTTTTCGGTCCGGTTTATCTTTCTGCGGGACGACGACGCTCACCAGTAAAGTCCTATGTTGCAATTTTCATCTGTATGTCAACTAAGGCTGTGCATATGGAGATTGTCTCAGATTTGTCAACAGAAAGATTTTTACAAGCTCTGCGAAGATTTTTTGCTCGACGTGGTATGTGTTCAGATATCTATTCCGATAATGGGAAAAATTTTGTGGGAGCTCGTAACCAGATGAAGGACCTTTTTGCTCTGCTGCGAGATAAGCGTCACCAAGAAGAAGTTATTCAGGAGTGCTGCAAAAACAATATCAACTGGCACTTCACTCCACCATACGCTCCCCATTTTGGCGGATTATGGGAGGCTGCAGTCCGCTCCACCAAATACCACCTCAAAAGAGTTCTCGGTGAATCATCAACGACGTTTGAAGACTTCAATACACTTCTTCATCAGGTAGAAGCATGCCTGAATTCCCGGCCAATAACAGCACTTTCTGACGATCCGATGGATCTGGAACCGCTTACTCCAGCCCATTTTTTAACAGGCGGATCGTTACATGCTCTCCCTGAACCTGACTATGGAACGGAGAAGCTTAACCGACTCAATCAATTTCAACTGGTGCAACGTAGACTACAGGACTTCTGGGCTCGATGGCGCACAGAGTATCTTTCACAGCTCCAGGGACGAACCAAAAATTGGGAACCTCCAGTTAAGGTCGAAGTTGGAAAACTTGTTGTGATTGCCGATCCAAATCAACCACCTCTACGCTGGAAAATGGGTCGTATCCATGAAGTTCATCCAGGTGATGATGGAATAGTTCGCGTGGTAACCCTGAAAACTGCATCTGGATTCTTGAAACGAGCAGTTGCCAGAATTTGTTTACTTCCTTCATCAGAAGGCTCATCCTAAGAACGTCATAATCCAAAGGAGTACAGCAAATCAGCGTCCAACCAGTGCATCGAAAGGGAACTCTCTGTTTATTTACTTTCAGAAGTTGGGCCACTTCAGGGGAGGCGAAGATGTTTAGGTAGCAAATAATGAGGCGAATCGTACGCAGCCCATGGTTTATCAACTGTGGTCAATTGTCGGATTTAAAATGAGCCAAGGCGGGCATCGATATAACACTACCTACTACATGGGATTTCTGTGGGATATACATGGAGCCATCACATAATTTCGGAGAGGAACCATTGGGGATTAGAGAGGACTAGTCACCAACTGATCGTTGACCTGGACGGTCGTAAATCCAATAAGTGCTAACTATTAAGATGAATTGTTCCTAGTTTTTTAAGAAGAATAAATGTGTAGTTGTAAGAAGAATAAATGTCTTGTTGTGTAGTGATAAAGTGTCGCGTATTGAATTACCAAGGAAAGGTGGACTACTGTGGATAAATTACCCCAACTCAGGAAGAAATTGGCACCCCTGTTGGAACCCAAGGATCACAAGGGTTTCCCTTTCAACCTACACAAACGGCAACTAGAGTTCGTTCACCCCACATCAACGCCAGCCAGAGGAGGTTAGTCCCCAACAAGCGGTAAAAAATGAAGCTACCGGTAGAGGGGTTAATCTTTGCTTGAAACAAGTGATTGGGAGTTAATGTTACAGATTAGTAATTACTTGGTTAACATTTGATCAAGATCTGTAGTGAGTATATTTATTTTTCTATAGGATGTTAAGAAGCAGAAATCAACGAACTGGACCTTCCAACCATGCGCCTAGCAGCATTTCGTGATGGTGTAGCACATGTGTGGAGTGTTTACTACTATTCTACTGGCTTATTGATGATTTTAAGGACGAGTATGCACCCGGCAGGTTAGCTTCTTCAAATCGAGGTGATTATTCGTGCCACAGAAATAAATGTTTGTATCAAAAATAAGATTATGATTTGATTTTTATTTTGCACAAACATCTGCAATTTTGCTTCCTCCTTCCAAAATAACCGATTATTCGGTAATTACCATTACAGAATAGGCGTGGAATTTCGGTAATCACTACCGATCTACCGGTTATTTTGACAGCTCATCCGTCGGGCTCAAATTACAGTCCTTTCGGTAATTTTTTCGTTTACCGAACGGATTACCGACCGTTCAGCTGTTAAGGTTTCGGTAAACGAACTACCGACGTCGGTGATTTTTTCTAACTGTGTATTCAAGAACTTCAACGGGATACCATTTGGTGTGGACCTAATAACGAAATACGACCTGGCAGGCTAGTTGTGCTGATTGACGTGTTCCAACACCCTACCCATTGATCACTTGCTCGCATCGAAGCCGGAGCTGACGGTTTGATTAGTGTCGTTAAGGCTAAGTAGCCCGTCATTCGTTTTGGCAATAATGATGACTTTCTAGCTTGCATTTCAAAGTGATAAAACTCAGTCTTGATAGTTTATATTGACGTGGAAAAGTATCACTGTACGCGCTAACATGTGTAAAGTATACTGATACTTTTTCAGCTGTGTCAGTGCAAAACCAACTGATTTTCTTTGATTTGAAATCGTGAGATGATTTAGCAACGATCATCAACGACGCGTACAAATTTCAATGACGGCCTACTTCGCCTTAAGCTGCGTACATTGCAGGGAACTTTTACAGTCCAATACGAAGATATGTCTTCATCCCACAGAATCATAGAACGCAGACGACATTATTATGATTAACCAACTCGAGCAACCACAATTATGTTTCGCTGAATTCATATAAGCTTTGTGTAGTTTATAATATGAATTGGTAAGTGAATTTGATGAATAGAAATATTAGTAGGTTAATGCTTCTACTATTTGATGCCACAGTAGTAGATGAATATGTTAGAGATAGTTTTTTTTTTTTTTCAAATACGCTTTGATTCAGAAATTGTTCAATTTCGGTTGCGGAGGGATGTTTTGTTTTCTATTGATTAGGTTGATACTGATACCACTTCTCTCAGAAGAATTTCGTACGCTCCGATCGAATAAAGTATCACACGACAGAAATACAAATCGATCGTTAGTTATGCGGGCAGTCACCGACATGATAGGATCACAATTGGAAAATAAATTGTTTGACCAAACAAAGTTGAGCTAAAATAAAACAGCCAGTGTTTTAGTGCCCGAATTGAAAGATTTATTTGCTAGAAGTGGTTTACACTATCATCCCAACGAAGATTGCACGTTCATCATATGATTCTCCGATTGTGAAGGTGAGCCCAGACCTGGCTCTAAACACATTATTTTGGTCTTTAACCTTTTACTTTCAGCGCACTTTAATTTGGTACTGAGAAAAAATAATATATTTTGTTAAATTCACATCAGAACAATTAAATCTGAAGTGGTACTATTTTTATTTTGTACCCATTATTCATGAATCGATGCTGAAAAGTTTATTGTCTTCATACAACCGCGGTCTTCGCTAACTTGTTTCTTATGATTGATGGTTTCCTGTGAAATAAAATCTAAGGTATATAAAAATTGCATAATAACCCCCTATGGACATAGCGCACCACGAGCTCGCACTCCCGCGAGAATATCCTACCAATTGACCGCACGTTCGCCGTTCGTCGATTTCCGGTTCGATTACCGGCAATTTCCAGCACCGATACCTCGCCGAACACCGATCCGGCACCGAGCGTCGCCAGTACCGTTAGGCCATCGTCTCCCACCACCGACAAGCTGCCCCGTTTCACAATGTACATCTCCTTCCCCACGTCACCCTTTCGACAGATGTAGTCTCCGGGACTGAAGACCTGTAATTTTGGACAACCAGATTACACTGTAGAACAGTTTTTTTTTTGTCTCAAGCACCAATATACCTAATTTGGGGTTGCTGAATCCATTGCTATTTTCAAAAATATCCTGACATGTATAGTTTATGAGATATTGGCTGTTGGAAATGCTTAATTTAACAATCTATGTAAACTTGCATGCAAGTTCACCAGCTTGTAATGAAATTTCTTTGCTGATTTTCGCACAGAATACTTATCAACGAAGTTCATAATTCTAACGATGATCAGAAATTGATTTTTGGTGCTTTAGAAAAGTATTGTATCTTGCCACTTAAAAGAAATAAAATTTAATCGTTCAATTTATACCGAACTATATTCTACATGAAAGTTTCAGCCCTATCCTGCATGCTTGATGGATTAGATCACTGAAAATTCCGATAAATCATAGTATAATTTTCATGTGAACATTAATAATAGCAGTATTTCATACAACTTTAGTGACCTGTAGCTCAAAATTGTGATGTGCCGGAATATTTCATTTAAAGTAGCAACAGATTCAGCAACCCCAATTTAACCAGAAACACATGTTTTGATCCTAGAGACACACAAAATTGTTATTTTTGTTATGCTGTGTTATCGACATTGAATTTCACAGTTCAGCTCAACCCAATACCAACAAACCTGTAATTTCAGCTTCAGCACCAGCGCTTCCAGCAAGCCCGGTTCACAGTCCTGGAAGATTCGAACCTGCTTCAGCGTGTCCATGTGCACCCGGATGGCGATTTCGGCTTTCAGTTTGTCCGGCAGCGCGGCAAGAACTCGTTCCTCATCCAGAGCGCCACTTTGGGCCCACGTGTAGGCAAACCACCGAATGACCTGTGTAAATGACGTGAATTGATAGGGTGAGTAAAACTAATTCCATGCCAATGTGGGCAATGTTTTTCAGATTCTTACCCTCGCTTCCAGCTCGCCACCGACTTTTCGGAAAGCCATATATTGCTTGACGCCATCCATTCGATTTTGGAACTCCACGCGGGTGACGTTCATATTCGAGATCATGGAACCGATGTTACCTACAAGAAAGAAGGCAAATTACATGCGTTTACATTCAAAATTTGTATAAAAAAATTTAGGTATTCATCTTTAGTGACAGTAACAATCATGTAAAATCATGAGACAAATTTACCCAAGTTCTTATTTTACGCTTATTAAACAGTGAAACCTCCATTAGCCGATACTTCTCCATATTCGATATCGACTCATGAAACCATAGCAAAATAAAATTTCAGCTACTATGACGATTCTTACGATAGGCTATCCAAAGCATTTCTGTTCCATATCTCGATATTTCCTTGCGTCGATTATATTTTTGACAAGGGGTTAATTGTATGCGCAGCCTCTGCATAAAATTTTGTATATTTTTGAAGGTGAATCACACAATTCTCTTATTTCTTGTTTTATAGCTGAAGTCATCGTTTTAGGACTTATTGTAGTTCCAGATATGCCCGTCAGGCCATATTTTTAAGTTATTTTGAGCCATTTTGAACCATTTAACTTATTTCAAGCCATTTAATAACTTTCAATCCGTTTTATGCCATAACAAGCTGTTTCAGGCAATGTTATGCTATTTCAAGCCATTTTACATAATGTTAAGACATAATTGGCCGTTTTATGTTCAAGCTATTTATGACGACTTTGAGTCATTTCAAGCAATTTTAGGCCGTTACATGGAATTTTACAAAATTTTAAGCCATATTAAGACCTTTCCTTATATGCCAAACGTTATTCATAGCATATTTATTCGATCCCGACGTGAAAAAATAAGTCTGCCTAACAATGGTAAAAATTCACCGATTTCGACGTTTTATCCTTTCGACGTTTTGTCTCATTCGAATTTTTGTGATACGACGTTTTGGCATTCGAAATCTTCAGTCATTATTCGAGAGTTATGTGTTTTGAAGGCTCGATAACACGAAGGAATCATATAGAATGATTTATTTTATACGCTTTTTGATGAGCCATTTTTCACTGAGGCCTTCCCAAGTAGCACTGGTAACGAATGCAATATTTTAGAAAAATAAAACAAATTACATTACAGTTGCATTTGAGATAGTTTGTAGCATGTCTTGTTGACGGTTGTCAATTTTGGTTACTAGGCTATTACATTGTAACTTACGTTTTGTTTAAATTACATAGGTGTTGCATTTTGCCTCGCATGTAACTTAGCCTAGAGCTGTCAAAATGAATAAGTTACATTGAAATTAAATTTGTGGTTGCAAAGAAACACATAACAAACTAGGTTACATATAGATTGCTAAGTCACTTGTGTGTAACAACATGAAGTTGTATGTTTGGTTACAATGTGTCATAGGGGAAGAGGTGAAAAAATGAACAGGGTGGTGAAATGAACACCGACCTTGTTACGCATGAAAACAAATTTCAATGATTTTTATGACGATAAAAATAAGTGAAAACTCATCTATCTTAGTCTTAATTCGTGTCGCTGCGTTAATAAACATCTCTATTTTTGAAATTGTGCGATAGAACTTAATATAATAAATAAACAAATTAATAAATTAGGGAAAATTTCGCGAGTAGACAGAACATTGAGTTACATTTCTAATGTTCTCTCTACTACCTTTGTGGGGAACGTCAATTTTTTGAGCCCCACGGGATGACGAGGTTTCGTTTATGGGGGCAGGATTCGTCATCAACATGATAATTTTCAGGATTTTCGTTCGCAATCATGAATATTTTTATGAAAATGTGTTCACTGTATTTTATTCTCCAACCGAAACACAGTGAACACATTTTCAACGAGTAAATCCCAGTTTTGAAAAATTGTTTTGTTGAAGTTTTGTTGAAGTTTCGATGACGACGATGACGGATCCTTGAACGTTAAAATGTTTGGGTCCTCTAGTCAATCCCGTAAATGATTGTATTTTGGTAAGCTCGATGACTTTTAGTCGACAGCAGATCAGTTGTTGTCTTTGTTGTTAAAATTTATTGTAGGTCCATTTTTGCACTGTCATAGTTTGTATTACGTGCAAAAAATGTGTTAAATTTGTCCTTAAAAACTTATCGAAGGAGCTAAACTTCAATCAACTCGTTGGTACTAAACCCCCACCTTCTATTTTATAACACCAAAACCGCTGTTGAATTCATACTCTACCAAACGTAATGCCACGCTGAAGTAACACACAAAGTAGAACCTTACAAATATACAATTTTTGCATTAGCATTATTCAACAATAACATCACAAACGCCTGCAATATGCAAGTATGATCGTGTGCAATATGCAAGCATGATCGTGTGCGTACGTTTACTGCACCACTAACCGTCTTGCTTCTAAGGCAGCGTCCATTTATTACGTAACGCTTAATTTGGAAATTTTGACCCCCTGAAAAATTGCTAACAAAACCGAACCTTGTCACCTTTATTCACAGAAGAGAGGATCGATGAAGAGAAATCGATCATTGGACTAGCGCCCTTTTTCTAGCACACGCTTGATTTTGCTTTCTTTCTAGCTATTTGAGCACGTCTCAAACCATGTGCTTTCTTGGATGGAGCATTTAATGTTCATACCTTTGTAAGGTTCCAGTCAATTGGCTTTGGGATTTTTGCACATTATTTAGTGATTTATCGCAAATGCATCATTTTCACATTAGAAGCAAGACGATATCCTTAAGGTGTTCATTTTAACACCTCTTCCCCTATTGACAGCAGTGTAATTTAACGGCAGTTTCAGTATAGTTACACATCAGTTTCAAAATAACATAAGATTTCTGGCTAACTGATGTGTAACAAACGAGTAACTTGCTGACGGTGGTCAACACTACTGACCAAAAATGTTCATACGTATCGTGAATTTTGATATAAGAACTTGACAAGTTTATGACCAGTTATTGTTTGCATAGATATTTTTCCAGTGACGAATTAAAATTGTTGGATTCACAATATGCAGCCTTTCTAACAACTTCTTAATAGTTGTCATTATTTAAGATTGGCTGTCTTCAAACAGTTATTCGGAAGTGTATATGCAGCCTGATGAAATTAAATGGCGGTTTATGATAGGCAATCAAGAAAATCCAACAGCGGGATACGAAAAAAACGTGATTTTGGAATCACAAACAATGAAATACAAATGAGAAACACTACTGATTTGAGTAACAGTGTAAATTTCCATTTTTTTATGGCATTTACAATGGCATATTATCTAAGCAATCCACGTATCATGTATTATTCAATTTAAAATTATAAGATATTTCATGAGCGCGTCGATTTTGAGCAAGTAAAATGATTGATTTCATCACAAATTTTAATCTGCATGTTGAATTTAGTATGTACATGTGAATAATTACGCGTTCCAAGATAATAGGCATAATATTTGTTGACATTCAATTCTAAAATGGTTGTTCGGTTTCAAAACTGTCAGAATGAAACAATAAGTTCAACGTCGTTCCTTTTATTTTGTCGCAGGAAAACCCATGCGTAATCAAGAAATTGCATATCCGTCGTCAGTAAACTTCTTATGTAACGACCAACAAGTTACATAAGTCTCGACTTTTTGCGCTTTTTCGGTTACATAGCAGTATGTTTCCAGGTTACAATGTTTCCTATTGTAACTATTGAATATGTTAAGTAGTCGTTGCTGTTACTTACTTGTAACAATGTGTGCTGCTTGGGTTAAGAGTCCGTTATATGAATCAAAACGGTATAATTAAGAATAATTTCAAATTTATTATTTTATTATCAAAATGTTATTAGTTTAGGTAAGCAAGTAAACGAAAAAAACCGTATATAGTACTATTCCATTTAATTCCAGTTGAAGAAGTAGCTTGTTTTCTTCAACTCTGACGCGGTTCTCTGTGTTGATGCGCAAAATCTGCGATCAAATTGCGTTGACACGAAATCCTAGCTGCGATTGATTGCTAGTTTGCACTGATTTTTCAACCATCTACGTCAGAAAAAAAACAAGTGATTGATGGCCTTCAACCGGACGGCCGTGAAATGTTTTTTTTTTTTTGCATTATGTGCATCTCCACCATGATAGAAGGTACCTGTTTTCTATTGCGGGAATCTGTGTACATTGCCAGCGGCAGCCGGGAAACTGCGAAACGCTTTTATAGAGGAAATAATCGGATCAAATGACCAGGAATAGGAGCTCCTTTATGGTTTCACCGTCGTAAACGTGAGAGCTGCTTGCTTCCGAAGGACATGGTTGATGGGTGGATAGGAGGTTGAAGGTAAGAGGAACGATTCTAAAACCTGAAAAATGACGACCACGACGACGTTGGTTTTGCGATTCATTTTACAATATCGTCTTGTTCTTCTCGTAGAGAGGATAGCTTTGAGATTATTGTAATCTAATTCTAAACCATTAATTCTTGCTGCGTCGGAATTTTGTTTTCTACACCATTGCAGTGAAGGTAACTGGATATGAGGCATGATTTGTTGGATAATCAAGCTAAATATAAAACGTAACATTATTACGCACATTGATACATGTATGTAGATACCTTTCACAGGCAAATGATTTTTAATACACCCAAGACGATATTGCTTCATCAAAATGTTGTAACTTGGTGATTTTATTTTTAAATTTATTTTTTTTTCAAAATCAGGGGGATTAGTTTTACCGAATGAGGATTATAGTGTTTTCTAACACAGAACACCTTGATATAAGAAATGAATGTAATATTTGGAATAATAATAATTGAGAATGAAAAAAAAACTAATCCCCATGATTTTAAAGAAAATTGTATTTGAAAATATAAGTAAGTCATTAAGTTATGTAGTGTTTAAATAATTAGGATCGTCCTGGGTATTTAAGGGTCAATACCGTGAATGCGTTAGCCTTTTCTCAGACATACTTCTTCGAGTGGGAATTTATTGACTTCATTTCCAAAAGCAGAGTCAGTATCTGCAGTTAATTAGTAGGAAATGGCAACTCACCGACAATGGTAGCAAATATCAGCACCCCGGCCAGGAAGTCCGCCACGACAAACAGATATTCGGCGTCGTTTTCGGGCGTCGGCGTCTCCCCGATTGTCGTCAACGTCAACGTTGACCAGTAGAAGCTGTAGATGTACTGCCGGGACAGCGTCAGATTCTTTGCTCCATTGATGTTGTACACCCAGTTGTCGGTGCTGAAACCAAGCGCGTAGCTTATTGCGAAGTAAAGACACGCATTCCAATGTATTAGTACTAAGATAGCTAAAACGACCTGTTGAGGGGATAAAGGTAAGGTAATCAATGTCGAAATCTGCGTCCGTACTCTATCTATTAGGATGATTCAATAACAAATACCCGAAAAACATTTACCCGAATAGGTAAAACATGGCTTTCAATTATTCTAAATACACCAAAAATTGTAAAACATTCTATATATTTTGGAGGTTGTGAATGATTCACACAAATATATACCTTTCAGGTAATCAGTTTTTTTTCGGGTATTTGTTGTATAATCACTAGAGGCTAGTTACCTTACATATCCTAAACGCGTTCGGGTAACCGGTGGCCGTCTCTGTCCGGTCGAACCATTCCCACATTCTTGGAAGACGCAGTAACCTATTAATTCTAACTATTATTGGACAGGGCAGCCGAGTGGCTGCACAGGAACTCGGCGCCCACCAGATGTAGGCCAGGTCCGTTGGCAGCATCGAGACCACGTCCAGCCACCAGCGCTGCTTCGAGAAGTAGTGCCTCCGCAGCTTGGACGCGTCGCGTACCAGCAAACCCTGCTCCAGGTACCCTGAAATGGATGAGAGGGAGAAAGTATACCAGGATTAGAATCTTTAGTGTTGGGAAGGAAGTGAATTTAATTGTCACAGCATAGGATGAAGGGAGGTACTCGTGGGTGATTGTTGCACAATTGAAATCAGTTCATAGTGAAAATATTTTTCCCAAATTTTGTCATTGAAGATAGAATGCTATTCCCAAGCTACCTCTTTTGGTTTCCTTGCTATTTTGATTATTCCAGTCAATCACGGAGTAGTAACTACGATCTGAAATTTTCCCAAGTTTTTTGAACATATGAAAACAATATTTAAATTGATTTATGGCAGATTTCCTTTTTCACACATGCATCTTGAGCATTCTTTTAGTTCATTGAAATCCACAGGTTTCTGTAAATATTCGTAAATCAATTTAAAAGTTGTTGGGGTTTCAAATTATGCTAATTTTTAAATCAAAATAACGAAATGATTTTGGATGAAAACTGATTTGAAAACTTTATCTTGGACCAGCTGGGATTCGAACCCAGACACCTTTAGCATTCCTCCTTGAATTGTATAAGGATTGCAAATAAAGACCTTAATCCCGAGATAACTACGCTCGGAATACAGTTGCAAATTGTATCTTGTTAATAGCTTTAGAAGGATGCAGTTTTCAACGTCCATATCAACGTTAATGCATGAGATCTTGGGCTTCAATATTAGAGGCGCTTTTAGCAGGAAGAGCCAGATACACGCTATGTCTGAACCAGACAATTAAAAAAATCGAATGTATACATCGGATTTTTTTTCTCGCTAGATATCAGTATTTTCATGATTCGAAAGTTTTAAAATATTCTATCGGTGAAATTTTTCCTATAAATTTTGTATGGATTGAAATGCGTTGAAAAATGGGATATTCATGGGGTTTAGTATGAAAAAAAAAGCTAAAACATGAAAAAAAACCTAAATTTCACCGATGGAATATTTTAAACCCTTAAGATTACGAAAAAATAATTTAAATACTGTACTCTTGCGAGAAAACCCCCGATCTACATTTGATTTTCATAATCATCTGGTTGAGACACAGCGTGAGATATTGATATTTTGTCAGGTTTGACAGGTTGTTTAAATCCAGGGCAGTTACGCTCAATTCACGTCCGAGGATAAACAAATTTCATGCAATACGACACCTGAATATTAACATTTTGGTGTGAAAATTCCATAAAAACAAATAAAATTTTGTTTCAGTGTGTACCCAAGTGTTTATTTTGACAGCAGACAAAAGTTGACATAAAAAAATTATAAATTCCAAGCGATGGGTCGAATTGATATGGCGACTCACAATTTTTTTCTGCACAAATGGTGTACAGAAAAACTGTCGTTCCGAGATTTGGCTAAAATCGCGAAGTGTCCAAATTGAATTTTTTCAACGCTTTGGCCAAAACAGATATTCCTGACGACGTACGATACATTCCAACAGAAAAATTTGGGAAAAATGATTTGTTATGACAAGCAATTTGCTCCTGCAGTATGAAAATACTACATATTTCACGACGGGTTCAATCAACAGCGAAAATTACAGAACTGAATGCATTAAAAAATTGCTTCTAACCATCTACTGAAAGCATACCATGCCTCCATTGTTTTTGCCAGACCTAGCATCGGCTCACTATGCTTCAGCTACTTTGGAGATGCTCAAGAAGGAAAAAGTCGAATTTGTAGAAAAATGATCGAATCCATCAAATTGCTCAGAACTACGCCCCATTGAAACATATTGGGCAATAATCAAACGACATTTTAAGAAGGATGGAAGAGAAGCAAGCTCCATCGTTTTTTTCAAGAAAATGTGGTCACAACGAACAGCAGCACAACGAAAAGTTCCGAAAAAAGTTGTGCACAACCTTATGGGAGGTATAATGAGAAAAGTAAGAGCATTCTCCAGCAATGCTCAATAAATGTTCAAATTTATGTGAATTTGGTCGAAATTACGTTGATTTCCTTGTATTTTAAGTAAACTCATGAATTTGTTCGAAAATAAACAGTTTACTGTAAAAAACACGTGTCTACTTTCTTAAATGAACAGGCCTAACTTCTATGAGTTTCTCCGGGATATTATAAGTAATTATTTTAATGATTTGTCAAATAATTTGACTATCAATTATCTTAAAAATTTAAAAATTCACTGAAAGACTCCTTCAGGATTGCTACGGTAATGTCTTCAGAAATTTCTTCACCTCCTCAATGTATTTGACAAACATCGCTTGTGCCATATCTGATGAAGTTTTTTTTGTATGGTATTCAGTTGGAGCTGCCTGACAGCTTAACTTGTCAAGGCTGAACCCTCGGTCTGGCTTTTGCCAAGTTTCCCCTTTACCAGGATCAATAATCAGACGGACTAGGCATTGGCGCCCACATGAACACTGCTTTTTATTAGTATTGTGACGTGGTAGTTTTTGAAAAATACCCATATTCCCTTGCTTCTGAAGGAAGCATTGTGAAAATCAGCAGCTCCATCAGAATTTGTTTGAAATAGTAGTGTAGTAGTGTCATTACTAATACTGTCTAGTCGAAATGGTTTTGAATATTTTGTCTTTCAAGTACTATTCTGATTACTCCTGTCTTTTACGTAAGATTAGAGTCTTAAATGTCAATTGTCGTCAAATCTTAACAAAATTAGGCTGTTTAGTAGTAGTTCTAGTTGATTTCAGCGTCTTACTTTCCATAGTCATTTTTATAGTGAATATTGAAGAGTAAAGTTACCTTAGACTTCTATTACAGTCTCCTAAAAGATTCACTTTTCGGTGGCAAATGCAATGCTTCATGACGCCTACTTTCTACTTGTAAATTTTGCGAAAATGAAGCTGGAAATAGATAATTTATACCGCTGCACTATGGTCCAGAAAGTAGTTTTACGCGGAAAGATGCATTTTGCGCTTTAGAATGAAAGATTGGACGAAAACGGTCTAAGTTGTTGTACAAAGTTGTTTGTATTAGTAAGGCCATTTGTTTGGTGTTATTGAAAATTAGGGTGGTCCACGTTTTCATAGAAATGGTGTAACTAACTATCTTATTTGTAGAATTTATATTATACATGCTTCAGCAAAGTTGTAGACCATTTAATTTCAAGTAACTTTGCTTAAAAAAGTTTTTTTGTATCTCTAAAATGACCGATTTAGAGCTTTTTTCCTACGGGGAAATAGGGTGGTCCGAGCAAAATTGGTTTTCTGGCTCTAGAGTTTTCAATTCAAATTTCTCATGAATGTAATCTATGAAACACTTTTAGGACTTTGAAAAATGCTGAATTTGGTGAGTGAAGAAACTCGCTATCTTCTTTCGTTTGGGAGTCATTGTTGTTTTTCTCTAAACAGCATGCCTACTTTGATTGTAAATATCTCTGATTGGGACAAACATAAAAAATATCTTTTGACTTCATTGTAAAGACAAAACAAAATTGTATATTATATCAAAAAATTACGGATGTGTTTTCTTTGGAACTCTAATAAAATGGCTTTAAAAACAAATATTTTTTTATCACAAAAACTTGAATAACTTTTGAAATAAAATAGAAACAAACAAGCTTTTTACATGAAAATTTGCGTTTTGTTAAGTTCTAAAAGTCGTTCATATACGACTTTGACGAGAAATTAATAATAAAAAAGCTAGAGTTGAAAAACTTATTTTTGTTGGACCACCCTGCGATGATTAGCAAAAAATTTTCTAGATTGGTCAAATTTTGAGCTACAGAAAAACTTTTTTTGGCAAAGTTGATCAAAATTTCAAGTTCTACTACTTTATCGAAGAGTTTAAACCAGAATTTTTGCAAATGAAAAAGTTGATTATATTATTTATGTGATATTGTGGACCACCCTAGTTTTTAATGACACAGTATGAAAGCTTACATTTTTAGAAACAATTTTGTAGAAGATCATTTTTGTCTAAAATTTCATTTTCATGCTCAAAATGCAAAATAATAAAGTACCGTCAAACGGGGTAACTTGCAACAATTTTTGACTTCAAAGCTATATGGATGAAAAATTTGAGGATTCAGATGAGACAAAAACCATCTAGTATCCTAATCGCCACGTGAAGAATACCACGCGGTATTAATTTTATCAGTATTTAGTTTTCTGTGAACAGGAGAGACGAAAAATATACATTTTTCATGCTACCCCTGATGTGGGGTAACATGTAACACACAGTGCTACCTGAGGTACACTATTGAAAACTTGAGCTATATCGTGTTATTATGATCATTTAATAATTTCCTGCAGTAAAAGTATGACAATCATTAGAAACAGGTACTGTACTCTTAGAAAACTAATTATCATGGATTGAATTATGAGTATTTAACCAATTTGATTAGAAACTTCATTTGTATTGCACACGAGGAAATTCTAGCATATCATAAGTCTTGACAGTAATTGGAAAGCCATTAAAATGATTTGATGCAACTTTTCTACAAATACAATTGTACTTTAGGTAATGCTTCACATAACTTACTGTTAATACAAATTCAAATCAAAGCGACCTATCACATATCGATATGTATGTTTTAAAATGGTCTTTGTTGTTGTTCTGAAACATTTTTTTTATCATATTTCATGCAGAATGTTCCTAATGGCAGATCTGCAAGTTAGTTTTCACACAGATTTTCATTTTTTTTTAATTATTTTCATAAAGAAAATAAATGTAAATCTAATAATAATGCGATTCATGTGAATTTTTCAATATTTAGTACCAAACGTGTATTGCATATATATCGGTACATAAATGTAATGTTACTGAACAAATTTATGTTCAATTTTGCCTATTTATGTGTTTTCGATGATAAACGGCAAGAAATATCAAACAATTGAGATCAAAATAGCTGTTGCAAGTTACCCCGCAAGGGTAGTCAAAAACGTTTTTGAAGTTTTATAGTGTTTGAGAGACAAAATATCAAAACTTTTATATTGTCAAATAGTACACTACCAAGAACTGTAACTGATGGAAAATGCCTCGAATGACATATTTCTATCGTTTCTGTGGTACGTGGAACGTATTTCGGCATAAATTTCAAGCAATCCAACGTTTAATATAATTTTCACCTCCGGCAACCCAAGAAAAAAAGAAACAATACCCAAACCCTCGCCAAAATCTTCTGCTGTATACCTGAGGTCAATAAATGGTGGAATAAATTATAAAAAAATTAACTCAATGCTGAACGAAACGACAATTCGGTTACATGTCGAAGTGTTGCAAGTTTCACCCCTGTTGCAAGTTACCCCGTTTGACGGTAATTCAGATTATGAAAATCTCCAAAATAGTTTTAGAGCCCTTTCTTTCTTATTTTAGATTTCTCGTTAAAATGGTCTATGAACGACTTTTAGAACTTTACAAAACGCAAATTTTCATGTAAAAAGAATGTTGATATCTATTTTATTTCAAAAGTTATTAAGGTTTTGTGATAAAAATTATTTGTTTTTCAAGCCATTTTATTAGAGTTACAAAAAGAACACATCTGTAATTTTTTGATATAATATACAATTTTGTTTTGTTTTTTGAATGTTTGTCTTAAGTTTGCCCCAATCAGAGATGTTCACAATCAAAGTAGGCATGTTTTTGAGAGAAAAACAACAATAACTCCCAAACGGAAGAAGATAGCGAGTTTCTTCACTTACCCAATTACGCATTTTTCAAGGTCCTAAAAGTGTTTCATAGACTACTTTGATGAGATATTAGAATTGAAAACGCTAGAGCCAGAAAACCAATTTTGCTCGGACCACCCTATGTCGCCATAGGAAAAAAGCTCTAAATTGGTCAATTTAAGAGATACAAAAAAACTTTTTTGGGCAAAGTTGCTTGAAATTAAATGATCTACAACTTTGTTGAAGCATGTATAATATAATTTCTACAAATAAGAAAGTTAGTTACACAATTTCTATGAAAACGTGGACCACCCTATTTTTCAATAACACCCAACAAAGGGTATTGCTAATACAAACAACTTTGTAGAAGACCGTTTTCGTCCAATCTAAAGCGCAAAATGCATCTTTCCGCGTAAAACTGATTCCTGGACCACTGCACTGTGCGCTGTAACAAAAGAGGTATTTCTTATTATGGCAATGTAAAAACCATAATAAAATAAGATTGTCGACACTTATTTCTACTCAGTGAATCTACTAGTCATTTTCCTAAGAGTTCGTCGTATATGATAACTAGCTAGCTAATAGTAAGAGTGGCTACGGATCATTCTGGTTAACAAAAGGCAAACTGAACGTCACCAATAGTATTAATGTCCCCTTCGAATATTTGAAATGGGCATCAATTCTATCAATGACGCAGAATGTCCGTTGGATCACATCCGAGATATTATTGCGTCTATGCCATATGAATTATGACGCGGCTTTAAGAAAAAATGCCAAAATGTGATACCACCACTACAGGTTACGCCTTTGGTTTCCATCATATGGGCTAATGGATTCAAGAAAAATAAGTGAGTGGAAAGAAATATGGTCATTACTCTCGAAAACGTATTATTATTTATGGAGAATCACGAATAACTAATGAAAATGGCCTATTTTAATATTTAAATAATACTTTTGCATTAAACTCGATATAATTTGAAAATGGCTACTTCTAGAGAAATTATACATGTAATCATTATGGCTTAGAATCATTTCAAGATGCTTACTGTATCATCAGAACGTATTTATTTTGACAAAATATCAAAATTTTGAAAATCGACCAAAAGTTGTTCCTAGAAAAACTTTTTTATTAAAAATTTCTCCATCATGAAACTTTGTCCCAAACATCTGTTTACTATCAAGATTCTATGATGAAAATTTAAAAAATATTCAACATGGGGTTTTTGTGTAATTTAAAAATTAAGTTTTATTTTTGAATTTTTTATGAAAATTAATAAAATATTTTTTCAGTGTATATTTTTTTCTTATAGTCCAAACGGTTTGCTACAACTTCTTCATAGAACATTTTTCTCTAAAATCAACAGTTTCGGAGTTAGAATTTTGCAAATAAGTAGCATGCAAAAATGTATAGGCCATTTTAAAAAGTAACATTTGAGTTAAAATGATCAATTTTTCTATGGAAAACACTTATTCTACCATACCAAAAACATGTGCAAAATTTAAGCCAAATCGAAGACTATCGAGCACGATTTTTATTTTTTTCGACTCATTCTGGGTGGAATTCGTCAGGAGTGGAAGGAAGGAGTGAAATGCCCCATCTACAAGAAAGGCGACAAGTTAGATTGTGAGAACATTCAAGCGATCACCATTCTAAATTGAGCCAACAAACTATTATCCCAGATCATCTTTCGTCGTCTGTCACCCATAGTAAACGAGTTCGTTGGAAGTTATCAAGCCGGCTTCGTTGACGGCCGATCGACAACGGACCAGATCTTTACTGTAAGGCAAATCCTCCAAAAATGTCGTGAATACCAGGTCCCAACGCATCATCTTTTCATCGATTTCAAGGCGGCATACAATAGTATCGACCGAGAAGAGCTTAGGAAAATCATGGACGAGAACAGCTTTCCCGGGAAGCTCACGAGACTGATAAGAGCGACGATGAAAGGTGTGCAAAACTGTGTGAAGGTTTTAGGCGAACATTCCATTTCGATTGGATCCCGCCGGGGACTACGACAAGGTGATGGACTTTCGTGCCTGTTGTTCAATATTGCACTAGAAGGTGTTATGCGGAGAGCCGGGCTCAACAGTCGGGGTACGATTTTTACGAGATCCAGTCAATTTGTTTGCTTCGCGGATATGGACATTGTCGGCCAAACATTTGAAAAGGTGGCAGACCTGTAAATCTGCCTGAAACGCTTATAAGGCCGATAGTCCTCTACGGGCATGAAACGTGGACGATGCTCGAGGAGGGCTTGCAAGCACTTGGAGTCTTCGTACGTCGGGTGCTTAGGACGATCTTTGACGGTGTGCAGGAAAACGGTGTATGGCAGCGAAGGATGAACAACGAGCTCACCCAATTCTACGGCAAACCCAGTATTTAGAAGGTGGCCAAAATTGGAAGGATACGATGGGCAGGGCATGTTGCAAGAATGCTGGACAGGACCCTGCAAAGATGGTGTTCGCTTCGGATCCGGTTGGTATAAGAAGGTGTGGAGCGCAGCGAGCTAAGTAGTCGGATCACGTACGCATCGATTTGGCGAGCGTGGGGCAGAACCGAGGATGGAGAGATGCGGCCACGATCCGAGTATTGTGTCGTGTAATTGTTGATTCAGTGTTATCTGTTTAGATGATAACTAAATAAATGAAATGAACGTTAGTGAAAAATTGTAGCTAACGTTGATGAACTCGTGCGTGCCAAAAGCTCAGATTCTCAGAAAATCCTCCAAGTGAATCGTGATTCTCTGATTGAGAACCCACGTGCATCCTTGGCAGGCAATAAGAAGAAGCTGAAATCGATGAATAATTAATAGCCCGGGATGGGGGAGAAGATGAAAATAAATCTCGTCAATTAGAGAAGGCAGCAAAAGACAAATTAATTCTCGCGCGCCGGTTTCTTCCCCCGTGTGATCTGATCCGTCCTTGTCTCACGTGGGAGGTGGTCGGCCATGGTGGCCTCAACTTCCGCCTTGACCGTCGATCCTTGTGACGTTGAGCACGGTACGTGGTTGGACTTTGGGGATGCTAATTAAAATAGAATTTTCCTCTCCTTCTTGCACGCTGGTTGGGTTTAGAGTTTCGTTTGAAGTGTGGCAATGGAAAGACACACAGGGATCTGATTTCTTGGTTCAATGAATATTCAAAGGTGAATGAATGGAATGATCCCTATATTTGTCCTTTCGCAGCTGGGGGTAAGTGAATCTCCTGTATTGATTATGTGAGATTTAGGAGAACCTCGTGAAAAAAATTGTATTGAAATGCCTTAACAGCAGTCTTTATAATATACCTGGAAATATAAAATCTTACAAGGGAATTCCTAGAGGAATCCATGAATGAATAAGTTCATAGAATATGTTGGAACTTCTGAAGGAATCGTTCGAGTCATTCGACACCAGCATGTATTCGTAGAAAAATTTCAGAATAAATCCCTGAAGTGAATCCTGGAACAATATAAATATGTTGCGGGCTTCGTGGCCGTGCGGTTAGTGTTGTCAGGCAGTTGAACGCATCGTGTCATGAATAAATGGCTGAAGACGGTGTTCGTGTCTTTTACATAATCTGTGCCGGGAAAATGTCAAGAGGAATCTCTTATTAATCCTATCTAAACCGATTGCGAAAGCCCGGTAGAGGTCAAAAGTTTATTTCTTGTATCTTCCTTTTTCAGCCAAATAAGACAAAAATAACCCCAATGCACACTGAAACTTAAGATGGGAAAACACATGAAATATTTAAAAGGGATTCATAGGCAAATAAAATAATATAATAATAGGAAATCTATCAGTACAGCCCTGCAGTTATATAAAGCTTCGCATCAGAGATAAGGCAGATGTATGCTACTCTCCAATAAGAAAAGGGCATTCCCAAACGATGTGTTCACAGCGAACCTTCAATTTATCAAAATGCAATCAATAAATAGATAAACGTGTCCCATGAAATTCGGTAGGTCTAATCATTCGCAAGAACTCTTTTCGACGTCTTCCCAAAAAATCTCCTAATGGCTCCATTTCGAATCCAATCAACGGACATCGCTCCCACCTTTTTTCACACCCATGGTCGACGCATTTCATTTCGCCGAAAGGCTATCGAACGACCGCCAGTAGATAAAAACAGAAGAAATCACGACGTCATTTCTAGGATCGATTTCTGGCAATTCATAACGATCCCCCCCCCCCCCTCGTGCATCAAACCAAGCTTCAGTTTTTCCCATTGCGAAATGACCTTTGTCAATTGGTTTATGCTTATCGTTCACATCGGTATCATCATCACCATCATCATCACCTTCATCGCCTTCGAGTTCGACTGATGGCCCATTCATTCGCATATCCACCCACCGATGTTGAATCCTCTTGGCAACAGAGTGCGAAAAATTGGATTAGGGTCGCACCCCGTCTGCGTTTCGGAAAAAGCCAATATGGGAGAGATAGCATACCTGCCTGGAACTTTCCCACTGTAAGGGTATGTGGTATGCTGTCGATACGGGACGAAATGATATTTTCATCTTCATCTTCATCATCTTCATCATCTTCTTCTTCTTCTTCTTCTTTTTCTTCTTCTTTTTCTTCTTCTTTTTCTTCTTATTCTTCTTCTTCGTTATTAACTGAGAGCTTACTATGTCAATGACCATTTTTTACATGCGTATATCGTGTGGCAGGTACAAAGATTCTCTATTCCTACTCTAAGATTTCCAACCCGGAAAGATCCTCGACCGGTGGGATTCGAACCCACGACTCTCAGCTTGGTCTTGATGAATAGCTGCGCGTTCACCGCTACGGCTATCTGGGCCCCTGTAAGAATATACTACAATAATCAAAAATTACATTCACTAGCAAAAACAATATATCGCTTGTGGATGCTATATTCACGTTCAAACAATTTTCGCATTTTTTATGGGCTATACTGTACAGTCATCTCTCTCTTACACGATATTTCCCCTAACTCGATGGAATGCGTGGTTCTTTCAATCTAGCATGCCTTGATACCTTTGTAAGTCGATACCTCTCTAACTCGATGTTCCCTAACTCGATGCTATCTGTTTCAGTTTCCCAAGTAAGTTCACCTCTCTAACTCGATATTTTCATGAAAAGTCCCAAATGCCCTCCAAACGTTAATAAATTTCATGAATTTGATCATTATAATTAAATTGATAGTGAAATGGAGGTTTACTGCCAATTTCTGGGTGCTAAAATTTTTAATTTTTGCTGATCGGTAAAAAAGTATCACATAGGTAAATGTGGTAAAATTATATTGTTTTTGACGTGAAAATAACTATTCTGAATGTATTATGTCAAAATAATAACAAGTTTAAAATTTGAAAAATATGTGTTCTGTATCTCGATACTTCCCTAACTCGATGGTCCCTTCAATATCGAGTAAGGGAGAGTTAACTGTAGTGTAGACTAGAGTAGACTAGGTACTATGATCAACATTTCGTGAAATTCCGATCAATTTCTCAAATTTCAAAAGTCTTCCAAAATATTTTAAATTCACGAAACGAAATTTTAAAATTGGAATTACAAATTTTTGGATTTCGTGGAGTGTTGCTATGGAGCATCAATTCCAGAATCATTCGAAACACCGCATACCTTTATCCCACAGTCACATCGCTCACCACTCTCAACACAACCACATCCCTTGCGTAAGCTGACGGTGGGGATTTTGGGGGATTTCATCGTTACCACGAATTGGGTGCTCAAAGCAATGCGGGACCCTATTGCTGCCACACGTGTGTGATTGGAAAGTAGTTTGTCTCCTGACTTGCTAGCTTTCCGTTCCCGGTTTTTGGGACGCTTTTTTTTTCTCAACGGGACACAAGTAGTGATTTGAATGTGGAACGACAAACTGTACAGAGATTACGGATCGAAGATTGGGTTTGGGATTCCCTCTCGTCGTCGCCGTCCAATGTCCAACCCATTCTCATTTGTCACCGATTGATGACAGTAATAGGAGGACATTGACGTGACACCGTCTGGCTTGCATTCGACTCTCTGGCATCCAAGTGAGGATTCCCCATTGGGATTTGATAACAAAATGATGAGAAATCTTGTTGCCCAGTCGTCATTTTTCTTCCTGGTATTACAACAGCCAATCCATATTGGTACAGCATACAACATGGCTGGTCAGAAAATTGGTTTGAAGATTCAAAGCTTGTTCTTAGGGCAAAGCTTCAATTTTTTGTTAATAAGTATACTACAATTTAAATTTCTCTTGGATGTTTTCGATATGATTTTTGCAAGTTTAGTTTATTGGAATTCCTTTCATCGTGACAACATGTCTACTTGACGGTTTGAAATAAAGAGCTTTTGTTTATGTGGGAATATTATAAGTTGAGTTTTGGAAGCATAAGAAGTAATCTTCTATTTCTGTAAATATGAGGAAAATATATTCAACCTTCTCTGCAATCGATTACAAATGACAAGCAGGCTTCGTCCTTTGACGGACTATCGATGTATGTTTCGCATGTATTACAGTTGGCTCGTAAATAATAGAAAGTGAAGCCTATAGGATTGAAAACCGCTTCATGGAATATTTGAAATGTAAAAGGGACATGCTCAGAGTTAGCGTAAATAATCAGTTGATTTTTTTGATATCATTATGTTATTCACCGTTCCTCGGGTTGTCCTGTCCGTTTTGGCGATAGTGTCAGGTTGTTTCCACTCTTTCGATTCTGAAGACAATAAATCATTTATGGCGCTTCAAGTGGGACTCGGACTGGGTTCGGTTCAATATTTGTGTTTCCTAAACCCCCCAATCAAGCGAGTGTGATATGATTGTTTTCTCTGCTTAGTTTTCAGGTTTTTTGCGACACAAGGGGATTGAACCCGAAAGAAGTGTCAGAAAATGACTCCGTTTATTTGAGGAGGAAAGATCGTAATTCCTAGTTTGCTCTCGTTTATTGAAACAGTGCGAGGAATGATAGCATAAGCGGATTCGTTTGTGGTGTTTTGCGATGGAGATCCTTACGGTAAACGTTGCGTTGTATCCTTTGTGGAATCTTCCGAGTCATGAACTGCGATGCAGGAAATCGAAGCAGCCTCTAGCCCAGGTTCTTTAATTCAAGAGAGGAAACATAGGGTGCTGTCAATCGTGGTCATTTGTTCCGAATTTGTAGGATTTGGGCAGGAAATCTTGAAAACCTTGAAGAAAATAAGCGCAAATGTTCAACGTTTGACGACAAAACTGAATGTTTGTTCAAAGTTGTATTGAAAGGTCTCTCAAGAGACTATAAGTCACCTGAAGAGATCAAAAATGGAATAAATGATTTACTTGTATTTACCCCAGTCCAAGTAATCATTATGAAAAAGAGAACCCAATCTGGCATTGTTCTAGAAATCCATCTACGATTGATTTGGTCTTAACCGGCTCTAGTCATCTTTGTAGCCAATTAGTTACTCATGCTGATTTTGATTCTGATCATGTCCCTGTGACACTTCAAATATCCCATGAAGCAATTCTCAATCCTATCAGCTCCACTTTCAATTATTTTCGAGCCGACTGGAATATATATATATATATATATATATATATATATATATATATATATATATATATATATATATATATATATATATATATATATATATATATATATATATATATATATATATGTATATATATATATATATATATATATATATATATATATATATGTATATGTGTATATATATATATATATATATATATATATATATAAATATATATATATATATATATATATGTATATACAGTCGACTCTCCACAACTCGATATTCTATAACTCGATATACTCTATAACTCGATGGATTTTTCGGTCCCTTCAAATTTCCATACATCCTGCTCTCCATAAGTCGATATTTCTATAACTCGATATCTCCACTAGTCGATATCACGTGGGAGGTAATTTTCCCTCCATAACTCGATATATATTTAAAAATCATTCTTATTTGAGGAAACTAGGTCTAATCCATGTTTGGATGTGAATAAATACTTTCAGGTTGTTATAATTTTTGAAAACCCTGAAAATAGTATTAGTAAAGTTAAGGAGATTTTTCAAGCATTTCGAAAAAGTCTTCAAATAACAGTTTGTAAAATACTATCAACAAAATAATATTGCTTTCATACAAAAGTGATCATATATGTATTGGAAATACAGAAATTTGTTCCTTCGATTTTGTGATTTTTTGTGTTGGTATATTCTATAACTCGATAATTCTATAAGTCGATGGTCCCTTGAATATCGAGATATATATATATATATATATATATATATATATATATATATATATATATATATATATATATATATATATATATATATATATATATATATATATATATATATATATATATAGATATATATATACAGTGGGATTCCGATTTTGGCATGCTCCGTTTTTGGCATGCTCCATTTTTGGCACCCCCCGATTTTGGCAACAAAATGGATCCGTTTTTGGCAACATTTTTTAATTTCACCAAAATTAGTAGTTTTTTGTAAACATCATAGTGTTTTCCAAACAGCAGATCAGATCAGCTTCACGTTGATCTCATTGCACGGCTCCATCTCAGACGATATTTCATCAAATGCTACCAACTACTAGGGACCCCGTATTATTTAACCCTCTAATACCCAACCCCGCCTTTAGACGGGGTACACTTTGGAATTTTGTGTATTTTTTCGTAGCTCGGAAATTAAAATTATTTTATTTTTGGCTTAAACCTTGACTCATAAAACGCATATAAGAAAAGTTTTTTATGATTTTTGAAACTTTTTTGTATTATTGAAAATTGTTTGAAAAACTGTATTCTTATATAACCTACAAATGCCTGGGATTCATTTAACGTGTATTATAAAAAATCGTACCTTTTATATTTTTCTACGATCAACCTATCACAGAAGAAGAGCCTGATGGTATTGAAATGATTTTAAATCTGTTTTACCGTTAGTTACACGGAATATAAAATATGTTCAAGAAAAAAATTAAAAAATACAAATTTTTAAAAGTATAGTAAAAACTCAAATTTTTATTATTGTCAAAAATCAGTAACCAGAAGAGGCTTCAAGAAAAAAATGAAAAGGATAGGGATGTTCAAAAATAAAAATAATAAAAATCAAAAACCAAAATTCATAAATTTGCGAAGAAAAATAAATCATTGCCCAAACCGTGTTTAGAATGATTTTAGATAACGAAAAATAATATTTAGATCGAAAATAAAAATTTGGGTATTAGAGGGTTAATTCGGGATGGTCTTGTGATCGCAGTATTTCATGAAGTCATTATTCTCTTTAAGTATCTCAACTAGAGCTCCAATATGTTTTCTCTGGCTTCCATACTATGCAAGCAGCCCATTTGAGTCTGTCGTCAATTGATACACTTAATTAAAATCATGTTTTTCAGATTTGGAATAACCCGTTCGAACAAAACACAAGCACTGACACAAGAGCAACAAAAAGACAGTAGTTTCTTTCCTCGTAACTTGTGCCACTTATTTCGTCACTTGAAATGCGTCAAAACTTTATTTTAATTAAAATCACTAAATCAATCGATAATTATTAAAAGCTTTGTTCCCTTTTCAGTTGAGATCCTGTATGACGTTCGATTTTTTTGGACAATCATACGTTTTGTAGCATTGGTATTCAGGCTAGTTTATACTGCGAAAGCTTTTACAGGATCTTAGGTCTTTTTAGAGGGCTTCTAATGATTTCAAGTGGATTCTTGAGGATACTGAGCAGGATCTGGGGAATCTAAGCTGACATTAAAGGGTTCCTGTGGGATCCTAAGGAGGTTTGATTGGTTATTGCGGATGCTTCGTAAATTCTAGTTTCTAGCAAACTCTTGGGAATTTATAGGGCGTCCTATGATTTTATAGCGGTATACTTTGGATTTTGAGTATTCCATGTAAAATTCTAGGGATTGTGAATAGGTTCCCAGCAAAACTTTGGAATATCTAGCAGTAGCCTAGGAAGTCATAACAGACTTTTGAGAATTCCCATCGAAGACTTGACTGGTTTCAGCATTATCACAGTGGTATCTTAAAATTCTAAGCGATACCCTCACAATTCCTAGCGAGCACTTGGGCATATGCCAATTCCCAACGGGATCCTAGGCGAAATCCTCCTGACCTGGGTTCTATGGAAGGGCTTCCTGTGGATTCATATGAAGATCGTTCAGCGTCCCAACGGGTTCCTGTGTATTACTAACGAACACCTGAATATTCACATTGGACACTTGTGGTTTTATAGTGGCATCCTATTATTTTTTGTTGATTCCATATGGTTGGTTCATAACACATATCAAGCTAAACTTCTAAAACACAATACTTTTTTCAGATTTAAATCATACGAAGCCTATTTATGTATTCTACGAAATGACGGGCCACACCTATATATCATACGGACCTTGTGCTGTTCGTTTATGGAAAATACTTTCATGGTTGTGTAAAGCATTGATCTCAGCCTTACACAGTTTAGAGGAAATGTCTAGTTCTTGAATAAAGGTCACTTATATAATTATTGTTTCCACATAGCCCAAAAGTACAAATAGTATAGAGCATATAAACATTGATTGCAGACTTTTAAGCAATAAAAGTGGAACGTCTGTCACAATTGAAATTACGGGTCTACGGATTCAAAGCATAATCCTAACCTACGAAAACGTACTTCAAAGTAAACCTTTCCCAAGTTTGGCTGTAATATGTAACATAGGGATGATGGAACATCATCCTAATGATATTTTTAAAAACAGTTATTGAAAAATAAAGTAAGAAAAAAGGGTTCCGATTTTGGCACGGTTCCGTTTTTGGCAACTGAAAATTTCGACTTTGTTGCCAAAAACGGAATCCCCCTGTATATATATACAAATTTTACATCCCATTTTTCACAATAGAATTTGTTAAAGTTTCAAGAGCATCGTCAATATTAAGTTGTGTTTGTAAAGAATATATATATATATATATATATATATATATATATATATATATATATATATATATATATATATATATATATATATATATATATATATATATATATATATATATATATATATATATATATATATATATATATATATATATATATATATATATATTCTTTACAAACACAACTTAATATTGACGATGCTCTTGAAACTTTAACAAATTCTATTGTGAAAAATGGGATGTAAAATTTAAATCCGTGATTAAAGACGATGATCTTAAACTCTTGATCCGTCTTAAAAACGTGAGAAGAAGGCAATTTCAACGCACTCACGATGCTGCTATGAAAATTATATGGCAGGACTTGCAGAAAGAAATCAAGAAACGTTTTGCACAATTAAGAAACAAAAATTTTGAAAATTTAATTTCTTAATTGAACCCTGGCTTTAAGCCCTTTTGGAAATTATCTAAAATTTTGAAAAAAAAAAACCTCAGAAGCCAATACCGGCATTGAAAGAGGAAAACAAATTATTACCAACTAATTGCGAAAAAGCTCAAAAATTTGCTATGTAGTTTGAAAGCGCGCACAATTTGAATTAAGGACTTACTAGTCCAATTGAAAATCAAGTTAGGCGGCATCCACAAATTACGTAACGCTCAAGGGGGTGGGAGGGAGTAGGCTCAAGCGTTATGGCTCATACAAAAAAATAAAATTCTTCATATAAAAAGCGTTACGGAGAAGGGGGAGGGTGTCAAAAATTTTCAATTTCAGTGTTACGTAATAAATGGATGCTGCCTTACTCAGGACTTCGAAAATATTCTCAATCAAGAGAACGTTTTTGAAAATGCCCGTGAGACTGATTTGGAAGAAGTTAGAACTATTATAAAAAAAAACACAAAAATATGAAAGCTTCTGGCGATGATGGAATTTTCTACATCCTCATCAAGAAACTTCCAGAAAGTAGCTTATCATTCTTGGATGATATATGTAACAAATGTTTTCAATTAGCATATTTTCCTGACAAATGGAAAAATGCTAAGGTTGTGACAATTTTAAAACCAAACAAAAAACCTGCAAAAACTTCTAGCTATCGTGCAATCATTTTGCTTTCCTCCATCAGTAAACTTTTTGAAAGGGTCATTTTGAACAGAATAATGGCCCACATCAACGAAAATTCAATTTTTGCCAATGAACAGTTCGGATTCCGCCATAGACATTCGACCACTCCTCATCTTTTACGTGTTACAAATTTGATCCGTTCCAACAAATCTGAAGGCTATTCTACTGGTCTTGCTCTTCTAGAAACAGAAAAAGCATTCGACAGTGTTTGGCATGAAGGTTTGATCGCAAAATTTAAAAACTTTAATTATCCAACATACATTGTTAGAATAATTCAAAGTTATCTGTTAAATCGCACACTTCAGGTTGATTATCAGAACTCCAGATCTGAAGGACTTCCTGTAAGAGCTGGTGTTTCTCAAGGCAGCATTTTGGGACCAATATTATACAATATTTTCATATCTGCTTTACCTAAGTTACCTCAGGGATGTCAAATATCCTTGTTTGCGGATGACACAGGCCTCTCCGCTAAAGGATGAAGCCTGCGTGTCATCTGTAGTCGATTGCCAAAATGTTTGGATATTTTTTTTCATACTTGCAAAAATGGAAGATTTCTCCTAATGCTTGGAAGCATTGGAACTCAACTAATAATATTCTCACATAAACCAAAAGCTCATTATTTAAACCCTTCAAGTAGACTCTTTGTCACGATGAGAGGAGTTTCAATAAATTGGTCAGATGAAGTTAAGTACCTCGGGCTCATGCTAGATAAGAATTTAAATTTCAAAATTCACATTGAGGGCAATTGTTATACATATGTAAAATGTTTCTATCCCCTTATTAATAGAAAATCAAAACGTTATCTTAAGAACAAGCTTTTGATATTCAAACAATTTTTCAGGCCAACCGTGTTGTATGCTGTACCAATATGGACTAGCTGTTGTAATACCAGGAAGAAAGCTCTGCAGAGAATTCAAAATAAAATTTTGAAAATGATTCTGATGCTTCCTCCCGGGTAAATACCAATGAGTTACATAGAATATCCAATGTTGAAACATTAGAACAAATGTCAAATAAAATATTTTATAATTTCAGGAAAAAATCGATACAATCTTCTATTGCCACGATTAATGCGTTATATACTTAGGTTAAGTAAGGTTAAGTAAATTGAAAACGTGTTTTTTCACTTGTTAAAAATCCGAGCTGCTAAGGCAAATGAAATGTAATATGTTGTTAACAAAATGTTAATAAAATCTTAATTTTGTTTTACCAAATTAGGATGATATTGTTGTCTAATAACACAGAACACCTAGATATAAGAAATGAATGTAATGTTTGGTATGATACTAATAAGTATATTTAAAATGAAGTAGAATAAAACAAGCACTTCGTGGTAATATTTGCGTAGCGATTAGGATACTAGATTGTTATTTATTGTTGCCGGTATATTATTTTAATATTGCTAGTATTTAATGTTATTACCGTCTTGATATATGGTATTCGTTTGCTACACTTTTCGGATCGGGTTATGACTTACAAAACAAGCAATTATAAAATAATCATGCAATATCCTCTTCATCGATTGAAAACCAACATTCAAATAGCTCACAGAATATATATACATATATTGTTTAATCTACTTCTTGTGTATACTGCAATCTGTTTTTACTTTCTACCGCTTCTCTTATGGCGTTTTCGTTTATTGCTGGGGCGAACCTAGTTTCGCCCTGGATCCGCTCTAACAGCTGTCAAAATGTTTTTTTATTTGGTCGGGTCGAACCCGGATCCGCCCCAGGTTCGACCCAAACTCAACGAGGTTCGCTCTGCCGATTTTTTGCGATCCAACCTGAACGGGGTTCAACTGTCAAAAATTGATTGTTTACATTTTTATTATTATCAAAATTACCGATTAAAGCAAAATTTTAATAACAGGAGATGTTTACGAGAGCATTCAGCAATATTTGTTGCATTAATATTGAGACTTTATTTGGTGATTTTGCACTCAGAGAAGCGAAATTTCATGAAACTGTGTGGCTGACAGTTCGAATGAAAGTATGACACATTCGATTTGACTCGAACCTGGATCCGTTTTCGTTCGTTTATTGCGAGTCGGGTCAGCTCTGACCCCAGGTTTAAAACCGAAAACGCCATTAGTTGCGATGCAAAACTTCCTGAGGTACGTAATATTTTTCCCAAATCTTCCCACACACTCCGGTTCTTCGGTGTCGTCAACATGACGACTTAGAGTTGAACCCGATGGCACAATTCACTTCCCACTGAAATCTACACAGCTTCAGATACATACATCTTTGCCAGGAAGTACATCTGTTAGCTGCAATTTCTGCAACTTGTTCCTTAGCAACGAGCTTGTTCCTTTGCTGTGGAATTTTCTTCTCAGGCCATGCCTCAGGTATGTAATGGCAGGCAGGTGTACAACTATCAGAGTGGTGAAAACAAGATACCCACCAGCATCCAAAAGAGCCAGCGTCTATTCAGTACAGGGATTTCAACTATGTTAGGGAGCAACTTGCGAAGTACTGCTCATTTTTCATCAAAGTTTCTCCTTTGTCTGTAGGGATACCGGAACTGTTGAATCAATTATGAATTGGTCTATCAAATCTAACGGTTATGACTACAAGTTTGGAACAAGCGACCCGCGAATGATGTTGCTCCGTAATTCAATGATTTCCCGTTGTCCATTAGGGATACATTTATCTTCTTCATTACGTTGAGTAGGTGGTTAAATTACCCAAGAGATTTTTTTTTAAATAAACTATCTTCTAAGCGTAACCCGATTCCGCAAAACATATTAAAAGAGAAAAAGTTGAGAAAGCAAGTTGTAAAACCGCACTCAAAACTGCAGAATGCAGTCAGACCGCAACTTCATTTCCGCCTCTTTGCTGCAACAGAAACGAAACCATTTATAATTCATGCAATCGTAGCAAAAACTACCAGCGACATGGTCGTTTGTCTGGAAATGCTATATCCTTGCATTCTCAGCGCTATAAAGAATGTTTCAAGCTAATCGATTAAGTCATGTTTTGCAAGAAGGCAATTGCTTCCAATGGCAATGTCCAAAACGCAATTTGGACTGTGGCCAGAAAGGATCCAAATAACTTCTTACTGGTGTAATTTGCTCCCTGCTATGGTCCGATGAGAGTTTTCCGTGTTTTCATGTAATGATAAAACGGAGTCTGATTCCCGTTCATACCAACTAAGTCACTGTCACAATCGATGTTCCGGAACGCAGGAAAACTTGCTGAATTCGTAATCGGACGGTTAATTGGTCAGCTTCACACTAAAACGGTTTCGCCGAGAACCCAACAGCTGATATCTCGGTAATAATTTGACGATTCTCGGTAAAACTTTTACCGAAATCTCGGTAAACGTTTACCGAATCTCGGTAACGTTCGCCGAGATCTCGGCAAAAAATTCGGATTGCCGTAATCTAGGTAAAATAAATACCGAGATTCGGCATTAAAAATTACCGAATTGTCAGCTGTTGGGTTCTCGGCGAAAAATTTTACTGAGGTCGGTGAAATAATTTAAGTGTGTTCATTGTGTGGCTATTGAACTTGTCGTGGGAGAGTTTTTTTTCTTACTGAGTAAACGACATTTTGACACTAATCGATTCGCCTATTAGCATAGCAGAAGGCGAGAGAAGAAATCGTATCGGCAAAATACATTGCGCCAAAACGTCGGAAAATAGAAAATCACTGGTTTGATTTCTTGAGACTGAATGCCAAACCAAAGCAAAGAAAACTATTAACAGTCAATCAGGTTGTCATTAAAGCATGTGAAAGTTAATCAGCTTCAAAGGAGCTATATAGCTTTCAAGGAATGGGTTGTAGAAAAAACTGAGGGTTACGTCAAAGAACAGCTTTACAAATTATTTCTGGTGAAAGGACAGAAAAGAAGTGCTGACGACTAATTTTAGAATTCTAAAAGTGCATGATAGGGGAAAAGCATCCATTGATATGATTTTGGCCTACTTTGTAAGGAAATCCGAATATTGGAACAGAATTCTTGTAGGTCAAAAATTAGTGCTTTCTCCTGAAAGCAATTTCTTGGTTTATTCATACAGGATGTTTGCCAGAACAACTTCAAAATTACAAGGCTTGTAGGAATAGTCAGAAAAAAAAGGTTAACTATAATTCACTTCTCATATAACAGTGTGTCGTAACCGGAAAAACCATTAGGAGCAACTCTATCTATCTCTGATGCAGAAAAACGCGCGAATAGCAACACATCCGTTGCTCTTTACTATAACCGACTAACTGATCCAGCTTTATTTCAACGATCACTATGAGAAGTCGGTTTTTCCGAGATCTCTGAGAGGATCATGACAGTTCATCTGTGAGAAGTGTCTACACAGATTTAAATAACTCTCCATCAAACGTTCTGCTCAACCACAGTACGCAGTCCAAAGAGTGAACATTGAAAGGGTCTTAAGCTGCGAATGTTTTTATATTAAATACAAATACTTATGTATGAAAGAAAGTTTATTATCTTCACCACAATCCTTCTCACCTCTACTCTCTAATTGAAGTTTTCTTCGCTTTTTCTATTGATAATTTATGAACATTGTTGTATGAGCGATTGCACCCCGTTTGGCATAAGGTCGTTTGGCATAAAGTCGTTTGGCATAATGGTCGTTTGGCATAATGATTGACTTAGAATGAATATCGGCATTTTTGAAGCTTCTCAACAAGCGTGATGTTCGTTCAGAGATTTTCCAAGCTATGAATATCAAATGACGGGTCTGGTGGAAGATCTTTTCGGAATAATTATTTTTCTCTACATCCCAGAACATAGATTATCTTTGAGCTTGTTGTGATATATATATTTGAGAATAGTAAATTGGCAAAGGAAGTTCGCAGTTATTAATAAAGGGAACGCTCACAGAATACTTCGCTGCAGATCAAGCTCTGCCCCAGTTTGGACATAACACTTGATAAAAGAAAGGAAAAAAAATATTTGCAAAATTTTAAAAGCTTTAATAAAAAGATCTAATATTGCAGCTTAACGCAAAAATAGCCTATATACGTGAGCAGATTATTTATCGTTTAAAATGTTAAAGGCTCTATCGCAAAAAAAAATCTTCTTCCAGCATAACTCAAATGAACAACACATTTTAAAAGAAACTATTTGTGGCAAAACTTTTCAACGATTCAATATAAATTTTAATTTTAGAAGTGTACATTAAAAATACCGTCTTTTATCGGAAGAAGGAAAAATTTGTGATTGAGATAGTATTTTTACAGCATATCTCGAAAGGAGATCAAGCGTATGCAAAAACATATGTTTAATATTGACAGGTTCTAAAATAATTATCATTATAACAGTACGTCTTGCAAGAATTTATAAAACAGCAAAATATAAAAATGGTTAACATTCAGCTTTACTAAATAATAAAATTCAAAACAGTATAAATATAAACAACAGCCTTTGTTTAAAAGAAGGCTAAATTTATGATGACGTCAAAAATTATTGCTGCATAATAAAACGAAAGCACATCAACAATTGCGTTGAGAATCATTGATGTGATTGTGCCACTTTTCCCCGAATGTAATTTCTCCGAATGTCGGTTCCCCGAATGCCATTTCCCCGAATGACCGGTTTCCCCAAAAAGTGGTGCAGTTTAAATAGGTGCTATAATAGTCTTCAGGCTGGATAGTGAACAAGAAAGAACGATAAGCATTCGAAAGAAGCAGGTATTCTGTCAGCCTCGGCTATACACATGTTAGCAAATATGCTGATGACGTTAAAACTCGAAAGAACCGCCAAATAAATAAAGAAGGGTGCATATTAGATGGTCAATTCGTTCAGCACTCTGAAATGTATACAGTTACAACAATTATGAGTGCTATTAAATTTCCGGAGAAATGGGCAAATCGGGGAAACGGGATATTCGGAGAACTGACATTCGAGGAATCGAAATTTGGGGAAAAGTAGGACAACCCATCGAAGTAACTGCAGTAATCGATGTCTCTTTTCGCTGATAAATGTTATCGAATGCCGCCCTTTTGTCAGTTGGAAACAATAAAATATTTAAAAAATATAGCTCCAAAGAACAGTCTATGTATAAAAGAAGGTGAAATTTAATTGAATTTTAAATCAACAGTTTTTATACCTATAATTATGGTTACAATATATTAAAATAAAGAACGTTTGGAAGAAGGGTATATTTGCGAAAAATATATCAAAATCTTCAATGCAAGAATTTATTCCAATAGCGAAATTCAAAAGAAGAATTAATGTTTGAAAAAAGGGTAATTTATGGATTAATAATAAAATACTTTTGGCAGTAACTTCCCTTATATGCTTCAGTTTATTTATGAACATATGATTGTTGAATTAATTGTTATTTTCAATTGACTCCAAAATAAGCCTGATGTCATCAAAATGATTCAACAGAAACGTAAAATCGAATGTAATCTTAAGAAATTTTTGGTTTCAGACTCATTATGTCAAACGACCATTATGCCAAACGACTTTATTCCTAATGACCATTATGCCAAACGGCTTTATGCCAAACGACTTTATGCCGTATGAGCAGTTCAAAACAAACATATTACTGAAAATACATTTAACCTGTTCATATTATGGATAATAACTAATTCACTCCAACCGTGCATATAGGTTCGGCTGATAGCTTTTAAATACCAGTTCAAATTTTGTCAATAAAATATTTATCGGTTTAGTGTAATGCTTAACCATACAAATGATAGGATGTTGAAAAGACTAGTTCTCAATCAATCTAATCCAAATCAAATACAATCCAAATCCAATTCGAACTTAATCAACTTAATTGGATTGGACCAATTCTTATCCAAAACAAATCCAATCCAAGTAAATTTAAATACAATCCAAACCCAATCATAAAGTCCTATCCAATCCAATCCAAATTCGATCCAAATTGAAAATCCAATCCTAATTAAATCAAATCTAAATATTATCCAAATCCAATCAAAATTCTATTCAAATCCACATCAAATGCAATCCAAATCGAATTGAAATTCAATCAAATTCCGATTCAAATCTAATCCAATATAAACAAAGGCTAATCCAAATCCGATCCAAATACAGTCTAAATCCAATCCAAATCCAGATTCTAATCCAGATCCAATCAAAATCCAATCCAAACCAAGCCCAAATTCAAATCTAATCCAATCTAAATCCAATTCGAATCCAATCCAAATTCGATTCCAATCCAATTCCAATCCCATACAAATCTAATTAAGATCCAATTCAAATCTAGTCATAATCCAATCTATACAAGCCAATACAAATCCAATACAAAATCGAATCCAAATCCAGATCCAAATACAGCACTTATCCAATTCAAATCCAGTCCAAACCAAGTCCCAATCCAATCCAAATTCCAAATTATAATCCAATTCAAGTCCAATACAATACAATACAATTCAAATCGTATGCAATCCAAATACAATTCAAATCCTATCCAAATTCGATTCAAATCCAATCCAAACTCAAAAAAAGTCCAATCGAAATCCAATCGAAATCCAATCCAAATGAAATCCAAATCTAATTCAAATCCAAACCAAATCCAATATAGATCCCATTTCAATCGGAAATCCAATTCAAATCCAATCCAAATTCGATTCAAATTCAATCCAAATCCAGGGATTCTTCAAAATATTTTTCGTCAGAAAATCTCCCAGAGATTCCACCAGGACTTTTGTCGGGGTTTCCTCTTGAGATTTCCTCTTAAATTTCACCAGCATTTTCATCAGAAATTACACCATGAATTTCTTCAGCAATTCTTTTAAAGCCTTCTTCAATAATTCCATCAAAAAAAACCGCCAAAGATTTGTTTAAGAATTCCTCCAGCGAAACTTCAGGAATTCCTTAAGAGATTCATTCAGGACTCTCTTTCGGACTCTTTTCCTCTAATTCTTAAAGAGATTGCGCAAAGAATCCCTCCCAAGATATTACTACAGGGATTCCAACAGAAATTCTACCAGGAATTTCTCCTACCAAAAATCTTTCAGTGATTATTCTAGGAACCCGTTCACAGTTTCCACCACACGATTTTCTCAAGAACTTAAATTTCTTCAAAAAATCTTACAGAAATACATGCAGAGATTTACTCCAGGAATTCTAACTGTTATTTAACCTTTAGTTTCTCCAAGGATTCATTAAGGAATTATTCCAGAGATTTCACCAAGAATTTATCGAAGAATTCTACCAGAAAGCCTTCAGGGATTCCACAAGAAATACAGCAAAAGAATTTACCAAAATTTCCTCCACGGAATTCTAGCAGGAATTTCTTTAAAGATTGCTCTTGCAGCTTTTTGACAGGTTCCGCCAGGTTACCCTCCGGTGATTCTTCTAAGGAATCTTCAATAAATTCTTTTATAAATTCCTCCTGTGTTTTCTTCAAAGACTCTTCCTGGTATCTCTGAAGGGACCCTACGAGGCATTTCTCCAGCAATTACTACAATAATTTATCAGAAATTGCTCCGAAGATTCCTAAAGGAAGTTATTCATTAATTCCTTCCAGTGTTTGTTGCATGAATTTAAGGATATATTCAAGAATTTCTTCAGTGATTTCTTTGGTGATTCCTCCAAGGCAGAAATTTGCCAGGATACTCAAGGATTTAACCTAGAGGCCTTCCGAAAAATGCTTTGTTCAATCCTCTGAGTCAATATTTGTTCAATCCCTGGATGAATTATCTTATGGAATCTTGAAGAAGCTTCCTGATGAAATACCAACAAAAGAGATAGGAAGACATTCTCTGGTTCGCCAAAAGATACTACTGATGGAATACTTGGATGAAATATTGATGGAGTTTCTGGTGGAATCTCTGAAGGAATTCTTGGTAAATCCTTACAATAACTTCTGATGGAAACTTTGGGATGGAAGTTCTCCTGATGATATCTTTGAAAAAAGAACTTTCAAAGGAATACCGTAAGGAATTCCAGGTGAACTTTCGGAAGGAATTTCTGGACAAAAACTTGATAAAATTTCTTAAGGAACACCTTAATATAAAGTAGATAAACCAAAATTTTAATTCCGTCTTTTTTTCAATTTGATCATTTTTACAAACAAGTTGCTTTAATCTGAACAAATCAGATATATTATCAAAGTTTAATGCAAAATCTTATTTCCAAAATCTGCACAATGGACCGAATCGACAATTTAACCGTAAAAAAAATGTTTTCTCTGTTCTTGTTGATTTTAGACGTTCGATGTCTTCAGAGAAGTTATTCGTAATTGAGTTTTGCATCTTTCAAAAACAAAAAGTTGAATAGGATGGCCCTTATTTAAGTTAAAATTTTGACTCAAACTATTTGTTTGATGAAATTTGTGGCTGCGCTCTTCTGCAAACTTTAAGAAAATGTTATTTTGAACAACTTTTTTGAAGACACTTTTGATCTAACTCTTCATTTGAGCTTAGTAAGGCCAGAACAAATCTTGAAATCTTCTTTTGTCACCTTCCATCAAAATATGTCGAGGGGGGGGACAAAAAATAATAAAATGGAAATTCAGGGAAATCCATCATTTTTTATTCTTATATGGTTAAAATCCATGTTTTGCCACATATATCCGTCAAATCAAAATGTTTGAATAATAAACACGACATTTTTTCGATGCTCGTAACATCGATTGCATAACATTTTTCATCTCGAGACCAACAGATTTGCTACCAAGTCCAATGAAACAGCCGTTTGTTAAATGACCTTTACTTACATCTTTGTCAATCTACTGTATAAAAACTAATTTTTTTTAAGCATGAGCTCATCTATTTTTCAGTAAATATGTATTTCGCAGTCGTACATTTATGTTTTTAGGCCGATCGGATTTATTTTTCGATTTTTAGTAGCTCAAAATTGAACATTATTAAAGAGAGTGGAGCAAAAGTTCGAGTGGATCAGATTTTGTTTTTAAGATTTCTAGCTCAATTCAAATCAATGCTTATAAATGCCACAGTGGTCAAGTAAGAGACTTTCACTACAAATTTTATAAGAATCGATTGAGATTTGGAAAAAATATATTTTTGGTCAAACTTTCATTGCATGGAAATTAATAATGATCAAGTCTACTTTGATTTTTTATTTAAGTGCGTTTTAAGGCATCATAAGGATACTGTGAGGTGTATTAGTTACTACATAATTGCTTGGAATCATTTATTGGCCGATAGTGTGGCAAAAGTTCTAATCAGCGGGGCAAAAGTTCGACCCATGTAAGCTCGCAGAGAAATTTACAAATTACCCCAAATTCATATATTATCTTCAAAATTAGCGAAATTGGTCCGATCGTGCGATAAAAGTCACCAACATTTCACATTTTCGCTTAGTTTTGTAAAAAACTCCTATTTTGAGCTTCGGGCAATTTTAGGATGAAAAATTAGTAAGTTATCTGTAAACATAAGCTTATGGCTGGTATAAAGTATGTCTGTCGTAAAAGTGTTGGTATTTTGTGTTTCGGCCAGCGAACTCTTGCCTCACAGGTGAAGCAAAAGTTCATTCAAGACAATCAGCGAAATTATAGCAAATATTTTGAAGGCTTACTGTATAGTAATTTCTTTTCAACTGCTATTGTTTTTATGAAAATTTTGATTATACCACTAATGTCAAGCCATTGCCCTACCTTAGTCTGATTGGATATTGATAAATTCATGAGCAAAATACCTTCCATCCTGCTTTCTTCAAACAACTGTTATGGTATGAATTTGCTGACGACAGCATTTTTGAATACAAAAAAAAACCTTCAATTCTTCAATATGATACGTTAGCCAAGCAGTTTTAGGATTTAAAGTTTTTAACTCTAACAACAAATTTATTATTCAATCCTATGTTCAAATTTTGGTTTCGAGAGGTTTAGAGAAATGAATCGTTCGCTACAGAAATACTGAGCAGCAATAATCCATATTTTCAAACTAACAAGCGTTTTTTTTCAAACTGATACATTTAAATCTTTATCTTGTTTTATAAATTTCCAAAAATTCTAGTTTAAATCGAATTGGAAAGGTAAATCCTGATTATAGTCTGCTTTTAAATCCTTGTATTCTGTTCGAGATCTATTAGATTGGGTTTAATATGTCATCTTGGCAATATAAAACGAAAAAAAAAAGATTTTTAAATACGTTTACTATTTTTTCATAAAAGTGACATTTGGTAACTAAGAAAGTTGATCAATCGGTTTTGGACGATTTTCAGGTTTTGATCTACCTCTGTATTGCGCCACTATGATCGGTTCACAAATATTATCGAAACAAGCATTATTAAGTTATATAAATCCTTTACGACTTTTGTCTCTCATGAGAAAGGGCCGTGGCCCCCCTCAAGTCTGATGGCTATTCACATGATATACGAATGCGAAAATGGAAACTTAGGCAAAGAAAGCTTTCGGTTAACTACTGTGAAAGTGTTCATAAGGACAATAAGCTGAAAAGCAGGCTCTGTCTCAGTAGTGACGTAATGCTAAAAAAAATCTCTTTTCATAGGCAACTCTGTTACAGTAAAACAAACAGATTGAGGACTTGTTATCCAATAACACCTGTTAGCTCATATAATACAGTAAATACGAATTACAAAGCTAGCTTAAAACACGAAGAATAATGAAAATCTACACTGAAAGTAAGATGTTTTATTTATTTTCCCCTTCTGATGTTTTGGAAATTTTTAAGGGGGGGAGACAAAAGTAAAATTTCAAATTTGTTCCGGCCTATGTTGATTTTGAAAGTTTTACACATTTACACATTTTGGCTGAACATCGCAAGTTTTAAATTTTTGTGATTTTGAAGTTATTAGCAAATTTAAGTGAAAAACTATGAAATCTTCAGATGCCGGAGTTGGTTCGATAATATTTTTTTCTAGTGGCATTAGAAAGGCCAAACAATAGGCAACTTTTGCTGCAAAAACTGTGAGAACGTAATTTTTGTTATATGTAGAAAATTCAATTAAAAAATCCGCTTTAAAAACTCAAAATTCGTTTGTAACTCACAAAATTTTAAAATTAACGGTGTGCTGCCTTCAGCAAAGTTGTAGATTTTAGCCAGATCTACAACTTTTTCATATCGAACTTTATGGAGAAATATGAAACAAAAAAATGTAGAACTTACAATACATTTTACTATTCGTTGATACAAAATTATTCAAGTGAGTAGTATTTGATCCGTTGAATCTGTTGCATGCTCCTTTGAGGGCGAACGATGGAATCCGGATCAATTGTGTCCGATTCGCGAGAAAAAAAACGAAAACAAAGTGTGCGAGTGAAAAAAAAAGAATCGACTCGTCAGTAGTTTTTGGTCTGTTGAAGCATGCAACATCCTTTGTGGGCGAGCAACAGAATTCGGATCAAGTCTGGTTCGCATCCCAAGCAGCACATATTGTTACAAGTAGCTTACAGCAACGGCTACTTAACATATTCAAAAGTTACAATATGATACACATGCAACATGGAAAAATACTGCTATGTAACCGAAAAAGCGCAAAAAGTCGGGCCTTATGTAACTTGTTTGTTCGTTACATAAGAAGTTTACGAACGACTGCTATGTAATTTGTTGATTACGCATGGGTTTTCCTGCGACAAAATAAATGAAACGGCGTTGAAGTTGTTGTTACTTTCTGACAGTTTTGGAACCGAACAACCATTTCAGAATTGAATGTCAATAAAAGTAATGCGTATGATTTTCGAACGCGTAATTATTCACAAGTACATAATAGATTTAATATGCCGATTTGAATTTGTGGTGAAATCAATCATTTTACTTGCTCAAAATTGACGCGCTCATAAAATAGATAATAAGTTTATATTGAATAACACATGATACCTGGATTGTTGAGATATTATTCCATTAGAACTGACACAAAAAAAATGGAAATTGGTGCTGTTACTCAAATCAGCAGTGTTTTTGATTTTAATTAAATTGTTTGTGAAGATTGTGATTCCAAAATCACGTTGTTTCGTATCCCGCAGTTGGATTTTCTGGGTTGCCTATCATAAATCGCCATTTAATTTCATCTTGCTGCAGAAACACTTCCGAATAACTGTTTGAGGACAGCCAATCTAAAATGATGAAAACTATTGAAAAGCTGTTAGAGAGGCTGCAAATTGTAAATTCAACAATTTTAATTAATCACTGGAAAAATATCTATGAAAACAATAACTAGTCATAAAATGGTAAAGTTGTTATATCAAAATTCACAATAAGTATGAAATGTTTTGACATGTAGTGTTGTCACTGTCAGCAAGTTACTCGTTTGTTACACATTAGTTACCCAGAAATCTTATGTTATTCTGAAACTGATGTGTAACTATACTGAAACTGCCAATAAATTACACTGCTGTCAATAGGGGAAGGGGTATTAAAATGAACACTTAAACGATATCGTCTTGCTTTTAATGGGAAAAACGATGAATTTGCGATAAACCATCAAATAATGTGCAAAAATTCCCTAAGCCAATTGACTGGAACCTTACAAAAGTATGAAAATTAAATGCTCCGTCTAAGAAAGCACATGGTTTGTGACGTGCTCAAATGGTTCAAATAGGAAAGAAGGCAAATTCATGCGTGTGCTATAATAAGGGCGCAAGTCGCATGATCGATTTCTCTTCATCGATCCTCTCTTCTGCGAATAAAGGTGACAAGATGCGGGTTTGTTAACAATTTTTCACTACAAGACGCTAGGAAGTAATGCAATCTTGCGTCCTGAGGTGAAACAACGAATTGAATTTAGAAATTCATCAATTTGTGCCAATTTTAGGGACTGAGGGTAATATGCCCATGATAAGGAAAATAGCGATTTAGATGTGAGAACATGTTTTTTTTTTAAATTATAATCGGATATACAAATATGTTCTCTATCAAATAGTAGAAACAACATCCATCCATTTGAGTATTTCTAGGGTTAATAAATCAATTAAAAATTGCGTGCTTATGGGTCATCCATAAACCACGTTGTCATTTATTGGGGGAGGGGAGAGATTTTGCCCAATGACCACGGTCCATACAAATTGTAATTTTTGTGTCTGGACAAATAGCTACTAGGGTGAAGGTGGGTCCAAAATTGGGAAAAAATAACCGTGTTGTTAATGGTAGCCCCTTGTGCAATTCTGTGCTGTCACTTCTATAGGGCCTAACTAACATGAGTGATTTCTTTTCATCGATTCTGCATAATGCATACCTACAGGCGTTTGTTCTACTGTTATTGTTCAATAAAAGATACATGCTGATGCGAAAAATTAACATTTGTGAGGTTCTATTTTGCGCGTTACTTCAGCGTGGCATTACGTTTGGTACAATTTGAATTCAGCACCTGTTTTGGTGTTATGAAATAGGGGGGTGGGGGTTTTGCCCCCACGAGTTGATTAAAGTTGAGGTCCTTCGATAAGTTTTTCAAGGACAAATTTAACATATTTATTGCACGTAATACAAACTATGACAGTGCATAAGTGGACCCTGTGGGAGTTGGAATCCTAGAACAAATTTCAACAAAGAAGACAGCCACTGACTGCTGTCGTCTAAAAGTAATTAAGCTTAACAAAACACAATCATTTACGGGATTGATTGTTTAACGAGAAACTTGTGACGATCGACGCGCCACAATAATTCGTGGACGGAGGGTATTAGAACTAAGTTGGAGATGTTGATTTCAAAATTTTGAAGTAAACATCACCTCCAAACACTAGCGATTTTGCGGTGGAATGTTGACGTTCGATTACGAATTGTCTAGAGGACCCAAACACTTTAACGTTCAAGGATCCGTCATCGTAATCATCGAAACTTCAACAGCCATTTTTTTTGTTCAAAACTGAAATTTGCTCGTCGAAAATGTGTTCACTGTGTTTCGGTTGGAGAATAACAGTGAACACATGAATATATTCATTCCGTGTCATGGGCGCAAAGATTGGCGTTCTCCATAAAAGTAGAAAAGAGAACATTACAAATGTAACTCAATGTTTTGTGATATGTTTACTCCCAAAAATTGTACTTCATTTATTAATTTGTTTGTTAATTATAACTAGTTCTATCGCACAACATCAGAGATGTTAATTAACGCAGCGACACGAAGTAAGACTAAGACAGCTAAATTTTCACATACTTTCATCGTCATTAAAATATTATGGAAATGTTCATTTTATGTTGGTGGTAGAACACACGAGCAAAACAAACATTTTTGAATATTTTTATTACAGTCCTAAAAAAACATCTATGAATGATTATAATCCCTTCGAAAACAGTTCTAAAGGTTTCGGCTTCGACATCAAATCATTGAAAAAGCTCAACATCTCCGTGCCTAAAATTACATCAGTTTCAATTTCTGAACGTGATTCTGACTTCAATTTATCTTCTTATTAACAAAAACACTCTTATTTATGCTCTAAATCATCCGTGCGTAATAAAAATTATTGAAATTTGTTGTTCATGCGTAACAAGTTCGGCGTTCATTTACCATCCTGTTCATTTTTTCACCCCTTCCCCTATGACAAATGGTAAACAAACTTCATGCTGTTACACACATGTGATTTAGCAATCTGTATGTGACCTAGCGTGTTATTTGTTTCTTTGCAACCACAGATTCAATTTCAATGTAACTTATTCATTTTGACAGCTCTAGGTTAAGTTACATGCAAGTAAAAATGCAACACCTATGTAATGTAAACAAAGCGTAAGTTACAATGTAATAGTTTAGTAACCAAAATTGAATATCATCAATAAGATATGCTACAAATTATCTGAAATGCAACGGCAATGTAATTTGTTTTATTTTTATAAAATATTGCATTTGTTACCAGTGCTACTTGGGATAGTAACCGCACTATCGGTATTGATCATCCGTGTTCACGTATTCATTTAAAATTATATCTTTATCGTTTACCAAAACGAATCCTTTCCCATATCCAAACTCCCAGTGATTTCTTGTGGAAGTGCAGAGGACTCCTCGGCTTCCATAAAGCAAGTAACACGTCAACATTTCCCTCCCATTCCCAAATTGACCTGCATTCGGACGCAGCCGGCGCCGGTATTGTTTGTTATAATAATGAGAGCACCATTACTTACACATTGAAGATGCTACTGATCCTGAGTAGCATCTGTTGGTTCCCTGTGTAAGTACAGCTGTTCTTGCAATAACGGAGTAGCAACTGCGGGCGGTCAATCATGCTCATGCTCATGCTCAAATGTGAAACAAGAAAATATATAACTTACAATACATTTTACAATTCGTTAATACAAAATTATTGAAGTAGTAGCAATGTAATTGTACTTTTATTCCATTAATAATTTTCCAAATTTGCACACTTTTTGATGACCTTGGCTTGGCTTGGATGTTAGTTTATTCCACCATTTCCACAGTTCTGTACCCTAGGACACTATTGTTTGTGTTCAGTTACAATAATAGCAGTCACAATGACGAAAAATTTAAAGTTTCTTAAGTTGCATTAGCACCATTTAACATTTTTAATTATATGTGAATTATACCACTGAGTACCGATAAAACAATAAAACCATACAAAGTTTACAATAGCAAGTATATGAAAGCGACTACTGATATACTAACTTAATGTTTTATCGTAATAAATGAAAGGTGACCTACATCTGCATCGTATCATCATTTCTTCATACTTTGTTTCACATTTCTCTTTTTTCTGGGAAAGTTGTAGATCTAGTTAAATTCTACAACTTTGCTGAAGACAGCACGCCGTTAACATCTAAATCTTGTGAGTTACGAGGAATTTTGAGTTATTTAAGTGTATTTTTGAATTGAATTTTCTCAATTAACAAAATATACGTTCTCACAGATTTTACAGCAAAAGTTGTCTATTGTATGGCCTTTCTAATGCTACTAAAAGAAAAAACGTTGGTTCGCAACTCCATGAGTTATGGGCATTTAAAGATTTCATAGTTTTTCACTTAAATTTGCTCATAACTTCAAAATCACAAGAATTACAAACTTGCGATGTTCAGCAAAAATGTGTATCTTTACTTCCTCTGCAACTCTTCCGAAGACCACATTCACGTAAAACTGAAAATAAAAAAGTTAGATCAAAATAACTGATTTTTGGGTCCACCCTAAGCTAAAACATTCAAAATCAATTTACTTAGCTCAAATGAAGAGCTAGATCAAAAGTGTCTTACACAAAGTTGTTCAAAATAACCTTTTCTGAAAGTTTGCAGAAAAGTGCAACCATGAATTTCATCAAACAAAAAAGTATGAGTCAAAATTTTAACTTAAATAAGGGCTACCCTATTCAACTTTTTTCTTAAGAGATGCAAAACTCAATTACAAATAACTTCTCTGACATAGAATGTATAGAATCGACGAGAACAGAGAAAACACTTTTTTCCGGTTAAATTGTCGATTCGATCCATTGTGCACTGTAGTAAAAATGGAAAACTTGAGCTACCATTTAATTTAGAAAAAAAAAACAAGGTCAAAACCTCGTACAACTTGAATGATAGGAGATCGATCATGGCTTTCAAATGACAAAAGCAAAGTAAGATTGATGAACCAAAAAACAGACAAACTCCGACAACCGACAAAGCTTGAATTATTTCAAGAGAGCCTCCTCTCACATTGACATTCTTTGTCCATCAGGGAAGTCCTAACTTACTTCCAACCAATACCAATGTGTAATTACTTCCACCGGGTACCGTTATGCTGGCTTCATTCATTACCGTGATTTCTTTTCGTATTCACCTCCCACCAACAATCCCAATTGCTTTTTTTCCTCTCCTTAGTACTTACCCTCATGACAATGCACTAACGTGTCGGCTAAGTATATAAAATCACATAGATAGTCTAAGGTCCACCAGAGTGCCGGCGCCTGGCGGTTGATTTCCCAGAACACGGCACGTCCTATCACAAACACTATATTGTACAGCACTGCCAACGATACCACCGACAGCCACTGGAATGGAGAGAGAGAGAAGAAAAACGCAACATAAGACAAGATGGGAAAGTATATTTATGCTATGTTATATTGAGTTGCTGGAATTGCAGATTGTCGAGTTCTACTATGGGCGATTAGGGGGCCAAAAATAAAATATATGACCTAATCTGTTTTTCGGTTTTCCTTGTTCATTATCGTAAAGGAGAAAAAGTTGCTTCTCAGTGAATTTAACCTAAATATATAAAATAATTATCGCGACAATAGAAAATTGCATTTATTTTTTGTCAGAAATAATTAATAATTATTTAACATTGGATATTTTACAGTAGTAAACCAGGGAGGGAGCTTAAGAATCATTCGCAAAATTCAATTTTGAATCCTATGCAGAGCTTCCTTCCTAGTAACAGTAAATAGGCCCTATGCAAAAGTTTATCACGAAAGCTTGATTGTGGTTTTGATAGACATCAAACATGTATCACAAAGTACATAAATATGCTATAAGATGGCAAAAATATTTAGGGCCGCTTGCAATACGGAAAATGCCCATAGTGACTCCAGAGGGGAAGCCGAAAAAACAAATTGATATGGTAGGATACCAAGATGAAGTGTGGACACCGTTTCGTGTACGTTTGGGGACGTGGGCCTTTCTGTCTGAGAAAGGAGATGCTTGAATTGGATACGACCAGAATAAATAGTGTTATCAAGAGGCTGGGGTCGTACGAGGGTGATTGATTGAGTAAAGTGTGATTTGGACAGGGAATTCCGAAAAAGGGGGGCAATTTGTGTTAGGTGCGTAGTTCACTGGACGAAATCAAGGTCGTCGGGGAGCCGTTAATCGGACAAGGAATCTCCAAAGAATGGGTTTAGATTTATACAAGCTGTTACCAATCAAGCAAATTGTAATAGTCATTCCACTGGCTTCAACCACTTTCAATCGCAACATATTTGACTTCCTCTTTTAGACATAGATAATTCAATGTGTTCATAAGTAAGATAAGATTTTCAAATTCCCTCTTTTTAGTGAAATCCTCCTTATCCTTATCCTCCTTTTTTATGCTATCGATTCAAATTGCCCTTCTGCACAAAATTCCCATATGGTCACCCCACTTAATGTAGAATTGATCTTCAAGAGGTGTAAAATTGGAATGTGATTCGAAATTTAACGCCACTCAATTTAATTCATCAATCCTCTCGGCACCTCATTTGCGTCAACCACTAACCGTCTTCACGCTCATCGTCACCGACCATCTTCATCACTCTTCCCAAGCTGAATCACGAATCGCTGAATAAATCACAATCTTGGCACTTTTATCGCGCTGGTTAGAAACAGCCAGCGCCGTAATCGATGGTTATTAAAATGTCAAAGCTCGTGCCTCAATTATGATTAATTTGGCAGCAACGCGTAATGTTGGTTTCCACTTCGTGGCTTATCTGAGCGTTTCATCGGAATCATCTGCCTGGTTTTCGTGATGGATGCTTGGCACATTAACGCAGCCACCTAGGAACAAGCTGTTGAAAGAATGTAAGATTTTACTTTATGTTAAAAGATTATGGAGGTTGATATGCGATGCGAGCAAAGCTATAAATTCCTTTCCTTATAATCAATCGCTGCGAAATGAGTTATCATACAAACTTATAATCCCAACCATTCTTGTTATTGATGGAATTCTGCCCCTACTGGAACAGAGACTGTTCTGCTTCAAGTTATCTACTGAGAGTTTTCTTTGCCAATTATTCATTTTCATATGTGTACAACGTGTGGCAAGCATGAAGATACACTTCACCTTTGATATCTTCCTTTTTTTCTAATATTCCTATCTTCCTATCAAAATAGATAAGGAGATATTTTTCTATCATTCTATCTTCATTTCTTCCTACCTTCTTATCTTCCTACTTTCCTATCTTCCTATCTTCCTATCTTCATATCTTCCAACATTCCTTTCTTCCTATCTTCCTATCTTCCTACAGTGACTCAATTTCATTTTCGTACGGGACACTGTTTTCATATCAAGTTGGTTTAAAACTATTAAATGGTGCATGGACTTCGATATACTTTACCAAAAATGAAGGTTATAGGTGTCATCTATTGTTTGGCAATGACAAACTGTATTCATTTGCTTAAATCTTTGGAATAATGGGAAAGTATTGAGATTGTGTCTATAACTGACCCAATTCTATATTCGTACACCTAACAAAAAAAAAATATACAGCATTAAAAACTAATTTTAATGGACCAGATGATTACTTAAGCTCTTCGTTATGTTGTTCAGATGCAGTAGAATACATATGGAAAATTTATAAGCGGGCATATTTGAAACTTAAGTAAATTTAAGAAAAATACCAGTTTTCCCATGTTTTTTGCTAAAATATTCGGTAAGTCGAACAATAAATTGCATTTTTTTCAATATCACTTCCTTAAGAATGATAACTGCGAATATTGCACAAGTTTCAAAAAATTATAATCAGTTTAGAATAGCTAGGAGTGGATATCGACAACTTATACTTTTGAATCTTAGGTAATATAACATTTATAACAAATCCAAAACCAAAAATTTTAGTCAATTTCTTTATGTTTGGCTCCTAAATGTATATACATAATCCACAGTTAATGTTCTTATCAAAACATTGCGTAATTGTCATTTTTAATTTACATGTTACTACCAAACATTATTATAGAGATTTATAGAATAAATATTATTGCCATAACCGCAACACAAACGTTTTTTAAAATGATGAAAACAACAGGGTATGTTCTATTAAATAGTATATCAATGCTCTGTGCTCATTCAATTTATTTTGTATTTTTCTTATAAAATCAATAAATTGCAAAATAGGGTGCTATTTTGAATATAATTTGAATATTATTTCAAAGATAATTGAATATTACGATGACATCAATTATGTGGAGGTTTGTACAGCGTAGTTTATGGTACTTTATTGTAAAATGAAGTTCGTAGTTCAAATTATTTTTACAGACAAATTCAAAATTAACATTTACCTATTGTTTAGAATAAAAATTTGGTTTACATTGATTTAAAATATCATTTTAGAAGATTTTTGAACTTATGGCACAACAATTTTCTGAACTCAAAAGGGATAAAAACTGTTTATGATTTCTATAAACTGTATATATTTCAACTAAATTTCTATCAGAGCTTACGAGTATAATCTATAGATTGGATCCAATGACGAAAATAAACGTTATTGTTCGAATTATTGGATTTTATAGCAAACATCATTGGAAAACTGGCGTTTCTCATAATTTTACCTAAATTTCATATATTTCCACTAATAAATTGTCCAAATGTATTTCATTACATCTGAACATCATAATAAAGCTCTTCAGTTATCCAATACTTTTCTATTAATCCAAAGATGAATGTAAATGGAAACATTTTGTGATTGGCAAACAATAGATGACACCTATTACCTTCAATGTGGATAAAGTATTTGTAGCTCAATACTTCATTTATTAGTTTTTTACTAACTTGATGTGGAAACAGTATCCTGTACGAATATGAAATTGGGCCACTGCATCTTCCTATCTTCCTATCTTCTTATCTTCCTACTTTCCTATCTTATCTCCTTCCTATATTTCTAACTTCTACTATTCTTATCATTTTAGCTTTCTATCATCCTATCTTTCTATCTTACCGCCTTCCTATATTTATAACTTCCTATCTTCCTATCATTCTAGCTTTCTATCTACCTACCTTACTATTTTCTTATCTTTTCATAAACCTATCTTTCTTTCTTCATATCTTTCTGCATTACTATCTTCCAATATTCCTTCTTCCTAGCTTTCTATTTTTTATCTTCCTATCTATCTATCTCCCTATCTTCTTAAATTCCTAGCTTCGTATCTTCCTAGCTTCCTATATTCCTATCACCTCATCTTCATATCTTCTTATCTTCCTATTTTCCTACCTTCCTATCTTCCTATATTTCTTTCTTTCTATCTTCCTATCTCCCTAGCGGCCTATCTTCCTACCTTTCTATATTTCTAACTTCCTATCTTCCTATCTTCCTATCTTCCTATCTTCCTATCATCCTATCTTTTCACCTTCCTATATTTTTAACTTCCTATCTTCCATTTATTCTAGCTTTCTAGCTACCTATCTTACTATCTTTCTGCCTTTTTATCTTTATCTCTTCCAATTTTCTTATCTTTTTATAAACCTATCTTCCTATCTTCAAATCTTTCTGCCTTTCTATCTTCCTATCTTCCTATCTTTCTATCTGTCTATCTCCCTATCTTCTTTAATTCCTATCTTCATATCTTCCTAGCTTCCTATATTCCTATCTTCTCATCTTCCTATCTTCTTATCTTCCTATCTTCTTATCTTCTATTATCGTTTCTATTATCTTCCTATCATCCTGGTTGGGTGACAAAACTTTGAAAGACAAAATGTAGAATGCCAAAACGTCGAATGCCAAAATGTCGAAAGGACAAAACGTCGAAGGGACAATACGTCAAAAGGACAAAACGTCGAAAGACAAAACGTCGAATACCAAAATGTCGAAAGCTAAAACGTGGAGGGACAGAACGTCGAATACAAAAACGCCGAAAAGAACAAAAGTACTCGAATGTCTGACAAAACGTAAACTTTTTCCATTTACCCCCCTACTAGCAGGACCTTTTTTAGCGACAATTAAAAAAATTAAATCATTTGTTTGATAAAACCTGAATACGATTATTTGTATATCATTTTTTCACAATTTTCAAAAGATTTTGCACTCTATTTCGATTATTGATAATCTGGATCCGGAGATTCCTTGAAATTTTCCGAAATCTCAGGCTACAGATATTTTTTTCCAGTTGGGTTATTCGCTTTTCGAAACAATAATTTGATGGAATTCTATTATGGAAAATTTGTAAAAGTAATCATATAGTAATTTTAAAATTTCTTTTAAATTGTATAGCCCACAATTCTTTGTCTTTTTTTCTTTTAATTGATAAGTTGACCAATAACCTCCTTGAATATATCTTCATTATTGAACATCGTCTCAGGCTTCCATTTCAGTTTCCTTCTCAAAGTGCTTCACTGTTTCTTTTCTCGCCAGAAGTGACATTTTTCTGTAAAATTTGTCCCACGATTACTTTGATGGAAATTTTAGAGTTTTGCTTTCACAGGTCGCGCCGTTCGCAATGCAATCCATTAATGCTTCAATCCTTCAATCCTACAATCCTTCAATCCTTCAATTCTGCGATCTTTCAATCCTCCAATTCTTCGATCCTTCAATCCTTAAAACCTTCAATTCTTCAATCCTTCAACCTTTTAATCCTTCATTCCTTCAAACCTTCAATCCTTCTTTCCTTCTCTCCTTCAATCCTTCAATCCTTCAATCCTTCAATCCTTCAATCCTTCAATCCTTCAATCCTTCAATCCTTCAATCCTTCAATCCTTCAATCCTTCAATCCTTCAATCCTTCAATCCTTTCTTTCAATCCTTCAATCCTTCAAACCTTCAATCCTTCAATCCTCCAATCCTTCAATCCTTCAATCCTTCAATCCTTCAATACTTCAATCCTTCTATCTTTTGATCCTTCAATCCTTCAATCTTTCAATCCTTCAATCCTTCGATTCTTCGATCCTTCGATCCTTCAATCCTTCAATGTTTCAATCCTTCAATCCTTACTTACTTACTTATTTGGCTTTACATCAATTATCTTGATAAAGCCTCGCCAACAATATTTCGCCAATTCCCTCGGTTCATGGCCGCTTCTCTCCATCCTCGACTGTGACCCACGCTCTCCAGGTCCTGGTGGTCAATCCACCTAGCTCGCTGCGCCCCACGCCTTCTTGTTCCGACCGGATTCGTGGCGAACACCATCTTTACAGGGTTGTTGTCCGGCATTCTTGCAATATGCCCTGGCCAGCGCATGCTTCCAGCTTTAGCTACCTTCACGATACAGGGTTCGCCGTAGAGTTGAGCGAGCTCGTGGTTCATCCTTCGCCGCCACACGCCGTTCTCCTGCACGCCGCTGAAGATCGTCCTTAGCACTCGGCGTTCGAAAACCCCAAGAGCTTGCAAGTCCTCCTCGAGCATAGTCCACGCCTCATGCCCATAGAGGACTACCGGTCTTATGAGCGTTTTGTACATCGTGCATTTGGTGCGGAGGGTAAATCTTTCTCGACCGCAGTTTCTTCTGGAGCCCATAGTAGGCACGACTTCCGCTGATGATGCGCCTTCGTATTTCCCGACTAACATTGTTGTAAGCCGTCAACAAGGATCCGAGGTAGACGAGCTCGTCCACCACCTCGAAGGTATCCCCGTCTATCGTAACACTGCTTCCTAGGCGGGCCCTGTCGCGCTCAGTTCCACCAACCAGCATGTACTACTGTTTTCGACGCATTCACCATTAGCCCGACTCTTGTTGCTTCGCGTTTCAGGCGGGTGAACAAATCTGCCACCGTTTCAAATTTTCTCCCAATAATATCCATGTCGTCCGCGAAGCAAACAAATTGTCCGGATCTCGTGAAAATCGTGCCTCGACTGTTAAGTCCGGCTCTCCGCATGACACCTTCAAGCGCAATATTGAACAACAGGCACGAAAGTCCGTCGCCCTGTCGTAGTCCCCACCGAGACTCGAACGAACTGGAGTGTTCGCCCGAGATCTTCACGCAGTTTTGCACACCGTCCATCGTTGCTCTGATCAATCTTGTGAGCTTCCCGGGAAAGCTGTTCTCGTCCATGATTTTCCATAGCTCTATGCGGTCGATACTATCGTATGCCGCCTTGAAATCGATGAACAAATGGTGCGTAGGGACCTGCTACTCACGGCATTTCTGGAGGATTTGCCACACGGAAAAGATCTGGTCCGTTGTCGAGCGGCCGTCGATGAAACCTGCTCGGTAACTTCCCACAAACTCATTTGCTATAGGTGATAGACGACGGAAGAGAATCTGGGACAGCACTTTATAGGCGGCGTTTAGGATGGTGATTGCACGATAATTTTCACACTCCAGTTTGTCGCCCTTTTTGTAGATAGGGCATATAACGCCTTTTTTTTTTTTTTTTTTTTTTTTTTTTTTTTTTTTTTTTTTTTTTTTTTTTTTTGTTGTTCTTGAGCTGTTGAATGGCATCCTTAACTTCCCCCATCGTGGGAGCTGGTTGATTTCCGCTGTCCGCTGTGCTGACGTAGCCATCGCCTTCGCTGTCCTGACCTTCTGTGCCTGTGTTCTCTGCGCCATTCAGGTGTTCATCGCAGTGCTGCTTCCACCTTTCGATCACCTCGCGTCCGTCCGTCAAGATGCTCCCATCCTTATCCCGGCACATCTCAGCTCGCGGCACGAAGCCTTTGCGGGATGTGTTGAGCTTCTGATAGAACTTCCGCGTTTCTTGAGAACGGTACAGCAACTCCATCTCTTGGCATTCCACCTCTTCCATGCGGTGCTTTTTGTCCCGGAATAGGCGGGTTTGCTGATTCCGCTTCAGTCTGTATCGTTCCACGTTTTGCCGCGTACCATGCTGCAGCATTGCAGCCCGCGCTGCATTCTTCTCCTCTAAAACCTCCTGGCACTCCTCGTCGAACCAATCGTTTCTTGAGCTCCGTTCCACATATCCGACAACGCTTTCGGCAGCGTCGTTAATGGCTGCTTTGACTATCCTCCAGCAGTCCTCGAGAGGGGCCCTATCGAGCTCACCCTCATCCGGCAACGCTGCCTCAAGATGTTGCGCGTACGCATTGGCGACATCCGGTTGTTTCAGCCGCTCGAGATTGTACCGGGGCGGGCGTCGGTACCGTACATCATTGATGACGGAGAGTTTTGGGCGCAGTTTCACCATCACCAGGTAGTGGTCGGAGTCAATGTTAGCGCCACGATAGGTTCTGACGTCGGTTATGTCGGAGAAGTGCCGTCCATCGATCAAAACGTGGTCGATTTGCGATTCTGTCTGCTGAGGTGATCTCCAGGTGTACCGATACGGGAGGCTGTGCTGGAAATAGGTGCTACGAATGGCCATGTTCTTGGAGGCGGCAAAATCTATCAGTCGTAGGCCGTTCTCGTTCGTCAGCCGGTGGGCGCTGAACTTTCCAATCTTCGGTCTGAACTTCTCCTCCTGGCCAACCTGAGCGTTCAAATCTCCTATGATGATCTTGACGTCGTGGCTTGGGCAGCGGTCGTACTCGCGTTCGAGCTGCGCATAAAATGCGTCCTTGTCATCATCAGTGCTTCCGGAGTGTGGGCTATGCACGTTGATTATGCTGAAGTTAAAGAATCGGCCTTTGATTCTTAACTTGCACATTTGTTCATTGATCGGCCACCACCCGATCACGCGCCTTTGCATATCACCCATCACTATAAAAGCTGTTCCCAGCTGACGTGTGTTGCCGCAGCTCTGGTAGATGGTATGATTACCTCTAAACGTTCGCACCAATGCTCCTGTCCAGCACACCTCCTGCAGCGCTACGATGTCGAAACCGCGGGTCTTCAGTACATCGGAGAGTATGCGAGTACTTCCAATGAAGTTGAGAGATTTGCAGTTCCACGTACCGAGTTTCCAATCGCTAGTCCATTTTCGTTGCTGTGGTCTTTGCCGATTGTTCCGGTCCGTATTCTCTCGTTGACGTTCCTGTGCTAATGTGTTTTTACGGTTGGCTTGCAGGGCCTGACACCAACCCCCTAGATTTCCGGAGGACCATTCCCCCTAATTGTTCGGAGGGCCATAGTGCGCAGTTTAGCTTAGAGTCCTTCTCTGGCACTCGGACGATGATCAGTCGCCCCTGACATGGGGAACAGACGCTGTTGTGAGCCGCTCCTAACGTGGAGTACAGACGCTCCAGGTTTGCAAAAGCGAACCCCCCCTTCCCTGTCAGCATACGACCAAAGTTCCCACCGGGGGTTGGTTACCCGATCTTCCCCAAGGTTACTCGTACCCCGGCTAGTACCACGAGGAGGTAGGGATAGGAGTTGCTGAGCAAGAGGCTAAGGACCGCACAAAGGGGTCTATTTTATTCCTGCAGGTACGCGAGGTACCAATGGTACGCGGATTAAAACGTCCTTAACTATTTGCCTTGATAGCAGAACGATTCCATTTTGGAACAAAGCCCGTTCCGATTTGGCATACAATACAGAATTGTACCCACCATCGCCTGTTGGTGTAGTGCGTTCTAAATTCACGCCGCGCGATTCTGTGTTGTACGTATATACAACACATCGGTACAGTCAATGATGTCTGCGGAGAATGTTATCATCTGTGTAATATGTGATAAGGAGGAACCAGATGTAAACAAGGTGCTAGAGTGTTTGCACTGCCATAAGTGCTATCACTACAGATGCAAAAAACTCGTCGGTTCTGCTGCGCGTAAAATGCGTAGCCAACAATTCTATTGCACCGTGGAATGCAACGAAATGGGAATGCGGACACAACATGCTGTAGCGTCCGAAAATGCAGTAATTCAGGAGCTTCGCAATGTCATTAAGGAGGTGCACGCTATGAGAGACGAAGCGGCTGCGAGTCGACGTTTCCTTGAAGATTCCATCAAAGAAGTTGAAAAGAGCCAGGATTTTTTATGTACAAAGTTTGATGAGGTCGTCAGTGAGTTGAAGCAGCTGAAAATAGACTACAGCAAGATGGAAAAAGAAATGTTCAGTGTTAGGGAGGATTATAGTCAGCTGAGCGATGCAGTCGTTACCCTTGAGGCCGAAGTAGATCGTTTCAAGCGAGCGGAGTTGGCGAGGAATGTCATCGTACTGGGAGTTCCTATTACCAGAGAGGATAATGCTTCAGCCATAGTCAACGGAATTGCACGTGTCATGGGGTACGCATTGGATGAGAAGATCATCGAAGCCTACAGACTGAAGGCTTCGAAAACGGATGGGAATTATGCGCCAATCAGAGTGGTTTTTGCGGATAGCAACGTAAAAGAGGAGTTTTTTGCTAAGAAGAAGATCTTCGGTCAGATGAAGGTATCAGCTCTTGGAGGTAGCTTTGCTGCTCTTACTGGGAAGATTACGCTCCGCGACGAAATGACATCGTACGGGCTGGCCATGCTGCGAGAAGTTAGGGCAATGCAGGAGCAGCTGAAAGCGAAGTACGTTTGGCCAGGAAGAGACGGAGTTATCTTGATGAAGCGAACAGATACATCGAAGGTGGAATACATTAGAAATCGAATGGATATCAGAGCTCTGGAATGCAGTACGTCCAAACGCGCACGAGGATTATCTGTATCGCCGGAAGGACCACCGGCAAAACGATAAATTTGTTGTTTTATTATTTATTTGAATCAAGATAAACTCAATTTAAAAATGGAATCGATTAATCATTATTATGATACTGTAGAAGATTGTATAAACAATAAAGCTGAATAAATAAAAAATAACGTCTCTCTCCGAATTTTTCAATGGAATATACGAGGAATGAATTCAATGCCTAAATTTGATCTGGTGAAGCAGTTTTTGGACAAATATCAGGATAGAATTGATGTCATTGCGCTAGGCGAAACATGGTTGAAAGAGGGTTGTACTGAACTGTTTGGGGTGCATGGATACAAAAGCATTTTTTCATGTAGACAGGAGTCCCATGGAGGTCTAGCGTTGTACGTTAGAGAAGATTTTGTAGTAAATGTGATCACTAATGAGCATGATGATGGATTCCATTGCATTCATGCAGAAATTGCATCAGCAAGTAATCGATTCAATATTATCTGCGTATATCGTCCACCAAATTTCAGTTACACCGATTTTCAAATCAAAATTGAGTCTAAACTCAGTAGCATTTCTAATCAGAAAAACGTGTTCTTGATAGGAGATACTAACGTTCCCGTGAATCTGTCACAGAACAACGTTGTCAGAGAGTATAGGAGGATTCTACAATCGTATAACCTATCTGTCACCAACGCATCAGTGACACGTGCAGCAAGTGGAAATATTCTCGATCATTTGGTGTGCAGCGTAGATCAGATGGGATCGATAATCAACGAAACAATATATTCAGAAATGAGCGACCATTCGATGATACTAACAACCCTAACATCTTCTTCCATGAAAGGGATGCAAACGCTGACGAAACGAATAATCTACCACACTCAACTGAACGAAAGGCTTTCTTCTGCGCTGATGGATATTCCCATGAATTTGTCTGCCAATGAGAAACTCTTAACGGTGATCGAAAAATTCCACGAAATTCAAGCGTCAGCAACAAAGGAAGTAATCATTCAGGTCAAAATTAAGCAACAATGCCCTTGGATGACCTTTGATGCATGGAAAATGAAGAGGATTAAGGATCATATACTCAAATCAAGTAGACGCCACCCAAACGACCAACACCTGCAAAACCTTCTTAAGCACGCATCGAAAAGGCTTCAACAAATTAAGGAACGATGTAAACGTGACTACTATCATCGATTACTCTTGCACTCGTCTAATAAAAAATCATGGCAAATGATGAATGAAATGCTAGGACGCAAGACCAATGTTAATCGCGCTGTATTATTGAGGATCGATGGCAAAGACGTAACCGATGGCTTCCAAGTAAGCAATACTTTTAATGATTTTTTCTGTCGAGTTGGAGAGGATCTAGCTAATGATATAGACAGCGATAAAAATATCTGGAAATTTCGGACCTTACCAATGCAGTCATCCTCCATTCATCTTCGACAAGCTACAGTATCAGAAGTAATTCTACTCATTAAAGAACTCGATTGCAACAAGTCTCCGGGACCTGACAACATATCTGCTGAAACTATAAAAACCCACCACATTTCGTTTGCCAAGATTTTGACGGAAGTATTCAACGAGATTATAGAAACAGGAGAATTTCCGGAATGCTTGAAAATTGCTCGTGTGGTGCCGATCTACAAGTCTGGAGATTCTGCGAATACCAACAACTATCGTCCCATATCAGTGCTGTCAATCATGAGCAAGTTGCTGGAGCAAATGCTCGCGTCAAGGCTTTCAGACTTTCTTTTTGGGAATAACCTTATATACGAAAGACAATATGGCTTCAGAACAGGCTGTAGTACTTTAACCGCCACGTGTGAAATGGTAGACGAAATATACAGTTCTCTTGATAAGCGTAAGTTCTCTGGAGCATTATTCCTGGACCTAAAAAAGGCATTCGACACTATAAACCATGTTCTTCTGCTTCGTAAGCTCGAATGTTACGGCATACGAGGAAAAGCGCTGCTGTTGTTGGAAAATTATCTGGGTAATCGACAACAATTTGTTACCGTCAACGGTGAAAGAAGCTGCTTACGCAATATATCGATTGGTGTCCCACAAGGTAGTAATCTTGGGCCACTATTGTTCCTTGTATTTATCAACGACCTATCACGCCTTAAACTTCATGGAAGAATGCAGTTCTTTGCTGATGATACGGTACTTCTGTATAGTGCCACAGAAGCCGCTAATATAGCGCGGCTTATTCAAACAGATCTGCAGTGTCTACAAGATTATTTCACATCGAACGTCCTTTCGTTAAACCTACAAAAAACTACCTACATGATATTCCACTCGACTAGACGAATACCTCAAGAATTACCTACAGTTCGAATCGGTACGGTCGAAATTCGTAACGTGGACAGCTTCCAATACTTGGGTCTCACCTTGGATAGCGTTATGAGTTGGGAGAAGCACATCGACAATCTGAAGAACAAACTTGCAGCATTATGTGGAACGTTCCGAAGGCTATCTTCATTCATTCCATTGAGATGGATGCTACAACTGTATTATTCAATGGTACATTCAAGACTTCAGTACCTAGTTTGCATTTGGGGAAAAGCTAGTGCATCTAGACTACGTGAGCTCCAGGTGTTACAAAACCGTTGTTTAAAAGTCATCTACAAGAAACCCCATTTGTTCCCAACACATCAGTTGTACAACGATCAGAACAGTTCATTGCTTCCAATTCGCGGACTTCAAATGCTTCAAACTTTAATTCACATGCATAATATTATCACTAACGCCAACACACACCACAACGTGCAAATAATCCGGAATACTTCGGCAAGATCATCCAGATATCATGGCAACATTCGTCTAGCCCGGCCCAATAGCGAAATGGGCAAAAAGAGATTTAGCTATCTCGGTAGTAAATCTTACAACGAGCTACCCTCTTCGATCAAGAACCTTTCATCTCCTTATTTGTTCAAGAAAAAACTGAAGCAATATTTAAAGCTCCATATAACCCGCTACATAATTTGAAAATATGGTTGCTAAATCTCAAACCGTTTCTTGTCTGCCTTTTTTTTCGTTTCCGCTCCTCCGCCACCCTCAACGCCACCCGCCACCACCCAGCACAACCCGCCACCGCCAGCCACCGCCGCCCAACGCCACTTCAAAGCACCACATCGCCAACAAATAATCCCACTTGTTAAATAATTTTAAGTTAGTTACCACTCCACAATTATTGTGAAAACTTAAAATCCCACCTCCTTCAAAGAGTGCACACTCACTGGAGGTGAAAATGTAAATCTTTCTGTTATTGGAATTGTGAAATTGAAAATATGAGGAGGTTTTATGCCTGTTGGAGGAAGGATAAATATGGAGAATATTCTACTCCAGCGGGCTTTTCCCTGCTCCGGTAAAAAATAAAAATAAATAAAATAAAAAAAAATCTTTCAATCCTTCAATCCTTCAATCCTACAATCCTTCGATCCTTCAATCCTTCAATCCTTCAATCCTTCAATCCTTCAATCCTTCAATCCTTCAATCCTTCAATCCTTCAATCTTTCAATCCTGCAAAGAAGTCGTTTGAAGTTGGAAGTCCATCAAGTCTGCCGGACAGTTTCCGGCGCAACTACAAGACTGCCTGAAGGGAGAGGCGCTTGAAACGTTACGGAGTAGGCTGCTACTTTCGAAATCAGTCCCGAAAATCATCGAAACGCTGCACCCAGACAACCAGGATGTCCGTATAACGAAATCACTTGTTGTGTTACGTGATGCTGATTTGCGCAAAGTTTAACGTATAAGATGTTGCGAAAAGGCCTTATACGTACAAAAGTGGAGGCGAAATATGTGCTTATTTTATGTGATGACTAATATCATGCAATGCGAGTGTATAACTTTTAGTGTGAACTAGTCTGTACTCTTATGCGACTTAATTTATGTTGCGGCCAGGACGTCTTCCCCTACGTTGTGTCTTTTCACTTTGGACGGGCAACGAATGAAACGAACGAATGACTCTACACGCTACTCATTTATTGCCACCGAGAGGCAGCGTGCCTACTCGGTGGGGAAACGAAATTAACTACAAATCTTACATGCTAATGCGTGTGGCTTATATAGGCCCACAGTACGGATATACAAAAAGCGATCATTTCCCGCTCATGCTTCCCTTCGCAGTTTGGCGCGATGTTGGATTGGCGCCAACTGAAGAAGCTGCACGCTGACTGGCAGTGGAATATTCCACTGCGCCGATGAATGGCACAATATGTAGCGCGTCTCTCTCCACACGCTTCAATTGAGCGGCAACTAGCGATGACGCGTCTGTGATGAGCGCGAACAACAATGATTATGATAACAAAGTTGATTTGACAGCTGCTACGAATTGATCCAACTTACTTTGTACCAGTATACGAGACGAAACGAAATGTACATATGAACGCATAAAATAGCGTTTTATGCGAGGAAATGCATCGATCAAACGATATCGTCCACCATATAGTGGGGATGTAATGAAATTTGTGTAAATAAACGACTTTGTTCGTAAACTGTTATGCGACTTCTGGTTGTCTGGGCACATGCTGTACGGCCGGCCAGAGCATCTGCTGAACATGCTGCTATCAACAGTCCGCAACGCAGCGCTACCGAACGCAAATCAGCTGGAGAGATTCATCAGTTTCGGTGTATTGGTTCAGCACTTTGCCGATCACCTGGAAGCACCGGGTCAACTAAACATTTGGTGAAACTGATACTAACCCAGGAGTTGATCGAGAATCTACCCGCTGTAACGCAGCTTGAATGGGTGCAGTACAGGTGGAAGATCAATCTGGTGAACTTGAGGACACTATCTAGGATGCAAGCGAAGTAGTGACATACGGCGAAGCATCACGGTTTGCAGAGTTACCGTTGAAGAAAGGAAAATCCAGGAGTAGAACGAACGAAGGCTATGTGCACGCACACGACCGAAAACCGAAGTTCGAGTCCACCGGTGAAGCAAAGGACGCCGTGCAGGATTTGCGGCAAAGTGGACCAATCGGAATCCGGCACTGCGAGAGGTTCAAACGATTCCAGCTTGCCAAACATTTGGAAGCGGTACGAAAGTGGAGGCTGTGCCAATTATGCCTGAATGAGCATGGTGGAGCAGGCTGCAAGCTGAAGTTTCGTTGCAACATAGATGGCTGCAAGGAGCGTCACAGCCCACTCCTTCATTCAGGGAGAACGGCTGCAAACTGCAACATCCATGCGATCCAGCTAAGCTCCTTCTGTCATCCTCCGCCTGATGCCCATCACACTCCACTGCGGAAAGTTCTCCGTAAACCCGATTGCACTTCTGGATTGTCGTATACGCTGGTGGAGAAGTCGATGATCAACCACTTAGGTGTTGGTGGAGTAACGCAACGGCTACGGATCACATGGACTGCCGGTATCTCGAGGCTCGAGAAGGACTCGCAGTGTGTGAGCCTCCTCGTCTCCGCTGAAGGATTGGAACAGCGCTTCCTGATCACTAGTGTCGCCTGTATCTGGTATAAGGTGCAGAAGTGTCTCCCGACGAATCCCAGGATAGCTCCACTTCCAGAGTGTCACGCCGAACCACCGTTCAGCCATACCGGCGTGGACTACTGTGGGCCGGTGACAGTGGCTGTCGGCCGCAGAATGGAGAAATGTTACATCTACCTCTTCACGTGCATGACTACGAGGGCTGTCCACCTTGAGATCGCTCATAGCCTGACAACTCAAGCGTATCTGATGGCCATACGACGATTCGTGTGCCTTAGAGGAAAACCGCTGAATAAGGGTATGCGATATGGATTTTTTCCATGTCGATACGAAACGAAACGATACGCGGAATATCTTGCGCTGATAATGACGAAACGAAACGAAATTTAAAAATGTTTCGTGTAACTCGATACGAAATCAAATATCTCACGGAATTTTTCGATACGAAACGAAATTTTTGAGTTTGTTTCGCGGAATACACGTTTATGTTTTTTTTTCTTGTCAAAAGCTGGAAATTTTACAAAGGCTTAAGAAACGTATTTTTAAATCCTCTACCATATGGAAACCTTAGTGTTGCTCAGCGGAATCCTTACATGTTTTGGTAAGACTCTTGTTTGTTTGAAATCTTCTTACAATTAACTCTCCCTTACTCGATATTCCGTATCTCGATATCGAGTTAGAGAACCATAGTAAAAGTTGGTTTTCATGGCTAACTCGATGGTCCCTTGGATCGCAGTTGCATTGGTCTTGTGTTCTGTAACTCGATACCTCCCTAACTCGATGGTCCCTTCAACATCGAGTAAGGGAGAGTTGACTATAATAACTTTATAAGGTTTCATTTAAACATATCTAACATTCACACAAGGGAATGAGTGGGTTTAATTTAAATGTTACAATTAAGAAGTGGATCGATAAAACAATCTCAAAAATATTGAGTGGAGCCCAAAATTAATTAATTTTTAGAAATGCCTTACAATTTGTTTAATCATGTGGATGTGATGTTATGCCAATACATATATACCATAAAACATGGAATAATGATTTTCATTTTATTTTGCTGTACTGTATGCTTCGTGGCTTGAATGAATGTGATTGGGGACACAAGTCGATAAGTGATCATGAAAACACTAAACTGAGATGCAGACCCTGTCCCAGTTGGAACATAACGCCAGATATAAGAAGAAAAATAAGTAGAACAGAGGAATCACTGGAATATTAGCTTTAGTATATACTGGAGTATTGAATTAAATTACATTTTAAAGAATCCTTCAACACACACCTAAGAAATCAATCAAGATAAATTTAAAGGAACTGCAAGAGTAATAAATTCCAAGAGATATTGCGGCAGCAACTTAACCAGGATTGCCTGCTGGGGTTAATTTAGAAGTTCCAAATAAATTTTCTGGAAAAGCCTTGCATAAACTGTTTATTAATTCTTGGAGGGATCACTCTGGATGAATATGGATGAATGCATACTTTTAGAGTAAACCTTGCAGAAAAATACATAAGGTATTTCTATTATTTTGTAAAACAAATAGTGGAGAAATGATCCTATTCCAAAATCTGTGAAGGAATTTCTGGAAGAATTAAGGATTGTTGCTATTATCTCATTTTCCGATTCTTTGTTTAAAACTGACTTCAAAATAACATTTTAACTAAATTTTGAGCCTCGAGAGTATTTTAAAAAATATTTGAAAATTTCGAAAAATAAGTTTTGAACCTGGACTACATAGCATAGAGTAACCAAAAATAAGATTGACAAGTTCACTCATGTTTGTTCAGACAATCCATCTTTCAATGAGCTAAATTCAATATTTGTTTTTTTTTTTCTCGAGATTTAGATGTGCAAAAATCGAAAAAAAAAAATTGTTGCGCTGTTCCATTGTGAAATACTTTAGGTACCACACCCAACTTGATTCTAAATCCGAGTGCTTCGTGAAGCCCAAGCAGGACAGTTCGGTTTTGCGTCGTCCGATAGATTTAGCTCACGGTTTCGCGTGTGTTTTCGTCGCTGGAGTTTTTTTGTTTGTTTGTTTGTTTTTTTTCCTGTTTTGGAGCGTCTTGCTGGGTAGTGCTTCGTGAAGCCCAAGCAGGACAGTTCGGTTTTGCGTCGTCAGATAGATTTTGCTCACGGTTTCGCGCGTGTTTTTGTCGCAGGAGATTTTTTTTACGCGTATCGTTATTTTATACAATCCGATGACCCTGGAGGGATCGGTTTTGCTTTTTACTGGTTATTGAGCAAAAATATTACTGCACAATCGACAAGCATTTCGCGAAATACTATTTATACTATAAATAAGCTTTTGTTTTCTCTTTTGATTGCCGGCATTCAAAAGATTAATTCGAAAACGCTTAAACAACAAATATTTATGGTCCATCGCCAGCTTTCTAGGCGAATCCTGACAATATAACTTCCCCAACCTCCAACTCCGTAGCACTTATGAGGGTGTCGCTGAGTCGGTGGCCTCTCATTAAGTAAGTGCTACATCAACATTTCCTTCCCCTATCCCAAGTTACGGTAAAGATGGGCGTGGCCGGGAATAGCGATATTCATGCTTTTAGTTTTCTTGTTTATGATTTGAACAAGGTATACTCCCCTGCCTTGTTCTTGAAAGTAGTCAGAATGAGATTATTAAAAAGAAACATGAATGTTGCTAGTATCCAATCTACGAAGTATACCGTAACTACGCTAACGCTAACGCTAACGCTAATCCAACTTGATTCTAAATCCGGAACCAATTTTGATGATGCATGCAATGCTTGATTTAAATTTATAACTGATTTGTGATTATTCCTAAAAAAAATCTCTAAAATCGATCGAAAGATGGTGAAACTAGAGAAATTTGAAACTTTGATGTCGGTGTTGAAAAGGTTAAGACCTTTGCCTTGCGGTTTTTGCTTCCAATACTTGTGATGGTATATTATCAATATTAAAAAATTCGAAAAAATCGCATTTTTTTTATTTGGGGTTCATGAGGAAATTATATCACGTTATAAGAGGAGAGAGGAGTTGGTGGTGTGGTACAGCGTGAATAAACCTAGATTCATTTTTGATATCAAATAATGTACGCATCCCAACAAGTAACCAATCGATTGAGTTTTCAGCTTGAATGGACGTCTGGTTCTTTAGATTTGTGCTCTTAAATATTTGAGGTGTGGCTTTGGATTACCCAAATCAACGCGATTTTTTACGGCGACAGCGACAAACACTCGCTGCTACATGTAGAGTTTATGACATGTATGACACAACAACGAAATCGCGGCGGTTTTTCGTCGCCGTCGCGGAAAAAATCGCGTTGATTTGGGAGAGCCTTTACTCATGTGGCGCGAATAATTGATGCGTGCTATTAGTTTTCTCTTCTATTCTCCCGCTGTTTTTATGCAGAGTTAAAAGTGACGTCACAGCGGGAAAGCAAGAGAGAGAACTAATGCGCACATCAATAATTTGCACTACCTGAGCAAATCCAGAACATCAGGAACTCAAAAGGACACGGGATGTTCCCCGGAGGAAACGAACAACCGTGGTTTTGCTCTCTGCTTTCTTATGGAAGATAACATTGTGGTAGTTCATCAAACGCACACTCAGGCAAATTAATTAATGAATTTCATAAATTTTCCCTTATGAACCATTGAAAAATCTATAAAAACCTATTTCAGAAGACTATTAAGGATTTCATACCATTGAAATGATATTCATAATTGTTAACATAGTGAATGATAATGAACGTTCACAAATTTCATTGCGCGCCTTATGATTTCCATTGCTGTCATTAGTCATTTTCTTTATGATTCCATCTTTCATAAGGCTAATTATACGCTGATTGCGGAATCATTTACTGATGCATCATATTTTTTTAGAATATTCTAAAAGGTTATAAGTTGGTAATTTTTCAGATGATTTTAAATTAATACGGAATTGAATTTTCAGGCTTAATTTCATAGACAGAACAGTCATTCGACTGGAGAGCAGCATGATCGTTGACATCCCACAAGCTGCAGTCAACTTTTTTAGAAGTCTAGTTGTGAGGAAGGAGGTACGACAATGGATGATTGTGAAAATCGAAAAAAAACAAAGGATCAAATACACAGATTGATAAAAAGAGAGAAATGAACAATTGCATATTACATCAACCCCTCCACCGGCAGCTTCATTTTTTACCACCAAAAAAATATTCATATCGCGATAACTTTTTTGTTTTTATATATTTTTGCACCATTTTTTCACAAGATCTCAAAAAACTCTTCTAGTTTGAGAATCCGAGTCGATATTGATATTTAGTGATCTAGTTTTGAAGATATTCCGATGTTCCTTGGGGGACCGACATTCTCCATATAAAATGTCTTTGGCAGCCATTTTGTTTTTGGTCAATTTATCAAAAAAATAAAATGTGTACTGTATAAAACCACATAATAAGGAGCTACCCTGAAAAAATCATACATATCGGTTCAGCATTCTTGGAGAAATCTGAAAATTACGATATGAGGTTTTTTAGAGTTTTCAAGATCCCGCGTGGTACCAGAAACATAAATGCTCATTACACAAGGAAGGCTGCACCAAATTGCTTCATTTTTTCACAACATACACTACCCGTCATAAATACGGACTCACTAAAATAAGTATTGCAACACTCAGCTGAATATTAAATCACCCTGAAAAGTTTAGCATCACCTCAAAACAGGTAATTTCACATTGCTATATCTCGAGATCCTTACGACTTACAAAGAAGCGATCTTCAGCAAAGTTGTTCAGGGGATCAAGGACATCCGGAAAGCAAACAGTTTAGTTCGCGATTTTGCCGCTTGGCGACGCTAGTGAGCATGTAAAATTGAGCATTTTGAACTAGTTCTAGCTTGTGATCCATAAGAGATAGAAAGTTCGGGTCTTCGGCAAAGTTGCTCAGGGGTTGCTTTCCGGATGTCCTTGAGCCCCTGAGCAACTTTGCCGAAGACCCGAACTTTCTATCTCTTATGGATCACAAGCTAGATCTAGTTCAAAATGCTCAATTTTACATGCTCACTAGCGCCACCTAGCGGCAAAATCGCGAACTAAACTGTTTGCTTTCCGGATGTCCATGAACCCCTGAGCAACTTTGCCGAAGACCCGAATTTTCTATCTCTTATGGATCACAAGCTAGAACTAGTTCAAAATGCTCAATTTTACAAGCTTACTAGCGCCACCTAGTGGCAAAATTGCGAACTGAACTTTTCCCTTTCCGGATGTCCTTGAACCCTTGAGCAACTTTGCCGAAGACCCGAACTTTCTATCTCTTATGGATCACAAGCTAGAACTAGTTCAAAATGCTCAATTTTACATGCTCACTAGCGCCACCAAGCGGCAAAATCGCTAACTAAACTGTTCGCTTTCCGGATGTCCTTGATCCCCTGAACAACTTTGCTGAAGATCACTTCTTTGCAAGTCGTAAGGATCTCGAGATATAGCAATGTGAATTAACCTGTTTTGAGGTGATGCTGAACTTTTTGGGGGTGATTCATTATTCAGCTGAGTGTTGCAATACTTATTTTAGTGAGTCCGTATTTATGACGGGTAGTGTACTCGCATTAATGTATCATTCCGAGGAGTTAATATCTGAATACGATAAAAATTCTGTAGCTTGAGATATTTACGTGAGTTATGGCTACACGTCGGTCCCCCAAGGAATTTTGGAATATCTCCGGATCCAGATGACTAATTATCAATATCAACGTATATTATGAAACTAGAAGAGTATTTCAAGAACTTGTGAAAGAATGGTGCAAAAATATTGAGAAACAAAAAAGTTATCGCGATTTGAAATTTTTTTTAGCGGTAAAAAATGAAGCTGCCGGTAGAGGGGTTAATATCTATTTAGCTTTAGGAAATGGCGTAACCAACGTTCAGAAATCGAATTTTCATTTTTCGCCGCGTCACTGCTCGATATGCAATAGTACCATATAGTACTGCATAATACTGCATTATTATTCTAAATCAAGCAACACGACAAAGTAGGTGGAAATTCGATTTCTGCACGTTAGGTAATCAATAACCTAATATTAGGTAAATTAACGCATTGGAAATTCTGTAAATATTCAGAATGAAATGTATTGTCCACGAGGTATACAAAACGAATAAAGAAATAATAATAAGCGTTATAAAAAGTAATGTAGTTTATACTACTGAAAGAAGAAATTCCTTAATTATCATATCAATGTTCATAAGGCTGTTTTATGAAATAAGCAAGACACCACATTGGCATGATTCAGATCAATTCAGTGTTGCGATGGATCTTCTTCGTGAACAATGATCGACGCATCTTCGCGATCCAACATTCGCCAAAATTCATTTTTCATTTTTGCGTCACGAAGAGCATCGCAAAAAGCGAACGGATGCAACGCCGAAGAAGCAAAATGAACACATCGATAAGTGGTTCGCGAAGCCTTTCCACTCGTAAGATTCATTTATCCACGGGCTGTTCATTCTCGTGATTCATTGCAAGGTTGCTTCTTCTCGTAAAGTCAAGCAAACACTCCACGCTAATCCAGTTCCACGCAGCGCATGTGAAAACTACACAGAATGAGGCAACCAATGCAGAACTGGCTGACTGAGTGAAAATTCTGTATAGGGCGCACTCATTCTGTAAGTTGCCGACGTTTTGGCCTTTGGCTGTGCGGGGATCGATGGAAACGGAACTGTCAATGATCTCCCGCGCGGCAGCAAACAGTTGGCCGTTGGTGAGATGGAGAGTTTTCTGAGATGTTTTCTAGCGACATGCCGGAAGATGGTCGCAAATGTGAAAGTGTTTTCCCCATCCGCTTCGGCTATTCAAATGAAAAAATCTCTGAAAAACTTTAAAATTGTAATGTTTTCAGAAGCAAAACAAAAATGGAAGCGAATTCCAAGCGTTCCTCCTCTGTGCGCATTTCACTCATTCAGTTTTGTTTACCACCGTTTGCACAAAACTGTTTAAAGCCCCTTTGCACAGAATCTATGCTACACGAAAAGGGCCCATTCACAAATTTCATCTCGCTGAAGGGGGTGGGTGGGTGTCGTCGTGTTGTTACGGCTCATACAATATTTGTAAAATATTTATACAAAAGCGTTACGAGCGGGTGGGTGGGTGTCAAAAACGACCATTTTTGGCGTTATGAAATTTGTGAATAAACCCAAAGAGGCCAATGGACCGATGCACGAGTTCACTAATCTGACGTTTGAGCAGTGTCAAGTTCACCTGTTCCCATGGTCACGTAAATAACACGGTACCGCTCAAACGACAAATAGTGAACTCGTGCATTGGTCCATTTTGTGCGCTCGACACTCATTTTTGAGCGGAGCAAGTTTTGCGTGATTGTTGCGAGCCCGCATGAAGATGATCGAAATGAATATTTTCCTGCTCTTCGCGAAGAGCAGGCAGCGTGGATCGTACCGTTCACATAACCGAGCGATGGAAAATCACCCGATGATAGCGTCGGGAGAAACAGCGATCCGAAAATGAAACACGAACGAATGAAACGCCCGAACGGTTGTTTGTGTTTATTCGCAGATTCCGTTTTGATGCCTACGAAAATTCATCGTGCTTCGCGTTCCCGATCGTTGTTCAGCAACATTGGATCAATTCATAAGGTGAATCAATGAAATACATACCGATTTCTTGTGGCAAATAAACATAAAGCTAAGTATGCTGTTTCGCTCAAGAAAAGTAAAGAAATTCTTTGACTGAAAGGGTAAAGAAATTTCCTGCAGAGAGCCCCCTTTGAAGTGACATTTCTTCTCAACTGCGTACTGCGATCAGAAAAATGTGATTTCCTTGACCATTTCTTGGAAGAAATTTTCCACTTATCGAGATAGGCTATTGCTTTTCTTGTCAGTAGCAAACCGGCCTTAAGGGAAAACAATGGATATTCGTAGTACTTTTGCCTGAGTGCAGTTGTTCCTTTCCTGGGCTATTCGCCGCGAAGAACTTATGGCAAATAGGCGTTTTTGGAAACATTACAACAGCAGTGCAGTTTATCATATCCTGCGGACCAGTCAATACTACAGTCCCCCACAGTTATGGATAGCACACAGATATGGATCAAAGTTGGATTAAACGGAGAATATCTCATCAAATAGAGTTGCAATTACGCAGAACATTTTACCTACGCGAACCATAAATCTATACAGCATCGCAATCAACAATAACATGCTTAAACACATTTGTTCCATATCTGTGGGGCAATGAAACCCATACCACAGTTATGAATCTAAGATAACTGGACAAACATTTCAAAAGGGCACATCGACATTGGTAAACATTGGCTTTGAAAGCCACTGTTGAGCCCAATTCAACTCGATCACGCTCACCAATACCACTATCAGAAAGAACTAACACCAATCTTTCTGATGGTGGGGTTAGTTTGCGTGGGCGGGCTAAAAAGGGCTCAACAGCAACGTTTCTGAAAAAAGGCTCAAGACCTCTTGGGCCCTTTTCAAATGTTTGTCCAGATAAGACGATTCCTATAGAAACGCCAAAACGTATACTTTCACTAGTACACCATTCGTTTGCATCGCATATAATTTGCTGTTATAGTGTTCTGATCCATGATATGAGTCGATTTGATCCATGGTTGGACGATAACCGACGAAGTGTTGCTGACGACGATCGCGGAGGCCAAAGACCTAATTAATTCGCGGCCGCTGACATACTTCGGCCTAGAATCAGAAGCGTTGACGCCGAAGCACTTTGTTCGTGGAGTCAGTGCAATCGAGGTGGAACAAGGCGTTCCACGAAACAGTGAAGGCCAGGCACTTCGGGATGCTACAAGCGGTCACAGCATCTTGCGGACCAGCTCTGGGCTCGCTGGGTAGCACTCGAAGTCGCCGTCATTAGCCTGTGGCGATCTGGTGTATATCGCTGACGAAGCCGTGCAAAGAGCTGGATCCGTGGCATCGTGACTGAAGTCTACCCGGGAGCAGACGGCCGAATCCGGCAAGCAGTGTTGAAGACAGCAATGGGTGAGTTCCGAAGGTCGGTGACAAAGCTGGCGGTGCACCAGTTAATCCAGTGCGGCTTAAGTACCCTCACCAAAGTTACGGGGAGGGGTATGTTCGCACCACCGCTTACAACCCTGCGGCGACATGGCGATTGAGTATCTGGCATAGGAACTGTCAGTTTAGTATGTTATGTAAGAAAGAGAGAGGTATGTAAACATAAGTAAAAATACAAACACAGACATAAAGATCAAAAAGCGAAAAGATCAATGAGACAAGATGGTCAACATAGGCTAGAAGAAAGTGATACCTTTTTTGTGAGGGAAGTTAGAGAATTTTGAGGCATTAAAAGTTGAGTGAATTAGGCAGGATAGATATAGAAGAAAATAATAGAATAGGATATGAAGGGAGAATTCGTTTTTGATAAGGTGATATCCAAAACCGAACAATTCGACATAATGAGGTTGTGGGCGTAAAGGGATTGCAGAGAAATGAATGATTACCCCAATTTCTGCATTTTCTTCCTGAAAAGTATCTTACAAAGCTTTGGAACGCAATGTTGGATCCTTCTGAAACCTTCTTGGAACATATAACACTTCCCTTGAACTTCATAAGCTGGTGTAAGAGGGAAACCGTAATAGTGTGTTGGTAGAAGATTGCAAAAAAGTTTGGATATTTATTCCGACTAGATCTATAACAACAATATAAGCCTCCTTTATAAATCTGCAAAGACTCATCAAACGATTTATGATGACGTAAAAATATTTATGAAACGTCTTTGACAGTAAATAATAGCTTTCAATGTTACTTCATATGGTGAGATTGTACTTTGTTGCAAAATTCTTAAATGCCTCCATAAATAAAATCGAATCAAAAAAGCAAGAACCTATCGGTGCACTCAATTGTAAAAAGGAAACAAATAGAATCAATGTTGCGATTGGAAGTGCTTTTGGACCGACGCTCTCAGAGTCTTAAACTTAGTATTGTGCACTTACCCGGTAATGCGAGGGCAGGGACGGATCGACCGACAGCCGACTACAGGTCCCGTCCGAGGGAAGGGCCTGAGCCACCGCAGTCTGATGTAACCGCGTCTCGGAGGCGGTGGTCGACGAGAACTTATCCAGAAACTGGTCGGGCGGTTTCGATCGGCCCCTTTTGCTGAGTCTGTGCCGGAACGCATTCAGCCATCGCCGCAGCGAGCTTCGTCCTCCGGAGGATTCCTGAAAATCAAAGAGAGATTGGAAGGAAATAAAACGAAATTAATTCCGGTGAAGTTGAGTGCAGCTCTGATCAAAAAGTGGATGGATTTTTCATGATTCATCTCGCCTAGATATCAAAGTCTTAAATCAGCTTCAATTCGCAGCAGGCAAAGCGGGGAAAATTTATTCGATTTTGCCCGGATTCCGGAGCACACCGAAAGGGCGTGCTGTATCGAGTTGGATTGCGCTTCTGGTCGGTCAGAAAATATGCACCAGACGTTGTAAATCTCTGAAGAATCCAGAAATAGATGATATCGTGCTGGGTGTATTAAGGATTTCCATCAAGGGTTGAGGGTTTGGGCGAACGACCTTCAAGGTTATTTCACATATTTCACGCATAAGTTATTATTTTTGACACTCTCTGCCCCATATTTGTATGATTACTCAATTTTTGCCTATGAAACGTAGCACTATGAAAATTGGGTATGATATCATCATATCTTGATTAGGGGAAGTGTTGTACCAATTGACCAACTGTTTCCTACGGTATTATAAGGATATTAAGAAAATATCTTAGGAAACGCAAATTGGCCATTTATATTCAAATTACTACAATTTTCTAAACTTCTTCTTCTTTCTGGCGTTACGTCCCAACTGGGACAAAGCCTGCTTCTCAGATTGACTAAGAGCTTTCTTTGCATATTGACCATTTTTGCATGTGTATATCGTGTGGCAGGTACGAAGATACTCTATGCCCTGGGAATCGAGAAAATTTCCTCTACGAAAAGATCCTCGACCAGCGGGATTCGAACCCACGACCCTCAACATGATCATGCTGAATAGCTGCGCGTTAACCGCTACGGCTATCTGGGCCCCTGCTACTCACTACACATAAGGGTATTTCAAAATTACACATTTTTAGTAAACTTGTAGGCTTAACCTCCAAATGGTTGCTAAGGATATTACAATCAAACTTTTGCATGGGGCCTTCCTTAGCCGAGTGTTTAGAGTCCGCGGCTACAAAGCAAAACCATGCTGAAGGTGTCTGGGTTCGAATCCCGGTCGGTCCAGGATCTTTTCGTAATGGAAATTTCCTTGACTTCCCTGGGCATAGAGTATAATCGTACCTGCCACACGATATACGAATGCAAAAATGGCAACTCTGGCAAAGAAAGCTCTCAGATAATAACTGTGGAAGTGCTCATAAGAACACTACACTGAGAAGCAGGCTCTGTTCCAGTAAGGGCGTAATGCCAAAAGAAGAAGATGAGTGGAACTCTGAGATATGAGATTACGAGGTTGCCCTGTCGAGATATATGAAATAAATCCAAATTGCGTTAAAAATTTCAAACAAATATATCTAGTTCAATAAAATTTAGTTAAACCTATAGATTTTATATAATTTGCATATCCATTGAGGTCCAAGCAATTTTCAAAAAATCATTCAATTATATGTTTTGCACTAAAATTTTGCACACTGTTTTTCTTTAATGTTCGAGAGCCCTTATATTTGGCACACATTTTAATTTTATTTCGTCTACAGTGGGTTTCAAACATGACGCTTGTATTATTATTTGATTATGGAAAGATGGAAAATTTTATTACAAAATAAGTTGCCGATGACATCATACCCCAAATTGGGGCATTCAGTACCAAACGTTGAAGTTTGGATCCAAAAACACTTATTTACTCAATTTTTATATGTTTTCCTTTGGATCAAGTCTAAAAACCAATTGTTTCCGAGTTACTAGATTTTGTCACAACCCTTGGTTTAAACTCAAATTTGGGGTGTATTATGTTTTACGTGTCCTTTCAGATGAGAACAACCCCAGTGTTAAAAAGTTGAACCCCTGTGGCGTTTTGGTCGATTAGGTGAACTAAGGTGAACATTATCAAAAGTATCAAGGTTCAAATTTTGACCCAATTTTTAAAAATATTCAATAAAAACAAGATTTTATCACAAGTTTACGCGTTCTAGATTTATTCAAGATTTACTGAGGAAAAGAAATGTGAGTCTCTAGGCGTTTTTTTGCAGAACATCTGACAATTTTACACATATATCGCCATAAATCGGAGAAATTCCAATGACGCATATGGTGAAAATTTGATCACATTTGCAAGATATTTTGCAAAAAATTAGGGGTATGATGTCTTCAGCAAAATTTTTCCTTACTAAATTGACCACTTGTTAATTTAAAAATATTAAAAATAATATTTTAATGATATAAAATAAAAATGTACTGGAAAAATCATGGTTTTCGAAAACTCAGTGTGCAAAATGTTTGTCCAAAACAAACAGTTAAGGTACCCCGGGGCAAGTGAGAATCCGGGGTAAGTGGGGCCTTCAGCCATAGCATATATAGGTAAAGTTTTTCAAAGAGGTAGGTATTCTTCTAGAAAGTTGAAGACAAAATGGTACGGAATGTATTTGGAACAAAAAATATTGTTATTTTTATGAACATCTGCTTCAAGTAGCAGTTGTCAATTCAGCGCCATTTTCAACTTGCATAATCAATGTGAAATGTGTCACGTCTTGCGTTAGTATGCAATAAAGAGTTGTGTTGAAAATCGAATTATCATCAGTGAACCACAGTTTTAAATACTATAACAAGCTGCTTACGATAAACAGTTATTTTGTGTTCATTTCATTAGAAAATTTCTATAATTTAACTTACCCCAAAATATTTTCATAACGGGGTTAGTGGGACCTCAACTTTTAGTGAGAAATTTTCATTTAATATTGAGTGCCATACCTTTAAATAAACGTTTTCAACCTGAAGTGATTGTGGTTGATCCCTTCTCAAATATGTACTTGATTTAGTCGATTTGCGTATGTGGTGAACGGAAAAAACTTCTGGTCGCAAAGTTTGTTCCGCTCGTTAATCTAAAAATACTTGAAGAAATTCTTCAAATTTACTTTTAGGTTCCTCTTGAAAAAAAAACTTTGGATATTGCGTAAATTTTATAATAATGTTCTTAGAATGTTCTGGCGATACTTGTAAATGCATCTGTGAGAAATCTTTGCTGTAAGTTCGCGAAGAATCCTAGCAGAAATGTATGAACAATTGAAGAAAGTACCCAAATAGAACTTCTTGAACAAATAACAGTAATGAAATCTTCAGATCAATTTCAATGCATTCACTTGAATCAGCTTAAATCAGGCCGTACAGTCGGCAGCTCTTGAAGAGCTTGAAAACCCTTCTCATATCTGACCCTTTTGTTGCATAAGACTTGATTTTTTAGCACCCCAAGGTTAATTATCTATTCAATCAATCTAAATAATAAAAATATTGTACAATTTAATGTAAACTTTAAATGTTAATCAATCTAAAATTAAGATTTTTAATTTTATGCTTTTATTTCTATTTTGAAGATTCTTTACATTATTTTTTTCCCCTCCTATATTTGCAAGATTTGTGTTTCAATTATTCAAATATTGTATTTCCAATAAAAAAAGGAATTTTATGAGGTTCAAAGAAAGCAAATATCTACTATAAACCACACTAAAACAAAACTTTATCACTTCCATTTTATTTTATATGAAAAATGAGTTCTGTTTGATCTTTCGACCTTGACGCTTGCTGCTGGGCAGTGCGTCAAGAAAGCTAAGTTTTTTTTTTCCTTTTCGGGTCACGCGCCTATTTTTTTCTGAGTGCTTTTATATAGCCGAGCAAACGAGTGAGGCTGAGAGTGGATTGTGGCTGCACAGTGAAGGATAAAGGATCAATTGGTGAGCTCGTTTCATGCTACTATTTCTAATCTATAAAATATGTATGACTGCACATTTAATCGTTACAATTGTGGGACGTAAATATGAATTTTCAACAAACTATGAATTGTTCGTCACTGTGAGTGTCGACACAAACTCTGATTCATGAAGTATTTATGATTCACATTTTTTTTTTATTTTCAGAACACCCCTTTTTACCTTTATTTTTGTAATTAAAAAAAAAAACTTTGAATGGTTCGACACTACAAGTGTAGACTTGCGAAAGGTTCACTTTATTCAACAAACTTTGGATGGTTCGCCACTGTAAGTGTCGGCATAAGAATAAGAGTGTTCTATGATGTTCCAACCAATCGAGTTTTTTGTTTCTTTTCAAATAAGTAAAATATAATAACACATGCTTTCGTCCTGACAGCTGTAGGAATGTTACATTTAGGTATTTGTTCAACAAACTTTGAATGGTTCGTCACCTCAAGTGTCGGCATAATTTTCCACTACATAGAAATTGTTCATATCAAATGAAAATATTATATTTTCAAATAAGCATGTATATATCTCACAAATCATTATTTATCATGGTCTAATCGCTTATCAAAGTGAATCCTGTGACCCAACGATCCTTCCCATTAACAAACATCCCTCCCAGTAACCTTTGTGGAGATGCAGAGGCAAACACGGTCTCCAAATAGCAAAGGTTACACACTAACATTCCTTCCCCCAATCCCACCTGACTGCAAGGACGTGGGCGGCGCCGTTATTGACCCTGTATAAATAAAGGCACTGAATTATGCACATTGAAGAAGATTATGGCCAATCCCAGCCGAACTTCTAGTTGATTCTTTGTGCATTTTCACTGACTTCGGTCAATCACGGAATAGCAACCATTGATATGTGTAGTCAGTCTAAGCTAAGCTAGCTAAGCTAAGCTCCATTTAGTTATATATGAAAAAAAAAAATCGCTAATGTCTAATGCTACTCGTAATAAATCCTTTAAAAATTATTACAAAGAATGATGGTGGAATTTTATAAGAAATTCTGAACAGATTTTTCGAGGAAGCACGTGAAGAAGTGTTTTGGAGTAGTCCACCTGATTGAAGAATGGAAATAATGCTGGCAATAATTTTTGGAGAAACCAAAGGAACAGTTCTCGAAGATGTTTTTTTCAAATTATCATGCCATTATCGCAATTTGTGAGTAGTAGTTTCTTAATTGATATCTTGCTGATTAGTTGGAAGATGACAAACTCTGAGAGAATTTCGAGTATAGTTATGAGAAAACTCAAAATAATACAAACGAAAACTTATCAGTGGATATATGAAGAATCTCTACAAAAAATATTTGAGTCAGTTCAAGAAGAAATTACAGGTATATTCGACACAATCCGTCGAGTAATCATCGGAATATTTCTCAACAAATTTCACCAGGAAACAACTAGTACTATACGGAATCATAGGGGGAATCCATGAAAAAAGCTGCAGGAGAAATATAAATAGTTATCCTTGAAGAGTTATCTTGAGCATAAGATAAGTTATGCTTGCAATTTTCGTGACAGAAATCTTTGTGGATTTCTATTCATATCAATAAGCAGATTTTTGACAGAAGGCTAGAGCATTGGCGAAGCTTGAGCTTGGCCGCTAGTGGCCCAGATCAGCTACACTCACAAATGGAACCAACCAGATGACTGCTTGGGATTAACAGACACCCTTCGTATATAAGGGCAGATGATTTTCTATTTTCAGACAACAATGAAGCCTGCTACGTCAGAATGCAGACCAATGAGGGGAAGGGGAAGGAATTGATGATGCATTAAAAACTGCTCCCCAGAAGACATGCCGATCTTTTTAACCAAATCACGGCTTGAGACGTTGGGATTTGCTTTAATCATCCGTTTCTCCTCTCCCTCCGTCTTTTTGTTCTCCGGTCCCGGTTTTCTTCATGCTCCTTTGCCGTGGTCCAATGTCAACCGCTCCTGGAACCGCTTCAACACTCTGGATACGGTTGAATGGTGAATGTTTAACATTTTTCCCAACTGTCGCTGCGACAGGTCAGGAAATTCCAGGTGTTTGGAAAGAATGTGTTCTCTCGACTCGCGTTGGTTCACCTCTATTTTCGTTGAATCGAAAAACACGACTTTGAGTTTGACAGTATGTAAACAATACACATCAATGAGAAAGTGTGCAATTGGCTGATTTTTTACCCTATGGTAGAAAAGTTATGCCCTGTTGAATGTGTCGCAATAATTTCGTGTACGCCCTTTAAGAAGCGAATTGAAAAGATGTACCCACTTCCAGCTGCTGACAAGTGGTACATCTAGTATAGAAGACATCGAACTGTCATTGCCAATGATAAACAAAACCATATGATTCGAGCAGTAGAATAGTTACTGCAAAGATTGCAGATATTAGGATAGAACTCAAATATTCTTGTTTCACACCCACGGAATGTGATATTTTCTGAAATATTGTTTCCTATTAAAATAGTTCCTGTTTCATAACGTGAAAAAGCTTTCGTTTTCCAAAATCCTTCCTTTCCTAAATATATTTTATGTAAGAAACAACATAGATACCTCATACATCGACTCAATTATCTCGGATACGTGCGTCGTAAATCTCATTCTAAAGCAGTACCAAAAATAATGATTTCCATTCTCTTCGTTGCCACTCTGGATGTATGTTGTCTTCGGTTCATTCCAATACAATGTCGATTGTTGTATTGGTGGTATAACTCTTTTGACACTTCAATGTTGAAGTGGGTACCATTTTTTGAGCTCGAGTTCCACTTATGTATACATTGTTGGATTGCCATCCTGTTGTGGAGGTGGTCTGTTGTTTAGTTTTTTTTTTTAATATATTTTTTTATTTGATGCGAAAGAACGATTAACCGAATATTATTCGAAAAGATATATTGAAAAATACTGCAAAAAAAAGAAATATTAAGGTGAAGATGAAATGAAGTCAAATTTTCAAACCTTCAAAATCTGGAAAACCGTTTGAGTTGAAAATTCAATCGACAGTGACCAATCAGTTACATTTTCAGCTTAAACGGATGTTTTTTTTCTCCAAATTTGTGCTCTTGAAATGTTGAGGCTTTGCTTCCATTCATCTTCACCTTAAGGAGTTATATAATCTGCCTCCCCCTTACGCTTTCGCTGTTATCTGGTAAGCTTTCTATGAAAAAACGTCGAACAGTTCTGGAACTCTATTCTATCCACTTTAACTCCACAAATTTTGAATATCTAAGGAAACGTATCGCCAAAGTGTTAAATTATTACTAATTAAAGCAAGATGCTGCAGTGTTTCAATATATTTGAGCTGTTATATGACAATTGCTAGTGTTTGATACATATTCACTTAGAGCTATGAATTCTATGAATACGTGCTATAATGATGGAAGAATGGAAGTCCCTGATGGAAGCGAAGGGAGACGGTTTCTTGTCCATCTTTGGTTCTAGCGATTGCTATCAACGAATAGTTTAAGAGTGAAAATAGAAGCAAGTGAATGAGAACAACTATAAAAAAAGAGAAAAGGTACGGGCCTGGGAATGTAATGCTTATGAATCAGAAGAAGTAGCCATTAGACTCCGTCTTCAGAAGCATGAAGGTGAACACTTAAAATTACACTGCTAAACCAAGGGCTGCTGAATCCATTGTCGTTCCAAATATCAATCGCACGGGTAGTCTTTGAGATATTGGTGAAGTTGAAAATGCATACCTTACAATGTCAGTAAACTGCGAGTTTACCAGCTTATATGGCGATTTGTTAATTTACCACAGAATTAAAACTTAATGTGTTCAACAATACTTATCTACAAAGTTGTTAACACTCTAGATGCTCAAAAGAAGTTTTGCAATTCCGTTGCATATAAGCTTTCTTTTTATTAACAGAATAGAACACATAACGGCCTACTTTTCCGTCCAAATAAAATAATGCTGAGAAGTGCTACTTTTCAGCACTGAAAACGGAGCTCAAAAGTAGTTCTTTTCTGTGCAGTTTTTGGAGTTGTTAAACCAATATTTGAGTGCATCCATAAACCATTCGTTGAATTTCTCCGGATTTCTCAATTACTTAATCAACTAGCTATCAATCCGTCGGATGATCCAAATCCGATTCAGGTAAGGGATTCTGACTTGGAATCGGATCATCTAGTAGACGTCATTCGTGTAAGCAGTTCGGCACATAAATAATTAAGTGGTCAATATAGTAGATGATTGTGTACGGAGTCTTACCTGGTTTGTCTTTGAATGTAGAATATAGCCCAGCAACGGGGCTGTGAAAATTCGTGACAGTCATTCAACTGTATCACAGCCTACGTAAAAATCAAATTCTGCAACGAGTTACGTGCAGCACTTTTTGCAATTTCGTAGAAGACCACTTGAGGGTATCAGAAATTATATCGGAATACATTCACGATTATTTTACAATTTCTGAAAAATTGTTGTGTTATGATTCATTACCCAACTCAAAACAGTAGCGTAATGAGAAAGCGTTGCGTAATGAATCATTGCAGCACTGGTTTCAGTTGCATAATGACTATTCTCGCACTTCATACTTCAGTGCAGGAAAGTAGGCCGTTTCATGACAGATTGGCGTGATGAAATACAGCCTATTACGATGAGAAATTGCAAAAAAGCTCCGTTCTGCATGCTTGAAGGACAACAGCATTCGCATTGAATTGGGTCGGTGTACCAATATATTGGTTACAACAGCCACATAGCTTAGAACAAATATTTGTATAAAACCAAAATATGAAACAAGCGGAATTATTTTAACTTCATAGCGGAAATTACGTATTCTCGGCAATCTAAGCACCTGAACTTTAACCCGTAAAGTGGCAGGACGGACCTTAGTGCACAAAAATGCATCAATCTCAGTCAATAGTCATCCGAATCCAATTCTTTAAAAAGTTATGGAAAGGGGATTAGTGTACCTACATTTTGGGGGGTGACCCATCCCTCCATACCCCTCCCCGCTTTTGTTTGACTCGAAAAACCTTGGCTCTGTAGTGTTTTTCTATAGCAATTTTACTAAGCATCATGAAAACAAAAATTCCATGCAGATTTTCGTTCTCAAAACTGGTCAAAATGATGAATTCAGACCAACGTTGGCATTTTGGACCATTATGGTCCTCTCGGAAGAGGACACCGGTGAATCCGGATTTATATAGGAGTGTTGATGTGAAAATGGCTGTATCTCAGTCATATACGAATCAAATCGCATTCTGTAGCCAGCATTCGGCAGCAAACCCTTAGGCTTATGTTTTTGGTGGCGCTGGAAGTTGGCGCATCCCCCCTAGCCCATCCCCCTCAATGTTTAGTTTGAAATTTTTATGATTTTTTATGCAAAACTATAGAAATTTCGCTTACTACCGCAAAGAGGCTGTTTTCAAAGCAGTTTATATCTTACACATTTATCACAATGATGGCAGAATTCCTTCCTGGCTTACAATGACCTTTCTGGCCCTTCTGAAACTGATCTGGACAGCAGTGAGTACGAATTTTTTGGAAGGACTTTTATAGATGGCAAAATATTGGCCATACGTCAGTCCAAAAAGCATTCGATAGGTGCATCGTAAGTCTACTTTTTGAAGATCACGATTCAATAGGAAGTATCCCATCCGTTGGCGAATCTATGATTTCAAATTAGTTGAGTCCTGATATGTTGAAGAGATTACCAAGAACCCGGTAGAAGCTTTTAGAGTTACTATACGAATTTCTGGAAATTCTTGGAATACGAAATCCTGGGATTTCAGTAGGAATATTTCTTGCATGCATGTAGGTATTCCAGGGTATTCTTCGATTCTGGTAAGAAATATTACAATCAAAAGGAATTTTGGACTTTTGATAGGAGTTTGTTTTAGTGGGAGTTAGGGATTCTGGTGGTTTATGGTGCATGTTCTATATTTTTGAATTTTGGATCCCAATTGGTGTTCAGAAATCTTGGAGGATGCTTCAAGACACCGGTATGAATTTTGAGATTGCAATGGAAGTTCTAAGTTATCAAAACTTCTTTGTTCTGAGATTTCAGTTGAAATTGTTGGTATTCTAAGATTTAGGCTAGAATTCCGAATATTTATAGAGTTTTCTGGGATTCCAATAAGAATTCTAAAATACCTATAGGAACTCTGAAATTCCAATGAACCCTAAGATATATTGAAGATAATCTACGATTCCGGAAGAAATTATGAGGGGCAGCGTTGAGTTCGGATTGAAATCCATGATTTCAATGACAATTCCCCTGAGATTTCATGTAAGGTTTGCTGGGACTCCAATTGGAATTCTGTGCTTCTGGTGGGAGTTCTTAGGCCAAGCAGGAAAGCAATTCTGAGATTTCTATGGGTGGGAATTTTTAAATTTTGCAAGGATTTCTGCAAATCCTGTAGGAATTCTCAGGCTTCTTATATGAAATCTGGGTTTTCGATGAAAGTTATGGATTTTAGTAAGAAATCCGGGATTTATAGGAACCTACAGAAACCGTGCAGGTTTTATGGAAGGTTTTACAAATTATTGGTGCGAATGCTGGATTTCAATGGGCGATCAGAAATTCGGCGCGAGTTCTGGGCATCTAGTTGAAATCTTTGGATTCCTGTAAGAATTCTGCGATTTTGATGGGAGTTCTGGGATTTATGTAGAAATTGAGAGTTCTGATGTATTAAGATTTAGAAGGTTACTAGAGTTTTAGAAAATTCGTAGATTTCGGTAAGAAATCGGCTGTTTATGTGGTGATTCTAGAATTCCGAAGATCATCCTGGAACATTGGAGAGAATCTTGTGATTTCGGAGAGAATCCTGTCTGGAAATTTTGGAAGGAATAATGGAATTTGAAAACAAATCTTTCGATTTCTGAAGTATTGGTATTTCGATGTAAATTTTTGGATTTCGGTAGGAAATTCCACGATTTCAGTATCATTTCTTACATTTCGGTATAATTTCTTGCAATTTATGGAGGAGCTCTTGGGAGTCTTTATTCACTACCAATGAAAGCTCTTGGATTCTGAAAGAAATTTTGAGATGTCAATAGAGATTCTGGGGTTCCCGTATGACGTCAAGGGATTCAGTTGAACTACACTGAAATTTAGAGTTTTTGTGTAGACTTTCAAGAATTTCGGTGAGAATACTATAATATCTATAGAATGTTTAAAAATTTTAGAAGAATCCTAAGTTTTCAATACGAATTCTCAGATTCCAAAAGCGAAAATGTTAGTATTATGGTATAGTTTCTGTAAAAATGGCAATCTGGATTTTTTTAGGGTATTTTATTATCTTGATCAGCATCTAGGGATTGTGGGGGGATTACTAAAATTACAAGGAGGATTCAGCCATTTCAATAGGAATCCTGGTATTATGGGAGAAATCCTGGGTTTTCAATGTGTGATTTCAATCTTCAATTTCGGTGAAAATAAATGGAAGTTTTATAATGGGTATTGTGACATAAGCTGGAATACTGGAACTCCGATTATTACTGGAATTTGGCTATAATATATATGATGGAATTCAGATAAATAGTGAACATAATATAATATCTGGTGTTGTGGTAGGAATCCTAGGATTTTGATAGTGATAGATTGGGAGAACTATAGTTGTGAGATTTCGATGAGAAGGCGATTGAAACTGCATTGGAAGTTCAGGTTTATATTGTGTGTACACAAATTTCGGCTAAATTTTCTGAAGAAATTAAAAAAAAGATAATTGTTGTAGGATTTCAATACAGAAATTTAGAGATACAGGGATTCAAGAAAAATCTCGTGGATTGGATTTTTGTATTCCAAACAATAACGATTATTGGAGAATTCAAACGGCATCCGCTTGAGATTTTGTTGGAAAGAAGATGTTTTCTAAATTCCAAAATTCCAATCGGAATTCTTGAATTTAAACCGTGTCTCCTACTATAGTCATAAGCCAAATTTCATATGCCATTCGACATCTAAAATATACCTGCCAATGTATTCAAAATTCAAGTGAGTTTCACGTGTTTCTTTCGGAATGCTAGAACATTTGAGGTATTTCATATATTTTTCTTGACATTTTTTATGTATCCAAGACTTCTCCATATTCCTATTTTATAAATTCGAGTTTTTCATCGGATACCTGCACCATATATTGGAATTCCTGAAATCACACAAAAAAACCCCTGACAGAATCCAAGAATTTTATCGATATTACAACCGTAAATTTTGGAGTTCAGAATCTTCCCTTGAAAATCTCATTAAATCTATAGAGAACTCAGAGAATGTCTATCCAAATGAAATGATTTCATCCTCAATCACATAATGCTTATAGGATTACCTCAATCTCAAAATACCCACTATCTCATCAAAATCTCAGCATTACTTTCGAATTCCAAAAATTCTTCAGAACACTCATCATGTATCAAGAACTTCTATCAGGATTTCCATAAAAATATAACAACTACTTTCGGAATCAAAGATTCTCTGCCAAAATCCCAGTTGAACCAAAATAAGTTCATTCGAAAGCTAAAAACAAGAGCTTTCAAGTAAGGTACAAAATATTTTGCGAAAACTTGCCATATACCGTAATCCGGGGTAACATTGATCAATTTTTTTACTATTGGATAGATACATTTTCAAATATAGGAACTAAGCATGCAATCGATTTCTCCGAAATTCCACAATTCCCATTGAAATGCAAAGACATAATAAACAAAATCTCGAATGTCTATACCATTACCAGCACTTTCTCGGAATTCCAGAAGAATGTTCATAAAACCTAACTCCCACTGCAGTTCAACCAAACTCCAAAAATTTTTATCAAAAATCCAGATCCTCAAGACATTGATTCCTTTTTTTTAATTTCCCGAATATTTGGCAAAAAAAAACTTTTGCCAAGGGTGCCTGAAATTTCACAATTCTGGGTGTGTGGAAATAATTCTGGAATCTTGATGGGAATTCTTGGACAGGTTACTCAATTTTCTTACTGTTGAAATTTCGGTAGGTTTTCTTAGGAATTTAGTTGTAATTGTTTGGACAGCAGTTGTTGTTCTGGGATTTTGGTAGAATTTTTGCTATTTCGTAGGAAATAACTGAACCTGGAAGTAATTGTCGGTATTTCTTCTGAGATTCAATGAACAATTCAATTCAAATATACATTTTGAGATTATGGAAAGAGTTCTTTGATTTTAGTAGGAGTTGTGAGATTTCAAAAGGATTCCGATAGCACTCTGGTATTTTGAATGTAGGTTCTTATGAGAATTCTGCGATTTCAATCTGAATCCTGAGATTTTGTAGATCTGTAAAAAAAAATCTAGGAATTCGATGGAAAATCTTGAATTTGGGTGTATTTCTTGGCTTGATATCAGTAGAAATTTTAAGATTAAAAAAAAAGACAATTTACACCGTCTTCAGCTCAAGGCTGCACAGACTGAACGATCACAAACATAAGGCAACGAACAACACGAAACACCCAGTAGCCCAATGATGAATTTTTCGTTTGACGAAAAGTTTCCACCGACTGGAGCGGGAATCGAACCCACACTTCATGGCACAATACGCCTGAACGACTGACGCCGCCAACCGCACGGCCACGAAGCCTACGATTTTCATAAGAGTTGTGAGAGATTGATCAATCTGGAATAAATTGCAGTCAAATCTGCTGAGTTTATTTCATTTGATAGTTGGTTTATGTTCACTCCAGGGGTCATCCAAAAATGACGTCTATGTTTTGGGGGAGGGGTGAGGCTTTGAAAGTGTGACAGTGCATGTATTAGGTATTGGAAAAAGCGCAACATCCCCCACTGTCTAAATATCCCGAAAAACGATGGACGTCATTTTTAATATTCCCCAATTTATGCGAGTAGAATAAGATGGTTTACATGTTAATTTCGCGTTCAATACAAATGAGTTCAAGTGACTTACTCATAGCTTATCCAATGTAAATCCCTCATTATGTGAGGATGCGGAAATTCCTGAGATTCTGGAATATCAATACGAACCTTCCCGAATTTTCAGTTGGAAATTCTGAAATTTCAGTTGAAATTCTTAGATTCAAGTAGGAAATCTGTGCTTCAAGTGGGTATTCTCCGAAACTGAAATTCTAAGATTCCGATAGGATGTTCTGGGAGTTTTGTGTGAATTCTGGAGGGAGTTTTGGTAAGGATGCTGTAATTCTAACAAGCATTTAATTATTTTCATGTTACCCAACATTTCAAGCAAAATTTTAAAACGTTTGTCGAAATTACAGCATTCGAAAAAATTCATGTAGTATAGGATGCCTGATTATACTTTGAATCTGATTGTATTTTGATATTTCGTTGCATAACATCGCATTCTGGTTGGGCTTCCAGAAATTCGATGGAATATCTTAGATTGTGGTAGAAGTTCAGTAAGTTTGATTTGTTACATATAATATTTATTCATCTCTTTCGCAGCTGAAATCCATGCATTGCATGCATCTGATGCCGGACATGTTGCCACAGGTATAACAGATACCCTCCGTGTCGAATTTTCCAATAAATTCTTGTATTTCATTTCTCAAATCTTGGCTTAGGTGGCCTTTAGCGATCCTATCGTACATATTGTCGACGGCAAGCTGTTCGGAAAGAATTCTTAAAAATTCCGATCTACGAGTAATTTTTTTCGCCAACCAGTTTGGAAAAATTTTCAAAATTATATAATAAGAATTCAAGCAGGCTATATCGAGCTCTTCAAAAAAAATCTTTTTCGACCATACTCGGCTTCTGCGAGACACCGTGGTACTTCTAGTCCGCTGGTCGCCAACATCTACGCCACCTTTTGTTTTATTGTAGTACTCTATCACGGCTGGCCTACCGGAGTCGTTTGCAATATGGAATTTCTTCGACGTTATGACGTTGGCACATTTTTTTCCTTTTCTTTCATAATAAGAAGTCAGTATCAAATTTCCGTTTTAACCAACAATGGCTGATTTCGACTCTCGTTCTTTACCCTGCAGGAACTCAGGTGGTATTTGGGGTTTATTGGCTCGCATTGTACCTGTATACACCGTGCGATCCTTCCAAAGATCTTCAACCATTTTTTTTTTTTTTTTTTTTTTTATTTGCAAACTCTTCGCGGCACAGTTCCAACGTGCTTCTAACAATGTCGTTGCTGCGCCATCGCAAGTACATGTTGCATTTTTTTTTAAGGCACTCCGTGCTCGTGGCCACTACTGTGCCGAAACCAGTACATCTGAATCTACTATACCGATACAGATCTATTTTTAATCAATCTATATTTACATCTGCTTATCTGCTTTCACTCTCTTCTACTCTCACGCCGAGCAGGTAGGAGAGAGCTCTGCTGTTCAGTCCTATCGATTTCCATAAGCCATAGTCCTTTGCTCTTGCGGTGGTTCATTTTGCCGTGTTCCTAAGTCGTTTGAGGCTAGTTGCCTACGAAGAGGGTCAGTTTGTCTCAGTCACCATCTGATACTGACGGAGGATGGATGTGCTCCCCCAAAGCACGGTCCTCCGTGCGGCGTCTTTTGGTGGCTGGACTGGTTTTTTTGTGGAGGGGCTGGGAATTGAACCCATGACCTTCCGCTTATGAAGCGAAAGCGTTACCTCAAGGCTACGGACCCCCCTTCTTCAACCAGTTGGACGGAAGAGAAAAGGTTATCAGCAGTTATTTCCCTGCTCGATCCAATAAATGGAGCCACCAGGTCTTTGACTACCCGCATCGCCTGACCTTTCTCTGCTGTATTGCTTTTTTTGCCGGAATATATCTGCAAATTACATATATACCCGTCAACCGCAGAACACACCCAAATTTTTATCCCGTATTTGCCAGGCTTCCTTGGAATGTACACTTTGTAGGAACATCTCCCTGTTCATGGGAATAAAATACTGTCAATATTGTATAACTCATAACAAATATAAATACCTCTGAATAAGCAAAGCCTTTCGTCGACGGTCAAAATTTTGGGTGCGATGTAATTTCCCAGGCAATTTGAAATAAATTGGTCGGATATTGTTTTTATTGGTTCGAGCATTTTGTCAGCGGGATGAAATATGAAATACCTCAAATGTTCTACCATTCCGAAAGAAACACTTGAAACTCACTTGAAACTTTGGTGGGAATTTTGAATGCATTGGCAGGTATATTTTAGATGTCGAATGGCATATGAAATTTGGCTTATGACTATAGTAGGAGAAACGGTTGAAATTCTGGAATTCCGATTGGAATTTTGGAATTTAGAAAAGATCTTCAGGAATCCAAGAATTTCCACAAAAATCTCAAGCGGATGCCGTTTGAATTCTCCAATAATCGTTATTGCAATAATATAGTTTGGATATATTGTTTGGAATACAAAAATCCAATCCACGAGATTTTTCTTGAATCCCTGTATCTCTAAATTTCTGTATTGAAATCCTACAACAATTATCTTTTTTTTTTAATTTCTTCAGAAAATTTAGCCGAAATTTTTGTACACACAATATAAACCTGAACTTCCAATGCAGTTTCAATCGCCTTCTCATCGAAATCTCACAACTATAGTTCTCCCTATCTATCACTATCAAAATCCTAGGATTCCTGCCACAACACCAGATATTATATCATATTCACTATTTATCGCATTGAAAACCCAGGATTTCTCCCATAATACCAGGATTCCTATTGAAATGGCTGAATTCTCCTTGTAATTTTAGTAATCCCCCCACAATCCCTAGATGCTGATCAGGATAATAAAAAACCCTAAAAAAAATCCAGATTGCCATTTTTACAGAAACCATACCATAAAACTAACATTTTCGCTTTCGGAATCTGAGAATTCGTATTGAAAACTTAGGATTCTTCTTAAATTTTTAAACATTCTATAGACATTATAGTATTCTCACCAAAATTCTTGAAAACCTACACAAAAACTCTAAATTTCAGTGTAGTTCAACTGAATCCCTTGACGTCATACGAGAATCCCAGAATCTCTATTGACATCTCAAAATTTCTTTCAGATTCCTAGAGCTTTCATTGGTAGTGAATAAAGACTCCCAAGAAATCCACCATAAATTGCAAGAAGTTATACAAAAATGTAAGAAATGATACTGAAATCGTGGAACTTCCTACCGAAATCCAAAAATTTACATCGAAATACCAATACTTCAGAAATCGAAAGATTTGTTTTCAAATTCCATCATTCCTTCCAAAGTTTCCAGACAGGATTCTCTCCGAAATCACAAGATTATCTCCAATGTTCCAGGATGATCTTCGGAATTCTAGAATTACCACATAAACAGCCGATTTCTCACCGAAATCTACGAATTTTCTAAAACTCTAGTAACCTTCTAAATCTTAATACATCAGAACTCTCAATTTCTACATAAATCCCAGAACTCCCATCAAAATCGCAGAATTCTTACAGGAATCCAAAGGTTTCAACTAGATGCCCAGAACTCGCACCGAATTTCTGATCGCCCATTGAAATCCAGCATTCGCACCAATAATTTGTAAAACCTTCCATAAAACCTGCACGGTTTCTGTAGGTTCCTATAAATCCCGGATTTCTTACTAAAATCCATAACTTTCATCGAAAACCCAGATTTCATATAAGAAGCCTGAGAGTTCCTACAGGATTTGCAGAAATCCTTGCAAAATTTAAAAATTCCCACCCATAGAAATCTCAGAATTGCTTTCAGGGCCTAAGAACTCCCACCAGAAGCACAGAATTCCAATTGGAGTCCCAGCAAACCTTACATGAAATCTCAGGGGAATTGTCATTGAAATCATGGATTTCAATCCGAACTCAACGCTGCCCCTCATAATTTCTTCCGGAATCGTAGATTATCTTCAATATATCTTAGGGTTCATTGGAATTTCAGAGTTCCTATAGGTATTTTAGAATTCTTATTGGAATCCCAGAAAACTCTATAAATATTCGGAATTCTAGCCTAAATCTTAGAATACCAACAATTTCAACTGAAATCTCAGAACAAAGAAGTTTTGATAACTTAGAACTTCCATTGCAATCTCAAAATTCATACCGGTGTCTTGAAGCATCCTCCAAGATTTCTGAACACCAATTGGGATCCAAAATTCAAAAATATAGAACATGCACCATAAATCACTAGAATCCCTAACTCCCACTAAAACAAACTCCTATCAAAAGTCCAAAATTCCTTTTGATTGTAATATTTCTTACCAGAATCGAAGAATACCCTGGAATACCTACATGCATGCAAGAAATATTCCTACTGAAATCCCAGGATTTCGTATTCCAAGAATTTCCAGAAATTCGTATAGTAACTCTAAAAGCTTCTACCGGGTTCTTGGTAATCTCTTCAACATATCAGGACTCAACTAATTTGAAATCATAGATTCGCCAACGGATGGGATACTTCCTATTGAATCGCGATCTTCAAAAAGTAGACTTACGATGCACCTATCGAATGCTTTTTGGACTGACGTATGGCCAATATTTTGCCATCTATAAAAGTCCTTCCAAAAAATTCGTACTCACTGCTGTCCAGATCAGTTTCAGAAGGGCCAGAAAGGTCATTGTAAGCCAGGAAGGAATTCTGCCATCATTGTGATAAATGTGTAAGATATAAACTGCTTTGAAAACAGCCTCTTTGCGGTAGTAAGCGAAATTTCTATAGTTTTGCATAAAAAATCATAAAAATTTCAAACTAAACATTGAGGGGGATGGGCTAGGGGGGATGCGCCAACTTCCAGCGCCACCAAAAACATAAGCCTAAGGGTTTGCTGCCGAATGCTGGCTACAGAATGCGATTTGATTCGTATATGACTGAGATACAGCCATTTTCACATCAACACTCCTATATAAATCCGGATTCACCGGTGTCCTCTTCCGAGAGGACCATAATGGTCCAAAATGCCAACGTTGGTCTGAATTCATCATTTTGACCAGTTTTGAGAACGAAAATCTGCATGGAATTTTTGTTTTCATGATGCTTAGTAAAATTGCTATAGAAAACCACTACAGAGCCAAGGTTTTTCGAGTCAAACAAAAGCGGGGAGGGGTATGGAGGGATGGGTCACCCCCCAAAATGTAGGTACACTAATCCCCTTTCCATAACTTTTTAAAGAATTGGATTCGGATGACTATTGACTGAGATTGATGCATTTTTGTGCACTAAGGTCCGTCCTGCCACTTTACGGGTTAAAGAAGGCAATTATACACAACAATATAGCACAACAACTAGTAGGAGACACCTGAAATACACTTGAGCACTCTTCATTTATTGGTTTTTATACACACAACAATATTTTATTCTCTAAATCATCTATTTTCCTCACCAAAGTCACGAGGCACTTGTTCTTATGGCTCGATCGGCTCATCCGGATAAAAATCCCAGCTTTTGTCAATAAATTTTTTTTACGTTCATATTATTCTCAGTGTATGAGAAAATGAGAATAGACCCTTTGCAAAACAATTCAATTATGACTTAACACAAATGCACCATCCTATGATTGCCTGAAGAACAACAGGAGTGTTGCCAAAATAGTTAAACTATTAAAAGACGTATATTTTATATGTTTCACAGTATATTGAAGATTTTGCACTACAATCTTCAAATACGAAAGTATTAAAAGGCTCAATTGTTACTCAATGCGTGCTTTGCTGCCTAATTTTAGTAAATTAATTAGTTGTGTTTGATTTTTTCTGTGAATTTTTATCGTGAATAATAAATACACCGCCATTGAATACGGTTTTCTGGTAACCTGATCCAGTAATAGAAAGTGATTGCCGAGGAAATCAAAGCGCATTAATTTTAATTTGTGATTTGAAGCACAAAAGTTAAGTACTTTCGAGTGCTTTATATACAAATCAAAAGTTCAATAGTGCATAAGTGATCGGTGCGTAGCTTTTGTGAAAAAAGTGGCATTGGAGCGGAGAATTGGATTTTTCCAAGTGGCGAGTTTTTTTAAGCTGTTCTTGTGTTTTTTTATTCGGCAGCTTGCGAATGACGATAATTTCGTAAGCATTTATTTCATTTTATTATAAAACCCATGTTATTAAATATTTTTGTGAAATATGTGATTTACATAGATGACTATAGTTCAAGGAATATGTTGAGTGCATTGAAGGTAACCCATGTTCCGTATATAAATTTTAACAAGGACGATAAGTTAGTGTTGCCGAAAATACCCTCAGGGTGCTGAAGCCATAATTTACTTTGTGTAAGCTTTTTATCTTAGTTTTGTGGAAACAATATTAAGACTAGAAACAATCTTTTTTTTTTGTATTTAAAACCGCTTGTGCCACTGTAGGACGACCACATGGACCTATAGTAGAAATATTTCTGATTTATGTTCTTAGAGTAGCGCTAGCTTCACGGTTTTGGCGAACACCAATTGAAATCGTATTGATTGATGTAAAAAGCTTTTAATTCTTCCTTTATTTTGTTTAATAAAAATGGCTTCTCTTAGTAGTGCTATTATAGATACGTTTTGTCTCTTCGACTTCCCTATGGGTAAATTTGGTCTCTGATGTAGCGCAATGATAAGAACTACAGTCAGTGACATAAGTTAGTAACCAAATGCTGTTTTTCCATACAAAATGCCCAAGTTTGGGGTGCTGTATTTCAGCTTCTGGTAGTCCAAATTGGCTCAAATTTGGATGACGAACTACAAATAACTTGAAGTTTTGCCTGTTAGGGAGTTATTACATTGCAGTCATTTTACATCAAGTTTAAGAGGGTTGTTCAAAGACAAAAGTAAGTAACCGAGAGACCTTTTAATTTTATTCGAAAACGATAAGTCGTGGAAAGTTGGTGTGTTCTGCAAATTTGTGCGACCTCTGAAATTGAACAACTTTGTGCAGCAGACCAACTTTCGAATAAAATTAAAAAGTCTCTCGGTTACTTACTTTTGTCTTTGAACAACCCTCTGAAACTCTGTGTAAAATGACTGCAATGTAATAACTCCCTTACAGGCAAAACTTCAAGTTATTTGTAGTTCGTCATCCAAATTTCAGCCAATTCGAACTACCAGAAGCTGAGATACAGCACCCAAACTTGGGCATATTGTATGGAAAAACAGCATTTGGTTACTAATTTATGTCACGGACTGTATCTTTGAACATTGTAAAGTACGTTCAACTAGTAAGCAAGCTGTCCATTTACTTAAATCTACTAATGTGCTTTGGATTCTTCGAATTATTTATCAAGGAATTTTTTTAACGGTTAATCCACGTATTTATTCCTTTAGATATTCTTGCTGATATTTTTCAAAGAATTACTCAGGAATTTGTTCAACAACGCCTACAAGCATTTACTGGAGGGATTGCTATGTGAAATGCATTCATGATTTTTTTTTGAATTCGTTCAATAAGTTCAAAGAATTTGTCTGAAACCTTTTAATATATTGCGACATAGAAAAATGCCCCTTCTGGCTACGCCCAGTTCTTGAAGGGGAAAGATTTCCTCCAGAGCAAGAAGTAAAACGAGTTGATTGCAGTTTCCCAGTAGCATTCCTTTGCTCGCGGTAATCCAGAGGATAACAGTTTGGATCCAAGATGATACCAGTCCGGATCTAGGCTGGAAGCACCTTTCCGCCAGTTGGAAGGTTAAGTCCTCCGCAAAAGAAATGTCGAAGCTGGAAGAAAACATTTGGGCGAACCCGATCCACGGTTAGCTTTATGATCTGAGCAAATTCATCCAGCTCGAGCTACCGAAGTAAAAGCGAGGGAAATGTAGCGTTGATTATTCGTCCCATCAATGTCGTCTGGGTTACATTGGAGACAACAACCCGTATCGAGCGTATTCATAAGCCGAAAAGTTCGGCAGTCACAGAAAAGTTAAACGCACGCAGTAAGAGTCCTTTCCCCGATTGAAATCTTCGGTAAGGATCACGAGGCTGTCTTTGTGAACTCCCAGTAAAATCGGAACATTTTGTCACGCGTGAGCAAACTTTGACCCTGATTAGAAATCTGTTTATGGAACAACCCAACCGTTTCGTCTGGCTTTGTCACACTTATAAAGCATCAGTTTGAATAGCAAGTTGGAATTTAGTTTGCATTTATTGATCACTTCAGAGGAATATGGGGCTTTAGGGCGACCAATGGGTTTAGAAACACAAACAAAAGCTCAGCTCTGAAACAGCTCCAAGTTTTCGTATGAAACACTATCAATTAAGTAGACTGGAGAGAAGAACAACTTTCCAATGAACCCAACTCATTAAAAGCGAGAAACTTTGGGACGGAAATTTCATCACCATAGAAAAAGGGCTAGGGCGGCAGGAAATACAATGGCAGAGTGTGTGCCTAGTCGAGGCGAACCAAAGTGACATTTTGCTTTAATTAAAAGTCCAACGCTTGGCTAGGTCGGGCTGGATAATAGAGGAAATTGAACTGGATCATGCCGAGGCATTTCAAGGCATGAATGGTGAATGCAGAGGAACTATGCAACAATAAGGGGGCTCCCGATGATGATGACGATGAGTTGATTGAAGGAATTTAGACGGAATGGCAAGCTTTTCTATAACGGCGTAATTAATATTCAAAATGTGAGGTAGAGCTTTGCTCAAGTGAAAACACAGCAATGGCAAAACTGGAATAACGTTTAAGACATAAGACTTGGACATGAAGTTTTCGAAAGTTTTTGAAATTTTAACCACTCTATTCTCCATGTTCTCCATTCCATTAAAAATCTCATTAAGAAGGCTTACATGAAAGTATACAGTTATTTGGTTAACAATGTCTATAGAAATGAATTGCTTCAAAAATGTTCCCAGAAAATTCCTCAAAATACTAATTCAAACACCGGGATTCCTACAGCTTTTTTGAAGAGATTTCTATATAAATTATTTGAATTTGAATTCGAAACCTGTAAGTTATTGGGTTACCAAGTGGCTTGATAGCTCAGTTGGTAAAGCACTCGTCTAGCGTACAAGAGTCGTGAGTATGAATTCCATCTGAGCAATTAATTTATTACAGGATTTATTTTTTCATAATTTCACTCATAGTTTATTCATATTTATCACCCGTAATAAGTTAACTAATTTTTATTAGGGGTTCTATCTACCTTTAATTTCAAACAGTTCTTTGGAGTAGTAGGCAACTATAATTATTGGAAAAAAGCTGTTGAGGCATATTTTATGGTTGATGCGATATTTTGTACAGATATTTTCATCAGTTGTATGATTAAGCCTGCTGATGCCTATGCATGTGTCATCTGTCCAAACCCACTCTCGTAACCCATTTGATTGCAATGAAACGCCATTCATCCGCATCAACGGAAGAACCCCTTTAGTCATGAACTTCAAAACAACCCGCCGAAGGTTGCTCGAATCGTAAACCACTTCAGTTTGCATAATTCCTTTCCCTCCGCCCCCTTATTATCAGTCCAGCTAGACATATCAGCCCAGAATGAGGGGCTAGATACCTGGAAGTGACAAAAAGTGCTCAAGCCACCACCGCTCCGTCGTCAATTGAAGGTGTAAGACGCCACCCGCATATTGATTCCATTATCGCTGTGTCACGTAAAGAAGCGCACGATCAACCAACACCATTTTCATTGTCGGGATGGGCTGGCTGCCTTAAAATTCATCGACACGATGCCACAATTTATTTCCGATAGAGACCATCACCATCCACGGTGTGTCTGAAACCGTTATTGACGAAAATAAAAAGATCATGAATTCGACACTCACCATTCGGAATATAACGGGTGTTCAGTTTTAATTTAAATAGGCTGACCATATGTTAACAGGATAAAAACAAGACAAATATTGAATAAGAACGGGATAAACCTTATTGTTATAAGACAGAGAATTGTTGACCGCATTTTAAATTGTTCTCCTGCAATCTTTCCATCAATTTCTATTCACACTTTAATTTTATTTGATTTATAAATCTTCAAGATTTTGATAAAAAATAGACATTTGACGCCCTGAACTTATTTGATTATATCTATGAAACAGCGTTATTTGAGAAGCGCATTTTAAAGAGGATTCATCAAAATTCTCAAAACATTAGAGTTTGACAAACAAAAAAAATACTGTTGAATCCGGATAATCCTTGGAAAAATTTCAATGAACATGTTATTGTTACGATGAGTTTGACTGTAAAATTTAAAATGGGGTTAGAAGCAAAAAGGTGTAAGTGAAAAAGCTTAGTTTTTGAAAAAATCGGATTTGAAAATACTTTCTATTCCATACAAATTGTTCTTCTTCCTTTTGGCATGAGAGCTTACTTTGCCAAAGCTGCCATTTTCGCATTCGTACAGTGGCCCAATTTCATATTCGTACGGGCACTGTTTTCACATCAAGTTGATGAAAAACTTTTAGATGATGTAATGAGTTTTAAATAGTTTGTCAATAATGAATGTCATAGGTGTCATCTTCTTCTTCTTGGCATAAACGTCCTCACTGGGACAGAGCCTGCTTCTAAGCTTAGTGTTCTTATGAGCACTTCCACAGTTATTAACTGAGAGCTTTCTTTGATAAAGTTGTCATGTTTGCATTCGTATATCGTTTGGCATGGCAGGTACGATGATACTTTATGCCCAGGGAAGTCAAGGAAATTTCCATTACGAAAAGATCCTGAACATGGCCAGCATGGCCTTGCTTTGTAGCCGCAGACTCTAACCGCTCGGCTAAGGAGTTTTCCAAATTGTATTGAAGCCAAAAAACAAATCAATCTTATACGAATTATAATTTATTTTCTGCTGCACGGAATTGGAAAGCTTGAGAGTAGTGGAATTTTATAGAATACATATTAGACTGGCCCTAAAACAAAAGTGTTGCAAAACTCAACGGGGCACCCCCTAGATATGATCCTTAGGGTAAGAGAAAAGCTCTACAAAAATTTCAACTCGATTGGTTGCTCTACCAGCTGGCGCATTCGATTTGTAGTTTGTTTGGGATATTCGTTTCAAATATATAGAGAATTGACCCAATGTCACTTTTTCGTTCCGTATACTAGTTGGTCGCGTTCAATTGAGCCTAGAATTACAAATACACTAGTTGATATCCTAATGAACATAATTTCAGAAGATTGTATCTGGATTTGAGCTCGTTTTCATTAACTTTTCAGTTATTGAAAGTTAGGCTGAATCAGCCTCCCGTACAATCACATATATGCATAGAGTTACATATTTCTCAGGAGCACATAAATGTACTGACGAGCCTCCAACCAAACCGTCTCTCAGCTCATCGGAATCCTAGTGTGCTGCGCTAAATGGAGGCAATAGAAATATAATTAGTAGAACGTTAGTGGCGCTGTTATCACAAAATAGATTTATTTGTATGATTACTTACTATTGAAGTTTTTGATCGTTTGTTTAGTGGCATGTTGTAGAGAATGTTTTATTATGGTTGAAAAATATGATTTGACACTTATAGACCCGGTACTCAGACTGTCAGAGCGTGGCAAACTAGATGTTGGTCACACGAACAGTCGCGACATTGGCCTTCTACGGCTAATGCTTCTACTATGGAGGCTCACGAAAATTCTAAAAGCGCGCGCTTCGTGATGTGCTCTCGGGGAGACTCGTCACATGCGCTGCTCGGCGCTATGGCTCGCCATCGGTATCCAAGTTGTGAAACAACTGCTTAGTAACGAAGAGCCTCTACAGCTATTTTCGCCTCATCATGCAGGTGTCTAGATGGCCTACATGATATGATCGAAGACTCGTGATTCAAAAGTTACAATTTCGATCCTCGTTGAAAACTTTTGTAATCACTTCAATTATTGCGCTGAATTTTAAACAGCACATGTGACGGAGCGCATGAGACCGCAGTGAGACACATCTCAAGAAAAATGAGGCGCACCAAAAAGGTCTCACGATGTACAGCGCTCCCGTGCGCTTACAAGCAATGAGGCTCCTGCACCTAAGGCTACAGCACGTGCACAGTAACTCTTTATATGCATGCGCCTTGTGCATCAGCTCGCCTAGCGTCATAGGTGGCTATGATGAGCTTTGTGGCTATGTTGAAGAAATACAAAGCAGTATGGGTCACCGCACAAAAATTATCCTGTATCTTTCACTCTTACATAATATTTGTAAACAACAAGGCCAGTAAACGCCAAAATACCATACTAAATCAAAACAGAGCCGAGCCCCATAGCATGAGGTTAGCAAATCTGCTTCAAAAAGTTAAAACACCAACTTTGCAATTTTAATCATGATACAATCTTCTACAATATTGTTCACTATGGTAACAAGTAGTGTTTTTGACATTCTGGGTGCAATTGAACGCGATCAACGATCTTCCTGAACCAATCAGTAGATGAAGTGCTGAAACCCATATGTTTCTGGAAATTTTATATTAATTTAAATTCAAATGCGCCAGCTCATGGACTAAATAAGCTGAAACTTTCAGGAAGGCTTCTTCTAACTCTAAGGAATAATCCTGGAGGGTGCCCCGTGGAATTAAACAACTTTAATTTTCTTCCATACTAAGCTGGGCCAGTCTAATACTTATATTGAAACCGATCACACTTCTTTGCGTTTAGGTCCCCAAATACTTCATGGTTCAATCAATAGTGAAATTAAAAATGTTGTTCAATATTTTGGTAAAAGCAGGCTTGATAGAAACTCCTCTGCGATGCAAAGAGGAGGCGATTTTGCCGTTTTTCAGAAGAGAAAAAAATAAACTCAAAAATTTTCAACAAAGATCCTCAAGCGATTCGAGTGAGAGTGCAGAAAAATGCGAGGATTTTTTCAGGCACTCTCTCTCTCTCTCGTTGCGATGCTCACCATCACTCACACTTCAAACGAACTCTCGAGTCTGCCGCCCGAACAGACAGTCCTCGGGGAGTTGTGAGAGCACCCTTTTTTGATAGAATTTTACTCGGTTTTTTTTTTTTGTGCTGCATCTTCCTCGCTCATTTGTCGTTGCCTCCCTGCTTAGCATTTTTTCGCTCCCTCGCAAAGAGGCAAAGACAGCACGCTGCTCTAGAGTATGTCACCGAACTCTGATGATGTTGAGGAGAATTATCAAGCCTGGGTAAAAGTTTGATTTGGTAGATGACTGAGCGCTTTGAGAAACATTTTTTTGCTTAGTCTGAAAAAAAAAAATTATTGCAGAACATCTAAACGATTGATTTCCCTCAAAATTCAAAAATCAAGTTCAAGTGTTTGGGACCCAGTTTGGAAAATTTTCATAGTTTTATGTAAATTTTTCGTTTGCAAAATTCGTTTTTGTTCAGATTATGCCAATGTTCGATCTGTTTTCTAAATTTAATTGTCTTACAAATATTGAAAATCGTTAGATAAATTTCATAGATATGAGAATGAACTTGTCAAGTTGAAAGTTGTGATACATAATTTTGATAAGAAATATATGTAGTCTACAAATTAAATTTATATCGGATTGATTATTATTAGTTTTTTTTTAAATTATTCTTTGTGTTGACGCCGTAATATACTGGCCGTACTCTTGGCTAAGGGACACAGTGATCACAAACACAAAATACAAAGTGCAGTCCATAATATTATATTGGCGAAACTATATACAATTCATTCCTCAATCACTGTTCCCATCCCCGATCTGTGGGCGAAGGGTTTGACGCGACGAACGCGGAGCACGCACAGAATGTGCTGTGATGGACCGTATTGATCGGTTGGCGATCAACTATCGAGCTGATGGGAATATAATTAGAGCTGAATGTTGCTGTGTCGAAACACACTCCTCGGTCCTGTATACTGATGCATATATGGTTGGCTAGATGGTAGTATTGTTGCTCGCATTACTTCTCTACAACAGCGTAGTATTGCTTTGGGTGGACACTATTTCGATCGTATGCAGCCTCTCTTCAACAGCAGAGCTGATATCAGTGCGTCGATGGCATGGCATCGTAAGCACTGTGGGCAAGTTGAGTTTACACTGGTGGTCAAAACAGATTTTTCCAAATAAGTTCACGTTCGGCGTGAACATTTTGATTATTTAAAAAGAAATGATTGAAAAATAAAACTATAAAATTAGATAAAAACTGTGCTATGCCTATGCTTCCTTTTCAAGAACACGAGACAAATTGAGAATTTTCAATAAAACGACAGGACAGCCTGACAAGGCCATGAAAACCTAAATTTCAATGATTTCTTTTAATAAAGTAAAGAATGTATTTTTTTTCTCTCCAAGACAATTGCTCTCTGGACTCCCTAAGAATAGATGACAAGTTTCTTTTCGCTCAGGTGCTGTCAGTTCACTCAAAAATGGCGTCGAAACAGCAAGCAATCCTGGAGCGTGTTGTACGGTTTACGGATTTAAAATACAATTTACACCGTCTTGGGCCAGAGGCTGCACAGACTGAACAATCACTAACATTAAGCAACGGACAACCAGAGTCGTTAATGTCAATCATATCAGCTGATGGCTGATGCTCTTAAACTATCAATATCACTTTGATTTGACAATCAACAGCAGTGACGCGACATCGCACTCTAGAGCATAATCACTGCAGTGTTTTTCAGTGACCAACACATTCTTTCAATCTATTCGCAGCACTGTCAAAAATATCGTACTGATAAGTTGCCATTTTATTTGATTAATTTAAATCTAACCTTAACCTATCAGTGATATCCATAGTCTATCGCCATCAATACACTGGTGATGGAGTAGACAGAATGATTTTGGTGTGATATAGATTGATTTGAATCGTATCGCAGTCGACCTGTACAAATCAGCAAAATTTAAACGTTGATAGTGACTGCGAGCAACTCTGCGGACAACACGGAACACCCAGTAGCCAGCGAAGAATTTTTCATTTGTCGAAAAGTTTCCCTGGACCAGAGCGGGAATCCATCCCACGCTCCGTGACACAATACGCCTAAACGCTAACCGCTCGGCCACGAAGCCCACTTACAGTACGTGCCGAAAGAAACGAACCTGAACAAATTTAAGGTTTTTTAGGCTTTCTCAGTGCCCCAGTGTACAAAAATTATTGGCGGCCCAAGGATATGTTCTAATAAAAAAATACTGAATTCGTTGGATTTTTTTTTTATTGGTATCCTACACTCAGGCAAATGGACTATCGAAATACATAGGAGACACTTATATGAAAATTTGCCTCAATAAATCAGGTTGAAATTCATAGCTTTGCTTGGCTCATGGACTAAAGATCGAAAGGATAAAAGGTCGAAAGACAAAAAGTTTGAAAGGACAAAGGACAAATTTCTGACGAGAAATTTTTCCTGGTTTGAAAAAAATGTGTTCGATCTTTTGTCCCTCCATTTTTAATCTTCGACCTTTTTCGTCTCGACCTTTTGTTTTTTTCGTCTTTTGACATTTTGACATAGATTCGCTTTGCCCTATGTAACCAAAATTTAAAAACAAAAAATGTTTTCGCGGCAACCTGGAATCGAACCAAGGACTTTGCGACTGATAGGCCCGTGCGTACACTACGCGCCTATCGACGCCTTATGGGAGGTGATGCTAAAACGATACATAAAGCGTTCGTATTGCAATATCCGTTCCACCTTTCATAAGGTAAAATGTATGAATATGCAGATGGGACTGACTTGCGATTCACGGCAGCATACAAATTGTACGGAATGAAAAATTGCTGAAGAAACTTCAAAGTAGATTTTCCCAAAACTAGGTTTTTGTCACTGACACCTTTATGTTTCTGACCCGCTCATTCCCATGCCAGTCATTTCCACAAGACTGAGAAAGCTTTTTATCTTTACAGAACTGGTAGCGGCTGAGTGCCTTAAGCATAGGAAATAGAAGACGCTTTTCCAGAGAAAAGAGACCTTAAAGAAATAAAAATAAGGCTGAAAAAAGACCAAGCAGGAACCAAAAGAACAAGGCGAAATCTAATAGGAGTCAAGATATAAGAGTTTGATTCTCCACAGCACATTTTTCTAAGATCTATGACATTTTTTCTTGTTACATAACGACAAGTATTACTTATGTGTTTTTTGATGTTTTTTTTAGGATTTTCATCAGAAAGTGATTCAATTATTTGCCCAAATGTTCAGATATTACTCCGTAAATTTCAAAATGAGCTCATTTAGTGTTAATTTTCCTAGGGAATTTCTCCAAGAATTTTGTTTAGGATACCTCAAGAATTCAACCTGGATTTTCCAAAGGATAACCATAGAAATGCAATTTCTCCAAAGCGAATGTACGAAAACATTCCTTGAGGAATTTTTAAAGAAAGTCCTGACTCTTCCAAGATTTTATCCAGTGATTCAAACATTCATTTCCATGAGACAACCTGCAAGATTCCCGGTCAAAACGTCTTCTAATTTAATCAATAACTTCTCCAGAAATTTTCAAGCACTTTTTTTAAATTGTCTTTCAAGATTCATATTTGATTTTAATCATGGATTTCTTCAAAGATACCGTCAGCAAATACTTCAGAAATACCTTCTAAGATTTCTACAAAAAATCCTGCAGTAATTCTGTGAGGTTTTTTTTAAGTCTTGGAAGTTTTTTTTTTTTGGGAATTCTTCCATGAATGTCTTCAGGAAAATGCCAAGGATTTTTTTCTGAAAAATAAATCCGTGAGGAATTTCTAAGGAAAATCTTAGAGTAATCTTAAGTAAAACATATTGAACAAGGATCTCTTAAATAACTTGTGGAAGTTCTTGAGGAGGTTTGTAAAGATTTCCTAAATAATTTGATAAGATAATCGAAACAAAAAAATCAATCGAATCTCGAGATAGTATTCCGCAAGATTTTCCAAAGAAATTTCTTGGAAAACAGACAGAATCTCTATAGAAATATGTGTAGGAATGATTAGAGGAGTTATTGGCAAAATTGCTGTAGTATTAACTGGTGGGAAAGTTTAAACTTTTTTGAGAAACTTTTTCAAAAATGTTTGTTTGGGTTCGAGAACCCTCTTAAAGAATTTTGGATTTCCACGGGGAATCGTGGATACATTCTTGAAGGAACCAACATGAACAGGTGGAAGATTTCTTGCAGGGTTTCTTTAAAAAAAAAAATACCCTTAAGCTAATTTTTCAAACACTCTGGATTAAACCTTTGTGGAATCTCTTAGATGAAATTCTGTAGAAATCATTGAAAGATCTCATAGAGTAACATCTAGAGAGTTGGACGGATTAGCATAAGCATAAGCATAGATGAGGGGCCATGAGAGGGGCCCAGATAGCCGTAGCGGTAAACGCGCAGCTATTCAGCATGACCATGCTGAGGGTCGTGGGTTCGAATCTCGCTGGTCGAGGATCTTTCGTAAAAGGAAATTTTCTCGATTCCCAGGGCATAGAGTATCTTCGTACCTGCCACACGATATACACATGCAAAAATGGTCAATCGGCAAAGAAAGCTCTCAGTTAATAACTGTGGAAGTGCTCATAAGAACACTAATCTGAGAAGCAGGCTTTGTCCCAGTTGGGACGTAACGCCAGAAAGAAGAAGAAGAAGAAGCATAGATGACCGTACAATTCGTAGTTGCTACTCCGTGATTGACCAGAATAATCGAAGTTGCACAGGGAATCCATGAATGGGGTTTGGGATTAACTTACCATTCTTCAATGTGCACAAATCGCTCATATTTAAAAGTCAATAACGGTGCCTGTCCTTACGTCCTTACGGTCATCGGGGAAGGGAAGGAATGTTAGTGTTACTACCGTTGTTACTAGAGACCAAGATCACCTCTGCATCTCCACAGTTGTCATGGAAAGGATATTGGGTTAGTGGGATAAGGTAGAGATCTGGGAGTCACCAATGTTTGATGATGCGATCCATGATATAATCACGCCTAACCGGATTCGCGAAATAATATGAAGATCGCATTGTACGCCGAACAAGTGTTCGTCACTCGCCCACGCAAAACCAAGCGACACGATCAATAGATCTAACACTACTAACGAATCACTATGATAATTCCTGAAGCTGATCAAGTTTGTATGTATATTGATTAAATTTTTATTTATTCTTCAAGCTTTCTGCTGATCTTGTCTTTTTGTTGAATCCTGGGAAGGACAATCCTTTGACTGTCCTACCCAGGGGATTTCCTTGCGTAGTGCATGCCCTATCTATCCTACCCACTTCCCGCGCCTTTGTTCCAGAAGAATGTTATGGAAGAATTTTCAAAATCCGATAGCCCATTCTAAGGTCATTTCGTGACATACAAACACCATTCCATTGTTTTTTTTTATGGTATGCAGCTGCGAGGGAGAAACCGATACGAAATTTCTGTACGTCAAAGTGAGCCGAGATTCTGCTGTCACGGACTGTCACTGTGAGCCGGGATCTTCAACAATGGACAAAGATGAAAAAAGCGCGTAATTGATGAAACCATAATTTTACATTTCATAAAAGGTGACGCAAATCGAATAAGAGTCAATTCAAACATTTCAAAAAAATGTCACGAGAGCAACTCGTTTGAATATAAAGTATTGAAATACGCATCTTTACAATCTTTCCAATATAAATGAAAATAAAATTCGAAGAAAGATATGACCCTTTTCCCATGTTTGTCCGGAAAGATCGAAGGTACACAACAAAAGAAAAGTAGCGATTTTCATCAAGCCTGCCTTGATTGTTGTTAGAAAGCTGGAGTTATCTTGCAATTTGTTTCATATTTCGTGTTTCATATTTCTGTGCCTCCCTCCACGTGCTCAGGTATGCAGCAGATGAAAGTTTAAGTTTCTTTTTCTTCATTCTCAGCTTAGTGTTCTGATGAACATTAACCGAGAGCTTTCTTTGCCCACTGATTATTTTTACATGTGTTTATCGTATGGCAAATACAAGGATGCCATATACCCTGAGAATCGAACCAGCTCAAAACCGAAGCAATGTTTTTGACGTTGAACTTGCTATCTGTAATGCACTGATAGATTTTCATGAGAATTTCTTATCATACTAACCACACTATCCTTCCTCACCATACTAACCAATGGAATAGTGTTATGTGAAATCAGGTGGCCGAAATACAATGTAGGTTTACGCGAAAGCTACTATGGAGAATTTTGAAAAATGTTCCGACAACTTTAGTCCTGGAACGTACGTACAAGCTTATTATTCCATAGTGAATGTTCAAACCATCAAACCAAATAAATTTGCTTAAGAAAGGATTCAAACAACGAATAGGAAAAGAGATATTCATGGTTTTGTTTGCTATTATTTTGCTTCATATGGGATTATAGTGCTGCAAATATTTTCAAAAATCTCATACAAATTAGCTGTTTCTTCAGCAACATCCTTTATTGAGGTTTAAAGAATGAGTTTTCACTGTATGATTATTGTCATGTCTACCTACATCAAGTGATAGTCATTATACTACTACTTTTACTTTTTCGTACCTAGTGAATTTCTGAGCTATAAATACTGGCTTCTGTATGGGCAGAAGGGAGATACTTCCCGGACTGTGGACTGATTAACATATTATTTTATTCTTTATTTGCAGGTTATAAAAATTATGAGTTTGTATAGTCATTACAATGCTAACGTGATAAGAATATTTTTCAAAATTTCTCCATTACATTGTCTTTGGGCCACCACCGAAAAAGCTGAAAATTTGAAAGAACAAATTTTGAACCGCCCGCTCTCATAGAACTATAAGATATAGTTTTGACCTATGTTTTGTCACTCTGCGCACTGATTTTGAATCTGATTAAAATATTTCGGAAGATAGGTCCAAGAAATCAAATCATAAGCATAGCAAAAACATTCTCTGATATTCTATTGTCAAATTTTCAGCTTGAAAATTAAAAGTTTATAATCATTATTTAATAAACATGCGCAAAGTGAGTCCTAAAATGAATCATGTACATTTGCTTTTCGTAATTTGTAAATCCGCAAACGAAATGACTTCAAATGCATAGGAAACATGCCTAGATATTCTTTTTTGAATTAAAATTTGTGTGATTAGTTTTGGGATGTTAAAGGTGCAATGTTTGCGATTTTTTTTTTTCAAATATGAAAATGTCCCCTAAAAAAAGCCATTAACCTTGAAATAACTAAAACATTTATTTCCCCCGATGTTTTTTTTTTAATTTACGTAGAATATGCATAATAGATGCCGAATTGATGGTCATTTTTCTCGACACTTCTATTTCTGACACACCGTGCACCACCATCATCATCGTGGTGAGTCGCGTGTTGTCACGTTGAAAATCAACCTCACCGACATTGACCCCAGCGGATGGCGTATCGGATAGATGGTTGGATGGACGTTCCTCTCGAAAGGATCCCACCAAACAAAGGACAATGGACACGCGGCACACGTGGTGCGTGGGATTTTTGTTCGGCTTTCCTCGAAAATATAAAAAGCTGCCCCAGTCAAGGACATCTCCGGGAAGTTTCATATCCAGTTTGTGTTTACACAGAGCTACTCTCAAATCGAAACGGATGTTTTCCATCGATATTTTACTTGGACCAGTTGCTGGGCTCTATATTCGGTTTCGAGAGGAATGATTGCAATTAGTTCGCAAGCAGGAAACAATTTCAACGAATATATTCAATATTCGTGTTTGTTCTTCTATCAATTTTGATAGATGTTTGATTCCATATGCAATTTTATTGGCTGTCGATTTGGTTTCATGGTTTTGTCAACTCTAAATGATTTTAGAGAGGTTGATTCAATCAGAAGAGTAGTAAAGATGCCTCAAGATAATAAATCAATATGATAACTTCAAACATAAATGTTATGTAAATGTTATACACTGATGGTGCATGTTATTCATGACGAGAGTGATTACTCAATATGTGCGGATATCTAATCTATCACCAGAGGTATAGGATCTCAATTTCCGACTAAACTAACTCTCCGCTGGAGATTTCGGATTTCATTTTGGCACCGATATGGATATTCAAAAGGTGCTCAACCTTCATGAAGGAATATTTAGACGATGCATTTCGCATGAAATTCGAATGCTTAACAGCTTGTCTGTAGAAGCACAAAATACAGTATTACCCAAAAAAATTGTCATATCATAATCTATGTCGCTTTCAAAAGTTAAAATGCTGTCGTTGAGCTCAATATCGTTTTGGGGATATTTGCATACACAGCTAAAAAGATGTTGTAAATTTAAGTTTATTTTCATGCACATATTTGGAGCATCAAAATAAACCCAAATTTCAACGACCAATCCATTATTTTTCAATCGAATTCACTTTAAATTTACACGATCATGTAATATTCAACAATTTTTAGTTGAAAATTGAATGTATATTCATTTAAATTTACATGATGCTGTAACAACACACGAATTTGATTCATTTTTACAGTAGACTTCAGTTTACATCACATTGAAAATTAAATATTTTTTTCTGTGTAGAGGAGTGAGATTTAGAATCCAAGATAAGTCATTTTTTCTTGTAAGTGATGGCCAATGTTAGCGATTTTATTGTTTATTGAATTCTATATATTCACCCACAATTTATAATCGCCAATACTTTTCTGTTTCATGCAAAACTTTTCAAAAGCTCAGTCCTTTTATGTTACTCTCAGGCGAACAATAGAAGAATTCACCATTGGATTCAACGCCAAAGTGCTGCCAATATTTCACACCAGGCTCAATCGAATTCGCAATATTCAACGCTAACCTTCATCACTTAGAAAACTACCCACCGATAAATCAGTTCTGGCAGCCGTCCCTCACCTTCCATCGCAGAGTTCTGCTGCCCTTTGTGAAAACTCCCATCAACTCACACACACCCCGATCGGCTTGATGTCATTCATTGGAATCATTCACTTTTTATCGCCATTCGAAACGTGCCGGAACTGCTAAAAAGTTTGGTTGACTGTGGTCGGACCAAAAGTGTCTCCACGCGTAGTACTTCATGGCTTGGTTACCCTTGAAATATGCTGCGAAAATGACTCAACATCGGGGAGCACGTGAACCCGGGGAGGCGGCGAACTTTTAATTGTTTGTGAAATTTAGCGTACCAAAGGCACAGTGTTTCGAATCATAGATTTTATGATTAAAATAGAATAACTTTAAAATTATTGCTAGTTGGTCTTTTTGTTACAAACAAGGGCTTCTTTAAGTATTGTTAGTTTAATGGAATAATAATAATATTTTAATAACAAAAAATTGAGAGATTTTTAGCCAGGGGAAAAGTTGTAAAGTATGTAAAAAAATTGGCGGCCATTTCGAATTAAGCCGCTGTCTTGAATTTTGTCAGAGAAAACAGTTTTTCACCATTAGCACACCGCTCGTTTTGAATTCTTTGATCACAAAGAAGCATGTTTTTTCATCGTTGATTTTTTCTTCGAGTCGAGTGAAAAATAGAAGAATTATTTTGGTTGGAAAAATCTGGTGGCTATCTTGGTTTCAAGGTAGTAGACACTAAATATCTTAGAGTTCGCAATGATTTAAAACACTGTGCAAAGCCAGTAAACACTTTTCCAACTCACGTATTAAACAATAAAGTACCCTGAAGCAGGGCAATACGTTACCAGAATTTTCTCGCCACCGATGGTGGAGATGTCAATCCGCTGGACCATTTTTCTGCAAGGAAGGTGCTGATTCTGCTGTCGCCGTCTTCAGTTTCAGGGGCTCCTGGCAAGAGCCAGGTATTTTTTACGCACTTTCAACACTAGCTCTTCGATTCACTTCCCCCGAAGGCTTCAAGATTTTTCACCAGACACTCACTTTGATTGAAGCTTTGTCACTGCCGGGGCTGAATGGGGGGACGAACAAAAATAGCACGTGAAAAGATCAACTCCCACCCAACATCGCCGGCAAATTCACTGTGATTTGGTCTCGTTCGGATTTTCACTATTCTTGTACAAGAGCTGGTTTACAGCAGTTTGGCGGCAATCACTTCAAAGGAGACAAACGAAAATTTTTGCTGAAGGTCGCAATTATGGGTTCATGCGGTGATTACAGGGCGAATGATTTCCCCCAAAAGAAGATAGCACTGCACTTGTTGATGTCGTGAAAGATGGCTAGTTACATTGAAGGATATATTCAAGTTGATTTGAAGATGGTTGATAAATATTCCTTGACTTTTTTATGGAACCGCAATCTGTGGAAGGTCGTGCTTACTTTTAGATTATCTTAAAACACAAATTTGAGAAGAGTGATAAATACAGCATGCTAAGGATACGGAAACTAAGCATACTTAAATTTTTTTCAATTTCCTTGTTAATTTCCTCTGAAGAATAAAAATGCCATAAAGTAGGAGAAACACTAATGAATGAACGAGTCATCACACTTCACAATAAGTGACATCAAAGAGTAAAATAATAAAATATCTGCAAAATGTTTTTTTCGGTATTAACATTAACATTTGAGAGAATCCTGTTCAACATTCTGAGAGAATCCGGTTTAGGATTCTGAGAGAATCCGGTTTAGGATTCTGAGAGAATCCTCATCAGTATTCTGAGAGATTCCTTTATAGGATTCTGAGAGACCATGATAGAATCCTCTTGTAGATTCTGAAAGAACCCCCTTCAAGATTCAGAGAGAAATCTATTCAGAATTCCGAGAGAATCCTCTTCAGGCTTCGGAGAGAATCCTGTTCTGGAATCTGAAAAAAATCCTCTTCAGGATACTGAAAGAATCTTCACAAGGATTCTAAGAGATTCCTATTGAGGATTCTAAGAGAATCATCTTAAAGATTCTGAGAGAATCCTCTCCAGAATTCTGAAAGAATCCTCTTCAGAATTCTGAGAGAATCCTCTTCAGGATTGTGAGAGAATCCTCTTCAGGATTCTGAGAGAATCCTCTTCAGGATTCTGAGAGAATCCTCTTCAGGATTCTGAGAGAATCCTCTTCAGGATTCTGAGAGAATCCTCTTCAGGATTCTGAGAGAATCCTCTTCAGGATTCTGAGAGAATCCTCTTCAGGATTCTGAGAGAATCCTCTTCAGGATTCTGAGAGAATCCTCTTCAGGATTCTGAGAGAATCCTCTTCAGGATTCTGAGAGAATCCTCTTGAGGATTTTGAGACAATCCTCTTTAGGATTCTGAGAGAATCCTTATCAGGATTTTAAGAGAATCCTATTCAGGATTCTGAGAGAACCCTCTTCAGCATTCTGAGAGAATCGTCTTCAGAATTCTGAGAGAATCCTCTTCAGAGTTCTGAGAGAATCCTCTTCAGAATTCTGAGAGATGCCTCTTCAGGATTCTAAGAGAATCCTTCTTGGGATTTTGAGAGAATTTTCTTCAGGATTCTGAGAGAATCCTCTTCAGGATTCTGAAAAAATCCTCTTCAGGATTCTGAGAGAATCCTCTTCAGGATTCTGAGAGAATCATCTTCAGGATTCTGAGAGAATCTTCTTCAGGATTCTGAGAGAATCCTCTTCAGAATTCTGAGAAAATCCTCTTCAGGATTCTGAGAGTATCCTTATAAGGTGAAGATGAATCGAAACCATAGTTCAAATTTTCAAGAGCACGGACCTGGAGAACCGAACATCCGTTCAAGCTGAAAACTTAATCGAATGGTCCCTAGCTGGTGGTAACCAATGGATTAGGTTTTCAGCTCAATCGGACGTTTGGTTCTCCAGATCCGTGCTCTTGAAAATTTTAACTTTGGCTTCGACTCATCTTCACCTTAAGGATTCTGAGAGAATCCTTCTTAGGATTCAGAGAGGATCCTTCTTAGGATTTTGAGAGAATCTTCTTAGAATTCTGAGAGAATACTCTTCAGGATTCTGAGAGAATCCTCTTCAGGATTCTGAGAGAGTCCTTCTCAGGATTCTGAGAGAATCCTCTTAAGGGTTCTGAGAAAATTCTCTTAAGGATTCTGAGAGAATCCTTTTCAGGATTCTGAGAGAATCCTTTTCAGGATTCTGAGAGAATCCTTTTCAGGATTCTGAGAGAATACTTTTCAGGATTCTGAGGGAATACTTTTCAGGATTCTGAGAGAATCCTTTTCAGGATTCTGAGAGAATCCTTTTCAGGATTCTGAGAGAATCCTTTTCAGGATTCTGAGAGAATCCTTTTCAGGATTCTGAGAGAATCCTTTTCAGGATTCTGAGAGAATCCTTTTCAGGATTCTGAGAGAATCCTTTTCAGGATTCTGAGAGAATCCTTTTCAGGATTCTGAGAGAATCCTTTTCAGGATTCTAAGAGAATCCTTTTCAGGATTCTGAGAGAATCCTTTTCAGGATTCTGAGAGAATCCTTTTCAGGATTCTGAGAGAATCCTTTTCAGGATTCTGAGAGAATCCTTTTCAGGAATCTGAGAGAATCCTTTTCAGGATTCTGAGAGAATCCTTTTCAGGATTCTGAGAGAATCCTTTTCAGGATTCTGAGAGAATCCTTTTCAGGATTCTGAGAGAATCCTTTTCAGGATTCTGAGAGAATCCTTTTCAGGATTCTGAGAGAATCCTTTTCAGGATTCTGAGAGAATCCTTTTCAGGATTCTGAGAGAATCCTTTTCAGGATTCTGAGAGAATCCTTTTCAGGATTCTGAGAGAATCCTTTTCAGGATTCTGAGAGAATCCTTTTCAGGATTCTGAGAGAATCCTTTTCAGGATTCTGAGAGAATCCTTTTCAGGATTCTGAGAGAATCCTTTTCAGGATTCTGAGAGAATCCTTTTCAGGATTCTGAGAGAATCCTTTTCAGGATTCTGAGAGAATCCTTTTCAGGATTCTGAGAGAATCCTTTTCAGGATTCTGAGAGAATCCTTTTCAGGATTCTGTGAGAATCCTTTTCAGGATTCTGTGAGAATCCTTTTCAGGATTCTGAGAGAATCCTTTTCAGGATTCTGAGAGAATCCTTTTCAGGATTCTGAGAGAATCCTTTTCAGGATTCTGTGAGAATCCTTTTCAGGATTCTGTGAGAATCCTTTTCAGGATTCTGTGAGAATCCTTTTCAGGATTCTGTGAGAATCCTTTTCAGGATTCTGTGAGAATCCTTTTCAGGATTCTGTGAGAATCCTCTTCAGGCTTAGGAGAGAATCCTCTTCAGGATTCTGAGAGAATCCTCTTCAGGATTCTGAGAGAATCCTCTTCAGGATTCTGAGAGAATCCTCTTCAGGATTCTGAGAGAATCCTCTTCAGGATTCTGAGAGAATCCTCTTCAGGATTCTGAGAGAATCCTCTTCAGGATTCTGAGAGAATCCTCTTCAGGATTCTGAGAGAATCCTCTTTAGGATTCTGAGAGAATCCTCTTCAGGATTCTGAGAGAATCCTCTTCAGGATTCTGAGAGAATCCTCTTCAGGATTCTGAGAGAATCCTCTTCAGGATTCTGAGAGAATCCTCTTCAGGATTCTGAGAGAATCCTCTTCAGGATTCTGAGAGAATCCTCTTCAGGATTCTCAGAGAATCCTCTTAAGGATTCTTAGAGAATCCTCTTAAGGATTCTTAGAGAATCCTCTTAAGGATTCTTAGAGAATCCTCTTAAGGATTCTTAGAGAATCCTCTTCATGATTCTGAGAGCATCCTTTTCATGATTCTGTGAGAATCTTTCTCAGGATTCTGTGAGATTTCTTCTTTTGATGCTGTGAGAATCCTTCTGAGGATTCTGTGAGAATCCTTCTCAGGACTATGTATGCTTTTTCTCTGGATTCTGAGATAATCCTTATCAGGATTCTGTGAAAATCTTTCTCAAAGTTCTGTGATTAACCTTCTCGAGATTCTGTGAGAATACCTGTCAGGATTCTGTGAGAATTCTGTGAAAATACTTGTCAGGATTCTGTGAAAATCCTTTGTAGGATTCTGAGAGAATCCTTCTCAAGATTCTGAGAGAATCCTTCTCAGAATTCTGAGAGAATCCTTCTCAGGATTCTGAGAGCATCCTTCTCAGGATTCTGAGAGAATCCCTCTCAGGATTCTGAGAGAATCCTTCTCAGGATTCTCTCAGAATCCTTCTCAGGGTTCTGAGAGAATCCTTCTCAGGATTCTGAGAGAATCCTTCTCAGGATTCTGAGAGAATCCTTCTCAGGATTCTGAGAGAATCCTTCTCAGGATTCTGAGAGAATCCTTCTCAGGATTCTGAGAGAATCCTTCTCAGGATTCTGAGAGAATCCTTCTCAGGATTCTGAGAGAATCCTTCTCAGGATTCTGAGAGAATCCTTCTCAGGATTCTGAGAGAATCCTTCTCAGGATTCTGAGAGAATCCTTCTCAGGATTCTGAGAGAATCCTTCTCAGGATTCTGAGAGAATCCTTCTCAGGATTCTGAGAGAATCCTTCTCAGGATTCTGAGAGAATCCTTCTCAGGATTCTGAGAGAATCCTTCTCAGGATTCTGAGAGAATCCTTCTCAGGATTCTGAGAGAATCCTTCTCAGGATTCTGAGAGAATCCTTCTCAGGATTCTGAGAGAATCCTTCTCAGGATTCTGAGAGAATCCTTCTCAGGATTCTGAGAGAATCCTTCTCAGGATTCTGAGAGAATCCTTCTCAGGATTCTGAGAGCATCCTTCTCAGGATTCTGAGAGAATCCTTCTCAGGATTCTGAGAGAATCCTTCTCAGGATTCTGATAGAATCCTTCTCAGGATTCTGATAGAATCCTTCTCAGGATTCTGAGAGAATCCTTCTCAGGATTCTGAGAGAATCCTTCTCAGGATTCTGAGAGAATACTTCTCAGGATTCTGAGAGAATACTTCTCAGGATTCTGAGAGAATCCTTCTCAGGATTCTGAGAGAATCCTTCTCAGGATTCTGAGAGAATCCTTCTTAGGATTCTGAGAGAATCCTTCTTAGGATTCTGAGAGAATCCCTCTTAGGATTCTGAGAGAATCCTTCTTAGGATTCTGAGAGAATCCTTCTTAGGATTCTGAGAGAATCCTTCTTAGGATTCTAAGAGAATCCTTCTTAGAATTCTGAGAGAATCCTTCTCAGGATTCTGAGAGAATCCATCTCAGGATTCTGAGAGAATCCATCTCAGGATTCTGAGAGAATCCTTCTCAGGATTCTGAGAGAATCCTTATCAGGATTCTGAGAGAATCCTTCTCAGGATTCTGAGAGAATCCTTCTCAGGATTCTGAGAGAATCCTTCTCAGGATTCTGAGAGAATCCTTCTCAGGATTCTGAGAGAATCCTTATCAGGATTCTGAAAGAATCCTTATCAGGATTCTGAGAGAATCCTTCTTAGGATTCTGAGAGAATCCTTCTCAGGATTTTGAGAGAATTCTTTCTCAAGATTCTGGGAGAATCCTTCTCAGTATTCTGAAAGAATCCTTCTCAGGATTCTGAGAGAATCCTCCTCAGGATTCAGAGAGAACCCTCCTCAGGATTTGGAGAGAATCCTCCTCAGGATTCGGAGAGAATCCTTCTCAGGACTCTGAGAGAATCCTCTTCAAGATTCTGAGAGAATCCTCCTCAGGATTCTGAGAGAATACTCCTCAGGATTTGAAGAGAATCCTCCTCAAGATTCGGAGAGAATCCTCTTCAAGATTCGGAGAGAATCCTCCTCAGGATTCTGAAAGAATCCTCCTCAAGATTCGGAGAGAATCATCCTCAGGATTCGGAGAGAATCCTCCTCAGGATTTGGAGAGAATCCTCCTCAAGATTCGGAGAAAGCCCTCCTCAGGATTCGGAGAAAATCCTTCTCAGGATTCGGAGAGAATCCTCCTCAGGATTCTGAGAGAATCCTCCTCAGGATTCGGCGAGAATCATTCTCAGGATTTGGAGAGAACCCTCCTCAGGATTCGAAGAGAATCCTCCTCAGGATTCGGAGAGAATCCTTCTCAGGTTTCTGAGAGATTCCTTCTCAGGATTCTGAGAGAATCCTCCTCAGGATTCTGAGAGAATCATCCTCAGGATTCGGCGAGAATCATCCTCAGGATTTGGAGAGAACCCTCCTCAGGATTCGAAGAGAATCCTCCTCAGGATTCGGAGAGAATCCTTCTCAAGTTTCTGAGAGATTCCTTCTCAGGATTCTGAGAGAATCCTCCTCAGGATTCTGAGAGAATCCTCCTCAGAATTCTGAGAGAATCCTCCTCAGAATTCTGAGAAAATCCTCCTCAGGATTCTGAGAGAATCCTCCACAGAATTCCGAGAGGATCCTTCTCAGGATTCTGTGAGAATCCTTCTCAGGATTCCGTGAAAATTCTTCTCGGGATAATGCGAGAATCCCTCTCAGGATTCCGAGAGGATCCTTCTCAGGATTCTGTGAGAATCCTTCTCAGGAATTCGCGAAAATCCTTCTCAGTATTATGAGAGAATCCTTCTTAGTATTATGCGAGAATCCTTCTGCGAATTCTACTCAGGATTCTGTGAGAATGCATCTCAGTATTCTATAAGAATTCTTCTCAGGATTTTGTGAGAATCTTCTTCAGGATTTTGAGAGAACTCTTTACAGGTTTGTGGGAGAATTCTTCTTAGGCATCTGTAATAACTCATTTCAAGATTCTGTCAGAATCCTTCTCAGGATTTTGTGAGAATCCTTCACAGAATTCTGCGAGAATTCTTCTCAGGATTCTGCTAGAATCCTTCACAGGATTCTGCGAAAAATCTTTTCAAATCATTAATAAGAATGTTCCTAAACCCTCAATAATCTCTTGGAATTACTTGACAAATACATTTTTCATTCATCGAAGAGCAATCAGTTGATCAAGATTAGTCCACATCTCACCATGAGCTCCCCGCTGCGTCATTGAGTGTCAACCCGTTAGGGGCACCTGCAGAACTCGTCATACACTCAGCGAGATGTCACTCTAGAGGTGGACGCTAAGCTTTCCGATCGGTGCTGCTCGTTGGAGTTATGATTATTGCCCATCAAATGGGCAATAAAATGAAACGTTATTACCCTCCTGTCGGTCGCGTTAGCATCCACTGAACGTGCGCCCCGCGGTTTCCGCTAATAGTGAGCAGTGGTTACTCGACATGAGACGGTAGCTACGGATGCACCAGGAATATCACACTTGATTGGATGTTCCTATGCAGCAGGTATTTATGTAGGACCGGGGTTAGATGCTAACGAAGCCTGAAGAAAAAATGTTAGCTCGGCGGAATGTGACTCTCCATGGAAACATGAATTAGGTATTGGATGTATTGGGATGAGCATATGAAGGTCAAATTATCTATTCGAGCACTAGGTCAACTGGAACATAAAGGTGACAATCCAGCGATGCTTCAACTATTGTTGTTCGATCGACTCTGAAGAGCATCACGATAAGGCATGGATTTATTGTAATTGGTTTTTTGCATTACAAAGCACATTTATTCACTAAACATGGCTTTAACCACGAACAAAAGGAAGTAGGTTTTAAAACTGTCACAAATCGTGGCAAAAATGGAAGACAGCATAAGTCTCCGGAACGCGCGCTTTCTTTCAAGGGTGAAATGGGTAATGTTCATAATTGCATCGACATGAGCAATCAGTTCGATTCCTTAGACAAATTTACTGAACATCAAATCGAAGCAGCCTCTAGCCCAGACTCTTTAACTTAGTTTTACCAAATTAGGATTATAGTGTTGCCTAACACAGAACACCAATATATTGCTGTGTGCGTTTGAAATGCAAATATCAAATGCGGGAACACCAAATGCGGTAAGATTTTTTACAAGAAATGCGATGTCAAAGATAGATTTTTCTTGCTAGGGCGGCGGTGATTTATTTAATCGTTGCTAGGTGTCCTTTGATTGTTTTGTGTTACCGCATTTGGAGGACGTTTGGTCTAGATTTGCATCCCAAATGCAAACAGCAATATAATAAATGAATGCTATGATACCAATTAAGGAAATGCAAAAAATATATAAAAAAACTTGAAAAAGTACTTGTTAAGATAAAAAAATAAGTTTTTAGAAGAGGAAACATCATGTGAGAATCTTCATTCTAATGCACAAGTTAGGCAAACAAAAACCCTCTTTGTCGTTTAGTGAAGCGAACGAGACCAATCCACCGATGCACTGGATATGAAAATCACTATCAAATCGTATTCTCCGGAAAACTGATTGTACTTCTGTTTGCCCTCCTGTTTTTACTACACTCCAAACTAACGTTGATTTCAGTATTTGTTCCTATTCAATCGGGGCTTGGTACACAAAAACACATTTTTCATTCGTCGTTTTGTCGCCACGTCTGGTTTTCAATCTTCTAAATTCATATCTCTCCCCAATGCTTCACTTTTTTCTGATCTAAAACATTCAGACAGCGCATCCCAGGAAACGGATCAGAAGCTTATCGTTCCGTCAGCAGCCTTTCGTTTCGTTGCAATCACTTCCCTTCACATACATCCTTCGTTCCGCCAATCGTCGTTGAAAAACAGCAAACACATATTCGGAGGATCCCTTCCACAGAGGAGTGAGTTATAATTCACAAAATGAACCATCACACAAAAATCATCGCCCCTTTGTCTTCACTCGCACCACCCGTCGGAACCCCCAACGACCGGAAGTGCGATAATCCCTAATCCCTTTATTGCGATATCGTTTTGTCGAAGCTGTGCCATTCACAATCAAAACCGCCGACAGCAGCAGAGCTTTGTGTCTCGCAGACTTATGGTTGCTCTTTCCTGTCGTCGTCGTCGTCGTGTCTAATGTCGATGGTGAAGCGAGTTCGGGTGGTTGACTGACAATGCCTTCAGCGAGATTGCAAAGAAAACACAATCTTGAGTGGATTATCTTTTTCGGTGCACTGGTGAATAGGGTGATTCTTGTTTCATTGAATGGTTTACTGGTTCTCGGTCGATGATAATTTAAGCAAAGCACTGTATATATTTGTCACAAAATAATTGATGTTGAGTCATCAAAGCAATAACAATTCTACAAAAACCATGCTAAGGGTAGCAGGTTCGAATACTGCTGATGAGGATTTTTTTTTCGGAACGTGCATTTGCTCGATTTCCTAGAGCACGAAGTATCTTTACCACTTTAAGAAAAACTATACCTTATTCTATGCCATCATTTAAGTAAAGCCGTCCACTCGTGACTACGAACATGGAATTGTTCTATTTCTTCTATGCATATTAGGCTTGTCCAGCTCAGTATTGAAGAAAAAAAAAACTTCGTTGCTCGAAGATATGAAATTTGATCTAATTTAAATTCTCACTTAAGGATTGCGAAAGGGAAAGTCAAGTAAAATATGAATTTTTAATGTCTAACTTTAAAATAAGGCTCTTATTGTGAAAATTGCATAACAGGGTAAAACCGACCACTGTTGATTGGGTAAGACCTCCACCCCTAATTTTTACCAAGAAAAAGTTCTAAAACATTTTAAAAATTATACCTACGATGTACATCACTATTAAAAGTAAATTGAAATCAATTTTGTTAAAAATGCTAGCCAAATTCGCATATTCTCCCAAAATATGGGTGTCGCAAGGTGGTAGTAGGTATATATTTAAGTAATTAAAATATATTAATCGTACAAGTGATTCAACATCCAGCTGAATCAATGCAAAATTCATAAAACATTATACCTTTCATAGTCACAGTGAATTGAAATGTTTTTTCCGCAAAATTGTAGTGGTCGCTCCTACCCCGTGGGTGGGCGGTTCTACCCCGTCGTAAAAAATAATTGTGATAAGAAATCACTTTTTAAAGCTTCAAGAAATAAATATTTTTCTACAAATAAAACACCTGTGAAATTTTTTGATCATGCCTTAAGCTTTAGAAAACAACATGCTGCGTCTGGAAAGGACTAATTGATTCTTGATTTTATCATTAGTATTAAATTGCTTTTGAGGGCGGGAGTTCTGTTTGATTTTTCGACCTTGACGCTTGCTCCTACGAGGGCGAGCGACGAAGGCAGGATCAAACATGTCGCGCGTCGGTCTAGTAAGTGAAAAAGTGGCGTGATCGGTTAGTTCTTTTTGATCCTTTGACCTTGATGCTTGCTGCTGGGCAGTGCGTCAAGAAAGCCAAGTTTTTTTTCCTTTTCGGGTCACACGCCTTTTTTTTCTGACTGCTTTTATATAGCCGAGCAAACGAGTGAGGCTGAGAGTGGATTGTGGCTGCACAGTGAAGGATAAAGGATCAATTGGTGAGCTCGTTTCATGCTACTATTTCTAATCTATAAAATATGTATGACTGCACATTTAATCGTTACAATTGTGGGACGTAGATATGAATTTTCAACAAACTATGAATTGTTCGTCACTGTGAGTGTCGACACAAACTCTGATTCATGAATTATTTATGTTTCACATTTTTTTTTATTTTCAGAACACCGCTTTTACCTTTATTTTTGTAATTAAAAAAAAAACTTTGAATGATTCGACACTACAAGTGTAGACTTGCGAAAAGTTCACTTTGTTCAACAAACTTTGGATGGTTCGCCACTGTAAGTGTCGGCATAAGAATAAGAGTGTTCTTTGATGTTCCAACCAATCAAGTTTTTTGTTTCTTTTCAAATAAGGAAAACATAATAACACATGCTTTCGTCCTGACAGCTATAGGAATGTTACATTTAGGTATTTGTTCAACAAACTTTGAATGGTTCGCCACCTCAAGTGTCGGCATAATTTTCCACTACATAGAAATTGTTCATATCAAATGAATATATTATATTTACAAAAAAGCATGTATATATCTCACAAATCATTATTTATCATGGTCTAATCGCTTATCAAAGTGAATCCTGTGACCCAACGATCCTTCCCATTAACAAACATCCCTCCCAGTAACCTTTGTGGAGATGCAGAGGCAAACACGGTCTCCAAATAACAAAGGTTGCACACTAATATTCCTTCCCCCAATCCCACCTGACTGCAAGGACGTGGCCGGCGCCGTTATTGACCCTGTATAAATAGAGGCACTGAATTATGCACACTGAAGAAGCTTATGGCCAATCCCAGCCAAACTTCTAGTTGATTCTTTGTGCATTTTTACTGACTTCGGTCAATCTCGGAATAGCAACCATTGATATGTGTAGTCAGTCTAAGCTAAGCTAAGTTAGCTAAGTATTAAATTGCTTTTGAGGGCGGTCTTACCGCGTCTTCCCCTATACGGAACAAAACATTCAATTTTCAACCAATTGAGCAACCAATTGAGTTCAAATGATGGAAAAGTTTTTTCTTATCCTAAGGTACATATCTAGGGGGTGCCCCGTTGAGTTTCTCAACTTTTTTGTTCAAGGCCCAGTCTAATGCATATGCCAAATTGGAAGCTATAAAACATTAATGTCCTTTCCGGAAGTCGAGTCTAGTACACGACACTGAAGACGGCCTTACAGTTAAGGTCGAAATACGCGTATCTGTCAAAGAATACAAACTCTAGTGGAATTGAATGGCATAGCCCTAAATTCGGTTTTTTCATCAACTAAACAGCTCGAAGATTTCTTATCATTAATGTCATGATTTTAAGGCCCAAGTAAAAATGGAGCAAATGTTAAAACTGAAAAAGCAGTTTTCTTCTTTTTAACCGCCAAATCGTAGAAAATTGAAATATACAGCTGTTTAATTTGCAAAATAAAAAGCTGTGTATTTTTGTTCTCTTTGATTAGTCAATTTAAAAAGAGAAACCTGCTTTTTCAGTTTTGATATTTGCTCCTTCTAAACCTGGGCCTTAAGTAGTTGAAACCTGTAGAAGATTTTCAAACTTGCTTTGCTTTCCAGAAGCATAATTTTAAAATTATAGTTTTGAACTTCTTGAAATAATTTTGTGTTTAAACCAAAACTAAATATTTTATTAAATAAGTTTTTTTCTGTTTCTAGATATTTTCAGAAAGAAATTGTTTAGATATAAATTGGTAGAAGAAATTCAATTTTGAATGACAATTATGACGTCTTTTCCTAATATGACGTTCAGAATACATGTACTCTTATTGGTTTCACTATTCGATTTAAAACACTCTCTGAATATTGCAATTGAAATCATTTGTTGGCAATTAAACGTTGTATCGTATTCGTAGCCGCTCGTTTTAAAATGAAACTGCAGAGAAACTTTCTTAATTTATTTTATTGATCATCTGGCAATGGTAACTAGATTTTTTAAAATTGACCCTTTAATTAATGAATAATATCAAAGTGTCCGGATATTGGTACCCTCCGGATTTTGCCCACGATATTTGAGCCAAAAATTTTGAGATTTTGCCACCAGATGGCGCTAGTGAGCATGAAACTGTTTTGCGGTTAACTCAGGAGCCTGATCACTTAGAAAGATGGCATCTTCAGCTAAGTTGTACTCAACTCAAGGACTGTCACTGACAAAGGCAGTTGATTGAAAATTTTGCCACCAGGCAGCGCTGGTGAGCATGGAACTTTTGTTTTACAGATATCTCAATAAGCAAAGGGCAATCATTTATCGAGCTAGTTGATTCCAAATTTTGCCACCAGTTCCAAATTTTGCCACCAGCTGACGCCAATTAGCATGAAACATTTTTTCTGCAAATATTTCAGCAGCCCTTTCTTTTAGAAAGATGGCGGCTTCGGCAGAGTTGTTCAGTAGCTCAAAGGCTATCTTTATTTAGGCCTGGCAATTGTAGATTAACCAGAATAATGATAGCCCTTGAGCTGCTGAACAACTTTGCCTAAGACGCCATCTTTCTAAGTGATCACACACTAAGCTCATACGGTGAATTTCACCGTAATCTCAACAGCTGAACAGTTGGGTGAAATAAAACACCGTAATTCCGTCGAAATTTTACGGATATACTGTAAAAATTTACCGTACTCCGTTAATTTATTTCACCGAACTGTTCAGCTGTTCCGATTTTACAGGAATCCGTAAAATAATTTAAGTGTGCAAGTTCCTGAGATATCTGCAAAACAAACATAAAAGTTTCATGCACACAGGCGCCACCAAGCGGTCAAATCCTGAATTAAATGAGGTACCATTAGATAGCGCTCCATGTTTAGAAAAACTTTACTGAAGACCCCATGCTTCGAACTTATTTAGATTTTGAGATCGATTTCAAATTGTTGCCTATTCGAATCGTATACAGTGCGTTTATTATTATGTCACTTCTGTATACCGTAATCCGGAATAACATTGATCGCAATGACCCTTCTCGTAAAATGTTCTAATTAACATTTATCGATGAAATATTTTCAATAAGGACTGTTCATTTTATAAAATGGACACTTTGTTTGTGCTATATCTTTTAAATTTATTGATAAAATCGTAATCAGTTTTCTGTGCATCGTTCAACTATTATTCTACAATGCTATTAAAATATAAGATCTTTGAAAAAGCTTTTGGTTGAAGAGCTAAATAGTTTTTCCAAAAACTCTTGAGAAAAGCTGTTCGTCAAAGTTTAACATTATTTCTCGCAAAATAAAAATCCTCATTTTTAAGAACAAATTGTATGTTTGTATCTCTTAATATTCTTCTAAAGGTATAGCTTTAAAAAATCAATTATATTCCACCATTCTCTGACATTAGGTAACTTTAGTGATTTACCCATTTATGGCCAAATTTGCTGATACACCATCCTTTCACTCCCAGCAAAAGAGAAAAGTAAAAATCGTGTTCAAAAATAGTTTGGATTACTAAAGAAACTATAGATGTATAAACGAGAGCTATCAAACTATGAGCTATGAGTTTAAACCACAGTCTTAAGTATAAATTTTACTCTTTATGGTAAATTTACTAAAAACTCTCATACTTTTAAAATCATGTACGCATATTTATCGATCTACAGCAAATTGTAAACGGGTTTCTCCGAATATTTCAACTGGTATTGTCAGAATAACATATAATGTAAATAAAATGTGGTAAATAAAATCGATTTTATTACAGCAGTTTTGCCAATTTTGATGATTGTCAATAAAGTACATTGACAAAGGTCTTCTGAGAATAAAGCGATTGTTTTTCTATTGTGCTTCGAATGTGACGTGGGGACTATATAAGTAACTCTATGAAGGCGTAAGTTATTTATCATAATAGTACTATATATTAATTTCACTCATATAAGTTCTTTTCAAATTTAAATATTTTTCTCTGAAAAATATGGGGGAAAAATGATTTAATTATATCTATAAAATTGTTGCTCCAAAAATAACTTGATTTTTTCCATCAAGCTTCTGATTGATGATGCTTTCGGAGAACAAGCCTTTTTTGAAAATAAAAAATATAAATTGTCGAATTTTCCAGCCAATTTCTAACAATCATTGATTTTGATAACCTCCAAAAATCGACCGTTCTAATCGTAGTTCCATATTCGTGTGAAATTTAATTATTTTGGAGATTTTTTTATTATCACAACATTGTACAATACTAGTGGAACGATGTACAGAAAACCGATTGAAATTTCATTGATAAATTAAAAAGATACAGCATGCACAAAGTGTCCACTTTATAAAATGAACAGTCCTTACATCTCTTTCTTCAATACATGAGCTAATGAAAATTATGAGTTTTGCGAAAATTGAGTAGTGTTCTGAAAACGATATGAGCAAGAGAAATGCACTTGTTACTGAATATGACATCGCCATAAAAGATTCTATTGTCAAAACTTTCATAAATATGTTCAGTCAGGCAAAACTCACAAATTACTATAAATAATGGAGATTTCTCTTAGGAAATTGCCTACTGTTGGGGAGCAACTTTCTCGGAGAAGAATGAAAACCTATCGACAGCAGTTTGTGGTATTGGCAGCTTCAAGATTGCAAAAAGTTCATTTTTATTTTAATCATTCGCATTAGCTTCTATCAACTTACTTTATAGTCTCCGATACGCGGCTCTCCTAACCACATTTTCCGTGAATTTTAAAATCGAATAATTTAAAAGATATAATAAATTCACAAATGTTCATTCACGGCCACAATAGCTTCTACTTTTGTATTACTTTCTACTTATACGACATTCTTAAAGGCAGAATCTGTCAAACTGTCAGCATGTGTGCAGTGGAGTATTTGGGACTCACTACACACTGAAGGAAATATTGTTTTACTTCCAACACCTACCTTTAGGCGTATATCACAATTCAAGGCATTTTTAATTTTGAATTAACTGAAAAAGTTAAAGATATGTTAGAATTTGATCTTCATATCTGCCAAATCAAAAAATCACCTAAAAACATTGTTTCTTTCTTTTGATTTTCGACATTCAAAAGATTAAATCAACAACAATTAAACATCAAATGCTCTGGGTCTATCGTCAGCTTTTCAGGCGAATCCTGGCCTAATATCCCTCCAAACCCCCAACTCCGTAGCACTTATGAGGGCGTCGCTGAGTCGGTGGCGTCTCATTAAGTAAGTGCTACATCATCATTTCCTTTCCTTATCCTATGTTATGGTAAAGATGGGCGTGGCCGGGAATAGTGATATTTATGGTTTTAGTATTCCTGTTCACGATTGGATCAAGGCTCACTCCCAAGCTTTGTTCCTGAAAGCAGTCTAGATGAGATTATCAAAATAAAAACATAAATATTGCTAGTATTCAATTCACGAAGTATACCGTAACTACGCTAACGCTAACGCTAACGCTTAGCTATACTTAGTTCAACTTGAATAAATAAGTTGAACTTTAGTATAACAGCATTGGATGCCTCAATTATTAAATTAAGCTTTATTAAATGCTCATTACTAAGAAAGATTTGATAATTACCCATAATTGATATTCATCAATATTTTATTACACATTTACATAATCTTTAATAGCGTTTTTTTTTTAATCAAAACGTTTGTTGAAGCAAAAACAAGAAATGCATATTCTGCACATGCATATTTTACATTGAAATTGTAACTTAAGTTTTCCCTTCGGTATCATTTTGTTAAATCTAAAACTTTTTGATCAATTAAAAGGGGTTCCTTGACATTGAGGTAAATTTTATTCGAAAATACTACAGCCAATATAAAAGAACTCGGAGATTTGATAGTTAAGGTTTAGAATGCGTTGAAACGACGTGGTCAAAACTGCGTAACGATGCTGGAAATAAGTCTGATTATATGTTAGGCACTTTTAAAAGAATCAAACAAATGATTTTTTTTAGATAATGAGGCTGAATAAATGTTCAACTGGCTAACAATGCTTTTTTTACGAAATTCAAGTTATTGATATTTTTTGATTTTCAATCAAATTCCAAGCGGTGCTATTTTAATTTATGCTGAAATGTAAATGGTATTCACAAATTAATTCCATATATTTCCAAAAAGTGTGAAACTAGTGTGCATTTATTGAACAGTGGACAATGAAATGATATGCTAAAAAGACCGATTACCGTGCAGGTTAGTGCACCATTTGCGTGCGTTTATTTCTCGTCATGTTTTAAATACTTATCTTGGAGAAACGTTGTTGATGAAGTAATTATATTGCAAGAGGCATGTGCAAAAAGTTTGAAGGGATTGCAAACGCTAATTTGGATATCCGCAAAAGAAAAGTTTCATGCGCCACACACTCACTAGCGCCGCATGGTTGCAAAATTGTGAATCGCATAGCTTTTATAATGATAGCGCTTGGGCTACTGATCAACTTTGCCGAAAACGCCATCTTTCTAAGAGGCCAGGACCCTGAGATATACGCAAAACAATAGTTTCATGTTCACTAGCACCGCCTGGTGGAAAAACTTCGATTCTCTTGACTACAAAATAATAGTCCTTGAGCTACTGAACAGCTTCGCCGAAGACCCCATTTTTCTATGCGGTCAGGCGCTGACTGGTGGAAAACCCTTGTATCTCTTGATTAGAATAATAATAGTCCTTGAGCTACTGAACAACTCTGCCGAATACGCCATCTTTCTAAGTGGTCAGGATCCTGAGATATCCACAAAACAAAAGTTGCATGCACACTTGTACTGCCTGCTGGCGCAATTTAACTTGACCAGTGTTGCCAGCTACAACAAAATTTTAAACTCTTCATGAAAAACTGGATTACAGTTAAAGGGTATTGCTATGATGCTAAGCATTCTATTTTTCTATTCCGCTCAAGTTTTATGGTTTTTATCTTTTCTTTATTCTTCTTAAACAGTGTTGCCAGCCACATGAACATTTGTGTTTCGTCCGACTGTATGGCACGCAATACCATCTTCAACTTTGGTGAACATTCGGTATCGTTAACTTTTTTTTTGTATTTGCATATCACACCCCCATAAAATTGGCTCTTTTGATAACAATCGAGCTGTGTTGCCATCTATTACCAAATTATGAAAACTTGAACGGCCATTTTGGAAAGTTCCCAACCTATGCTTTAACTTTGTCGAATATGTCGAATCAGTATTTGCGCATCTAGACGTTGCATTTTTCAAAAACATAATTATAACCCTGATTTTTTTACGACCGATTTTTTTAACGACCCCCCGATAACGGTCGTAAAAAAAAGGTGGGGTATAAAACCCAAATATGACGGACGTTTTTTTGTTGAACGCAGTCGCTTGTATAATTGCAGAAATAAAGTTTTTTCTACGATAATATTCTCCTCGATTATTTGTGCATTATCCGTTACACTATGCCTATGTGATCTTATGGCGATGTTTATGATAGAAAAACGAAGAATGTTTATAGTTCTATCGCACAACGTCACAAATACGTATGTTATCTATAGCAGCAACACGAATTCAGCTAGATTTTCCCGTATTTTTATCGCTAGCAAAAAACGATGCAAATGTTCATTTTACTTGCACTTTGTGGGCAAAATGAACAGCTGTTGGTGATAAAATGAACATCATGCAAAAAACGTGAGCAAAACAAATATTTCTGAAAATTTTTATTATATTACAAAAAGTATGTTCATCAGTGATTGTAACCTATTTAGAAAAAAATCTAAAGGTATCAGATTTGACACCATATCATAACGATATTCACCTCGCTGAAAAGCCTCAAGAATTTTGAGTAAAAAGTTACATCAGTTCTTATTTTAATACGTGTTTTTCTAAAATCTTAGTTTACGTTGATATTTTCACTTCAATTGACCTCCATATCAGCCCGAACACTCTGATCTATGTTCTAAATCGTCAGTGCGTGATAAAAAATCATCTAAATTTGTTTTTTCTCTGTAAAAGGCAAGGTGTTCATTTTACCACCCCTTCCCCTAGTAGCTGAGCGAGTTACCCAAAGAAAAAAATGAGGAGATACCCAGACACGTGGTTTAGGAGCGTGATGAAGGAACAAAGAAACGGATGAAGAATAAGGCGCCGGTGAAAGGTATAGGAAGAAGATAGCCAGTAACCAACTGAGATCCAACATTCTCTTTTATCATCAAATTTGTTTTAGTATTTAGAAACTAACAAATATATACACTCGGTTTAGTATTATCAAATTATGTTATGCAAAATTAAGATTTTTTAGGAGAAGTGAAGTAAAAGCTTGTTTAACATCTGTGGTAAACCCTTATTTAATGATTCATAGCTCTTCACAAACATTCGGTCTTCAATTGGTTCTTGGCATGAAGTTTCCACTGGGCTTAAAATTATGCCTTAGCTAAGAGTTTTAAGAGCGCTTTCACAAGTTAACATTTTTGCATTCGTACATTGTGTGGCAGACAAGAAGATATTTGAGGTCCAAGGAAGTCAAGGAAATTTTACTTACGAAAGGTCCTGAACCGATCACGAATCACTAAAAAATAGACCTTTGACTAATTGAGATTTAAAAAATAATATACTAAATCAAAATGCGAGCTATTGAAATAATAATATTTAAAGAGTAGTAATTAAATCCATTAATTGACCACACCAAAAGTCTGAAGACAAGAAGCACCCTTCACGACACAGGGAATATTCCACCAAAAGTTTACGATCGCAATATCCGAGAAAAAAAACCATCCAGTTCCTGTGCAAGTAATGTGGTCGTAGCTGAGTCACATTCTGTGAATCAACTCCTCCGATTCATCCTATTTCCCGCACTGAACCGAATCAACACACTCATAAAACATTCTTTTTATGATGGACAGAAAATCGTTTCTTCATCCGTGCAGAACCATAAAATCCACCATCCACCAAATCACATACACACACGCTTCTTCTTCGTCACTTTCTGATCGGAGTTGGCGGAGTCCTGTCCGAAATCCTTCACGCCCGAAAGGACAATCAATCACTCACGCTTCATCGGCGATTAATTGAGAATCAATCGGTTCACGCCGGAAAACCAATCTGGCCGCCGGCAGTAACGCATTGTAGGGTTGTTTGCACAGTATTGCGCAGTAGCTCCTATTATTGCGGTTAAATCCTCAATACTAATTGTAAACTCTATTTTTGATAGACACAATTGATACAATTTTCCGAACATCAAATCGAAGCAGCCTCTAGCCCCGGCCCTGTGATTCAAGTGAGGAAACAGAGTGCCGCCAGTCGTAGCCAGTTGTTCTAAATTTGAAGGATTTAGGCAGGAGATCCTGAAATCCATAAGAAGAATCAAGGTTTCCTTCCAAATCGCAAAGAATGAAGACTACCGTGTTTTGCCGGATTTAAGAGTTTCCGTCATTTTTTCTCAAACGTCTTAAAAAGAAGAACCACATTTTTTTCACTTATGACGACAAAACTGAACGTTTGTTCAAGGTCGTATTGTAAGGTCCCTCAAGTGAGTCATTAACATGGAGGGAGCATAATTTCAATATTCGCATTGTGGTATTACAGTGCTGTTCTGAATAATAGCAGCGCATGTCGATTTTCATACAAAATGCTCAACTTTGACATGCTGTAGTTTTGTTCCCTTTCAAGCAATCGAGCTGAAATTTTCTCCACAGAACTACAAATATGATCAATTTTGTAACTAAAAAATTTCAGTTTTTTCTGAGTCCCTGCCGAAAAGTGAGATACTAGGTGAAATTTTTCGAAAAAATAGCAGTTTTTCATTTTAAAATTTTTCTTCTACAAATATTTTAAACATTTTCGGTTTAGGTGTAGGTTTAATAAGTAGGAGGAGATTGTTCCAATGGTAAGTGATATACAATTTAAAACTATAATGTCAAGCCGAAATTCAAATTTTTAAAACTGCTATTTTTTCGAACAATTTCACCTAGTATCTCACTTTCTGGCAGGGGCTTAGAAAATTATGAAATTTTGTGTTTACAAAATTGGGCATATTTGTAGTTCTGTGGAGAAAATTTCAACTCCATTGCTTGAAAGGGAACAAAACTACAGCATGTCAAAGTTGAGCATTTTGTATGAAAATCGACATGCGCTGCTATTATTCAGAACAGCACTGTAAATGTATTAAAATATATGCATATAGGACCATGGTCCTATGGTAAGCCGCAATAACAGTACATAGTAAGAGCTTCAGATTTATATTAAAAAAGCATAAGTTTATTATCAAAATTAACTGTTTTTACTGTACGCCAGAAAAAGGATAGTTTCAACACTTCACATTGTAATACACGACAATATTTAGGTTTTGGACACTGAAACACGATTAAGATTTGGACACCATGCACTTGTACTCCATAATAGGACGGATACCCTAACACTTTTCTTCTTCTTTCGGTTGGAAACCTTTCCAAAGCACAAGATTAATGAGAAACATTTTCCATCATACACACACACGTGGTTGCTTTCGGGTGGTTGAACTTTTCCGCAAATAGCTTTTTTTGTCCAAAATTGGCATCCGCACGCGCGTTTTTCCGCCACGAACCGAAAACGCGTCGCAGTTCGCAGTTCGCAATAGGAAAGATATTAAGGAGCTAAGTTCCGCGCAACTGACCATTCGAAACTGAGTTGGAATGCCAGAGCGACGACGAATGCCTAAACAACAAGCACAAGACACCAAACAGCGGCAGCACACATTTACATCGTGACGACGAACTGTCCACTGAGTCCACGACGTAAGTAAAGAGACGTAAAGTGACCACGCGGCGGCGGCGGCGGAGGATCGTCCTCCTGTTCGGTTGATATGGTGATGTTGTTGTACCGATGATAACCCACCGGCCGTCGCGCTGCTGCACTCCACGGAGCTCTGTAACTAATAATGATGATGTTTGGTAACAGCGAGAGCGCAGCACACACCGTTGGTCCCCATCAAACGGCGCACAATGGGCAAAAAATGGCCGAAAGCGGCGATGAATTCTATATCTTGCCTTGCTGTTAATTGTGAAGGGCTCAACTAGCCCCAATTGCCTTATAAATCAATAGTTTTCTCATATTTCTCGCATAACCTGTGATCTCGTCCCAGAAGCCATTGGAAACCGAGTGTGTAGCTTGATGTTACCGAGCAAACGAATGGATTTATGCGTTATTCAACAATGCTACGATGAAGAGAAGATCCTCCTCTATCTCCCAGTGGTGATAGTTTCCTCGGACAAATTTTTGCCAATCTCGATTATTCTGCCTAACCACCGTGTAAGGAGTTGAGGCTAAATTTTTGATTCTCTAGAGATTTTCCGTTCGTAAATGGACTAAATCACTATTCGCACTCAACAGTGAAACGGAATAATTCTTTACTACTTTTGACCCGTTTTTGTCACACTGTGCGTCGGTACGCTACCAACCACGCGGTCTTAGCTGGTATAGTGGCCCAGAAGAGGTCGGGTGGACGACGGATGGGTGGACGCGCACGTTTTACGCGCGCGGAACGAACATTGTAGTTAGTAGCAACATTATCAAGAGTCAAGACGACGAGTGTGCTCTGCACTGCTACTGCCTAGGTGCTGGTGGTGGCAGTGGCTCAATAGTTCCGAACAGAACCATCATCAACGTCGTCGTCGTCAGTTTAATCGGTTGTTGTGTGTTGACCTGCTACTGGTCTTAAGGAGACATTCAGCTATCTTCGTTTTGGTCGGCGAATAGGTCTAGTTCGTACAAGGCGTAGGAATAAAGTGGCGAGTAGGTGGATTGCGCTGTTTCGAGATATAATCGAAGAGGCATCAAATTGATGTAACCGAGAAATATCTTTCGAAAGTAGGAAGTATCCATCACATCTTTGGCCAAACATACCGGAATTTGACTAATTTCGGGATATCCCGTATTTCTAGATATAATTTCTGGCTTCCCGAAAATCCCATAATGGACGACGAAACCATGAGATTTAGAAGCAAAATATCTCACAAAGATAAAGATAAGTAAATGAATAGCCATGTTTTTAGATTTGTCATTCTTGGCATTACGTCCTCACTGGGACAGAACCAGCCCTGTCGTCCTGCTTAGTCGACGACTTAGAAGCTTTTCTCAAATTGTTTTTCTTTTCTCAGTTGAAAATTCAAGCTGTATCATCGACCCGAACTGATTTATCTTTTTGCATGTAGATCAGGTGCAACGTCCTGTCTAACATCAAAAGAAATTGTCAAGCTGTATCAACGCCTTGGAGTAATTTGATCTTGTCTCCATTAGATCGATTGCATTTAACGCCTTGAAGGATATCATTTAATAACTACAAGCTATATTATCGCCCTGGAGTAGTTTGACTTTATTTTTTGTAGCTTAACGGTCTGAAGACTTCAATTCCTAGTATGAAAGCCCTGGAGTATTTTGACTTTGCTCTATGTAGATCAGGTGCAACTCAACGCCCTGTATGACATCAATCGATCAAGCTGCGTCAACATCCTGGAATAGTTTGCCGTTATTCCACACAGATCTTTGCGAGATCGAAAACATCTTCATGTCAAAATTTCTTTTCTGTATCAACGCCCTGTAGTTATTTGACCTTATTATGTGTATCAGGCGCATCTTGACGCTCTGTAGGACATCAATCGAAATTTTTGAATTGTTTCAACGCCCTAGACTAATTTGACTACATTCCACACATTTCTTTATCTGGAGCATCTTTACGCCTTGTAGAAAAACGATCAAATTTCCGAGCTGTATAAACGCCCTGGAGTGTTTTGACTTTGCCCTATGTAGATGATGCTCATCTCAACGCTCTGTAGGACATCAATTGAAAATTTCTAGCTTTATCAACGCCCTGGAAAAATTTGGCTTTATTCCACACAAATCTTTACAGGATCTAGAGCATCTGAACGCTCTGTACAAAATCAAAAGTAACCTACGTGCTCCTGGGCGTTGATACACCTTGTAGTAATTTGAGCTATATACATAGAATAATCAGATACAACTTAACGCCTTGTAGGACATTAATTGTAAACTCTAAGCTGGATCAACGCCCTGGATTAATTTGACCTTTTTACATGTAGATCAGGTGCATGTGACCGCCCTTTAGGACATAATTTGATAATTCCACGCTGTATCAACGCCCTAGAGTAAGAGTCCACAAAGATTTTGGCGAGATCTGAAGCATCTTTACGCCCTGTAGCAAATCAAATCGAATTTTTCTTGCTGTATCAAACCCCTACGATTATTTGACTTTATCCTATGTAGATCATACGCACCTCATAGCCCTGTATAACACCAATCGAGATTGTAAAGCTGTGTCAACGCTCTGGAGTTATTTGATTTCGCCTCAAATAGATGAGCTGTATCTTAACGCCCTGTGGAACATCATTTAATAAATTCATTGCTGTATCAACGCCCTGAAGTAATTTATCCTTATCTTTTGTCGATAAGGTGCATCAACACCGTATAGAACGTCAATTGTAAATTACAGAATGTATCAACACCCAGGAGAAATTTGACAGTATGCCAAATAGATCAGGAGTATTTGAACGTTCTGTATCAAATTAAAATTGGTCCTACATCAATCAAAATTGGTAAGCTATATACATGCCCTGGAAAAATTTGACTTTATTTCAACTATATGTTTGCAAGATCTGGAGGATCTTTTAACCCCTTTGGAAAATCGATCGAAATTCCCATGCTGCTTCAACACACTGAAATTTTTCGACCTTGTGTTATGTGGATCAGCTGCATCTTAACGCCCTGATTAAGATCAATTGCAAATTCTAAGCGGTACCTACGACAAATTTGACCTTATAATATGTAAATAAAGTGCGCCTTAACGCCCTAAATCAATCCAAAATTCCAAGCTGTATCGACGCCTTGGAGTAATTTGAGACTAGGTGCATCGTAACGCCCTGAAGAATATCAATTGTAAAATACATGCTTCTAAAACGCATTAGAGTAATCTGACATCGTCTTATGTAGATCTTTTGCATCTTAACACCCTGTATCATTTGAAAATTTCAAGCTGTAACAATGTGACATTATCCTATATGGATCAGCAGCATATTAACACCGTTTATGGCATCAATCAAAATTGTTAAGCTTCATTAACGTCATGCAGTTTGACCATGTCTCATTCAGGTCACGCCTGTAAACCATAAGCTGAAAATTCCAAGCAGTATCAACGTTCTGAAGTAATTTAAACTTATTATATGTAGATCAGCTGCATCACATCGTCCTGTAGGCCATCAATTGAAAATTCATCAACGCTCTGAAGTATATTGACCTAATTCCACGTAGATCATATGCATGTCAACGCCCTGTATGGTATTAATCAAAATTGTCATGCTGTATAAATGCCTTGGAGTAAATTTTAGATCAGCTGCATCTTAATGCCCTCTATGACATCAATCGAAATTAACCCGAGCTGTATTAACGCACTGGATTAATTTGATATTGTCTCAGATAGCTCTTCTTAATTCTCTGTAGAACAATAATTTAAAATTCAAAGCTTTATCAACGCCCTGCAGAAATCTGACCTTAATCACATAGAATCGAAATTGTCAGGCTGTATGTACTGGAGTGATCAGGAGTAAATTAACGCCCTGTAGAAAATCAATTGAAATTTCCGAGCTGTACGACCCCTTGTCACCACTAAATTCTGAAATTCTGACTCACTTTTTCGCGTGAAAAGAAAAATTATGTTGAAATTGCGACATAACTTCAGCATGGAACAATATCGATCGAACTTAAGTAACTCTTGATGTTTGATGAGATACATGAAATTTTGAAGCAGAAAAAAAACCAATTCATATGTTCTAAAGACAATCAGTTCGTATTCTTGTTCATTTTGGGCCAATAGTTTTCATGTGATAGTGACGAAAATTCATTATCAAGTACGCATCAAAAACTACACCGCTTCGTGCCTATCCGACTGATATCGTTCGGGATGCGTTGTGCATCACTTGGGCAGTCTCACTTCCACCTTGCACAAGCATTATTGTTTGGTTACCACACAGCTGCTATTGAAACAAGTATTTATAAGATTTATAAAGTACTAAAACTACTACAACATGCGTCGAAAGTGACAGTAGTCGAAGTTGCAGAAAAACTAAATTTGGTCGCATGTTTTCAGCATTCCTTCCAAATAGTACGGAGAGTGTTGAAACCAATCTATTTAATTAAAATCGAAAAGAGAACATGGCTGAAGGTTGATAAAGTATGTTTTATGTGATAAAAACAAGAATTTGAACTGAGAATATTAGAAATCGTCAGGATGAATTGGCTATGAAATCAATCTTATGAAATACCAACAAGTATCGATGCAAAAAAAGTTCCACCGAGTACCAGCCTAAATCATGCACATACATGTTTCTTAGAGTGTCCTCTAAGAGGACTGAAAGAAACAGCTGCAACTCCCTGCAACTCTTCGAGATTTTTGACTATTTTTAGGTATAATCCTTAACCAGCTTGTGATACTCAAGTTTGTTTCTGATAAAAAATCTTAAAATCTTGCAAAGTTATGTGGTCACGGCTCAACCAAACATTACTTCAGAGCAAGTTTATGCTTAAAATAATATATTTTAATTATAGTTTCCTAGATTTTATTCAAATTTTATCTTAGAAACTGAAAAATAAAAAAAATGCGTTTTTATAAAGGCGTATAAGTCACTTTTGCAGCTACGAGTGAGAAGAGACATGTTTGCAAATAACATCATTATGACAGTTCTGCGATTATGCGTATATTATATGTCATTTATGCAAATTGTAGCTCTTTTGACCAGAAACAACTTTCCCTTTCATACCAAAGTGCTCAAATGGCTTGATCTTTCAGTTTTGATTTTTGTCCCGCATCTCAATACATTCGGCGCACTGTGCGGTGCCGCGATTCATTTGTAATTTTCTCGGACATACGCAGACAAACTAAATGTTTGTTACATTTATGCGCTGCTCAATCCTGTCTTGGATCACACAAGCAGGCTTGTTGAAAACTTTTTAGAAACGGTTTTACAATACTTCAATTATTCCATGTAATTGTGACTATTGTCGGCATTCTCAATTTCTTCGGCAGCCTTTCCCATATGTTCTTCAGGCAAATCTGTTCGGCTATTCCACATAAGCCGCATTTTAAGGCGTATTTATTTCATTCAATAACATCTCTGGTGAAATTGTTTGTTCGGAAAACTCGTCATGGGGAAGCAGGCATATTAGTGGATCCCTTTTATGCTGGCAGTTTGAAAAGAAGCTGTTTTTTTATACATTCCGGGTATTTCTTCACATATCTTTCTTTTCATATACCCTAAAACACAAATCAAACTGAGAAAGTTTGTAGCTATCATATGCAATAATTTTGGTCATCTTGAATTTTATCGGAAAAAAAATGTTCACCATTCGTTTTTAATTTTGTGGTCACCATCAAAAAGCTAACTAAGGGGTCACCCAAAAATTGACATCCATCATTTGAGGGAGGGGTGATCTACGAAAGTGTTAAATCTCGAAAAAAGATGGACGTTATATTTGTATTTGTATTTGTATTTGTATTTAAAATAATTCATCTGACAATATTTCGTCTTAATGAATAAAAAACTATACTAAGTAACTACAGACCTAATTCGATTTGCAAATCGTTCAGTTGGTTCGTCAAAATTGAACAGATCTTCAACAGCCGTAAACTCACGAATACAAGTAGTTATAGGCTCATTATACCCGAACGCGGTCCTATGAAATATTGGCTGCAGCAACGTCGTGTTTCGGAGGGATCGGTTCGGTACTCGAAAGTTGATCAGCGACAACAGTTCTGGGCTATCAATTTCACCGGTCAACACTTTGGCCACAAGCAGCGATTGCTGGATTTTCCGTCGATGTTCCAGGGTATCAAGTCCAAGCAGCCTACACCTATCTGGATATGGTGGTAAGTTGGCAGGATCTCTCCACGGCAGGTTCCTCAAGGCAGAGCGGACGAATCGTTTTTGAATTCTTTCAATCCTCAGACTCCACGTTACTTGATACGGATTCCATACAACGGACACATTTTCAAGAATTGGACGAACAAGAGCACAGTATAGCGATTTCCAGCAATGAGGATCCGAAAAATCTCTCGCCACTTTGGAGATGAATCCTAACTGACGTGTTGCCTTCGTTATGATCAATGAACGGTGCAAGTCGAATGTCAATCTTGAGTCTACCAGATCGTTCACGCTGGAAACTCTATTAAGAGTATTGCCCTCAATACGGTAGTCGAATAAGATTGGATTCACAATATTTGAAACTTCCCAAAGAAAAAACTAAGTTAGAACAGCTGCAAAAACTAGGTGAGCAATGGTATATTAGTCGTTTGAAATGAACGATTTTCTAAATTTATGAAAACAACATATTTCGTACAACAAAGTAATAAGTATTCAATCGCTGATCCTTTCCTCGAGTAAACTGTAAAATGGGACTGAATTTTGGGTAAAAAATCTAATGGCCATATTGTATTATGACGCCATCTTGATGTTAAGCAAAAGTATGAGTTATTTAGTATAATGATACTTATCATGTTGAAATGTAATAAAAATTGAGTTGAAGCAAATACTCTCCATTTTGAGAATCTGTGTGAATTTCGATCATTTGTCCCTGATTTTGAAGATATTCCGATGTATCTAGAGAACTCGACATTATCCATATATTTTTTAAATTTATAGGTGTTTCTCCGTTTCACATTTTAATTGGAATGAGCATTGAACACAAACTAACATGTTCAAATGCATATTAGTTCTCATGTGTTTGGAATATATATTAATTTGATACAATTTTCTTGTGAGCTTTCCTCATTAACACCTGGGAGTACAACCGCTCTCTGGGCTATAGCAACGCCCTCCTCAGAAGGGGATAACTAAGAAGCTCAAATTTTACGACGACAGGGCTGGACAGAACCTGCTTCTCCGCTTAGGGTTCTTATGAGCACTTCCACAGTTATTAACTGAAGGCTTTCTATGTCTAAGTTGCCATTTTAGCATTCGTATATCGTGTGGCAGGTACGATCATACTCTATGCCCAGAGAAGTCAAATAAATTTCCATGGCGAAAGAATCCTGGATCTACCAGGATTCGAGAACCCAGACACCATCGGATGGTTTTGCTTTATAGCCACTTACTCTAAATAATAAATAAATAAGCAAAACACATCTTCAATTTTGACAATAATTTCAAGCATGACCGCTACAATACCATTAATGACCTTAAAGCTATATAAGCATGTGTTCTTCATATTTTTTATTACTTAATGATATTTAAGCGTATAAACGTAAAACATTATTTATTCTATAAAGTCAATTGTGAAAACATTGTTTGTTAATAATTTTATTTTCGTTTCAGCAAAAAGGTTCTTCTTTCTGGCGTTACGTCCCCACTGGGACAGAGTCTGCTTCTCAGCTTAGTGTTCTTATGAGCACTACCACAGTTATTAACTGAGAGCTTACTATGCTGATGACCATTTTTGCATGCGTATATCGTGTGGCAGGTACGATGATACTTTATGCCCTGGGAAGTCGAGAAAATTTCCAACCCGAAAAGATCCTCGACCGGTGGGATTCGAACCCACGACCCTCAGCTTGGTCTTGCTGAATAGCTGTGCGATTTAATCCCGGGATCCCGGGATAAAAATCAAATGCTTCCAAAACGACTATAGAACAGTCGAAGCGGATTTTGAAGCAATGTTTAGTTTTATAGATTTGTTTCGTAATAACCGAACCTGTTTTTGAAGGTTAAGTTGAATTCTTATAAGAAAGACCAATGCTTTCCAAATTAGATTCATCAATATTTCACCTATCTGCAGTCGAAGTCAATGGGCAATTATTGAAGTTAATTTGAAACGAAAATCAATCGTGATTCATAAGATATAGGTATAGGTGATACCAATCACTCTCAAATTTTACCAAGAAATCTTTCAAAATCTACTCATGTTTAAGTAACATATTTACATTGTTGGAATCATTATGCTTTTAAATTATTGGCATAACAGCCACGTTAGACGTTAGAGCCTCTTTAGACATGTTAGACCACGAAAAGAGTAAGGTACATCGAGAACATTAACGGTTACGGGAAGATAAAAAAAATCAACCACTAAATCAATTGTTGACAAGTGGAATAAACCGTAGAGAAACCTATAATAGTTTATTGAAAGTTACGTAACAAACACAATAGAGAAACACAAGTTTAAGCATAAGGGGCCTTAAATATAAGTCAAAATTCTTAAGGACTGAGCTAAATGCAATAAATACATTCTCATACTAGTGGAAAAAAAACAATCCGCTTGTTTTGTGCCATTATTTGAAAATAATACAACAGAATTTTCTAGCTCAACATGCATTTTCGGGAAATCCCGGGATTTTCGAAAATATCCCGGAATTTCCCGGGATTCCAGGGACAAGACCCTCTATACGTGCACATCAAAAATTTGTGAATATTAACCAGCACGCAATTTGGACATCGACGGAAAATTGTGGCAGGCATTTGAAAATTACAGTGAGAGGCAAAATAAAGTGCCCACCTTACCAGTTTTCGAATTTCTCTCATTGATTTGGTTCAAATTAAAGTTAACACACCTAAATCTTTTGTGATATTTTATTTTTGATGTTCTTTTAAAGTTGCACTTACGAAATTTTGATTAAAAAAAGAATTTTACTTAAAGAAAAAGAAAATCAATTTGTATTGAAAAAAAAGTAGTGACAAAAATAAGTGCCCACTTCCTTCTTGGCCCCAGAAAAGATGATTTAAGAAAAATAAAAAGCAATTTAATAGTTAATGTGTCCTCCTTTGGCCTTAAGGACTTGCTGGAGGCTCTTCGGCATGCTTTTCACCAGGTTTTGTAGGTGTTGTGGATCTAGTTCTTCCCAGGCGCGCTCCAAGGCTTCAAAATAATTATTTTTGTTGGTAACACCAGTTTTTTCAACCCTAGCATCGAGAATCGCCCACAAATTCTCGATGGGGTTGAGGTCTGGGCTTTGTGGAGGCCATTCCAGCGGTTTAATCCGACAAGACCGGAAGAAAGACTTGGTCTTCTTTCCAGTATGTAGGAATCTGCCGTCATTATTCCGTCGATTTTCACGACGCTTCCTACTCCACTCCATGAAAAACACCCCCAGACCATCACATTTCATCACATCACACTTCCATGCGTCACCGTTCCTTGGATGTGGCGCTCCTGAAGCTCGAGCTGTCTAACCGAGAGCGGCGGGCTCGTGTGTGATGCAGAGCACCACATCCAAGGAACGGTGAAGCATGGAGGAGGAAATGTGATGGTCTGGGGGTGTTTTTCATGGAGTGGAGTAGAAAACCTCGTGAAAATCGACGGAATAATGATGGCAGATTCCTACATTAACATCTTGCTGGAAAATCTGGAGGTTTCGCTGATCCAGACGGGCCTTGAAGAGAAATTCATATTTCTCTAGAACAACGACCCGAAGCATACTGGAAAGAAGACCAAGTCTTTTTTCCGGTCTTGTCGGATTAAACCGCTGGAATGGCCTCCACAAAGCCCAGACCTCAACCCCATCGAGAATTTGTGGGCGATTCTCGATGCCAGGGTTGAAAAAACTGGTGTTACCAACAAAAATAATTATTTTGAAGCCTTGGAGCGCGCCTGGGAAGAACTAGATCCACAACACCTACAAAACCTGGTGAAAAGCATGCCGAAGAGCCTCCAGCAAGTCCTTAAGGCCAAAGGAGGACACATTAACTATTAAATTGCTTTTTATTTTTCTTAAATCATCTTTTCTGGGGCCAAGAAGGAAGTGGGCACTTATTTTTGTCACTACTTTTTTTTCAATACAAATTGATTTTCTTTTTCTTTAAGTAAAATTCTTTTTTTTATCAAAATTTCGTAAGTGCAACTTTAAAAGAACATCAAAAATAAAATATCACAAAAGATTTAGGTGTGTTAACTTTAATTTGAACCAAATCAATGAGAGAAATTCGAAAACTGGTAAGGTGGGCACTTTATTTTGCCTCTCACTGTACAAGCGTTAGCCAACAGCTAAAGCATATATGACCAACTGTCAACCAATCAGGGCCCTTCCTACTATATTTCAGTTAAATCTGCTAGAAATTTACATGAATCTGCCACAAAACGAACCCAGCCACGCTCAACAATCACGCGACCGAGAGAACGCTCCGCATTGTTGACTGCTCTTTCAATTACTTCTTTAGGAAATCGCAAACCGTCGAAGCGATTCTGTGATACACTCATTTTACGCAGGACGTGTTCAACTTCCGTCAGTCACTTACTAACATCGTGAGACAGCCGACAGAGCACGGGCGTGTAGTTGTCGCTCCAGAGGACGCGAGTTCAAATCCCGTTTAGAACTTTTTTTTTTATATTCATCTAGTTCGGTAGCAAATGTAGCTCATTTTCAAACCAGGAGTAATGTAATTTTAAAATCGCACATGAATATCTATCATATATTTATTTATTTATACTTCATCTTCGACTAAGTCGTACAGATTGCTAGTAGTGTGATATAATTCTTAACTAAAATACATTACATATCAGCGAAGTTACATATAAAGAGATGGAAATTTAAAAGAACAGTTTAGGTAAATCAAAATAGAATTATGTTGTTCGATTTGGTCGCCATACAACGTTTGCGTGTTCATGAAACTCACGGCATCTTACTCCTTTTGGCCAACTAGATCTCCTCAGGGCAGCATCACGGAATCGTGCATCGACGGAAACTTTGAAAGATACATAGTTCAGTGTTGAGACGTTCATCCACGAAGCTACCAAACATTTTACATGCAACACATTTTCCGCTCCAATGGACTCACATACCATCATCTTCAGTTCATTTTCGGTCACGTCGGTTGCAATGTTCGATACGTACAGATCTATTGAATCGTTCATAATATTGGCAGCCAGGTCGTTTTCATGCATCAAACTTGAAGTAACAGGAGTAGAATGTTTAGCGATGTAGTTATGATGTCGTTGACTAGATGAAGCGGATGTATCAATTACAGCCTCGCAGTTCTTTTCAGTTTGGGACATTATTTTACTAATTCGTTCCACCTCGGATTTCAAAGAGTTCAGCTCATTTCTCGTCGCATATTCGACATTTTCCCCATCCTTTACCGAAGTTCGGAATCGACCGGTTTCGATGAAGTTCATGCAGGAGTCACACATCCAAAAAAATGTTGCGATGTAAGGACGCACAACCTTCGTCGTACGTTAGACCCACACACTTAGCATGAAAACAGTGCCGACTTTCACATAACATATCACAAGAAACAACGATATCTTCTGGACGGATTTCGGCTTTGCATGCATTGCAGCTATCCATTACGCCACCAACTGTTATCGACGAGAAGTATACGTATTGATGGCGTCGTGTAGCAATCGGGAATAACAACTGTGTTGAATGCAAGTAGAGTCGAAACGATGATGATGAATATAATTTCGTTCCCGCAATGAAATAAATCGGCTATAAATGCACGTTCGTAGACTCAGGAAGATGTTTTCTTGTGCAGTGTAATTAGCGTTTCCGAATGCAATACACTGCATAACATTAAACAAATAATATACACAAAATAAAACGTATTTTCAGACAAAACACTCCGACTGTGGTAAGCGAGGCAAACAGCTCAATATGATGGAGCCCTTTTGTAACATTCGACTCGCTATAATTTTACAGGTTTCGTTCGTACTGTGTGATATCTGAAATATAATGTTTTGCCCCATAGTGGGCACGGCGTGTATACTAGGAAGGTTTATCACAAAAAATAGACATTGCTAAATCTCTCACCATTCGAAAACATAGGGTTTAAGCTTTCATTTAACGTGTTCCCCAAAAAAATAATCCACCGAGGGATCCCGAACATTTTTTTTTTATTTTAAATTTTAGTTCTTTAAGGACTGTTCATTTAATGGACACCTTGTTTATGCTATATCTTTTTTATTTATTGATAAAATCGTAATCGGTTTTCTGTGTATCGTTCAACTATTTTTCTACAATTTTTAGCATGAAAAAAATCCTAAATTATATGAAAAGTTGTATGTTGGTATCCTTTACTATTCTACTAAAGGCAGAACTTTAAAAACGTCAAAAATATTTCACCAGTCTCTGCCACTAGGTCATTTAAGGCTCAAGAATCCATCATTCAATCATCAGCAATCATCAAAAATTAAAAACCAGTTTTTTCGTTCAAATTTCAATCAATCTTTATGAAAATCTATCATCGTATTTCAGGTGGCAAGTGAAATGCAATGATAGATTTTCTTGAGCATTGCTTCGATTTTGAGCAACAAAACTGGGTTTGAAAATAACGTAAAACGATGATGGTTATTTTCCTCTTAAATGATTTATTCCTTATGGTAAAATATGCTGATACACCATTATCTAACCCCCAGCAAAAAGCTAAGTAAGAAGCGCGTTCAAATTTGGTTCAGATCACTAAAGAAACTATATTTGTATAAAAGAGAGCAAAGTCTTGAGTTTTAATCGCCAGGGTTGGGAAAAATCTTGAAATTCACTCAACAGTAGCCAAGCAAAGCCAATCACAGTCAGCGAAGCCAGTGAAACTCACGCCCATCGCTGCTGTAGGCAAAAAGCCTTGAAAATAGCAAAACACCCGTTGCTAAGGGCAACCCAGAATTACTGTAGAAAAATGTTCTATTTCCCGCTGCATTTCCCGCATTTAGAGCCTTCAATGACACTCATGATTTAGAAAATTCGTGCACCCAACATAGGCTACTTGATGAGATTCACGTTTTTGAACTACTGTATTGTGCCACGTGATTTTCACGAAAATTCAAGCCTACTACTATTACCATTCCCAGCACTGTTAATCGCATTCTTTGGATAAAAATACTCTTTATGGTCGTTTTATTAAAAAATCCCATACTTTTTAAGTCATTTACGCATGTTTATCGATCAATAGCAAATTGTAAGCGTTTTTCTCTAAATATTTTGATAGGTAATCCCAGAATAACACATTCTGAAATTAATAAATGGAAAATAATTTGTATATTAATAAAGCAGTGTTCCCAATTTTGATGATTGTCATTGTGCTTTCTGTGGTCTTCTGGAAATAAAGCATTTGTGTTTATATTGTGCTCAAAATATGAAGTGGGGACTAAATAAGCAATTCCATGAAGGCGTAGTTTTTTTTCATATTAATACTATATTATAACTTCCGTCTGGACTTAAAAACCTAAAATTCTACTCATATCAGTTCCATTAAAATTTTGAAAATTTTCTTCAAAAAAAAAAAAACGATTAAAAATGATTTTATGGTATCTGGAAAATTGTTTCTCTTAAAATAACTTGATATTTTTTAGCAAGCTTCTAATTGATGATGCTTTCAAAGTACAATCATTTTTTGAAAATAATAAATATAGATTGTCGAATTTTCCAGCCAACTTTTCATAATCCTTGATTTTGATAATCTCATAAAATCGACCGTTCTAAACGTTGTTCCTTATTAGTTTGTTATTACATTACTTTGGTACCTTTTTTATTACCACAACATTGTAATATATTAGTCAAACTATGTACAGAAAATCATTTGCGATTTCATTGATAAATTAAAAAGAAATTGCAGGTGTCCACTTTAAAAAAATTAACAGTCCTTAGAATACATTATTTTTAAATGTAGTCAATGTAACATACAAATTATTCCTCTTTAGCTCGATGAAAGCTTCAATTTCAAATAAAAGTTTATGAAATAATATTGTATTAGAGCATATTTGAAAGATTCACAACAATCATATTGTCCATAAATGACCAACATTTTTCAGCTCCATAAGAGAAGAAACGAAAACAATCGTATCGACCGATTGATAACAAGAACACATTAAATATCAATGGAAAAAGTTTTGCTAGGAAATACCACAATATTCCTCGTTCTGCTGAACAACTTTGCTCAAGACACCAATCTTCTAGCTCATCAGGATCTTGAGTCATACAAAATTTAAGAAAAAAAGTTACTAACGCCACTTAGATGACGAATTCCCGAACAGATTTTTACTACCAGGTAGCTCTTGTTCTACTGAACAACTTTGCCGAAAACAACAACCCTCTAGCTCATCAGGGTCCTGAGATATCCGTTGAAGGGATGATGTGACCAATTTTGGTACCCAAAACAATCCGGAATAACTCCGAAACCTCCTGGACCTTATTTTCAAAACTTTCAGACCTTAAACTTAAAAAATTTTTCGGGACCTTTTGAAAATTCATCGAGAAACAAAAAAATTAAGCAGGTTTTAGTGTGTTTTTCAGCATGCAAAAGTATGTTGGCTGAATGAAGGTTAATATCCAATGTAGCAAGAATATTACAGTAATATTTCTCGAATGTCTCACACCACGTATACACGGGAAAATATTCTGTGGTTAAAAAATACTATTTTAGATGACTACGCCCATTCTTAAAACTATCATGAAATTTCAGAACAATTTACTACGTTTGTAGTACATCCCACCACAGGTGGGATAGGTCATTTGGCAGCAATCGTTTTCATCAATCTGATTTCGATTACAGACATGGTAAAATCAAGCGAATATCTGGTCTGCTGCAAATTTCCGGTGCGAGCGCTTAAGTTAACCCTCTAAAACAATAGTTTTACCGCACAATTTTTTTTGCGTGTAATAAACCTAACAAGGCTCGTTCAGCCACACAACAATTGTCACAATAATCCTTATCATCATGCCACCACAGTGGGTGGCATCCAGGAGTCGCAGCTTCGAGTTGTATTCGAACTGCGTCGAGAGCGGTTTAATAAAGCTACCGAACCGAAAAATAAACGATCCTCCGAAATTGTTCTGTTTGTGTACACCACCAAATGGACTACGGCGACTGTTTCCGAAGACAACACCAACCCACATCCGAAAGTACACTCGAACGAATATTAACAACCCTCTAAAGCACACTCGAATGAAGCCGATTCCGATTCCTACTGGCAGGGTTTCTTCGATTGGTTCGATAAACAAGCACTCGTGCCGATGCCGATTGTTCGATGAGACACTTTGGCTTCGACTTCGACTTCGGCCACAGTGTTGTGTTGCGACCAACCAAAGAAAACCGATAACGACGACGCGCCAAAGGGACGACCATTGATGGGGGTAATAAGCAGTAAAAATTAATTCTTGCCAATTAAATGGGAAGGAGGGATGATTGTTTTGGCTGGAGACGTTCGATTCAATTGGTGGGGAAATTAGAAGCTTAAATGGGACAGTTTGTTGTTTAACTTCTCGGGGATGTGACTGCGGTTCCAAGGGAGCTCACCGAAAATTAGGGCAATTAAGTATAGTTGAGCTCGGCTTCTTCTATTGCCCTGAAAGTATGAGAAATAAGAATAGGCAATTTGCTATTCGTTCATGTTATTTTAAGAGAAACGATATACGGAATGTTTCTTACGAAACGTATCGAAATATTAAAAAAATCTTGTATTTAAGAAATGCATATTCTGTTTTTGTGGAATAATTTTTCACAGCGATTTAAAACCTAGTGATAGTGATCGTCTTCATCGACATTTTAAAACAGTGGACGCGGCTTGAGTATTAAAAAAACGAAAACTTTGACTTTTTATTAAATATCCTTAAATATAATTCACACATGCAATTCACATCAGTCTAAATCGAGATCGCAGCACCTGGATGAGTATCACCACGCTGGCTACAAATACCAGAACCGCCAATATAAGCCAATTAAACCGCGAAAGCCTCCTCAGGTATCCCTTTTCACTTTGCAAATCCTGTATGAGATTTTTATGCTGTATCACGTTCATCATCCATTCGTGAAAGTGTACTACACTGCTAACAACATAGGAGGTATTTTCATTGTCACAGTTCTTTATGCCCGACAAAAATCCAACCTGAACGAACTTCTCTTGATGCACACAGAGCATAGGACTACCTTCGCGAAACTTGCACAGCTGATCATCGGTTTCGTTCAAGCAAAGGCTTTGGGAAGTCTTATCGAAACACTTTTCACTGGGAAGGTCCACCGGTTTCAAATGATTGGGTGCCCTCTGGTTTCTATCCCATCCAACCATCAAACAGTCGGACATCTTCTGCAGCTCGGCACTGTCATTTGCCAGCTTCATCATTACGCTAAGACCATTCCACTCGATCGGACGTTTCAGCTTGATCAGTGCTATGTTGGCACCGGAAGCATGCGGCGCATAATCCGGATGGACGTACATTTTGAGGGCTCTCCGGTGATAACTACCGGAGTGAACATCCAGCGGTTGAATGCCGACAGATATCTCGATTGCCTGCTTGTTCCTGTTGGGGAGAATTGTTTTCTAAGATTGTAATTGCCATTGGTTATAATTTCATGGTGCTCTCCAGAACGTTATTTTCAGAAATAAATCTCTAGCAAATCTGTGCTCACTAGTCGTAGGTGGCCAAAATACATGTCTGGGCAAACATTAGAAACAATCCTATGACCCGTTTTTAAGTTACGTCCTTTTGAAGATATTCCCACTTTGTTCTTATTGCCACTCTAATCAGAAAAAAACATCATCAATGTTTGTTTCAAAATTGGTTGGGAAATGTACCGTAATCCGAGATTATATTGATCAGTTTTCCAGATATTTATTACAAATTTCATGTAAAAATGCAAATATTGCAGGTTTATATTTTTAAAACAATAACTGGCAACCATTGCTCGTGACTATATACTGTATTTTTTTTCTGAAAAATTTAAACATTTTTAAAAAAATAGTTCAGGCATTTTTTTTTTTTTTTTGATTTAGCTGACATATGGTAATATTGATCACCGATGTGAACAATGATCGGCATTATTTAAAATATTGTTTCTAATGGAAATCAAAGCTCCTGAAGCCAAATATGAAAAGACAGGGTCTCACGAGTCATTTGCTTTTCTAGTTTTTTATCAATTGCCATCTTGGACCGTGGAATATGCCCAAACATAAGTAATTTTCTGAGGAAAGTCTACATAGCAAATATTGATTGATTGATTTGACTTTATTAACGAGATTTTTAGCCCTGGGCTAGTTCATCTCGGGACCAACGGCTTTACTTCCCTTCCGAAGGAAGTCGTCACTATAACTTTTTACGTCATAAGTGACTATGTCGGGGATGGGATTCGATCCCAAGTCCTCGGCGTGAGAGGCGAGTGTTCTAACCACTACACCAGGTCCGTCCCCTACATAGCAAATATTCAATTTTACTGAATTGACTGAATTGAAAATATTTTTGAAAATTTTGACAATCGAAAGCGATGGCATTTTAACTACAAATTTCATTTATAGCAATGCTTTATTTACTATTTGTAGAACTCATGTCAGACATGAAACTTTCGATACGCCATCCATAATTACGGAAATCATCGTTCCGAAAAGTTGAAAATTTTCGCCTGAGCTAAACTCAATTTTTACAAAAACCTCAATTTTGAATAGCTTATGAATATATGAAAGAGAAGCACAATTCATGCATTGAATATATTCCATCATTAAATGCTCTTTCTTACTAAGAGGGCAGGTACGGAGATACTCTGTGCACTGGAAAGTCGAGAGAATTTCCTTTACGAAAAGAGCCTCTACCAGCGGTATTTGAACCCTTCTTCTTCTTCTCTGGTGTTACGTCCCCACTGGGACAGAGCCTGCTTCTCAGCTTAGTGTTCTTATGAGCACTTCCACAGTTATTAACTGAGAGCTTACTATGCCAATGACCATTTTTTGCATGCGTATATCGTGTGGCAGGTACGAAGATACTCTATGCCCTGGGAAGTCGAGAAAATTTCCAACCCGAAAAGATCCTCGACCGGGATTCGAACCCACGACCCTCAGCTTGGTCTTGCTGAATAGCTGCGCGTTTACCGCTACGGCTTTTTGGGCCCCCGGTATTTGAACCCATAATTCTGAATTTTCATCAAAGGTTATTCCTTCTTGTAATCAAAGCTAGTTCTATTATGTCATAATATTTGGGATTGCACTTGCTGACATTCACTTAGATATTTTTTCTTCTTTCAATCATAAGCTCTTCTTTTGAGTAAAACTGTGACAGAATTTTTGGCATTATAATGTCTTATCTTTTCATAAGTGGTTTTACCTTCTTCAGCAACTCTTTCAACTGATCAATAATCATAGTCACTATCCACTAGGTTTCATTCATAACGTATGTCATCTTAGACTCATTTCTCCACTTTTTTCTGACGTTTTCCCGTTTGTGTCATTTTTTTTGGCCAAACGGCATTATGCCAAATGGCATTCGGACAAATGACCTTCTCGGCAAAATGGCGCTCGGCCAAATGTTCCGGAACCATTGTACATTTGTCTGAGAGTAGTTGGATGTGAATTTGAAACTTGGAAGCCCATGTTTTGAACAACAAATCACACAAATTTTACGAACATGTTAATGTAGGTCAGCATTCGCTTCGGGTTTTCTTTGGAATCTTCTTGTCCGAATTTTAACGAATAATCTGCACGTTGTCCTCTCATGATTTTGATTAAAATCCTCAGATGTTTTTTTTTTTAAATTTTGTGTTGAAAAAATGTTAAAAATCTTCGGATAGACGGCATTAACACTGTTCATGTAACCAACGCACTACTGCAAACTTTGGAATTAGACGCAAACTCTTCATTTTTTTGTGTTTTTTGTTGTGTTTATAAAAAAGTAGGTCATTAGGGCAGATCAAATTACAAAAAAGTGTGGAAATTCAATCCAGAAATAAATTGACAGTCGAATTTAGTACTAGTAAAGTACTAGTAATTTATTGATACAAGCTTCTTCAAAATTTTCACGATAAAAATAGATCTATACAAAATTATTTTTTCCATTTCCGTGGTGATTTAGAAGCGGCTCAAAGACGATGTAGGTTTTACACTACCCGCCATAGATACGGACTCACTAAAAAAAAAGTATTGCAACACTCAGTTGATTATTGCATCACCTCCCAAAAGTTAAGCATCACCTCAAAATAGGGACATTTACATTGCTATAACTCGAGATCCTTATGATTTGCAAAGAAGCGAGCTAAAGTTGTTAAGCGGATCAAGAACATCCAAAAGACAGACAGTTTGGTTTGCAATTTTGCCGCTAGGTGGCAGTAATGAGCATGTAACATAGAGCATTTTAAGCAAGTTCTATCTTGTCATCTACATGAGATAGAAAGTCCGAGTCTTCGGCAAAGTCAAGCGCATTCAGACAGACAATCTTTTTTCGCAATTTTGCCACTACGTGGGACTAGTGAGCATGACAATTTAAGCATTTAAGGCAAGTTCTATCTTGTAATCCACATGAGATAGACAAATCGAGTCTTAGGCAAAGTTGTACAAAAAGTCAAGAATATTCGGAACACATACATTGTGGTGGACAAAATTGTCGATAGGTGGCGCTAGTAAGCATAGAAAAGTAACTGTTTCATTAAAAAAATGAGAATTTTAAGCAAGTCTTTTGTGTGATCCACATGGAGTAGAAAGCTCGAGTTTTCGTGAAAGTTGTTAAGAGTGTCAAGGATCTCTGGAAATCAGACCTCTAAATTGAAAAAAAAAAATCTGCTTTGTGCCACTAGTGAGCTAATAAAATCAAGGATCTCAAGCGAGTTGTATCTTCTGATCCAGATAAGATAGCAAATTGAAGTCTTGAATACTCAATGATTTAAACATGAATCAGTAAGAAATGAAATAAATCCTAACTGAATCATTGGAATGTGAAGTGAATCAGACCCGATACTCTTGAATACGATGTCAGACATAAGAGCAGAATCTAACATGACTTATTAAAAATTAAGTATATCAATTCAGAATCTCTTGAAAATGAAGTAAATCAGTCTTCCATTATTTGAAGTGAATCAGACCTGAATCTTTATAAAATAAAGTAAAGAAGTTCTTAACTGATTGGAAGACATGAATAACTGGAAAATTCAGCTAAACAAGAATAATTCACTTAAGCTCGAAATCAATCAGACATGAATTACCTGAATATGTAGTTATTCAAAAACCATGGAATATAAAGAAATTTTGAACTGTGCTACTTGAATACATAGTGAATCGAACCTAATGCTTTGAATATGCAATTAATTTGACATGAATCACTTGACTATTAAGTGTATCTGTTCTGAATCACATGAATATAAAGTGAATCAGACTTGAATCATTTCTATATGAAGTGAATATGACTTGAATTACTCAATAGAAATATGACAGCCCTGAAACATTTGAATATGGCGAATTAGTTTCGATTATGAACAGTTTTCAATTTAACTCATTCGAAAATTAAATGCATCAGTCCTTAGTCACTTAAATAATAAAGTGAATCAGACCTGAACCACTCAAAGATGAAGTCAATCGTACCTGAAACAATTTAATATAAAGTAAATCGAACACGATTCACTTGAAAATGAAGTGAATCAGCCAATAACTGCTTGAACAAGAAAGCAATCATACCTGAACAATTAGAAAATGCAATGAAACAAAACCTAAATTTTAAGGTAATCAAATCTGATTGAATTGAATATCAAGTAGTTCATACTTGAAACAGGTGATTATGAAGTAATTCAGACCTGCATCACTTGAATATCAAGTAAATCAGTCCTGAATCATTTAAATATGTTGTGAATCCGACATAAACAACTTGGATATGGAGCGTATCTAACTTAAATATAAAGTGAATCAATCCTGAATCATTTGAACATTAAGTGAATCAAACCTGAAACAGTTGAATATGAAGTGAATCAGATATAAATCACTTGGATATGGAGTAAATTGAATCATTTGAAAATGAAGTGAATCAGTCTTGAGTCACTTGAATATGGTGTGAATTTGACATGATTTATTTAATGTGGAGAGAATCTAATCTGAATTACTTAAATATGAAGTGAATCAAACCTGAAACACATGAATAAACAGACGATCAGACATTTATCACTTGAGTATGAAGTGAATCAACACGAATCACTTGAATATAAATTCAATCAATCCTGAATCACTTGGATATGAATAGTTTCTGACTTAAATAATTTGAATATAATGTGCGTCAGGCATGAATCACTCGCACAGGAAGTAAATATTGAATATGACATTATTCTCACCTCAATCACTACCACTTCCAAATGTCTGAACAACATTCTGGACATTCTATCTTATTGAATCGTGAAATTTAATAACAGTCAACCCTCAACTTTATGTTCCATATCTTGACAAAGAGTTGTCGAACCAGAGTAAAATATGGATTTCGTGGCTTCCTCGGACCGCAGTCACACTGATCATGTATTTTATAATGGGGTTCACATGCTCACTAGCACCATCAAGCGGGAGAATATCGAATCACACTGTTTGCAGTCCTGATTTCTTCGACTGTCTGAACAACTTCGCTGAATACTCGAGATTGCTATTTCATTAGGATCACAGTACAGAACTAGCTTAAAATTTTCAATTCAACATGTTCACTACCGCCACCTAAATTACAAACTAAGCTGTTTGCCTTTCTGATTTCCTTCTCAAAAACTTGACATTCTGCCTTATCAAAATTATGAGATAGAACTTGTATGAAATGAAAATATATAAATCAATCTGTTTTCCGGATGCCCTTGACTTTCTGAACAACTTTGCCGAACACTCGAACTTGCAATATCATCTGATTCCCAAGATAGAATTTGTTGGATTAAATATACTTACTAGTGCTACCTGGCGGCAAAAGAACCAAACGGTTTGCTTTATGGACATCCTTAACTTTCTGAACAATTTTCCGAAGACTCGTTATTTCTATCTTAATTGAATTACAAGATAAAACTAGTTGAGAATGCTCATTTTCACATGCAGGATTTGTATCTTCAACAACTTTTCTTATTGAAGCTTGCTAATGAATTTAATCACATACATTTTTTTATAAACCTCCAATGCCTTTGAGGGTGCTGGATCATAAAGCAGAAGTACGTTAGGTCGAAGTACATAAGGCCGAACAGGTCATTAGGCCGAATGATTGAAACAATGAAGGTAGAAATTTTACGTATCGTATCGTCATATAAAAATGTTGGGGAGCATTTAAGTACAAGCTTTGTTAAATTAATAAACTGGCGTCAGTTGTAAAAAGTGATTTTCTGTGCCAATGATCACTGTAAATTGTAGAGCTTTCCATAATCCTCAAATGGAACTTGCGCAGTTATTAACTGAGAGCTCTCTTTGCCAAAGTTGCCATTTTCGCATTCGTATATCGTGTGGCAGGTACGATGACACTCTATGCCTAAGGAAGTCAAGGAAATTTCCATTACGAAAAGATCCTGGACCGACCGGGAATCGAACCAAGGCACCTTGATCATTGCTTTGCATTGTAGCCACGGGCTCTAACCACTTTCTAAGGAAGGCCCATAAGTCGAGATTCAGGCCTCCAAACTTGAGCATTTTACTGTCAATTATACTGAAAAACTGTCAATGCGAACTATAATTAAAAGAAGGGATAATTCTGATAAAACATATGAGCAACTTTGACACCATTCACGAAAACAACATTACAAGAAAGAATAGCCAATTTTATATGAAAATCTTTCAAAGGTGTAGTGGCATCCGTTACTGCAGCCATCACTTTGCAGCCATCATCATCCATTCGGCCTAACAAATTTTGGCCTAATGATCTGAAACCGTTTTTGAGACAAACCCTCTTAAAACCGGCTGAAATTTTGACAGAACTCTATTTTAATCATAAGGGCAGATATGGGAAATACAAGCTTCAAGCTCCTAAAAAAGGGAACCACCCTAGTAGGTTTTGCTAATGCCCTTATAAAAAATGTTTATATTCATATTTTCTAACGTCAAAGTTAGCTTTAAGCAAGTTGATCAATTTCATAGTGTATAGACTTGAACAGATGTATGTTACCCAAAGACAGAAATTTGGTGCTAAGTTCTGACTGCAAAATAATTTCAACAGTCGAGTAATTCGACCTGGCTGTACCAACCGAGGAATCGGATATCGCAGGCATTGCCAAATTCGTTCTCATTTGATTTTGAAGCACGATCAAAGGAATTGAAGAAAGCCATGACATCTATATCGGTCTATGATCGGCAATGTTTCGCAAGTTCTAATAAGCTTGATAAATAGCAGCAACGAAGGAGAGCCCCAAACAGAGTGATGATAAATTTCGTTGTTCTCGATTATTTACGTTTGGTGGTAGGTGTTTTATTGGACTGACATTACAGAAAATCTCCCAACATTGTATGGCGGTAGCGTCCTCTTGGTTTGGATCCAGTTTAGATGGGCTTTATCATAAACTGCTATTCCGTGGAATTTTGCGGAATTTCGTTACGGATTTTAACGGAATCATTCGAAATATTTGATCTTTTAAAATAAATGTGAATAGCGTGTTAACCTACTTGAAATTAATGTTTCAGTCACTCAAAAGAATCAGGGGCGACTCGACAAAGTTTGGCATATAGGGGAATTAAGGGCATAATGGACACGTTATGCATGTTCTTTTTAAGTCCATAAAATGGCAATGTTTTTAATTTATCCCGGTTAGTTTTCAAGTTTGATTTTAGTACACCGTGCTACATTCATTTTAGATAATAATGTCAGAAAAACGAGATAGAAAATTGGGTCGAAACCAAGCCTGGTAAAAAGGTATCGGGACAAAATGAACACTTGCGTGAAATTTAGTGATTTCAATATATTTAATGACTGTCAATCGTTCCGATATGCAGAAGGGCTCTCCCTCATTCATAATAGGTAAAAAGAACCTTAACGAACCTAGTTACTTTGCTCAAAAAATAGATTCTTCAACCGACTTGCTTATTTGACAATTTGAAACTGAGAAAAACTTAAATTCAAATTTCAAAGGGAAAATTGAAGCAAAACATAAATTTTTATAGCGTCATGATGTTTTTATACCAAATGCAATACAGGTTTCTTGCAGTGTATGAAGTTTTGATAAAGTATGCATATTCTCAGAGATAGAGAGGGTGTCCATTTCGCCCCGTATGTTCATTATGTCCCTAATCCCCCTAATATCAAAAATTCGTTCAGAGCTAAAGAATCCCTTTAAAGCCCATGGTCGCATGATCGATGTAACCAACAGCACTATCATTGCTGGGCATTAAAGTATTATCATAACTGGCACACGATATACGAATGCAAACATGGTCAATTGACAAAGAGAGCTTTCAGTTAATAACTGTGAAAGTGCTCATAAGAACATTTTGTTGAGAAGCAGGCTCTGCCCAGTTGAGACGTAACGCCAGAAAGAAGAAGAAATAGAATTCAAATAACGTAGCTTCAAAACGGACTACACGATATTTTTCGTAAATTGCGTCCAGATTTGCAATTTATCCCTAGAAATCGACTAGTAAGCACAGATTAGATGTAAATTTTCTTCTGATAGTAACGGTCTATGAAGCACCGTGATTTCCTTACCAAACACAGCTGGCTGCAGTAAGAATCCAGTTATTCGTCACGATCGTACCGGAGCAAAATTGACCACCCTCATTTTCCAAACTGACCACAAAAGGAGCCCTCGTATCACTGGTCGAAGTCAATGACCTCACAGATTCAGCTGAAACAATGCTTATTAATACACTTCAAACCACACACTTCCGCCGTTACAAACCTCCGAGGGAAAGCACCAATAATCCAACAAGGAAACGCATACTGCACCGTGTCAACGTCTAACACCTAACGCGATCTTATGCTTAGCCTAACTTGAAATCTGTTAAGCGACTGATCGCGGTCCTCTCCTCGGATAGATGTGCCAGCCAGCCGATGACTCGGTTCAATGCGCAAAAAATAGGCAGTCAGACATGCTTACGGCGACAATAATGGACGACCCTTGGTAGACGAGCAAGCATGCTTACAATTAAGGGTATGCGATATTTTGAATGGCTCCGTAAATATCGCGAAAACGGACGTTCCGCAAAATAGCACCGAGTACAATAAGGCGGAATTAAGTGTTTTAGATTCATAACCTCCTTTGAAATATATGCTTTTGAGCGATTGTTTCCATAATTTTTCCAGCATTCGATGAAATCGGTGAATCAAACAGGTCCGAAACCCGAGCATAGTCGAATAACAACCGCATAACATAGTGATAACAAAATGTACATCATGGTTTCATTTTGTTATTTTTTTTTTATCAATACGAAGACTCTTGTTATCAACGAATTTTGAGCTGTCAGATCGAGGATGCGACCGACGGGTGAATGACGTCAAATGTTTGTTATCATAATTCGATCTTTATAACTAATTGATAAAATAATGAGTTATCAATGAATAAAATTGGCTGGATAACAAAACTTGTTATCAATGTGTTTCAAATGATAACACAATGAGATATTTAGATGATATCTTTAGTATAAACTTTTGTTATCACATTTGTTATGTTGCTTGCTTCTTCAACCAAAATGAAACAAACTATATTATCGAATGCTTGTTATCGGATAACACAACTTGTTATCTTTTTGTTACCCAACTTTGCTCGGGAATAGATTCACTAGCAATGATGTTTTAGCGTAAATTGTTGATGCCCTTTTCGGCCTTTCGACCGGGTTTTCTTTTAATAGCTTAGTGATTAAGATAAATTTATTTGAAAAATTATTCATTTGAATACGACTTATTCGTGCTGTTTGGAATTTTCATCCAGGTGTTCGCAATATGAAACAGAATGAACACAGTGTTTGCCATTTGATGCAAAATGTTTTCCTTACTTTTGGATAAAACTCATAGTAAAAAGCGATGAATCATCTTTTATATCATCTCACTCAATGGTTTAATTGGTCAATTAGGTTTCAATGGTCAATTTCAACTTAAACAAGAAATTGAATATTTCACAAATTTCAGCCGAATCGTACCTATTAGATGTATTTTAAGTCAGCGTAAGCTTTAAGTGTTTGGAATTTTTAGTAGAAACAATAAATTGTTTTGTTCTACATCGTCATGTAAAAAAAATGCATATCCCATACCTTTACTCAGAACGATCGCGCGAATACAAACCTACGAACAAACGGGAGTTCAAAGTGTCAGCGCGGCCCATTAATAACTGGCTTTGCGCGATTGCCGCCTTCCAGCGCCACAGTCTCGGCGCGCAGGTAAAATCACAACACAAATCAATCGAAGCGACTTCATTCAAGTGCACATGCAAATTCCGGTCGCCGCCGCCGATTCGGATCGCGTTAGTTGAACTTGAAGCGCTGGGATTTACGTGCGTGTTCACGCACGACGTTCAATGGCGAGTGGAAATTGGATGACGCATTAGTTTTTTGCAATGATGCAGGGATTGATCGATCTGACGATTTGTTTTATTGGAAAAGTTTCGGATCATAATCAAATATTAGTCATTTGGGGAGAGCTACAACTCATTTGCTGTTTTCCTAGTGGATGAGATACTTTTTGTGAATCATGTTGGGGAGAATGCTCAGAACATGCTGAAAATACACACATGATGTGTTTGGACTGGTTAAGTCCAAAAGAGGTGCGAACCGTAATCAAGTTTGTATGACTAATTTCAGGCGTATATGTTGATCTTTCCATATCTTTTCAAAATCCTTGGTTGTTCATTATTGTTCTTCTTTCTTTCTCATTCCATTAGAAAACTGTTAAATGGTGTACATTAGTTTCCATTTAACGGTCACAAAAGATCGCCGATTAGTCCATTCCTGATGATTAACATTAGTTGTTTCATGAGAACAATAACATTTTGTCAATGATGTAGTTTACGAGTTTTTTACTTAATCTCCTACGAATTTTTTTTCTGTTCGACGGTTAAATCACCTATAAACACCATTGGAAAGTTTAAAACCAGGAGAGTTTTTCCAGTACACTCAACACAAAACTGAACAAAATGATTAATACTTACACCTCTTTGCGTTAGGGTTCCTAAATTGTAATACCTTTACCTAAAAATACCAACTCTTTGCAAAATGAAGGAAAAATGTAAAATTTTATTAAGTTTTTAAAAAAGACCAGACACTTTAACGCTTCCAATGGACGATTTTCCCGTTGAAGGAAGCACCACACTAGACAACGGACTAGCAGCACCCAAGTAGCACGCGAAACATCTTCCAAAGAAATGCTTTTCAAAAATGGTTTCAATCGCGTATCAATAAGAGCATCTGTAACTTATCAGGTTCTAGTTCGGTTCCATATAAATATCAAGGCTCATAAAGTTTCATTGGCGTTCCAATGAACATGCATTACACTCCTTGTTTGACGTTCAACATATTTGAAATGACAAGATTTGCTGCAAATGTCCCTTGCAAATAGAAATAAAGTCAAATTTATCAAGATGTTTTCAGCAACATTTCAAACAAACTATTGAAATTTCCCCCCAAAAGCTGGTTTTAATGTTATGTTTCACATTACTTTCATTTACAGCATCCGCAACTTGCATTCAATTTTCGTTCCCATAGAAGATTCATCTCAGTTGCGAGAAAGTTGCACTAAACTTTGTGTATGACAGCTAGAAGTTTGTTTGTTTCAATCCAATTGCAATATGGTTGAGTTGCACCTTACGTATCATCTAACAAAGAAAACATGGTCTAGCAACAGTTTGTTTGTTTAAAAGGTGTTTCTCAAGTGTTGCGCGGAAGTTTTTGCGAAAAGTTTAGATTATTTCAGGTGTGGCCTTATTTCGCCGGGAATGAACTTGTATTCCGAAGGGTGCAGTCAAGTTAAAAGCAACAAGCTTTGATCAATTTGCCATGTGGTCGCTTTTATAGTGCATTGGCGAAGCAATTGTTCGAAGAGCTGGTGGAGTAGTGAGTAGAGGTGAAGATTGGTGATCTTGAGGTCGGAAGTTCGATTCTCGTTCATGTTTTTGTTTTCATTTTTTTTTTTCTTTTAAGTATTTTGCAACAAATAAGCAATTTCGATATTACTTAAATATGTTGCAAACAGACTCCGCCTCTTGCGCTTTTTGCGTTGCTATTCAGTGCAATTGTAAGTCATATTTTCACCAATTGACAACTCTGATTAGTTTCAAGAGAGAATTTTATTCTTGAGTTGCAACAAACTGTGCTGCTTGGGCAACGTACAATGGCACAGTCGAAAAACGTTCCTGACGAAAAGTTTTCCGGACTGAAGTGGGAATCGAACCCATACCCCTTGACTTGACTTGACACTATCCACATGGCCCCTAATCCCTCGATATTTTTTTTTGCACAATCAAGCATATTTTCCAAAATTTCAAGGTTTTATGTGAATTTTAGGCAATTTCAAAAGCTTACCATGAGTGTACGTATTGCCCAAATTTTTGCCCCACTATGGGCGAAAAATGGTTTCTAAACATTTATGCAAAAACTAATACACTTCGAAGCATTCTTGTGATTGTTTCGAATTGAGATAGAAATTTTGAAAAGAATCTTTTGCCCCACTTTACTCCAATGATACATATTTTCATAACGTTTATGGATCAATTTTTGCCAATACTTTCGTACATTGTGATTGATGAGGTAAAGAAAAAAGCGAATTGAGAGATAGTTTAGCATACAAAATGAACCTGGATGGATAGAACTTTGAAGTATGAAAGAGATTATGTATAATTGACGCAGAAAATTCAGCGCTATTTTTCTTTATTAATGAATGTGAATATCAAATAAACAAAACATACAAATCTTGGAACAATCCATGGAGATACTGGAGCAGTTCCTGGGGAAATGTATTGATTTTTTTTTTATATTTCTTGCACTCTTTCTTAGAAGAACCCATGTTAGAATCATTGGACAATCTCTAAGAATGACTCATGAAATTCGGTATGAGAATCAATAAAAATAACCCTGTAAGAAATCCTAAGAAAATCACTATGATTTTTTCCAGAATTATATCCTAATCAATAGAAGTTGTAACATTCAAGTACCGTCAGTGGGGAGAAGTTGATCATTCACGTACCTTCATGTATAAACTGTCAAGAGAGCTATGATTCGATTTCAATTACCACAATTTCTGTAATGTCGTATTACCTGATGGCTGCTCTTGATGTTCCAAAGTTCATTTTGACATTCAAGATAATTATACCATGGAAAAAATGATTTTTTATGAAATGTTTGATGAACTGTTGAAGGGCTCTTCTCCAAACTATTGACAAGGCTATATAAAAACACTTTTTGAATAAACTGTTTCATACATTCCAGATATGTTCTTTGAATCCAACTCTGAGTTTGCACTGTGGATAAACAATCATTTTCTGAGTAATAAATGTGTTTTTATGTGCGTGAGCTGCTAATTTCAAAGAAAATTGCATACCTTTAGGCGTTTAATGTGGTGTGTGCTGTAATTTACAACATTCAAATTTAAAATTGACCGATATATCATTAAGTTGTAAAAATTTTGAGGATTGATCAAGATTCAGTGACCCCAAATTTAGTGAATAGCATATCCCTTTAGTTTAGGAAACTTATCGCCTTAATTGATCAACTTCACCCCGGAATCGAAAACTCCGCTTTTTGATTTTTAAAATATATTTTTGTTGTTAAATTAACATTTTGTCAAAATTTTGTTTATATAATTCGATAGATATCCAACCAGTACATGTTTTAAAAATATATATGGATAATAATACATGCATTCTAATAGGAGTTTCATAACAAAATCGCTCGAAAGTGATCAAGTTCACCCCATTTTACGGTACTCATTGTTTTCCTAGAGCCAATTTAAGGAAAAATTTCTCTAAGAACCCATGATAAATATCTGGAAGAATTTTTCAGCACAACATAAGTATGATGGAATCTCTAGATGAATTTCTGGGGTGATCGCGGGACAATTCCTTGAAAGTGTTCCAGAAGAAATCTCTGTAGAAAGCATCCAAATAGTTTTTGAAGCTCTGTGATGAACTTCCGAAAGAACCATAGAAGAAGCGAGAAAAAACCGCTGAAAGTAGCTCTGGAGCCTCTAGAGTTTTCACCAGAATTCACTGTAAGCATAATAAATAAAATAAAGTATTTAAGTGATGTATTTATTTTCCAAAACCCATTCTGAGAATGAGTGTGTGTAATCTCAGAAGCAAAATTATCCACAATTTCTTAGAAATATTATCCCGTAACCTTAAGTATACTTTTTCTGAAATCCTGGGCAGGACTCTCGTAGCGAAATACTATTAGAAAATTTAAGCAGTATCAGAACCTTCCTAGAACAATTATTACACGGGCAAAAAATCAGAACCCAAAAACAAGATTATGGCTCATGATATCATGATTTCAGAGTGATTTGTGTCGTATGAAAATACACCATGATTTGGATTCATAATATTATGAGTCACGCGTTATGTTTTTGTTGCGGATTGCTCAGAATCATGAATCATATGCCTAAAATCATGATTCGCGCTTCCGTTTATGATCGACAACATTAAAAAAATAAATAAATCGAGATTCTTTTGGATGAGAGTCCCGTACCATACCACACTACCACTTTATCAAGGTGAAATAAAGATGATCGAAACGAATGAGTTGATACAATGCACCCCGTTCAGTGTTGCCACTCTGGAGGTTACGCTCATGAGGAATCATGATTATGACTCCAGGCATGATATCATGACCTAACCAAATTATGAATTTCATGACATATACATACATATACATGATTTGGGAATCAGTTTTTTTTTTTCGTGTAGACTCAAAGCAGCATTTTTCTAAAATATTGGGGTGGATCCTTTTGGAAACCTACAATGCAGCAATTTCAACTAAATTATTTTAGAGCTATGGGCAAAAAACTTTGAATGTTTAAAAAATAACTCAACGATTTTTTTAACGGAATTCATTTGCTATGATTATTTAGGAGAAATTGCTTTAAAGACATCAATGCCTTCAAGCGACGAACTCGAAGCTCAATTGCTTCCTTCCTCGTTGCTCAAACTGATCATGTACCGTGTACGTGTACACGAAAATCTCGAACAGATTTTGATTGATTTGAATACATATATGTACTTCTTCAAATCAAAATGCAATCAAAACAAGTGTTCACATTTCATCTGCCTTAGCTACTAATGGTTAAAATATTCAACCATGTACGTAAGTGTACACAGCATGGCATGGAACGAGCCCCTTTACTTACACTTACAGATTTCCATCAATCAGCACGTTTACGATTGCCAACTCTCATATTGCCTATGACTTACATGCATTTACAACCAACATGCCAACGCTCATTGCCAGTAAATGATAGGTCGTAAACTAGTCTGTTCTCCACTTGCAACCGCCAGCAGCTGACTTACAAACCATCATCATCGCCCGCCAGCACTGTGCTGACTGTGCATTACGGCTCAAATGATGTGCCAATGATAATTCTAATACCATCGCAGCTTCCCAAACTGAGTACAAACTGATAACGCGTGGTGGCACACTCTCCCGTTATGGTTATGCTAGGTCGCGGTGCTAATGACTACCACGCCAAGGAAGTAAAGCGCTTTAAAATAGAGTACAACCAACGACGCCGAACTTGCACGGCGTGTCTGCTAGAGCAATATTATCACAAGAAAAAGGAAATAAAATAACGCCAATGTTGGGTGATAACCCGTATTTGGTGCATATAAGCTCAATTCTATGTAAGCCACAATTATGTTTAACTTTGCGTCCCTGACATATGGTTGTAAAAACAACCAAATTTTTGTGATCTTTTGGCTCTAATAACCCTTTTTTTCAGACGATTTCATCAAAATTTTGTCACAGCACCATAACTCTATTCAAGTTTTGTGACCTTCATTGGAAACCCCAGTCAGATGGTCGGTTCCAGACTTATACGGATGTTCCGTGGGATCTGTCCGGAGGTCGTCTGAGACATTTTAATTTGTACAGATCAAACGAAACTACAATGTTTATACTGCCCATAACTGCAAAACAGTCACATTCGACATTTTTGACAAAATGGAGTTAATACCATGGAGAGTCATCAAATGATAAATACTTTCGATCAACTAACTGAAATCTGTGAGATTGTTCTAGAAAATTCGAAAAAAATACCAAGTTGTTTTGTCACATTGGTAATTATAACCGCATAACAGTCACACTGAGATTATAAATGAGCCTCGTAATGTGATAGCAATGAAATTTCTATCAGAATTATTTTCTGACAATTCACCTAGTATGCGATATGAGTTGTACAAAATATTAGCCTCAAATAAGCATTTTTGAGTTCCTGGTAATTTTTAGAAATTTTAGTTTCCTCCCATACTGCCACAAAATGCACACTTAGTATTCCATTTACTCAATGCCTACTTTTGTCGAATGTTACAAATATGCAGTTATGGGCAGTATAGCTGAATCATAAACCATATATACTCTATCAACTCATTTGAAACCTGGCCGGATCCGTATTCCTTGTAACCGGTTCCTGGGGCATTAGTTGGTGACAAACATTTGATCAGCACAAATCATATCATGCGACACATCAATTTTCAATATTTTTCGCCGAAAGTATAGGGTGTCTCAGACGTATGGGCACAACTTTAATAACGAAAATCGCAATATTTATAAAAATATTTTTATATTTTTGTATTTTTCCTTGGGGCATTTTAAAAACAGCCTGTGAAATTTTTTTTTGGTAAAATCTCTTTTTACATTGAATTTCTTTGATTTTTGAAAATTAATTCTTATCTATTAGAGATAGTCGGGTTTCACATTTTTCAAACCCGGACCCGACCCGTACCCGACTTATTTTATTCCTTCAAACCCGGACCCGACCCGAACCCGAGACAAAAATTTTAAAGCAAACCCGGACCCGAACCCGAAAAATTGTCGCTGTTCAAACCCGAACTCGACCCGACCCCGAGAAAGTTTTCTAAGAAAAACCCGAATAGAATCCGAGTTCGAAAATATGATAAATTCATCGTTTCTGATGCATAGGGAAGCTTTCCGGTTGTTACTTTGTGATCAATTATCCCCAAACCCGACCCAAACCCGGCTAAACCCGACTTTTTTCTACCCGAACCCGACCCGTACCCGATATTTTTTTAACCTTCGAACCCGACCCGAACCCGAACCCGAAAAAATAAAAATTTGCAAACCCGAACCCGACCCGGGTTCGGGTCAGGTTTCGGGTTTGAAAACCCGAGACCCGACCATCTCTATTATCTATCCATTACAGATCCTATTTTTTTTGTTGGAACTTAAATAGTAGGGTAGAAGCTCCGGTTTTGGCCATACGCCAGTTGTAGCCATAGGAGATTATACACCGTTTTACATAGCCAATCAGCATGAAACCTTTTGTGTTCAGTAGATCACATTCACATGATAGAGCTACATTCATTTACTCGTCCAAATTGACTCGAAACATAAGAAAAAAAACAACACATTTTCCTTATAATTTTAACTCCCATACACCTAATTTGGCCAGGGCACTCCTAATTTGGCCACTCTCATGAGAAATCAATGCGATTAGCCAATTCAGGAACCGAAGATAAATCTCTGGCCGAAACTGGTTCCGTTGGCCTATATTGACCAACGGGATTTTCAAAGCGAAAAAATGGTCGTAGCTCAGTTTTGATATTTTACACACATAATATGGATTGAAAGCTTGCATTTGACATATTTGTAGTATAAATACGGCTTCCCATTGATTTTTTATTGACATTTTCTTGTAGGCTGACCAAAACCGGTGCTTTTACTCTATTTATTTTTTAACAAAATCCATCGATGTGGTGAGTTTAAATACATTGTATCTAAGATGTTCCTCAAGAATTTTTGTTAAAAATATTATTTGGCTTTGCTTCTTTCGATGCATCTCATGATTAGTATGAACGTCAATAAGGACTAATCTATGATCATTAATTGGCTATTTATAACGTATTCTTGGAGCTTGACACATTGTTTTCATTATTGTGGCATTTGCTTGAATTTGATGGACCCTACTCTCCCATCCTACTGATCAACATGCTGCTATTTCATTTAAGAAGACATGTTCTGCGAGTTGAGATGAACTGATCTTAAATAGAGACAAGCCAGCTTTTGTCGTAAGCCAACTCGTCTATCCTTACACGTTACATAGAATAAATACAGTTTTCTTGTTCAATTATTCAAAGCTTCTACCGCAAACTCTGTAATGCACCCAATGTCACCAACACCGAGGAGTGATGCTTGAGAAATGTTATTCAGCTGGAAGTCACAATAAGCCAATTAGTCATAACTAAAGTTACCGACTTATAACATTCACTTCGTCATAAAGATTTTCCTTGAAGAAAATTTTTCCTGCCGTTTTAAGTGAAATTTCCGCATTCATAAATCTTACCCACGTTCGTCAGCTGCAAGACCCGAAATTGAAAAAAAAAAAAAGATCCCGAGCGCTCTCACCGAATGCTTACATTAGATCAGATCATTACGAAGAACGATGACATTTAAAAAGAATAATGAAATCAAAATCAAATCAAAATCACCATGTTTACATCGTTGAGCAGTTTGGCAAAGAATGATGATATTTAAAGAGAATAATAAATTTACTAGATCTAAATATTTCAGCCAATGTGCAAAAAACTACTTCTCAAAAGGTCATTTGAATAATCATCAATATCCTAGATATTGTCATACACAGTTCGAACGAAACGTGTAAATTTCTGAGACATATAATGCACATAATTGGAGCGTGGAATATCATTATATGTCATGTAATCCAGCAGGATCCTGAGTGATAACATGACATATAACACATTTTTACATTATTTCAGACTTAAATTTACATGATGTCATGTTTAAATCATATGAATGAAGTTTACGTGACGTGTAATCCTCATTATTTTTAACTGTGTAACTTTAAATCACTAACAATTATGTATGGAATTTAAAAATTTTACTGCAATAAAGTGTTTTTCATTCAACAACATTATTACCTTAGATTATTCAAAAGAATACGTTATATTACCAACTATGCAAAACAATTTTACCAAATGATCTTTCAAAAACCATTCCAAAATATGCTTTCGACCAAATGTCCATTCAACCAAATGTACTTTCGACTAAACGTCATTCGACCAAATGTCATTCGAAGAAATGTCCTAAACCCGATTTGACAAATATATCACATTTGGTCGAATAACATTTAGTCGAATGGACATTTCGTCGAAAAGAATGTAATTGCTTTAAGGCAAAGTAGTCCGCCATTTCGTTTTGGAAGCCATATTGACATGGCAGCTTGCAAGTTCAAAGTAATAAAACTCATCTTAGTTTATATTGATCCGGAAAAGTATCACTTCAGACGCTTTCAGACAAAATTGTGACAATCATCAACGACGCGTGCAAATTTCAACGACAGCCTTCTTCGCCGTCCAATAGGGATTTTTCAAATTATTTGCAGAATGTAATTTTAACGTCAATACACAGTGATTAAAAAAGTGGAAAACATGTATGGTAGGTGCTTTTATTGGAAGATGCATCTACTAGGAAAACATGATAGAGTCCAGGAAATCAGCATTGGCGTGGTGGTATTACTTAAACATGCTTCATTCCTTCAATATGCGACGACCGATATTTTGGGATTCCAGATGATCGCCCAGACTTCCCAACATAACCGATTGGACTCTTTCGTTGTTGACATTATTTGATGTAATTTTCTCCTTCTACGAGACGAATGAATCGTGACGAGCTGATCTGAAATGGAAGTAGGTCAAATTTTGTCACCAAAGTCAGCTATACTCACCTTACGCGATACATACAGCGGTTCAATTTCATATTCGTACAGGACACTGTTCTCACTTCAAGTTAGTAAAAGGTATTAAATGATGTATTGAGTTTGAAATACATTATCCATATTGAAGGTAATAGGTGTCATCTTTTATTTGCCAATCATGAAATGTTTCCATTTACGTTCATCTTTGAATTAATGGAAAAGTATTGAATTCGTGTCTGAAATTTAGCCAATATTCGTACACCTATCAAAGTTCAACTATACAACATTCAACACTAAATTTTAATGCTTTATTTGATTGCTCAAGTCCTTTATTATGTTGTTCAGATGTAGTAAAGTACACTTGGACAATTTATAAGCGGACATATCTGAAACTTAGGTAAAATTATGAAAAACATTAGTTTTCCAATGATTTTTGTTACAAAATGAAATAATACGAGCACTAACGTTCATTTTTGTTGTTAAATTATATTCATGACCAATGAAAAAGCTTTGGCTGAAATGTATTCAATTTACAGAAATCATAAGCAGTTTTTATCCCTTTTGAGTTCACAAAATATTTATGCCATAACTTTAAAACTTTTCTAAAATATTATTTTTAATCAATGTGAACCTAATTTTTGTTCTAAACAGCAACTAAAGGTTAATTTTGAACATTTCTGTAAAAAGAATTTGAATTACGAACTTTATTTTACAACAAAGTACCCTACACTACGCTGTACAAACCTCCAAATAATCGATGTTATCTCAGTATTCAGTTATCTTCAAATTTATATTCAGATTATACTCAAAATAGGGCGCAATTCTATAGATTATTGGTTTTATAATAAAAACACATAACATAACATGCAATAACTTGCATGAGCGGAGAGGATTAATATACTTTTACTAGACCATATCCTGTTGTTCTCATCATTTCGTCATAATGTTTGTGTTGCGGTTACAGCAATAATATTTATTCTATCAAACTTCATATTAATATTTGGTAGTTAAATATGAAAAATAATAAGAAAATACGCAATGTTTTGAAAGGAACATTAACTATGGAATATGCATTTAAGAGAGAAACTGCTAGAAATTAACTAAATCGTTTGGTTTTGGATTTGTTATAAATGAATATTAACCAAGATTCTAGAGTATAAGATGCCAGTATCCCCTCGTAGCTACTCTAAAACTGATTATAGGTTTTTGAAATTACTCGATTACTTTTTCAAATCAACGTAAGTAACTCTCATACGGTTTTGAGAAAAATAAATAAAGAAGAATCACAACCTTTCTTCTAAAACTGTTTTAAAATGAATCCCCTTCTAAACATTTTATTACCGTGTACATCGCTTAAATTTTGCATGCAATCAGCTTGCGTTAAAACTCAAAGTAGTTCCTATCACTTCCCACAAAAATGTATGACAAAATGATAAGCCGTTTCAATCAGTTACTTACGACGTTTTTGTACCAGTGTAAAATAGACTCAAGTAGTGTTTTGTTTTGATTTGTGGTTAAGTCACTTTGTCTCCCATACAACGGAGCGGCGAAAGTAGCGGTTAGGTTGCGAAAGTGGAGAATCTTACTTTCGTCGTTTTGTAAATACGGAAATTAAACGTTCTAAAAGTGGAAAATCGAGTTGGTTTAGAGTGAAACGTGTAGAATTTCGTCTGCGAAACACGTAGGATTGATAAAGTAAGTTTATTAACTTTTCTGACTTGAGTCTGTTTGAATTAGTCTTCGAGTTTGTTCAGAATTCGCAGTAGTCATTCTTAAGGAAGTTACCTTGAAAAAATGTACATTTATGTTTGACTTAGTGGATTTACTTAGTATGTATGTTTGATTTTTGTTAGGTGTACGAATATGGAATTGGGTGAATTTTAGACACAAGTTCAAAACTTTTTCATTATTCCTAAGATTTAGGCCAATGAATACAGTTTATGATTATCAAACAATAGATGACCTCTATAACCTCCGTTATTGATAAAGTAAGTCGAAGTCCATAGATCACTTAATAGTTTTGGTTTTGCACCAATTTGATATCGAAACAGTGGCCCGTATGGAAATGAGTTTTAGTCACTGTAGGATAAACACAATTCACTTGTTTGATAATTCTCCAAGAGTAGGAAAACTTGTCTCATTTACAGACTTTTGATGCATTTCGGCCATCAACATTGGGAGTTCTGTTTGATCTTTCGACCTTGACGCTTGTTCTTGCGGGTGCGGGTGACGAGGGCAGGATCAAACATGTCGAGCGTTGGTCGAATAGTGAAATGAAAAAGCGCCTCGGATCGTTAGTAGTGTTTGATCTATTGATCGAGTCGCTTGCTCTAGCGGGAACGAGTGATGAACACTTGTTCGGGGAACAATGCGTTTATCGAATTATAGGCGTGATTACATCATGAATTGCATCACCAACCACTGGTGACTCCCAGATCTTTACCTTATCCCACTAACCCGATATCCTTTCCATGACAACTGTGGAGATGCAGAGGTATACTCGGTCTCTAGTAACAACGGTTGTCTAACTAATATTCCTTCCCTTCCCCGATGGCCGTAAGGACGTGGACGGCGCCGTTAATGACTTTTAAAATTTGAGCTCTCGATTTGTGCACATTGAAGAATGATAAGCTAATCCCAAGCCTCATTCGTAAATTCCCTGTGCAACTTCGATTGTTCTGGTCAATCACGGAGTAGCAACTACGAATTGTACGGTCATCTATGCTCATGCTCCTGCTCATTTCGGCCATCAACATTGAAAAGTATGTTTTCCCAAAATATACTTAAGTTTATCCATTGAGCAAAAAATTTTGTTCGGTGTTTTATATGCTGAACCGAACGATTTTTGGATTAACTATTACAAAATAATGTTTCGACGAAATGGTCGGTATTCAGACAGTCTGATCCAAGTGTTTTTTTTTAGTGGTTTCAGTAGAACGCACCTCAGGCATTGAAATATCAAAATATTTGCAATATTTATCGTATTAATAGAACTTATCTATTTCATGGCAGATGTGGATTAGAATAGAAGCGTAAAAATCAGAATTGATAGTCACTAACATATCTTTAAAACGGTCTGTCTGACTACCGACCAAATGTTCTAGTAATTCGACCAATCGTCATTCGACCAATTGTCTTAAAGCCTGATTTAACACATAACATTGGATAATTCTAACAATGTATGTTGGAAAATTAAAGTTTTCCAATTTTACAGTCCATCCTTCATGCCAAACATTGTCGAATGCTTTGTTTGTGTCTAGAAAGGTAAGGCCAATAAAATAACCTTTAGATTTGTTGATACGAATCAAATTTATTACAAGCAAAAGTTGATGAGGGATCGAATTCGAACTGTTGCAATACACCTTGCTCCAACAATGGAGTTAGTTCAAGTTTCTAGAGCATTGTCAATATTAAGTTTTGTTAGCAAAGAAATGAAAAGAAACTTCAAGAGGACTATCGATGTATGTTTCATATGTATTTCAGTCGGCTCGAAAATAATTGAAAGTGGAGTTGATATAATTGAGACTCGTTTCATGATCAGAATCGAAATCAACCTAAGTAACCAGTTGGATGCAAAGGTGACTAGAGTTGGTTAAGACCAAACCAATCGTAGAAGGGTTTCTAGAGGCGGAAATCAAGTAGAGCTAGCAGGGTATTAAATTGAAAAAATATCCTGAAGAACAGTCATGAAATTAAATTTTGCCGTTGGACTTGCTTTGTGAATTATTCCATGAGCGATGTTTTGTATCAAAGTCACCAATAACTAAACATTTTGAGGCAATTCCCACAAGTCCGCTTGAAGCAATTTTCTATAGCTAAAACCGTATATCTACTAATAGTATATGCTTTGGTGATGCCTGTTTATTTCGTAAGAAACCTTTGCCGTATGCGCGCCGTGCTTCCACTGAGGGAGGCTGCGAGAGTTTATGAGATCTAAACGCAATGCAACCCGAGACTGCACTCGCACTTCTAATGCAGAAAAGCCTCATTTGGCAAACTAGTTTGCGTTGAACTAGTGGCGGGTTAGTTGATGCTGTGCTCCAGTTTTTTGTTTGTTTCGTTGCAATCAACTGCCGCGCTGTAATCGTTATCGTATTTCGGATGGAAATTCGAACATGTTTAATGGTGCTCTTTATCGGTGCTCTCGATGGTGGTAGGTATTCATGTGTGTGTTTGTGTACCAGAGTCATACGAGAAGAGATAAGGATTTTCCGAGTTTGATAATGCAAATCTTAATTAGGTGTTGACGGGTTGGGAGGTCGCATCGCCCCGTACAAAGCTGCAATCGAGTACAAGGGAATTGTGTTCTGTGCTGGTTCGATTGTGGAGACAACCTGGATATTAACTGCAGCGAGATGTGTAATGTGAGATTGGCGCCCTTGGGTGCAGTCGGATTACGATTTGATTGTTTCAATTTTTGCTTCAAGGAACAAAACCGTATCGTATCTAACCGTTCGGTTGGGAGCAACGTATTCCAAGGAAGGATTCCTGTTTGGAGTGAAATCAGCACATATACATCCCAAGTTCAGCCTGGAATCCTCCAGACGTGCCGTGGGACTGCTGAAGCTCAGTACAACCTTGAAATACTCGCTGACAATCGATTCGATTCCACTGGTGAAACCAGGCTACGGGATGGAGGAAGGCACCAAATGTACAATTCCGAGCCTCATACAGAACTATTCGGATATCAAAGCGAAGCTATGGTCACGGGAAAGGTGTTTGTACAACTATCCGAAATCGTTCAGTTTCACAGATGACGCGCTGTGTGCGAAAATCTCCACCGGAAACATGCAACTCAACCAGAACAGCACTGGCAGTAACTACACGTGTGGCAATGTAAGTAAACGAATCTATTTCCATTTGTGCCACAGTGCGGTGGTTCTCAATCTATAGATAAAGTTGATATTAAAATGATTTGATACACAGTCAACTCTCCATAACTCGATATTGAAGGGACCATCGATTAAGGGAGGTTATTGAACACAAAACCAGTGCAACTGCGATCTGAAGGACCATCGAGTTAGCTAACTTTCACTATGGTTTTCTAACTTGATATCGAGAAACGGAATATCAAGTGAGGAAGAGTTGACTATGTTTAATTTTGACTAAAGAATCAGTACCGGTAGTACCGGTATCGAATAAAGTTCCTGGACCGCTATTTTCAATACTAAGAAATTTCCCAAAGATTTAATATTTTATCAATTTTTCGTATAACACATGGGAATAAAACATTTTTAAAATGCATACCTAAGGTCTCAATAAGTACAATTTATCACTCAAACTAGTGGTTTTAAAACTCGCAATATATTACTCTGATAAGCTGAGAAGGCATTATTTTATCGCATGACGATACTCACGTATAACCCTCAACAATTGTTGATTAAATAATATATCCAATAATTGAGAACCCAGAGAAGGTTAATTTCCAAAAACTTATTGGTCGATCAGTATTTAAATTTGTTCAGATTATGTTCATATGTTTTATTTAACAGCTTAAAGAAATTTAATAGCAATATTGCATAAACTGATGCCATAACCGTGGTCTCTGCTGCTCGCGTGTCCAACAGAATGGTAAACAAGTAATTTAAAATTAATTTTTGAACAAAAAATTAAATATTTAGTTTGTGACGTAGTAGTATAATGTTCATCTTTGCTTTTTAGTACAATAAAACTGCAGACAATTTGAAAATTTGAAGGTGACCTAACTGTTGCAAGTTAGGTACCCCTTACGAGTGGTCAATATTTTTTGTTTGTCCAATTTCCAACAGATCCGTAGCAAGATTTCTCAAGCGACCCTTCGATATTACTTGAAGAATTTACGTATAATCAAATGCCTCAAGGAATATTGAAGAGGGGCTACGGAACTTTTACTACAAACCCCTTGGAAATAAGTCAAATAATATTGTGAGATTTGTTCATATCTTGAATTCTGGAATTGTTCCAGGATTCAAGAAAAAATACTTAACCTTTCAAAAGTTCACAATTTTCCCTTAATTAAAAAATAACGAATTTTTCAAATCAAATACTTTTTTCGTTGTTTAAAATGTAGTTTAATAATTGCCAATTCATTGGTAATTAACAGTTTTAAAAATTTAAATCCAAGTGAAAATTCAAAGCGTTTACATTGATTCTATCGTTAGGTACATTAATTAACAAAGCAGATATAAAAAATAATCAACCACAATACTGTCATACTTGCTGTACGTCCTATTTCTGCTAGAGTGGTTTACGTTAGTTTTACGAAAAATTCTTCTACTGAGAAATTCTTTCTTCAAAACGTTTTTCCCTACAAAAAATATTACAAATTTTTCGCAAGGTTCAAAAGTCTTTCAAAAATATTTCAAATATACATCACAAATAGCGTCAGAATTTCTTCTTCTTTGGCAACTCTGCTTCAAATCACTGGATAGGGAAGTCAAGGAAATTTCCATTACGAAAAGATCTTGGACCGACCATGAATCGAACCCTGACACCTTTAGCATGGCTTTGTTTTATGGCCGTGGACTCTTAACACTCGGCTAAGGAAGCCCGTTATCTGCAGCAGTTCAGTTCATGAACAACAAGAAGCAATTCAATAACACAGCGCAACAAAAATGACATTTTTGCGTGTCTCAAGAATTATGTGTCTCTAGTAGATTTTGGGTTGCTGAATCTAATGCCGTTCTCAGAAATGTTCCAGCACGTCAGGATTTTTAGCTACAGGTCACCAAAGTTGCTAAAAAACAGGTTTTATTGATGTTTACATGAAATTTAAAGTTTGTTTTATCAAAATTTTTCGTGATCTTATCCATCAAGCATGCAAAATAGGTCTTTAACTATCATTTTAGATATAATTTGGTTGAAATCACACGATTAAATTTTGATAAAATCGATTTTTCTACATACTAACAGTCTTCATATAAAACTCTTCGTTTCTTTTATATGGCAAAATACAATACTTTTCTAAATTATCAAAAAATAACTTTTGATAATCAAAAATATTATGAACTTTGTTGATAAGTATTGTTATACACGTGAAGTATGAGTTCTGAGGCAAATTAGGCAAATAAGTTACCTTACAAGCTGACAAACTTGCATGCAAGTTGGTTGAAATAGTCAAATTTAGTATTTTCAACAGCCAATATCTCAAAAACTAGACGTGCTATGATGTTTTTGAAAACGGCAATGTATTCAGCAACCATTAATTAAGTAAAAAGCGGTATTTTGGTGCTTGAGACAAAAACGTGTTCCGCAGTGTAAGTATCCAGCGAAGCAAGGCGACCGATCTTCCGGAGTAGAAGCGATATGGACGAAAAACGGACCAGAAACACATTGCTGTTGCTGTGGAGCAATGAATTTCTAACGGGACTATTCGTACAAGCAGCACAAATGCAACCTGGAGCCTTCTTAGCCAAAACAGCAAGTAGGAGTTTTGAATAATTTCAGAATTCTTATAAGTATTTTGAAAGTCCATCAGGGAATCCTGAACAAATTTGAAAAGTAATGCAAGTTTTCTCCTAGATTTGAATTCAGTAAAATCTTACATTACCAATTTTACTTCCACAGTTCTACCAATACTACAATTCTACAATAACACAGCGTAACAAAAATGACATTTTTGCGTGTCTCAAGGATCAAATTATGTGTCTCGAGTAGATGTGGGGTTGCTGAATTTGATGCCATTTTTTTTAAATATTCCAGCACGTCACAATTTTTAGCTACAGGTCGCCAAAGTTGTAGAAAACACTGGTTTTATCGATGTTTACATAAAATTTAAAGTATATTTTATCAAACTTTTTTGTGATCTTATCCACTAAGCATGCCATTTTGCACTTAAACTTCCATTTTAGACATACCGTTTTGATTCATATTACGGACACTTAAGGACTCAGGGAAATATAACCCAGCATAGAGCATACAAAATAAATCATTCTGTATGATTCCTTAGCACAATCGAGCGTCGGAAGCCCTTTACTTTCGAAAGGTGGGTGAAGAATACGCTTCCGCAAATTCAGTAATTTTAAATAAATCAAAATGTGTGGCCTTTCCATGATTCTTATTCCGGACGCTTCCTCACTTTTGCCTCATATTCCGGACATTTTTGAATCGAATTCCGGACAGCTCATGATAATCATTAATGGAACAGTCAAATCATCAATCGAAATCGTTAAACCACCAAAGAGACATCTAAGGTAGTTGGGCGTTATAAATTATCAAAGATATTTATGAAAAAAGTTTACTTAAACGAGCCTTGAAATTGAGAATTTTTGAACAACAAAAATTGAAACATTTCGCGTGAAATGTTTCCCATACAAAGTGGAGTGTCCGGAATTTGAAGCTGTCCGTAATATGAATCAAAACGGTAATTTGGTTGAAATCGCACGATCAAATTTAGATTAAACCGATTTTTCCAACATGCTTGCTGTCTCCATACAAAATTCTTCGTTTCTTTTATTTGGGAAAATACAAAACTTTTTTGAAATAAAAACATGAATTTTCCGCTTCGAAAGTATTATAAACTTTGTTGATAGGTATTATTATACGCATAAAGTTTGAATTCTGTAGCAATTTAGGCAAATAAATTTCCTTACAAGCTGGCAAACTTGCATGCAAGTTGCCCAAAAAAAAGTCATGTTTTGCATTTTCAATAGCCAATATCTCAAAAACTAGACCTGCTATGATATTTGTGAAAACGGCAATGGATTCAGCAACCTTTAAGGTGATTATAAAACAAAGCCAAACTTCGAATTTTCAACTGCACAAGACTGGAAAATCTGACGACAGTTCGCGTTGAAAATCAATCAAAATACTTGCTTGCTGATGGTGACCAATGGGATAGATTTTCAACGCAGAGCGCTGTTTGGTTTTCAAGTCTTGTGCTTTTGAAAATTTGAGGTGTGGCTTCGTTCTATAATCACCTTAATTGAATGAATAGCGGTATTTTAGTGCTCGAGACAAAAACGTGTTCCGCGGTGTAATTAAAAGAGTCTCTCCAGAAAATTTGTTTGGAATTTCTGCAGATAGCAAAGAAAATCTTCAATATATACGCCATCGTATCATTAAACTTTGTAGTAGTTCATGCAATACATTTTCTAAGATATTAAATACAAATACCTTCAGTATTGCAATCCGTATTAACGTCATATATTGTCCATTATAAGAAAAAGAAAAACAAACAAAATTTTTTGTAGTGAATCCAACAAAAAAACACTTAAGCTTTTCTGTGGGGAATCGTGAGGTATTTCGTCAATAAGCGTCAAATATCTGCGGTAAACTCTTAAATTTATCGACAAGAATTAAGTAAATTTTTCCGAATTAAATTTAAGCTGAAAGTATCTAACAAATTCTTCAGAAGATTTATCACAATTTTTTTGTTGGTGTTACTCTAAAAATCTGATATAGAAAATTAAGAAATTGAAAAAAAATTGTGGAGTTTTCCTGGAGTAATTTACTCGAGCTATTTTAATCCAATTAAAAATCTGTTATTTTTTAAAATGTTCAGAAGACCCGTAAGCGCTGTTTAATTAAATAAATCTCTGGAAACTTGGATTATTATCTGGTGTTTTTTTTGTAAGAATAATAGGAGACATCCCTGTTTAAAAAACAATATTATTCTCCGAAAATCCCTGAACAAATTGCTTAGTTAATATTTGAGTAAATTCTCGGAAGAATTTTTGCAAGAACATTTGAACATATTCCTCTAGAAACTTTATATAAATGTTTGAAAATTGTTTAATTTTTGTCAGGTGGGCATTAATGAAACAAAAAAAAAAATCGAGAGAGTTTTGAAAGAATGTGTAAACATTAAATTGATTTTAAGAGAAATCTCAGGAAACCCTAAGAACATTTTCCCAATTAAATCCTGTTTCAATTCTAATGAAAATGTATTGGAATATCAAAAAGAATCCTCAAAGTAAAATATGGAAGAACCATTTAATTTTTGTTTTTTCACGATAAGTCCTGGATATTTTTGCTGTGATTTTTCAAAGCAATTTGAACAATTTAGGAATGTTTTTTCTGGACAATATGTTGGACTCTCTGAGGAACTCTGTTGGTAAAATCTCCAAAGAATTTGTGGAAAGAATTCTTGCTTCGTGATCTCGAAGACATTTTTGATGAGACTCCTTGAATTTTTTGTACTATTTCTTCAGGAAATCTTCAACACTTTCATAAAATTATGAACTAATTATTGTTGAACAACTGGATTATTCTTAACAATTGGAATTTATATGTAATAAGAAGAGGATCTTCAAGCAGAGTAGTGTGTGGTCTTTTGATTCCATTGCATGCTGCTGTGGGGTGAGCGACGGAATCAAGACCAATCGTGTGCGGTACGCGTGGAACGAGTGCGAAAAAAGAATCGCGTTTCTCAGTTAGTCTGTATGCTTGAAGTAAAGCTGAAAGTGGATTGTGGCTGCTCAATCGAGGATGAAGGATCAATTGGTGAGCTCGTTTCGTGCTTTCATTACAAATCTGTAAAATATGAATGATTGCACATTTAATCGTTACAACGGTGGGACGTGAATATGTTTTTTCAATGAAATATGAATGGTTTGTTACAGTGAGTTTCGCAAAAACTCTCGTTCATTAATTATTTATATTTCACATTATTTTTTTTATAATTGATTTCTTTGTTTTTAATATATAAAAATGTTTTTGTTATTTAAAAAAAACTTTTAATTTGTACTGAGATGCCAGTTGAGTTTTTTTTATTTTCATATGAGTAAAATATGGTATCATGTGCTTTTGTTCTGGCAGCTGTAGGAATGTTGTGTTTGGCTATTTGTTCAACAAGCTTTTGATGATTCGTCACTTCAAGTGTCGACATTTTTTTCTTCTACTTTTGAATTTTTCGTATCAATTAGAATATTACTTTTAAAAGCATGTTTATATCTCACAAATAATTGTATATCATGGTCTAAAAGCCAATCAAAGTGAATTCTGTGACCCAACGATCCTCCTCATTAACAAACATCCCTCCCAGTAACCTTTGTGGAGATGCAGAGGCAAACACGGTTTCCAAATAGCAGAGGTTACAAACTTATAATCCTTTTCCCAAACCCACCTGATTGCATGGACGTGACCGGCGCCGTTATTGACCCTGTATAAATAGAGGCACTGAATTATGCACACTGAAGAAGATTATGGCCAACCCCAGCCGAACTTCTAGGTGATTCTTTGTGCATCTTCACTGACTTTGGTCAATCACAGAAAAGCACCATTGATATGTGTAGTCAGTCTAAGCTAAACTAAGCTAATAAGTAGAGAAATATTCAAAAGATTTATAAACATTTTATAGCGTAATTCTTCAAGAGATTTTGATTTGATAGAGATTCTTGAAGAAGTTTTCTGATAAAATCAAAAAGCCTAAATAAATTATAATAATAGCTGCTAATCTCTGGGATGATTTCCCGTGAAAATCCCAGAAGAACGCAATTAAAACTGGTAAAAGAGTTCTTGGAGAAAGCACTGAAAAAGTACGGGAATAAATCATGAAGAAATTTTCATAATGAGAATTCTCAGAGGAATCTTCTAATGCACATGTTTGAATAATTCTTGGAATAACCACAAGGGATGTTCTTCGTTAGTTCTTTGGAACAATTCTAGAAGATTTTTTTATTTGGATTGGACGATATGAGGACAAAATCACAATCAAATCAATTTCTATCTATGCAAACTTTGAAACTTGTTAAAATCGAAATTATTGTTACCGATATTACTTCAGTAAAACAAGAATATGCTGGGCCCCTTTCAGAAAAAATCCTAGCCACGCCAATGAGCTAAAGGTCGTGTGTTCAAATTCCACTGATCGAGGACCTTTTCGGGTTGGACGTTTTCTCGACTTCCCAGGGCATAGAGTATCTTCTTACCTGCCCAACGATATAAACGTAAACACATGCAAAAATGGTCAATCGGCATATAAAGCTTCTTAGTTAATGACTGTGGAAGTCCCTATTTAATTTAAATTTACTATGATGGGAAAATTTGATATTGCATATATTATATAAAAAACAATAATATGTTTTACTATGATGATGTTTTTATTCTTATAAATAATCTAAAATTTATTTAGTGATTTCAACCCAATTAAAAAATAACAATGATACTACATCTTGTTACTTATTACTTTTTCGATGATTCATAAGAGTAATCTACCAATAAATAAAAAATATGATAGCATGATTTACCATTATTGTTATAATATTGTATGTCATATAGCTTTTTTTGTAATTAACCTTCACCAGGGTTAACTGTAAACAACGACGTTTACAGCTCATATGGAAAACATGAACCGCATTGTTATCTACCAAGATGAATCTCTCCAACAAACAGATTGGAACCCACTGCACTGCACATCTATCGCCTATGTTTCACTTACGATCAAATAACCTTTCAACCAACAGCCACAACAACAACAGCAGCAACACACCAACATCATGCTGGGCAGTCCGCTAGTATGCGAAGGCAAACTGGTTGCGGTGGTATCGCACATCGAGTGGCAAATTGCAACGACTGCAACAGCAATATCAACGCTTCAATGCGGTAGCGCCAACGGCACCGGAATCAATGCACCGAACGCTGGCTGGGGAAACAGGTCCAGCAGTCTTCCCGATGTTTTCTCGGATGTCGCCTTTGCCAATCAGTGGATCAGTTCGCATCTATCCGTCAGAAGAAAGCGTAAACCTGTCGGCGGAAGGCGAAGGTCATCGTCCAAGCTTAGACAGTCTCAGCGCAGAAATGGTTCCGGGGGGAAGATGAGCGGAAAAACTTTTATTTTGGCGTGGGTTCTACTACTGGAAGCGATTTGGCGGCGATGACATGAGACAACTGTATTTCTATGATAATAAAGTTTCTTTCTAGTCAAGGGTTGAGTGCGGTTTTCCATTCGATAGGTCACATATTCCATCTGCGGTTGCACCAAAATTCTTTGTTCCCGAATCAATTGCAGGTTTTCGATTACTCCATCCGTTTTCGACTAGGACTTCAGGTACACTTTTTTCTCAATGGAAAAGTTTTCAACGCAAGATCGTTCTTCTTCTTCTTATTTCTGGCATTACGTCCCCACTGGAACAGAGCCTGCTTCTCAGCATAGTGTTCTTAAGAGCACTTCCACAGTTATTAACTGAGAGCTTACTGTGCCAATGACCATTTTTGCATGTGTATATCGTATGACAGGTACGAAGATACTATACACGCTAAGCCTGCTCAACGCAGTGCATGTGTAAAAACTACACAGAATGAGGCAACCAATGCAGGACTCTCTGGCTGAGTGAAAATTCTGTGTAAGTCGCACTCATGCTGTGTGTAGCCGATGTGTTGGCCTTCGGCTGTGCGGGAATCGATGGAAATTGAACTGTCAACCTCTCCCGCGCGGCAGCAAACAGTTGGCCGTTGGTAAGATAGGGAGTTTTCTGTGATTTTTTCAGGCGAAAAGCCGGAAGATGGTCGCAAATGCGGAAGTTTTTCCCCACTTGCTTCCGCTTCGGCTATTCGAATGAAAAAATCTCTGAAAACTTGAAAATATGAATGTTTTTTTTTTAATGTTTTCAGAAGCAAATCAAAAATGGAAGCGAATTCCGCATTCCAAGCGTTCCTCTTCTGTGCGCATTTCACTCATTCGGTTTGTTTACCACCGTTTTCTCAAAACTGTGTACAGCCCCCTTTGCACAGAATCTGTGCTGCATGAAGAGAGGCTGATTTTGTGTACTCGGCACTCATTTCTGAGCGTGACAAGTTTAGCGTGTATGCCCTGGGAAGTCGAGAAAATTTCCAACCCGAAAAGATCCTCGACCAGTGGGATTCGAACCCACGACCCTCAGTCTTGCTGAATAGCTGCGCGTTTACCGCTACGGCTATCTGGGCCCCTACGCAAGATCGTATTGTTCGGAATAACTTTTCCCGAACTTTCGACACAGCTAAAAGTCACATGACTAGACATACATACAGTCACTGTCAAAACAATCTGCCCACTTGCTTGTTATCCCATAAATGGTTTAGGGCTGGGAGGGAGAAACCGATACGAAATTTCTGTACGTCATAGTGAGCCGAGATTCTGCTGTCACGAACTGTCACTGTGAGCCCAGATCTTAAACAACGGACAAACATGGAAAAAGCGCGTAATTAATCAAAACATATTTTTGCATTTCATCAAATGTGACAAAAAGTCGATTGATAAGCTATTCATGCCTATTCAAAAGTAATGTCACGAAAGCACCTTCTATTCTGATTGAATATAAAGTATTCAAATATGCATAATTTTACTTTTTCTAATAAAAACGAAAATAAAATGCATAGAAAACTTTGGCCCTTTTTTCATGTTTGTCCGAAAAGTTCGAAGGTACACAACAAAAGAAAACTAGCGATTTTCATCAAGTCTGCCTTGATTGTCGTTGGCAAGCTGGAGTTTTCTTGCAGTTTATAAAAAAAGGTGTCATATTTCGTGTGTAGTATCGGTGCCTCCCTCCCAGGTTTAGGGACAAAACGTCGAAACCCAAAACGTCGAACGCCAAAACGTCGAATCCCAAAATGTCGAACGGGACAAAACGTCGAAGGGACAAAATGTCGAAAGCAGTCATTTTTCTACCGAAGGTTCTTCGATAACAAGCGTTGCCAAGGAAAAAAATGTTGCGATGCGGACCGCGCTAGAAACAGCAAAAAATAACAATTTTCATCACAGCAAGCATGGTACAAATTTCCAGAAAAATGTCAAACAACCATCCTTTTCTGACGAAAAAAGAACTAGTGCAGTACTTGAAACAAATTGGAATTGAAGCCAGGATTTTTCTGAAACTTTAAAACCGGGCGAAGCACGCTGAATGGGAGGCATACAAACAACAGTGTAGCAATTCTGTGGTTGGTGAAAAGACTGTTCGAAAGGTTGTTACCCGTGCTTTTTCTTCTGGTGCCAACTGGTACTATTTCAGAACGATCTTAACAGTCGTTTCCCGATTAGTGATTTTTTTATTCTTTAAAAATATACCCTTTCTTTTGTCGAACAAGTACCGCGCTGCTTCGTATTGCCGGAAACTTCGAAAGCCAGACTGTGGACTGAATTCCAATTTATTTCGTTAACAACCCATAATTGCGACGTCTTCAACATCCTCCATGCATAAAAGTTGTCAGAACAAAAATTTTGAGTGAATTAAGACTGGTATGCAGAAATCGAAGCGTCCGGGCAATTCAACACGGTACAATTGAATCGGTTGATTGATTTTCTTTTCAGATATACAGATATTCAGAATCACATATATAGAAATCAGCATATCATCCACCTTTTGCAAGATGCATTGTGGAATTGACTTCTACCCTTTGATTTATTTTTGTGTAGAGAATTTACATAAACAGATGTAGCAACTAGAACAACTATCAATTTAAAACATTGGTTAATAAACACTACCACCCGATGCTTAAATACTTGGTTTAACTAACCAGAGACTAGGTGGCGGTACTGCGTAAACGTCAAACTCAAACAAAAGCTATACGAGTGCTTTCAATGTTTGACTTAAATTAGCACTTTGATGAGTGATTCAAATAATTGTTTTATAACGTGAACAATTTTTAACAATTCCGACAAGTTTAGGCTTTCACAATTTGTTTTTGTTTTACTATCCCTTCCAAGACCAGCCAAATACAACTGACGGTGTATTACAATATAGAAAAAATATTCACTGACTTTATTGTTCATAACATTATTTAGATTTCACGTTTAATTTTTATCGATTTTCTTATTATTCCTATTTAATCGAATATGACGACTTCTTTCAAAAATACGACTTTTTTCCTTTTCGACGTTCTGTCCATTCGACGTTTTGGCATTCGACATTTTGGCATTCGACATTGTGACATTCGACATTTTGTCTTTCGACTTTTTGTCCCTTCGACGTTTTGTCCTTTCGACCCCCATAAATACAGTCAACTCTCCCTTACATCGAGAAAAGGAGAGTTAACTGCAGACGAAAAATATTCAGTCAAAACCTAAAATTCTTTCGTTGGAATGTTTGAACTTCATGTTTAACGTATATTCCTTGTGATAGAAAGCAAAAAAGTTCTCAATTTTGAACGAAAATTATGATATTTACAATTAAGGGGTCTATTTTGTAATTCGAGCGAATTCACGTGACTCGTCTATAGTCATTGTCGATCAAAGTAAGCATGCATATTTTAGATGACACCCGTCGACTCCCATAGTAATCCAGTCACATAGAGTGACAACTGTCGATAAACTCGAGTGACAGAGCCAAGTCGAGTGAAATTTTTGGTCGACAGTGACTCCAGTCGAGTCGTTTTGGTCGACTCGACTTATAAAATAGGGCCCTAAATGTACCCAAAATATCGAAATTAAGGACACTGAGTGATCAGACTTGAAAAATCACAATCAAACCTTCATGCCAAACACTGTCGAATGCTTTTTCTATGTCTAGAAGAGCAAGACCAGTAAAATAGCCTTCAGATTTGTTGGATTGGATCAACTTTGTTACACGTTAAGGTTGATGAATGGTCGTATGTCCATGGTGGAATCCAAACTGTTCATTGGCAAAAATTGAATTTTCGTCAATATACGTTTCATATATAAGTCCAGTCGACTCGAAAATAATTGAAAGTGGAGCTGCTTGGATTGAGAATCGCCTCATGGGGTATATGAAATGTAACAGGGACATGATCTGAATCAAAATCAGCATGAGTAGGGTAGGTGTACCAATAGTGGAGGTACTAAGCACGATTGAACTTCATTCAATCGCCTAAATTCAAGAAGCGCAATTAATGTGCATGTTGATGCTGTAACGGGAAGTAACGACCATTGAGTTAATGAGAAAAATGATTTCATCGCAGTAATCCACGGCATGTCAGTGAAAAATAATACCTCCACTATTGGTACACTGTTCCTTTAGTTGTGATATATTTTTAATTGGTGTTCCTATAGTTGCGGTATCAGTGGTTTTCTTATGGGATCCTCCACTATAGGAACACGTTACCGCAACTATTGGTACAAGTAAGAAAAGTTTAAGCAATTTTAGCTATATTTCATCAATTTTAAAGCAATTTGAACGCTCTTTCCAACTATTCCGTGGATCAACAAGCCAATACGTCGATTGGCAGTGTCGGTTCTATGACTAGTGTAATACAATCAGTGAAAACGGCACTACCGCAACTATAGGAACATCCACAACTAAGGGAACACATACCCTAACTAATTGGCTACAAAGATGACTAGAGTCGGTTAAAACCTGGGAGGGAGGCACCGATACTACACACGAAATATGACACCTTTTTTTATAAACTGCAAGAAAACTCCAGCTTGCCAACGACAATCAAGGCAGACTTGATGAAAATCGCTAGTTTTCTTTTGTTGTGTACCTTCGAACTTTTCGGACAAACATGAAAAAAGGGCCAAAGTTTTCTATGCATTTTATTTTCGTTTTTATTAGAAAAAGTAAAATTATGCATATTTGAATACTTTATATTCAATCAGAATAGAAGGTGCTTTCGTGACATTACTTTTGAATAGGCATGAATAGCTTATCAATCGACTTTTTGTCACATTTGATGAAATGCAAAAATATGTTTTGATTAATTACGCGCTTTTTCCATGTTTGTCCGTTGTTTAAGATCTGGGCTCACAGTGACAGTTCGTGACAGCAGAATCTCGGCTCACTATGACGTACAGAAATTTCGTATCGGTTTCTCCCTCCCAGGTTAAAACCAAGTCAATCGTAGATCGATTCCTAGAAGAGGAAAAACATGTAGGGTTATCAGGGTATTGAATTGAGAAATATCCTAAAGATCACTCATCAAATAAAATTCTGCCGTTGGAATTACTTTGAGAATTATTCCATGACCGATGTTTGGCATTAAAGTCACCAATGACAAAAAAATTTGCGAGTCAATTTTCGTAAATCAGTTTGGAGCAAATTAAGTAGCTGTCTAGAGCTTTGTAAAGGCAAATAGGCAGCTATGAAAGTATATTTACCAAGCTGTGTTTCAACAGAAACACCTGAAGTTTCAAAACCTTTAGATTCAAATGATGAAAACAGTTGATGTTTTATACGTCTATGAATGATGATTGCAACTCCCCCACATGCCCCATCAAGTTGATCATTACGATAAACAAAAAAATTAAGATCTTTTTTAAGTTTGGATTCAGGTTTTAAGTATGCTTCAGTAATAACTGCTATATGCACGTTATTAGCTGTAAGAAAATTAAAGAGCTTGTCCTCCTTACCATTCAAAGAGCAAGCATTCCAATTTATAAAATTTGAATTATTATTTATTGAATCCATTAACAAAAGGTAATCCAAGAACAATTTGATCAGCATATTTTACACCAACTTGGTCTGCTTCAGTCATAGTCGTGGCTTTGAACATTGCATCAATCATTAGATTCAATTGTTCAGTTAGAAAATTAAAATCAGAGGCAGACATATCACTGGAAGTGGATACATTTGATGATTTCCCATTAGAATTTTTGGTAGACGAAGAAGCTGAGTAGGAGTTACCTGTGGCGGTAGGGTTTTTTACCATTTGATTTTAAACAAGTAGAATGGGTACTCATAGTACGAATAGAGCAGGAGTTCAAATTACCTGCTATGATATCAAAGCAAAGAATTTTCGTGGTTAGATACATTCGAAATTGAAAGATTCGAACGGCTACCGACGGAATAACATTAGTTTGTGAATGAGCATGATTATGATCTTCCTGATGGGTAAGATTCCTAATCAAGCGATCGTTAACTGAAAAATGAGCATTGTTCTATACTCTACCAGGCAAATTCCGGAAACGACCGTTATCGTAACGGATATTATCTTTCATATGCCTGACACGAGCCTCGACGACTCTCCTTCTGGAAGGGAAACCCAAAAATTTGACTTAAAATTGCCCTCGCAATTCGAGCATATAAACTTGGTGGCATCTTCCTTCACTGGACAGACATCCTTAGCGTGAGAAGAACCTCCGCAAATCATGCATTTAGCATCCATGCGGCAATTTTTTGTTCCATGACCCCACTTTTGGCACTGACGGCACTGAGTGGGGTTCTGGTAATTTCCTCCAGGTTTCTGAAAATGTTCCCATGTCACACGGACATCGAACATAAGTCTAGCTTTTTCTAAAGCTTTAATATTATTTAGTTCTTTTTTGTTATAGTGAACTAAATAATATTTTTTAGAAAGCCCTTTCCGAACAATGCCAGATTGGGTTCATTTTTCATAATGATTACTTGGACTGGGGAAAATCCAAGTGAATCATTTATTTCATTTTTGATCTCTTCAGGTGACTAATAGTGACTTGAGAGATCTTTCAAGACGACTTTGAAATAACGTTCAGTTTTGTCGTCATAAGTAAAAAAAATGTGATTCTTCTCTTCAAGATGTTTGAGAAGAAGTTCGTAATCTTTAAGAGTTTCCGGTAAACCGCGACAGTCTCCTTTCTTTGCAATTTGGAAGGAAACCTTGGTTCCACTAACGGAGTTCAAGATCTCCTGCATAAATCCACCAAATTCGGAACAACTAACCACGATAGGCAGCACTCTTTGCTTCCTCACTTAAATTAAAGAGCCTGGGCTAGTGGCTGTTTCGATTTGGTGTTCGGAAAATTTATCTAGAGCATCGAACTGATTGCTCATTTCGATGCAATTATCAACAATATCCATTTCACCCTTGGAAGAAAGTTCGCATTTCGGAGAAACGTTCTTACATCCTTGCCACGTTTAGTGTCAGTTTTAAAACCCACTTTTTTGAAAGGAAGTTATGATTTCAGAGATTCACCTTTCCTTTTGTTTGTAGTTGCAACCTGGGAGGGAGAAACCGATACGAAATTTCTGTACGTCATAGTGAGCCGAGATTCTGCTGTCACGAACTGTCACTGTGAGCCCAGATCTTAAACAACGGACAAACATGGAAAAAGCGCGTAATTAATCAAAACATATTTTTGCATTTCATCAAATGTGACAAAAAGTCGATTGATAAGCTATTCATGCCTATTCAAAAGTAATGTCACGAAAGCACCTTCTATTCTGATTGAATATAAAGTATTCAAATATGCATAATTTTACTTTTTCTAATAAAAACGAAAATAAAATGCATAGAAAACTTTGGCCCTTTTTTCATGTTTGTCCGAAAAGTTCGAAGGTACACAACAAAAGAAAACTAGCGATTTTCATCAAGTCTGCCTTGATTGTCGTTGGCAAGCTGGAGTTTTCTTGCAGTTTATAAAAAAAGGTGTCATATTTCGTGTGTAGTATCGGTGCCTCCCTCCCAGGTTGCAACCATGTTTAGTGAATGAACGAGAGAAGATGAGACCTCCTAAGAGGATTTTTGCCAAGACGGTGTTCAAGAAGGATTACCACCGTTAGCTTTCGCCAACGGGTCCAACGAAAAATCAAAGGCACGGGTTTAAACAAAGATCGTAAAGGGATCAATAATAGAAAAAATATTACTGAAAAGTACTGTTGAAGTAGCACTGAAAAGTACATTTTTTAATTTTAGCACTGAAAAGCACTGTTTTATTGCTTTAGGTAGCTTTTAAGATGACTTCCAAGAGCAGAGAGAATTCGTGTACGCACGGCACGAAGATACGATGCGCGATCAAGGTCTGCTGCAGAGATTATTTGTCTTCGACGTTATCACCGGCAACATAGATTGCAGCACTCTGCTTGCAGAAGTGCAGTTTCACGCGCCAGCTCGTCAGCTCTGGAATCGGCAATTACTTTGGGTACCTTCTTATCGCTCGTTTTATATGTAACACTTTCGATCCTAGTTGCAGATTGTTTGTGAAGTTTTTGATTTTAATATCAGTAAATAATGTTTAGGGAAAGAATTAAGTATACTTAGGTTTAGTCTGTGCGGCATGATGTCGAAGACGTGGTAAATAAATACAAAAACATCAAGCTCGTTTAGTTTACCTTAGGAGTTGATGGATTCTGCTCAAACTTTCACAGTTGCTTCGGGGATTCCAAAGGACTGTAGCTTAAGATTTTTGTAGTTATATCATTATGGGCCACATACTATGGTTATGAATTGCCATTGAAAATTTATCACTTTCTTTGACGTACAAATCAGAACCCACCATCCATCCAAAACGTAATATATTGCACTTTTGTGATCCAACGTTAAAATTATAACTATAGCTTCTTTTCAAAATTGGATCTTACCCGAATAACAAAAAGCTATTTTGTTCTACTCCCATTGATGAAAATAAAGATTCCTATTGCTATTCAAAATTTCCATTCATTGCAACTTCAACACGTTTAACAAACTATGCTGCCAATCCTGATAGGTTTGGCCACGGGTTCGCTTCGATGGCTTGGCAATGTTCCAAATTTCACAACTCATCGAGCAACGAAGATTGGCTGAAATCTGTGGTTCGTAAAGAGCCAAACGGAAAACTATCGCTCGCTCTCTGATGCCAATTTTAAATATTGCTCCCAGATATTGATTATGGTTATCGTAGTTGGCACCAGTTATTATTACTAGCAATCAATTTTGATTTCAATTATTTACGAGCAGGTTGGAATATATATGAAACATATATCGATATCAATCTTGATGTTGACATTTCTAAACTTGATATTGGCAATGCTTTCAAAACTTTAACTATTTTCATTATTGAAGCAAGAGGCGTTACAATACCAAAATGTGTAGTTAAATTTGAGTCAGTTACTATACGATGATCTTGAACTCTTGATCCGTCTTATAAATTTGAAAGGAAATCAACTTGAACAAAAATATTGAAAGTAATATTTCTCAATTGAAACCTAGCTGTAAGCCCTTTATGAAAATTATCTCGAATTTTGAAAGAACCTCAGGAGCCATTTCGTGCCTTGAAAGAGGAAAACACATTATTACTGACTAATTGCAAAAAAGCTAAAAAAAATTGTGCGAAAAATTTTAATATAAGATTCACTAGTTCAATCAATCAAGAGAACGTTTTCGACAATTTCTGAAAGACTGATTTGGAAAAGTGAGAACTATTATTTAAAAAATCAAAAATAAATCGCTCCCCGCTACTCCCCGCGGAGATATCTTGCTCAAACGCTCTTTTAAGACTAAGGAATAGATCGAAGAAGACTATTCTTGCCTAAGTTTGCCTAATCGATAGTTGTTTGGAAAAGTTGAGAGTCAAAAAATGTTTGAAAAACGCATGACTTTTTTGTTAGAATTTTGGTCTATGAGAACCAAAAAATTGACTGTCCAAAATAAAATCTTCAACCCTATATCATGTTCCAAAACACTTGCAATGGCTAAAAAAAAGCAGAATACAGTGGGATTCCGTTTTTGGCAACAAAGTCGAAATTTTCAGTTGCCAAAAACGGAACCATGCCAAAATCGGAACCCATTTTTTTAATTTCAAGAATATCATTTGAACGTTGAAACGTCATCATTATGGAAGGAAATGATGGCCAGACTTTCTTACAGTCCCTGTTTGAAGTGGATTTCCGTAGGATAAGTCTATGCTACGAACTTATAAATCCGTCATATTAATTATGACACACGTTTTACACTTTTGTCATTGCTGAATTATCTTCAATGAGTTTTATAAGCTTTAAGTATACCATGTTAAAACAAAAATCACATAAGTGACTTTTATTCACAAACTGGTTAATTACTTAAAACAGTGTAAGAATGTATCTGTAGGTACAATTCATTTCATTAGGAACGTATTAACGAAAAAAAAGTTCCAGATGTTACAAAATTGAATGATTTTTCTAATGTATTAAACATCGACAATATTAGAAAATTTGGAAATTGCTCTTCAAAGTTATGTTTCTTTCATGGTTAGGCATCTCATATCAAATGAGATGAAAAATATGACATATTTCGGAACAGAATATTGACTTCAACAAAACTCATCATTTTCCATAATTTTGTATACAAATAAGCTTCTTATGAGTTAATTTTGATATCAGTTAAAATTTTGTTTCGGAAGTTGAGCCTGCTGGTTAATGAATCGTGTGAATTGAACAGAAATTCGCAGGATCCCGCTATGAAAGCCCAAGATCCGGATAAGAATTTCTAGTTGTCCGTAAATAATTAACTGAAACCCGCTAGAACCCCGAGGAAGCTTGCCTAGAATCCACAGGATATTGCGTGGAAATCAAATATGAATTGACATCTTCCCCAAGATTCCGCTGCAAGTTTCCGATGGATAATTTCAAAAGTTCACAAGGGCTTTCTAAATTATCACTATCAATTTCCAAATACCGCTTGAAGCTTATTAGGAATCCTCAAGATTCTGTCGGAGGTTTTAGAAATACCACAGCAGAATACTATGGTTCTGCTAAAAATCCACATTAAGCCTTTGAAATCATACGAGTTTACAAGAGATTGCCATATTTTACATCGCATTCCCAATAATTAATAATCATTTCCAGCAGAAACCCCTAATATCCGATTTGAATATTCAGATTTTGCTCAGTATCCTTGAAAAACCGCAAACAATTCTCAGAAGCCAACTATAAGAACTTAGAATTTTGTAATAAATATCCAAAGTCCTGTTAGAAAACTCCTAGACCCAGCTAGGGATTACCTGTACCTCGTAAGTAATATTTTGATATTTTCGTGCGGCTCGCATCCTGGATCATGATCTCGATGTAACACCAAATATACTCCATTCTGAGCACCACTGTGTCGTCAAAGTCGTCTATGAACGACTTTTAGAACTTAACAAAACGCAAATTTTCATGCAAAAAGATTGATGATATCCTTTTTAGTTCAAAAGTTATTAAAGTTTTTTTGCTTAAAATTATTTGTTTTTAAGGGCATTTTATTAGAGTTACAAAAATAACACATTTGTAATTTTTTGATATAATATACAATTTTATTTTGTCTTTTGAATGCCGTCAAAAGATATTTTTTATGTTTGCCCCAATCAAAAATATTCACAATCAAAGTAGGCATGTTTTTGAGAGAAAAACAACAATAACTCCCAAACGAAAAGAGATAACGAGTTTCTTCACTCACCAAACTACGCATTTTTCAAAGTTCTAAAAGTGTTTCATAGACTACTTTGATGAGAAATTTGAATTGAAAACTCTAGAGCCAGAAAACCAATTTTGTTCGGACCACCCTATGTCACCGTAGGAAAATAGCTCTAAATCGGTCAATTTAAGAGATATAAAAAAACTTTTTTTGGCAAAGTTGCTTAAAATGGAATGGTCTACAACTTTGCTGAAGCATGTATAGTATAATTTCTACAAATAAGAAAGTTAGTTACCCAATTTCTATGAAAATGTGGTCCACCCTAATTTTCAATAACACCAAACAAAAGACCTTACTAATACAAACAACTTTGTAGAAGACCGTTTTTGTCTAATATTTCATTCTAAAGCTCAAAATGCATCTTTCCGCGTAAAACTGATTCCTGGACCACTGTGCACTGGTATAAAATTTTGTATCGTTATTTAAAAAATCGTACGTCATACAGAGTCTCCATCGAGAATATAGTGTATAAGCTATAATTTAGACTGTGTTTGCACTTGTCATGGTAGCGCTATAGATGGCTTGTATAAAAAGTCGGTGGGTCAAAAAAAATATGAACTGGAAAAAGTTTTCCACAAAATTTTCCACCGTTAGGGAAATTCATAAAGAAAAGCTGGAAAATCTATGCCCGAACTCGCGGAAAATTTTTATTAAAATATTTTTGAGAAGGAAACTTTATAAACTTCAATTCTTTTAGGATGTACTTTTTTTTGTTCCTGAGTTATGGTCAATTTTGTAAAAAATGCAAAGATTTGCCATACATGCCTTTTCGTTTAAAAATCATGACTCAAGACTCATCATGACTTGTCGATCCGGTAATGGAGCACTTCACGCAAATTTTCATCTTTTCCGTAATCCACCGAACTCCATTCCATGAGGCCTTGGCTGATCGATCGTAGATTTGTCCTTACTGATTTGTGGCCGTCCAGTCCGAAGGGGTTACAGCATAAAGAATTGTATTCGTAATATTGAACTTTGTCCATTTCAACAGCTTCGGGAAAACTTTTTTCACTTTCCAAAAATTAATAACGAGGAATATACAGCTGATAGACAACACTTGCACTTTCTCACTGCTCTTTGTTAGTTTTTGGTAAACTTATGATTCTCAAGCCATTTCAACGCTTTAAACTTGAATTGGTAAATACCTATTTGTCATATTGTCTACCCATTTATTTAACTGTCAATTTTGTAGTTACCTAACAGGAAAAAATTGCCTACATTCTGATTGAAGATAACTTTGTTTCTATGTAGTTTCGTTCTTAAGAAATGTTGTTTATGAACTTATAAATTTGTAAATATATGGTTCAAACAGCTCATCCTAGCAATATTTGATCATGTTTTAGGAACGAAAAATGAGCGTATTGAAAAATATTGTAGGATTGGATCTTATTGATCGCTCTTTTCAAATATACTTTGTTTGAAAGCTGGAATAGCTAATTGGGTTTTCATTATTTGTTTTCATAAACAGTGAAAAATGTCCTGGGAAACTGATTCCATTTCAAAAATTTCATATTTTTGAGATAATTTGAACCCGGTTCGACAAGTCATGATGAGTCTTGAGTCATGATTTTTAAACGAAAAGGCATGTATGGCAAATCTTTGCATTTTTTACAAAATTGACCATAGATCAGGAACTAAAGAAAAGTACATCCTAAAAGTTACCAGAATTGAATTTTATAAAGTTTCTTTTTTAAAAATATTTTATTAAAAAATTTCCGCGAGTTCGGGCATAGATTTTCCGGCTTTTCTTAATGAATTTCCCCAACGGTGGAAAATTTTGTGGAAAACTTTTTCCAGTTCATATTTTTTTTTTGGATTTCTGAGAAAATTTGCCTAAATTTTCATATAAAAACTTTGTTTCTACAATGTTTCGTTCTTGAGTTATGATTTTTCAAAGAAAAGTCTTATATGGCACATTTGGACATTTTTCACAAAATTGGCCATAACTCAAAAACGAAAAAAAAGTGCATTCCAAAAATTTCAGTGATTAAAGCTTATAAAATTACCTTCTCGAAAATATTTTTTTGAAAATTTTCCACGAGTTCGGGCATAGTTTTTCCGGCTTTTCTTTACGAATTTTCCCAACAGTGGAAAATTTTGTGGAAAACTTTTTCCAGTTCATATTTTTTTGGATTTTTGAGAAAATTTGCTTAAATTTTCATATAAAAACTTTGTTTCTACAATGCTTCGTTCTTGAGTTATGATTTTTCAAAGTAAGTAGTGTCAAGGGAAAACAAAAAATTTCCACCTGAGTTTTCCGGAAAAATAGGCGACCCTGAATTTTTCTCAATTTTTTTTTATTCATATATCCATGAGCCCTGCCTGTGGAAAAAGTTTCATGAAAATCTGAGACCCTTCGGCCCAAACCCGTACGGTAATAAAAAAAAATCCACATATGCAGGCCAAGAAAGGAGATCTTTTGGTAACTAAATTTCTAATGGTCGGTTCGTTTTTTAGGACCTCAATTATAATCTATTCAGGAACTAAATTCCTAACCGTTTCGTGAGTGCAACCGCCGATCATTCATACCAGTGCCGAATAGTGGAGTCGTCATCCAAGTGCGAAATTGAGCGGAACGAAGGCGTCCAGATCCGGCGTAAGGTGGCCCAGACACGAAGTTACCGACATTAGAACACCCAGAAGTCGAGTAAGCCCGCAAAACGTGGTAATCAGGTGAAATTAAATGTGCGCATCCTGCAATATCCTGTGAATACCACCCCCCCCCCTAAAAAAATGAATAAATTTATTGTTTAATATTTGAATTTCAAAGGTACAGTGTTTACGCTTAATTATTTATTACAAGTGCCATTCCATTTTATTTTTTTTTTTATTTTTTTTTTTTACCCTCCGCTATCCCCCACACCAAAAAGCTCAAATGAGCCCCCTGGTAGTGGACACAAACTTATCTAAGCAGGAAACTGGACTGAAAAATAAGGATTGTTATTTGTAAATGCTTAGAATTATTCATACAAAATTTAACAAGCAAATAATAGGATAGTTATAAATAAAAGAAAACAAATGTAAAATCCCAGTGGAACATTTTCCTTTTAAGGGATTTACAAAAACTACATAAATACATAAACTACATAAATATATAATAAAAAAAAATTAAACGAAAGTTGGTTTAACAATTGATTTTGTGATCATAATTGATATTCACTCAGTTGGGATTTCAAATAACTTTTCAATTTCACTTTGAATATTTCACGACTTGTTAGCTGTTTCAAATCAACAGGAAGCTGATTGTATTTTAGTGGACCGATAAATTTAATTCTTTTCTGTGCAAAATTAGTAGTGGCTCTTACTCTTTGCAAATTGTTTGCCTGTCTTGTTCGTTCGTCTTGTTAGTTTTGAAAATTTTGTTTGTTTTTTTTTTAATTTTGAATTGAAGTTTTTTGAAGTTTTTTCTTAGTGTAGTTTTCAAGTTTTCTTAGTGTAGTTTTTTCATCTTTTTCTTATTATTCTTAAAATTTATTGAAATTACAAAGTGAATTAGTAAAATTATTAATCAAGTAACACAACTCATGATAGTTTTTTCTTACACAAAACACCTATACATAAGAAATGAATGCAATGTTTAAAATAATACTAATAAAAGAATTAAAATATTGTTATAGGAATATACGAGTTCCTTGTTCTATTCTTCACTCAAGAGCGGGACTAATGTTATAGGCCATCCATTAAACAGTAGTATACTAACTTAGTAAGCATTAGCGCGCTGGTTGGTCATGCGACATCTTGCCTGCCACATCTAATGGCGATTGACTTGTTGGCATGGCTTTCGCCTACAACACTATACTTTCCACAGCCAATGAGACGTAACACTCATCACAATGTTTCGTACGACAAAACCCAGTGTAAAACGTCAAACACGATGTGGTTGTGAGGTTTAGAACGTAACAAATTTTAAATGATCGTTAAAAGAGTGGTCGATGTAAATTTCTTTAGTGTTACGACCATTTTTCTGTGCTTCCACAACTTTGAGACGGATGGAAGTTGGAAGTTTTGTTTGTTGTAACATGACTCTCGTTGTTGTTTATTATAGAGCTAGACCTCTGTTGTTGTAGGTGTACCAAGGACTATTACGACCAGCACCGTTTAGTTAGTTGGTGGGTCAAGCAAGGAGTGACCAGACCGACCGAACGCATCAAAGACGACAATTAAGGAGGCCGGTAGCTTTCTCGGTTGAGTGGCCTCAAATATTTACCCTTGAATTTAAGGATTGCTGATGGCAGGAAAGTGTCAGTGCCTGATGGTAGGACACTTTTTTCTGACTCTAGGTCGCAATTTTCCCTTGACCGATAGAAGTTCAAGTTGTCGGAATAGAGAGCATTGGTTCATGGATAGTCGACACAGATGAAGTTGAGGGTTGTTAGTCTAATGAACCGTTATGTTCCATACTTTTTTCAGCTGCGGAGTCAACATTTCAATCTCTTTACTTCGAATCACGCGCCACAAGTCTGGTGAAACATAATCCTAACATATTCACCAAAAACTGTCAAAGAAAAACATCTTCAAAAATGCCAGCGTCATCTCAAAATGTTAGTCTTTCGAAGCGCTTTTCCTCGAACCAGGTCGAAAGTAAGTTCGCAAATCATCGGCTTTCCACGCCTTGTGCCAATATCTTATGAAGCCAGCTTTGAGGTCATCGCCACCGCGTCGTCATCAATTTCTCGTTGTCTTGACAAAGCAAAACAGAAATCCATCTCTTGTCTTCTCCGGTCAGAAACAAAATCACGAAAACTCGATTTCATTGCTTCAAGCTTCAAGACGATGACGTCTAACCAACCGTTCGGACCCATCTTTTCGCGTATTGAAGGGAAAATTGTGATGCGGGAGGGCAATTAGATGATGAGAAGTGAAATTTGAGTGGGCTGTTGGCAGATGCCGTTGATGGGTGGCCTTTTTTGGGGAAGGTGGCGGCGTGTTAATGGCAAGAGGGGGCGCTTCAGAATGAACTTTGTGCGAATGAGGCTTGCAAAATTGGAACGGAAAATGTTACGTGACTATGTGACTAGTCAAACGGAACGGAACGGAACAAGAGGGCAGCTCATTAATCATTGTCATTTTCCATGGTGAAAACTTTTTGAGGAAGATTTATTTGGTTTTCGGAATTGTTTGTTCTAGGTGGAGTGGATTAACCTAGTTTGTTTGGACAATAGAGACGTTTGTAGGTATCTTGACAGTCGAAGATGAAATCATTTGGGAGTAGGCTGATTGTGATTGTAGTAATCCGTGAATCAGTCGCTTCCCATACCTAGGATTCAGACTCGTATACCAATTGAGCAGGCTTGTGGCAAGGTTGGTTGATCGGTTAAAGCCCAATAGGTATGAAGGTCAAAACATTAGCCTTTACTAAGAAATTAAAATATACATAAATATCAATCAAAGCCTCCCTTAGCCGAGTGGTTAGAGTCCGTGCTACAAAGCAAAGCCATGCTGAAGGTTCGATTCCCGGATGGTCCAGGATCTTTTCGTAATGGAGCATATAGTATATCGTACCTGTCGTACAATAGACGAATGCGAAAATGGCAACTTTTGCACAGCAAGCTCCCAGTTAATAACTGTGGAAGTGCTCATAAGAACACTAAGCTGAGAAGCAGACTCTATCCCAGTGAGGACGTTAATGCCAAGAAGAAGAAGATAACAATCAATCAACGACTATATTTCTTCATTGAATAATTTTGATAGACGAAGCTGTTATTTTATTCATCAGAATTATGATTGACAATGACATTTTTTCAAAACTTTGTTGAAGAGTTAATGTAAAACATTGGAATTGTTTTTCCAATTTTTGCTTTTGATAATATATCTTCCAGCTGTTTAGTGGAATGTAAAAATTACAAATGGAAATGTAAAAATTACAAACGTTGGCCAACAGCTGAAGCGGCCATCTGAATCTGACCATCTGTGAAACCAATAATGACCCTTCCAACTAAATTTAAATCTAGAAATTTACTTGAATCTTTTGTAAAATGAACCCAGCCACGCTCAACAATCAGACGACTTAAAGGACGCTCCGCAAATAGAGGTAATAAACTAAAAAGGAGAATGTCGCTTTTGCTGGAGGAGATAGACGGGGCTATAAATGTAAACGTGAAAATGTATGCAGTTTGACAGTTATGTACCCGACATGTTTCCGAACGAGAACAAAGGGAACACCAGCGATATTCCTCCTCTATAGTTTTCTATCTCTATTGCTCCGCATTTTTGACTTATTTTTCAATCACGTCTCGATGAAACCGCCAACCATCGAAGTGATTTCGTGATACATTCGTTAAAGGCGAAGTAGGCCGTCATTGAAATTTGCACTGGGCATCGATGATTGTAGCTTATTCGTCTCACGATTGCGATTTAAGGGGACACGGGAGACCTTGTTATTTTCCCTATCTTTCGTCTCACTCTAACAATAATCATCAAAACTTTGTGAAAGCAAATCTCGAGTTTTAGTGAACCGATGAAGCTGAAAATTTATCGGGTTGTGCACTACATATATAGAATCATAGTGATACATTTTTGCATCGATATATGGAGTGGTTCTTAAGATTTGCTTCTTGAAATGGATGGGGTGATTATGATGACGTCCCGTGCGGCCTTAATGAAAATCACTTGGTTTTGCATTGACATAGCTAAAAAAGTGTCAGCAAAATGTTTGCTTGTTAGCGCAAGTAGTGATTCTTTTATGAATTAATATTACCAATTAAAACTGTGCTTTATCAATTTCAAATTGTTAGCTGTAAAACCAATATGGCAGTCAAAACGAATGATGGACTACTTAAGAGGAAAATAATCATCATCGTTTTACAAATTTACAAAAAGTTTCAGTTTTTTTTGCCCATAGTTGATGCAATGTTCATGAAAATGTATCATTGCATTGCACTATCTATCTGCAAACCAATGATAAATTTTTATGACGAATTCTTTAAGGCTTAGTTGTCTATCATTCATGTTGGCAGCCATGTTACATGGCAGCTCGCAATTTCAAAGTTATAAAACTCAGTCCTTATATATTGGTGACCCGATTTCGTCAAATCGTTTTTCAGCTCCCAGTCAAAATGCTACAGGTTATCTGAATTCTTTTTTTCTTATGTTATGCATATTCATAATACTTTGAATGGAGTTAAACATTTGGAGAGAAATCGTTAGAGAAACAGTAGGAGCAAAAAGGTTTCCGCAAAATCGGTTTAGTAGTGTAGTTACCAATGATCCGCATAACTTATGATCTCGCCCTAAAAGCCATTGGTAACCGAATGTGTAGATCCTTGATTCTAAGCAAATGAATGGACCGGGATGAAAACTATCACCACTGGGAGATAGAGGAGTATTTTTCCTTTAGCGTAGCATGGTAACTAAAAGCTTCACACTCGGTTACCAATGGCTTTTAGGGCGATATTAGCGTTGGGAAAATTTGTCCAGAACATCGATGTTACTGAATCGATTCACATTTGAGCTGCCGAATCGTTTCACCGATTTAATCGAATCCTTTGAATCGATATTTTCAAATCGATTCAAATCGGATGAAAATGGACAATTTTAGAAAACTTATTTGAACAGTTCAAGTCAGAAAAGTGAATAAATTTACTTTATCGATTAAACCGAGCTTTGTAGACAAAATTTTACACGTTACGCTCTGAATGAACTCGATATATCACTTTTATAACGTTTAATTTCAGGATTTACAAAACGGCGTAAGCAAGATTCTCAATTTTCGCAACCTAACCACTACTTTCACCGCTCCATTGTATGGAGGGAAAAGGGGCGTTTACCACGAATCCAAACAAACTACTACTTGAGCCGATTTAACACTGATACATAAACGTCGTAAGTAACTGAATGAAACGGCTTATCATTTTGTCATGACATTTTTGTGGGAAATAATAGAAACTACTTAGGTATTGAACGCGAGTTGATTTTATGCAGGATGTAAGCGATGGGGTCTTCCTTAGTAGAGTGGTTAGAGTCCACGGCTTCAAAGCAAAGCTATGTTGAAGGTGTCTGGGTTCAATTCCCGGTCGGTCCAGAATCTCGTGATGGAAATTTCCTTGACTTCACTGGGCATAGAGTATCATCGTATACGATATACGAATGCAAAAAAATGGCAATTGAGGCAAAGAAAGAGCTCAGGTCATAACTGTGGCAGTGCTCTTAAAGCACTACGCTAAGTAGCCGACTCTATCCCAGTAGGACGTTAATGCCAAGAAGAGATAAGCGATGTACACGACGAAAAAATGTTAAAAAGATTATACATTTTTGAACAGTTTTAGAATACAGATTGTTATTCTTCTTAATTATTTTTTTCAAAACCGTATAAAAGTTACTTACGTCAATTTGAAAAAGTTATCGAGATTTATGAAGCAGGAAAATGAAGCAGGAAATGACACCACATGCATTTGCATTCAAATTCAACATCTGTCAATCAAATCAGAATCGAACAGATTAAATACTTCAAGATTAGTTGAAAATATGGTTTCTTCTCCACAATTTCATTGAGAAATATTTAACGATTTAAAAAAATGAATTGAATGAAGAGAATTGATTCACCCGATTTTAGGTGCTCCAAATATCGATTCAAAAAATCGATTAATCGGAAAGCAAACATCGGTTTTCGGAACATCGATTCAAAATCGCCCAACGCTAGGAGATATCACGAATTATGCGAGATTTTATCATATTCAGAATGTATGCTGATAGTTTTTCAGCTACGTTACTGCGATTCCAACTGATTTTCATCAATTCGATTGTGTGAAATGATTTGGCAACAATAATCAACGACGCGTACAAATTTCCATGACGGCCAAGGTACTTCGCCTTCAAATTTTTATTTTGTGGAGTTATTTGTAGCTTATTTTTAAACCAGAATTTTAGGCTGACAAAATGGGGAACCTGACAAAATCGGGTCATTTTATTTTGTTCCTGTTTTTCAAATTTTAACGTGTTATAACGACTTTTAAGAGAGCGATGGACATGGGCGTAGTCATTTATCTTTAAAACGCCCTCCCCACCCCCTTATATTGGTAATATCGAGTTTTAACACTTAATAAAAGGCATTACCATTGCCCATTCTGGCTGCGCCCATGCATGCATAACATCAAAAATCATCATCAATTTTAATGTAAACGTGGTAAAACATGACGTTAACAATTTTTTAGCAAAATTAAACTGCCCATAAAGCATAACTGTCCCATATTGATTTTCGAGCCAACACCTTTTTTCGTCGCAACATCCATGTTTTAATGCATATTAAAATTAACAAACTTTGTTTGCAAATGTTGTGGAAAAATATGAAGTTGATGCAGTCCCATATTGAAAAATAAAGGCATAACAGTCTCTTTATGAATTTTCAACCCAAATAACAACTGTAAAACGTGAATTGTGTTCAAGTTTATATTTTTCGCTAATAAATAGAAGCAAAATGAGTTGTCTGCGCGGTTGTGTTAAATGAATATGGTATGTAGAAATGTACTAGAAAATTCTGAATATTTGTATGAGAAGGCAAACTTCAACCTTTGGGTGCCATTTTCTCAATGCCTACTTTTTCCATATGGGACAGTTATGCCTTTATGGGCAGTAAAATAGGCTGACAAAATCGGGTCAAAAAGCTGACAAAATCGGGGGTAGACAAAATCGGGGGCAGGCAAAATCGGGGGCTGACAAAATCGGGTCAGTACTGTTTTCATCTTATATGATGGATACCTTTTGTAACATTCAATCCGTCATCATTTTACAGGTATCAACCATAAATGGAAGGTTCAGATTACTTGTTTGGTAACGGAACTACATGTTGTCAGAGCAAGGGTCTCTATAGGGACCTTTTTCAGATGTAGCAGATTCCCGGTGACCTCAGTGAATCCGAATCTTCCAGAGGGTTTCTGAAACTAGATGTGTGTACCATTCATTTAAGCGCAAGAGAACTGAAATTGGTCAAAACACTTATTTTTGCGAGCTATTTGAATTTTCGGGTAGCAAAAGATGCTAAGTCACAATGTTCAACTTTTTCTATAAAAGCCCCCCTAGGGGAATTTTCCACAAAAAATAATTACCGTAATCCGGGGTAACATTGATCATTTTTTTTAGTTTTTCTTAAATTTTTCATTTCACAATACAAATATTACAGGTTTCATATTTTTAAAACAAGTACTGGCACCCACCGCTCCTAGCTATGTACTTTATTTTGTTTTTCGAAAGATTTAAACGTGTTCAAATAAATGTTTTAAGTGATTTTTTGATTCAGCTGATATGGGGTAACATTGATCACCCAAGTAAACAACGATCGCTAATATTGTAAATGTCGTTACTTACTAAAATCAGGGCCCCTGAAGAAGAATATGAAGACCAAAGATTTGACAACGGAATCGTTTTCGGCGATGCCATTTTTGGTAACACCCGCATTTTCCTTGATCATATCGTCTGCAGAACTCATGTGAGACATGAATTTTCGGTAATGTCAGTGAAAATGATAGAAATCATTGTTTCAAAAAGTTGACAAATTTGCGCTTGAACTAAACGCAATTTTGGCAAAAACCTTAATTATCATTAGCTTATGAATATACGAAAGAGAGGCACCATTCATGGTTCGAAAATGCTTCATCAATAAATTTTTATTTGAACGTTTAACAAGATGAGTCATCCCGATCAATGTTACCCCGCTGATCAATGTTACCCCGGATTACGGTATCAGAAAATTGCTGGGGTATTCCAATCTAAAGTAAGATCGATATTTATTTTGATATGGGTCTAAGAAGACCCAACGTCCTTACTAAGGTTTATTCCATTAGAGTTTATATCCTTTGCCAGATACGCGTATTTCGACCTCAACTGTAAGGCTTGTACTAAATAGACACGACACTGAAGATGCTGTACTGGATACGACAGTTGAGGTCGAAATATGCGTTCATTTATTTATTTTGCTTCTTCAGATTTTAAGGCTTCAATATGAGGAATCTCCAGATATCCTCGGATTTCAGGATTTTCTAAATAATTTCTCCAATGTCATAAGTGACTATTTTGGGAATGGAATTCAATCCCAGGTCCCCTGTGTGATAGGCGTGTGTTCTTACCCATACACCAGGTCCATTTTCAAACTTCAAAATAGTTGTATGGAATAAAGATCATGAGGGGAAGAAAAGGGATCCGATAATCCAAAGAAAATATCTCATAGTTCATGGACAGTAGGGTGAATCAAAATTCAAAAAAGTTTCAAAAACCAGTCTTCCATTTCTTTTTTACCATCCTCAACATACAAACAGTGTTCTGTGAGATTTACAGCTTTTTCGGTGGTAATTCAAGGGTAGCCCAACGACAAAGTAGATTTAAATGGGAATTACTATGGAGATATTTTGAAATATGTTCCAGACGGTTGTGCTACTTTTCCCCGAATGTTGGTTCCCCGAATGTTGGTTCCCCGAATGTCATTTCAAGAAACCCCAGTTCCTCGAATACAGTTCTCCGTTTCCCCCAAATATCCCATTTCTACGAAAAGTCAACTGCATCACTTTTCGGAGAAACAGATCATTCGGGGAAATGACATTCGGGGAAACGACATTTGGAGAAAAGTAGCACAATCGTTTCAGACACGTTAGTTTGGTTCCATATTGGGTTATAGATCTCTATGCGGAAATCTCAAACAAAATAAGCTCAAAAAGGTTTTGCTTCTTCAGCAACATACTTGATGATGGTTTGAAGAATGAGTTTTTACTATGAGATGATAAGTTTGCACTAACTTTACAGTACATGTTTACATGTTTTGAACATTTTTAAAAAGAATCATAGTATTTTCTATATAAACATACTTTGTCTAAAATCAACAACGAAAAAGCTGAAAATATCACGGAACACTATTTTTATAGTAACAATAGTAAAAACATATGGGGACTTGATTTTCAAACACATTTGAAATTTGAACAGCCTTAATGGATAGCCTCTAACAAATCATATTTAAGGGGGCAGTGGGCAAGAAACTGTCAAAATTGTCTTACGTTATTAATGGACAGCCCAAATAATAATATTATTAAGGTAAAAACAAGAGTTTTTCTGAAAATAGATTGGAAGTTTCCTCGTGAATTTCACCGGTAACTATTGCAGAGTTGTTCTCATAAGTTGCTCCAGGGATTTCTACAGAACTTTTTACAAAGTTTCTCTATTTTATTGAAGATACGAAATTTAAATTTGAATTGAGTAGTGTTTGATCCTTTGCTCGCGTCAAATTATTTATCATGGTCTAATCGCTTATCAAAGTGAATCCTGTGACCCAACGATCCTCCCCATTAACAAACATCCCTCCCAGTAACCTTTGTGAAGATGCAGAGGCAAACACGGTCTCCAAATTGCAAAGGTTAGACACTAACATTCCTTCCTCAAATCCCACCTGACTGCAAGGATGTGGCCGGCGCCGTTATTGACCCTGTATAAATAGAGGCACTGAATTATGCACACTGAAGAAGATTATGGCCAATCCCAGCCGAACTTCTAGTTGATTTCCTGTGCATTTTCACTGACTTCGGTCAATCACGGAATAGCTACCATTGATATGTGTAGTCAGTCTAAGCAAAGCTAAGCTAAGATACGAAATTTAAATTTGAATTGTTCTAGTAAATTCTTTTGAATTCTTTCATAAATAACAAAAACAAATATTAAGTTATACTGGAAGATATTTTTTTCAGAATCTCAAGCATGAACTTTCCTTTTCCTAGTTTCAGAAATTTTCCGAGATGTCAAAAAAATGCAGGGGATTGATTTTAGTTCATGTCACATCTGATATTTTTCTAAAAATTACTATAAGGGTGCTACATGAAAATCCTGCTAATAATCTTGTTTGCTGCTGAAAATATATTTCTTGGTCAATCTTGATGCGTACAAAATTCATGAAAGGAATCAACTAAGAACCCGATTTTCTCTTACCATAGTAAGTGACTTAAAAGTGATTCCTCGAGAAATTACTTTGTAACCCCTGGAGAAGTTTGAAAGACCATGAATGAGCCATAGAATAGTTACTATGAACTATGTATTCTTGAAGGAATCCCTAAATAAATTACTAAATGCCATCTGGCTGACGAATACCGGCAATAAATTGGTACCATCGCCATGATACGATAATCGAGCTAGCATGGTATACCCCCCGGATGACCAGAAGAGAACCCTGATCCCAATCCCTACCATGTTCCTCCTTCAAAACTAACTAACCTTGACTACTAACCTTGAGTTGCCACGAGTACCCTGGCTCCATCCCATATTAATCTTGAACTGGAAAAGCCAATGAATTGGATACAATAAAAATACAAAAAAAAGATTTCGGTTCCGTACAGCGTTAAACGCGATTAAGCCAAGGTTGTCACGGGAAGGAGTTTTGTTCGTGGGATGGTTAATAAGCTACATGATCAGGATTGGTAAGTGATGCGATTCATGTAACTTCTGTTTGAGAAGTGATCTTTCAATGCGTCGACATTTTAAACGTCGAACTATTCAAAGGTTTGAATCCCGCCTCTGCCGTCACTTGAAGTGACAAACTATCCATAGTCTGTTAAACAAATACATAAAAAGTATATGCCATGATACAAATATGTTATCACAAGCATGAAACGAGCTCACCAGTTGGCAATCCATCCTCGACTGAACAGTAACAATATCGGCATCAACACGCATAAGCTGGGATATAAATTTACTCAGATGGCGCGTGAATGAAGCGTTTACTGAAAACAATCACTTTAAGGTGAATATGAATGGAAGCCACACCTCAAATTTTCAAGAGCACAAATCTGAAGAACCGAACATCCGTTTGAGCTGGAAACTTAGTCGATTGGTCACCACCAGCAGGTGACCAATCGATTAAGTGTTTAGCTTAAACAGATGTTTGGTTCTCCAGATGCGTGCTCTTGAAAATTTGAGATGTGGCTTCGATTCATCTTCACCTTAAGCGAAAAACGAATTGGACAGCTTGGGCCTTCCCAAAGCTTTTAAAAATGATAGTCTAGATAAATTTTGGAAAAAAAAATAAGTTTGTAAAGTGGCTTATTCCGTCAATGCCTGCACATAAAACAAAAGTCAGTTAAATCTGAGGGTGCTGCCAACATCTGTTCGAGTTGGCTCGAAATGCGTCCATAATATTTTTTAGGTTGGAAATGGGCACTTCATCCACATAATGAATGTACATTTGATCGTTGGTCGTAAATCTTCGTAAAAGTATTCCTCTCAGGAATTTTGAAATACTTAAGAAAGGCGTAAAACCAACTTATCTTACATTTATTCTTTGGATCATCCCATGCGAAAACGACAAATAACTTTTGCCAAACAGTGTCCAAATATGCACGACATGACGATACCACGCCGTTTTCCTCCATAATAGCAGAATAACGAACCCTTTTGTCCGCTACTTGAACGGTGTCTAATATTTATTCACCCATTCGTGATCTCAAGATCGGATTCTCTTGAATACCGCCAACTAAATAGAATACGTGCTTACATGCTTTTCGCTAAAACAACATCTTTTCCATCATGCCAAAAGCTACCACGCTAATGTTGTGAGATATGTCTGGGGAGAGAGGGGCGATACGCCCAGTCTAAAAAAATGGTGCAGTTTATTAGCTTAGTTATTCTCAATCGCATTGAGTTGATATGAAACTAAATTATCACGATATAAAAATGCAGCTCAAAAATGTGTTATAAAATTGGGTGTTAGGGGCAAAATTTCTTTCGATATAGGCAGTGGCTTAAATGAAGCACGTTAAAAATTAAATAATCTACGTCTACAGAAAACACTTGTAATATGATAATATAAGGCGAAGGTAATTTGCCCACAGAGGGCGTTTTGGGTCATGTTTTCCTACCTACTCATCAACAAGATTCATATACCAGAGTCGGTGACTGTGACGATTTCCGCTTTCAAGGAACAAAATCAACGAACCAGTAGGAACCAGCACTGCCACAGCGCAGAAGGAATCCTTCATATTCGTTTGTTTATTTATAGAAAACATTTGTGGCTTTCCTTGGCTCTGAGAAGAGGAATCCATCTTTCGGTTTGCCGTGTGTGTGTGTTTGTTTGGGAAACAGGAAGCCTTTATGCGGTTGAGGCTTTACAGTAGAGTAAGGTGGAGCAAAAGTTTGAACTTAGTGGAATAATCAATATTTAAAGTAAAAACAGCAACAGTTGAAAACAAATAATTACCACACAATAGAACTCCAACATAATGACTACAGTTTTGCTGAACAAACTTAAGACATAATATTAACTCGTTTCTAATATAACAGTTTCAAAATTGATCGTCCTATACGAAATTTTGTCCCACAGGTGGGGCAATAGTTCGAAACCAATGTGGGACAAAAGTTTGCTGGCTGAAACACGAAACATCGATACTTTTGTGACAGGTATTTCATCTACCAACCTAAGGTGATGTTTTCACAAAAATACACATTAAAGTTTGATAAAAAAAATTGCACAAAACATGATTAGATGTAAGCCATACTAAAGGTGTCCGGGTTCGATTCCCGTTCGTTTCAGGATCTTTTTATTCAAATAAAATATGAAGATTTTTGAAAATTAAAAAATGCATACATATGGAACATGATTCTATTTTGTTCCTTGTGATGAAAGCTCCATTAAAAATAACACTTTTCTCGTGAAAAACACCAAATAGACATAACTTTTCTAAATCCTAATCTAATTCTTTAAAATTTTGTATAGAAGTTCAATTAAGAGTGAATAACATTTGAACCTCCATAAAATTAATAACAATAGTTTTGGATTGAAATCTCGAATAAGATACAGTAGCCCCACATTACTCTACATACAGTCGGTGGCAAAGTTTCCTCAGTGGGAAACCAAGTCGGTGAATTGCTGAAGGCACCACTTCGGAAGGTTACAGCAACTAAACAACTCGGCACACGGTAAACAATTTGAATAGAAGTGGTTTGAATTAAATTTAGCTCGCTTGTTTGCCCAAATGGATGGTGTGTGTGGTGGTTGGTTATTTGGACAGCAAAGTGAAGACCGCTTGATTGGGGGAGTTGTTGTTTGCAGATTCATGAGAAAGTGTGTGTTATAATTAATGGTGCGATTCACTTTTGAAAGTAAACTCTCATTTGTTGCTGTATTGTTTAGGAAGTTGAAGGCATTCGATGCTACTTTCCTCGGAAAACAATATTTAACCGTTTGGTTGATTATTTATTACAACAGTTTTTGTACAATAAAAAGAGCTAATCGAAAATCAACCCAAAAGTGGACCATGAAAAGATGATATCTTCACAGATTTGCAAAACACTTAACAATTGTTCTGGATTTATTTTAAATATAACCATAAATTTATGAACTGTGAAACTTCATAACAAAATTTTTAATTTTAATTTTACACAAGTTTTCTTCAAGAGTATGTCAACCATATATTAATAAATGATCTTGAAATTTACCATGGTCGCCAATATTTAATTTTGTCAAAAGCCCTCAGCATTCACAAATAATCTTTAATAATTTTAAACTTCATAATATGCCAACTGTCCCTTTTCAATTTTCATATTTTTTAAGGTTTCAAAAAAAAAATATGATTGTTAGAAGGAGAGGGTATATTTATACTGTTCCACAAGAATCATGATGGCTATTTATAAATGAGTTACTGAAAATTTTGGTTGAGAATTATGTAGGAAATTTGGAATTCTCTAAATATGCAACACGGGATTGCCGAAATGAACGTTGAAATGTGTGTGTGTGTGTGTGTGTGATACAATCCACCTCCCACTGACCGGCAGTGCTTTTATGGAAGAAAATTGTATGCATGTATTTATTGATACCCTACGATATCTTTATATCTGCAGACAATTTTAGCCCAGGAGATGAAAGGTGATAGCTCTACTGAAATTCCAACGACCCATTTCAAGAATGGCAGTAAATACACACACATTCTGAGGTCATTTTCATTTACAGTAAGCCCCGCATAAAAACACTCAGATATCAAATGGATATATGAAATGCTTTTACACTTCCCGAATCGAAAATTATATTTTCGACCCTGGCACGTATTTAGTTTCAATTTGTAATAGGTGAGCATGTAATAATAGAGTACGATTTTACCAGGATGTAAAGCTGTTTTTTTCCGTCGCCGCGCTGGGGTTACCACGAAACACTATACACTTTTTCACTGCACTAGCAGTCAAAGGATCACACACTACTGAAACAATACGCGGGTGACGCCACTTTTCTTCTTTTGTTTCCCCCCCCTGCACTCCGCGCGTAACACGATTGATCCTGACTGCATCACCCGCCCCCGCAGGAGCAAGCGTCGCAGTCAAAGGATCACACACTACTGAAACAATACGCGGGTCACGCCACTTTTCTTCTTTTGTTTCCCCCCCCTGCACTCCTCGCGTAACACGATTGATCCTGACAGTATCACTCGCCCCCGCAGGAGCAAGCGTCGCAGTCAAAGGATCACACACTACTGAAACAATATGCGGGTCACGCCACTTTTCTTCTTTTGTCCCCCCCCCCTGCACTCCGCGCGTAACACGATTGATCCTGACTGCATCACCCGCCCCCGCAGGAGCAAGCGTCGCAGTCAAAGGATCACACACTACTGAAACAATATGCGGGTCACGCCACTTTTCTTCTTTTGTCCCCCCCCCTGCACTCCGCGCGTAACACGATTGATCCTGACTGCATCACCCGCCCCCGCAGGAGCAAGCGTCGCAGTCAAAGGATCACACACTACTCTGCCGAAATGAACGTTGAAATATGATGAAAACTACTAAATTTCAATGAAAAACAATTATTTTTTTCTTGGGATCAAGAAAATCATCATGCAAAAACGAGAATAAATAGACAATAATTTTAATGGCGACCAATTCAACCCCTTGTTTGTGTTTGGGTCAATATGATCCCAGAGCCCTTTGACCGGGCAGTAATTTTTTGTTAGTGAACCGATTTGGGTTTTTTTTTTTCACACGTTTGTGAGTTTCCACGTGTTTTTAGATTTGCGAAAGGATTTTTTCCAATTATCTTGAAATATAGTTTTCAAGAGTATTTTTTGTGAAAATACGATGTCAGTGCCTCGAGTCATTTTGACCCAAAATTCAAATCGCTGTAACTTCGCAAAATACAATTTTTTTATTTTTTTTTTTTTTGCTGTTTTTAAAAGTGAATTTAATTAAGATTTACTAAAAAATATAAGAAAATTCCATACGGGGCTGGTTTATTGCGGGGAGGGGTTATTCTGAGAAAGGTCCAAAATCAGCGAGTTTTCGAAACTTTGGACGCTTATATCTCAGAAACAGTTATATTAAAAAAATATACTTTTTTGGAAACGATTTGCGTCAGGAAAAGGACCAACATAGTACACATTAGTAAGTTGGGAATATCACCGCATGATGGCGCTTGCTTAGAAAATGTGACTATATGAAGCTTATATATTTGTTATGACGTTCTATATCTTAAGATGCTGAGTATTTGGAAGAATGACTACTTAAGCAAAGTTGCACAGTGAATCAAGGACTATAAGCAGCATGTCTGTCTCACTCAAATAACTGCCACTAGTAGGCGCTGGTGAGCATCAAATATTTCAAACTTATATATCTGGCAATGTTGTTTATTTGTTCGAAGGCTACCAAATGCTTTTCCAGTTGGTTGCATATTATGTCAGTGGGAGGAGCTAGTAAACAATGAAACTTAAAACTCATATATTTCAGGATGAAGATAAAATAGCACAGATAACACAGAATTTTACAGTAATGTTGCTAGTTATGCCAAGAGCAATGATTATGCCAAGTTATGCCAAGATCCAAGCATCCCAGTGAAACACGTATCGTATAAAAATGTGCATCCAAAATCACATATGCGTGCGTCAAAAATCAGAATCGTACAAGATTCCTAATTAAACGCTATCAATGTCAACACAAGTTGTATATAAATCCCCAATACGATACATAAACGATCATCTGTGTTGACAACAAAACATGTCTTAAATAGTGCAACATAGAATCGCGATATGTTATATAAACTGACAGATCATATATCAATCCAGAAAGCATCGTATGAAATCGCAAAAAAATAGCAAAAATTGCCACCCAAACTTGGTATCTGCTAACGATGGGCCTCAAAGAACAACACAGTACACTCAGGCAAATGGACTATCGATAAACATAGGAACCCCTTATGAAAATTCGCCACAAGGAATCTGGTTGAAATTCATAAATTTGCCTTATGCAACTGAAATTTGAAAACAAAAATAGTTTTCGTGGCAACCTGGATTCGACCCAAGGACCTTGCGATCGATAGGCTCGTGCGTACACCTCGCGCTTATTGTCGCCTTGGTTTGGAGTGATGCTAAAACGATACATAAAGCGTTCGTATTTCGAAAATCGTTCCATCTTTCATAAAGCAAAATGTATGAATTTCGATAGTCCAGTTCGCTGCGTATATGTGTCGCTGTACATGAAACATGTATATTGGCAAATAATAACGTGTCCATTGGTGGTTTAGTGGTAAAGTATCCGATTTGATCCAAAGGACCTGCGTTCGATGCTTGCTGGGAACATTTTTTTTTATTTTTATCCAAATTTTGTGGCATTGTATATCTGATCGCAGAAAGTCTGAAAAAGTCGTGCCAAGTACGCATATAGCCTCCACTTTGGTAGGTATATAGGCTTTTCATGCATTCTATACGATTGAATTGATTTATATAGACTGATGTATAACAAAAGTTATACCAATTAAAATGTTGACTGGGATACCTGATTGGTTTGAAATGGTGTCACTAGTTAAGCATGAGCATGTTTAAACCCATTTTCGAATTATATCAAGTTCAAAGTCAAAACAAAAAGGTGAAAAATCGTTCGTCTCGAAAGGGTTATAGCCTGGAAAGATGACACAATTTACAACACGAAAAGATCCAATTATAGGGATTCGAATCCCCACTCTCAGCATGATCTAATTGATGCGTTTACCTAGTAGATAGAGGAGAGGATTTAAGTCACTTATGTAAAGTTACATTGGGGGCCTTCCTTAGCCGAGTGGTTAGAGTCCGCGGCTACAAAGCAAAGCCATGCTGAAGGTGTCAAAGTTCGATTCCCGGTCGGTCCAGGATCTTTTCGTAATGAAAATTTCCTTGACTTCTCTGGGAATAGAGTATCATCGTACCTGCCACACGATATACGAATGCAAAAATGGCAACTTAGGCAAAGAAAGCTCTCAGTTAATAACTGTGGAAGTGCTCATAACAACACTACACTGAGTAGCTGGCTCTGGCCCAGTGGGGACGTTAATACCAAGAAGAAGAAGAATGTAAAGTTACATGGTCATCAAATATTTGCAATTCTCATGCATTTCTATGAGATAAGCTTTTCTTGTTCTGAGAATTAATGGCCCTGATCCAGCTGGGGTGTTACGCCAACATAAAAATAAATAATACTTTGGAGTATTTTTTTGCATTGGCAGAAACCACTACCTACCACCACCTCGCGGTGTAGACCCTTCTCAATGCCTGCCGATTAATTATTATTCAAAAACAGTAGCGCACGCTTTGCATCGATAAGGACGTACATGCCGTTGGTGATGATGAAGGCGATGATGCCAGAAGCAACATTGGCGACAACGATCAGACGCTGGAGCACAATGCAATATGCTGTCAAGGTCGTGCTATTTTCGATGCGCCTGGGGAACGTCAATAATGCTGGCGGATTACATGGGATTTAAAACGTTTACATGGATTGAATGTTGCCTTAAGACATGGAAGTCGGATAAATGATTCACAGTTCGAACGAAACCTGTAAATTTCTGAGACATATAATGCACATAATTGGAGCGTGGAATATCATGGATATTTACATGATATGTCATGTAAACTTCAATTATATGTCATGTAATCTAGCAGGATCCTGAGTGGTTACATGACATATAACACATTTTAACATGATTTCAAACTGAAATTTACATGACGTCATGTTTACATCGCATTAATTAAGTCTACATGACGTGTAATCTTCATTATTTTTAACTGTGTTGCTTACTTCAGTTCTTCAAGTGGCACAACTGAAATTTTCAAGAGTTGCAATCAACATTGCATATGACATAAAGTAGTTCTTGATGAGACTTTCTGACTTCTCCCCCCCCCTCCGTAACGCTTATTGTATGAATTTTTTTAAATTTTTGTATGAGCCGTAAAGCTTGTGCCTACTCCCCCTCCCTCTAGAGCGTTACTTTATTTATGGATGCCCCCTACAACACAGAACCGTAAAACTATAAGATTGTTAAGGCTATAGTAATGTACATTTTTGAAATTCATCACTATAAGATGTACTAGTGGTATACATCCTACAACTATCAGTAGGATGTTTGGTTCGTTTGGTTTGTATTAACACTATGAGCTTCATTGGTTTTAACAGTTCATTCTTCTATGTTGGGTGCTTTTTTAATTCTTATGCCCCCGATTAGTTTCAAAAGTTACCTGTGGATCGCTGCAAATTTAAGCTTATGAAAAAATATTTTTTCTTCCATCTAAAAAATTTAAGGTTTTACATAAATCTCAGGTTTAATGCTACAAACAAAAGATCTCCACAGATGATCCAAACTTCGAAGAAAACCACATTGTTAAAATCAAGCGAAGGCCAAAGTGGAAAACAAAATTCAGCTACGCGAATATGGTAAAGGCTCATGTTCGAAAGAGGTGTAAAATTTTGAAAAGAATAGGTTCAGTTGCTTGACTTATCTCAAAAAATGTTGCTCTCAATTTTTGAACAATCAACCGTATGTTTAACCCAGATTTCAGATAACAAACAATTGAAATTATAATGTTCCGAAAATATTTCTGAAGAATCTGGAATGTTTAAGGATTGGCTTACCCCCATCTCGTTAACTGTTTCTTGAGAATTCAGTTTGCTCTAACGGGAATAAGAGCAATCTTCAAACACCTTCGAACCTTTTATAATGATTCAGGAAACAAGAGGTCATAACAACAGATTAGAAACACCCTCAAAGTAGACGATAATGGTCGTTACTTAGTGCGTCCAGTGATGAATAATGTCCATTGACTGCAAGTTAATGCCAAACTTTACAGCACCTTGTACCTTGGGTAGAGTTCACAAGTCTTGTCCTCCTAACATCTGCCGAGAAAGTACAAGCACAACAGCGCTCGTAAATAATAACTCAACTGTATCACCAGGACATGGAAACACGACGCCCCGGTTGGCATCTGCTTGCTTGTAAGGACATAGTAGTGCAGCCAAGTGCACTTGACAACTCTGATAGAAAAAAGCTGTGAACCAGTCGTCGGCGGTGACGCACAGTGGTTCTATTTGTTCTAGGAGGCGGTTATAAATCATCTTATACAATATCTGTTACATAATACTTCAATGATTACTGGAAGGGATAGATATACATCCATTCTAAAGCTCTGTACTTCAAATTGTTGAAAATTTTTAATGATTTTGGTTCAATTCAAATAATGCAGAAATCACTTGACTTGTAAAACATATTTTAAAAATTGAAAGATCTACTTTATCAATCACGTTCTTACCAGAAGTATCCAACAAGGACGATTAAAAAAACATGTTTCACATTCTTAAGATCATATGGTCGGTGATTAATAAGACTGGACCAAGTGCTTTTCAATGATTTCAGGAAATCGTTCTCCAAACATTCGGAATAACAAAATTTATACATAATTGGTCGTGATATTGAAGCTTATCTTCTTCTTGTTCTTTCTGACGTTACGTCCCCACTGGGACAGAGCCTGCTCCTCAGCTTTTTGTTCTTATGAGCACTTCCATAGTTATTAACTGAGAGCTTACTATGCCAATGACCATTTTTGCATGTATATATCGTGTGGCAGGTACGAAGATACTCTATGCCCTGGGAAGTCGAGAAAATGCAACTTTTAACTTCCAACCCGAAATGATCCTCGACCGGTGGGATTCGAACCCACGACCCTCAGCTTGGTCTTGCTGAATAGCTGCGCGTTTACCGTTACGGCTATCTGGGCCCCATTAGAGCTTATCTGTGTGATGAAATATCTGTGTCAGAAATGCATCGGAAAGATCAGAATAGATGGAGTTCTTGACCTGTCTTCAGAAGACCAAAATATCATGTGGTCCGGTCTGTCTGAACACCGACCATATGAGATTGATAAAAATGTAAAGAAGTTTGAAAATATGAAAGATTTTTTTTCGATTTTTGACCTACGAGTGATACCACTGTGAGGCAGTATACTTCCTTTAGCCCAGCGAACAACCAGTAAATCCTTGGTAAACATCTTCCAAACACGACTCCTTGTTCGAGAACCTGCCACACCACGACAGCCAACGAAGCGATGGGACGAGGAAAGTGCATTTAGAGTCATATGACGCAAAGCACCGATAAATTACGCTTACTATTGAGCTTAATTGGTCGTTCGTCCACGACACATATTTCTAGCGGTGGTGTTGTTGTTGTTGCTGCTGTTCGCTGTTCAAGGCTTTGATGAGACTTAGCGCGATGGCGGCGGCGGATGGTCCTGTTCGGGCCTAGTGACCATTTAAATGCACACCAGCTTCAACTATTTTGCGACGAACACCCCCGCATTTGAGTTGGATGAAGTTGTTGTCGGAATCGTAAAGCAACTCTTCGGCGTCAACAAGTGGGTAGGGCAGAGTGGTTTGAGATGCACTGATGAGGTAAAATGGCCGTAATTAAATTAATAATATTAACATTGCTTACCATGTGGACAATTATTAAAAACCAAAGTTGGGAAAAGTTCTGAGATTAACACTACAGTAGGCAAGCGTAGCCCAGATAGCCGAAGCGGTAAACGCGCAGCTATTCAGCATGACCAAGCTGAGGGACGTGGGTCCGAATCCCATTGGTCGAGGATCTTTTCGGGTTGGAAATTTTCTCGACTTCCCAGGGCATAGAGTATCTTCGTATCTGCCACTCGATATGCACATGCAAAAATAGTCATTGGCATAGTAAGCTCTCAGTTAATAACTGGAAGTGCTCATAAGAACACTAAGCTGAGAAGCAGGCTCTGTCCCAGTGGGGACGTAACGCCAGAAAGAAGAAGAAGGTTGGATATTTACATTGATTTTGCAGAAACCAAAATTTTAAATTGCCTCCTATTTCATAAGTCTGTTGAGACTCTTGTTCAAATCCAATTGGAAATTAATATGTTTTCTGCTATTAGACTCCTTTATATTATTTGATGTTTGCTACTCATTAGAGTTCTATGTGATTGGGTAGAAAACGTCATCTTCCCGAATAGTGGATTAAAAATTGTAAAATTGTAGCACAGTTATATCAAGAATTGTAACAAATAACAAATTGTGTTTCATTTTTTGTCGTGCTTCTTCAGTAGATGGAGGAAATAATAACAGAATTAAAATAAAATCAGTTCAAGGATGCTTCAAACTTGTTTCCATTTAAAACATAATTATAATACAATTTCTTATAAAACTAGAACAAATGCTTATAACAAGTTTTGTTATAATTCAGTCATCGTATATAACAAAATGAGTTGCATTTTTGTTTACATTATAACATGTTTTGTATCTATTTGGTTTATAACATATTTTGATAGAAAACATGCGGTAACTTACAAAATCTGTTACAACTATGTTGTAATTGACTGGTCGGTTTGCACCAACAAAATTTCCCTTAGTAGTGACATATAGTATCACAAAAGGTTAATCAATCTGTTTTAGACACTTTTGACGTTATTATAGCTGTATGAAAGTACACCACGGTTCATTAATAATATCGAAACAAGCATTGTAAAGTTATGTAAGTCTTATACGATCTATTATCTTCAATGAGAAGGAGCCATGGCCCCCTTAAGTCGGATGGATTTTACGCCTATATTCTTATTCCGGACGCTTGATTGGGAGAGTGAGATTGTTTCTTTGATTCACTTTAGTTCCAATGGATCATTAAAATAACCAAAACGGCCGCTATTGAAAGCATAGATAGCGCCACCGTAGCCTTGTGTGTTTGACAGAACAGCAATGCTGTCACAATGTTAAATCCCATATACAGTGGCGCCTTTGTTTTGATGCGGTGAGCACTTGCAAAAACTACCTTCAATGATCCATTCTTGACAGATCATGAGAAGCATAATAAGATTATTAAAAACATTAACTAATACTAAATTGTCAAAGCATTATAATAAAAATGCATATTGAAATGAGCATCTAAAGTGGAAATATTTGAACGGCAAATTTCAAGTGAAACATTTTCCATATAAAGTAGAGCAGTGGCTCCCAACCAGGTCCGCGGAACCATTGCAAAAAGATTTATTTTTAATTGATTTATAATCGAATTTTGGTACGATTTCTTCTTCGTAGTGTACCGGAAACAGTTTGACGGTTTTTGAAAATATTTGGTTGAATCTTTAAGGGCCATTCATTAATTACGTTAAACAATTTTCGTGATTTTTTATCCCCCTCCTCCAATGGTAATATGATTAACATGAAAACAAAAATTTAAGTGTATAGCGAGTAAGAAATCTCAAAGCCCCCTCCTTCCCTTGCGTTATTAATGGACGACCCCTTAGTGAAATTACGATTTTTATTATTGCGTATCGTTAGCAGGTTCCACGCTTTTCAAGATTTGCCTTGCTGGAATCCCGATGAGGCATTAGGAAAAAATGGGGAATTCCGTGGTTCTCTTGGCACTTTTCAATCAACAATATTTGAAGAGTTCGTTTAAATCATAAGCGACTTACTCCTAATGTTAAAAAAGATGCATGGCAATATCCTTGTTGACTTTCGGTAAATTATTGATCATATCTTTGATTTATATCTTTTCTGATTTGTTGGGCTATCTTTAGCGGATACCTTAAGTTAACCCTGGAAAATTTTACGAAATACTTGCAATGACAACCCTGGTTTGAAATTGTGTCAGAAGACTCGTGGTATCAAGTTTAATATATTTAATTATTAGGTGAGTTTGTCCGACTTGATTAACCCGTATAGGCCTGAGTGAAAGAAAAGATACTAAAATCTTCACCGCTCAGCGAATACTAAACGAATTCAAATAATATTTTGTCAATATGCTGGCTCACATATCTAATTTCTAAAAGTGGCCAGAGGGTTTCGGAAATGTTCCTGTGGCCGGAGTTATTCCGGTGGGTCACTGGGTCAGGTCGGGTGAGAGGGTGCCGTGGTTTTGTGCCCCTGTAGGTAGGAAAATTTCAAGCCACAGATAATTTCTGCTATCGTCTATGGAGTGGCTACTATACCCGAGCAAAGTTGGGTAACAAAAAGATAACAAGTTGTGTTATCCGATAACAAGCATTCGATAATATAGTTTGTTTCATTTTGGTTGAATAAGCAGGCAACATAATAAACGTGATAACAAAAGTTTATACGAAACACATTGATAACAAGTTTTGTTATCCAGCCAATTTCACTCATTGATAACTCATTATGTTATCAATTAGTTATAAAGATCGAATTATGATAACAAACATTTGACGTCATTCATCCGTCGGTCGCATCCTCGATCTGACAGCTCAAAATTCGTTGATAAGAAGAGTCTTCGTATTGATAACAAAAAATAACAAAATGAAACCATGATGTACATCTTGTTATCACTATGTTATGCGGTTGTTATTTGACTATGCTCGGGTATCGAGCAGTTTTAAGAAGAACGCATCAGCGTAAATCTTTTGAGAAACAATTGAATTGGATAACCATATGTCCTGCATTTGTTTAATTCTTCAAATAATCATTTTCAGGCTCCAGGGCGCTTCAAATTTACGATAAAGTTTTATATCTAATCATCTGTTTCAAGGTTTAATATCCAACAAATCTATAGCCGGTTCTTCCGGGCATTGAGTCCGAGTAGCCACATCTATTATTATCCAAACGGTGAAAAACTCTTCAGTTGAGATGTTAATTATCAGATCTTAATGATTTATGCAAATTAAAATGATTGCCATTGCGAATAAGTATAGCTAACTTGGCATGTCCCAAAAAATCGCTCTTTTTTACCCGACTTGACCCAGTGACCCACTAGAACAACTCCGGCCACAGAAATATTCCCGAGCTCCTATGGCCACTTTTAAAAACTAGATATGTGAGCCAGTATACTGACAAAATATTATTTGAATTCGTTTAGTATTCGCTGAGCGGTGAGGGTCTTAGTATTTTTGCTTTCACTCAGGCCTATACGGGTTAAAAAACAGTCGCGCCCAAAGTTATCGCTGGTATCACCACGCTCGAACTGTGTGTAAAATTGAGCTTTTCCCATGATACGTGTACTAAATACACGATGCCACCGGTCTTGGGTAAATGGTTATGATTTTAAATAACAACTAATAGATTTTCATAAACATTAAATTTGATTTTCCAATAAAACATTTTTTAAACGTGACGGCTCTACATAGATACGAGCCGTGTCCAAACGGACGACATAACATTGAGAAGTCGTTAACCAGTTCGGACGCGTTTGTTAATTGCTCCAGCCCACCTGTGCGCGTTTTCATTTATGATAAAATGTTTATTACATCAGCTTTAAGTAGCTACAGGTGCAGTTTGCGATATTGTTTATAATCGAATCAGTTTTTTTTGTCACGCGTAATGAGTTGCGAAATTCGTGCTTGCGACACTTCTGGCGACTCGGTTTTGTGGTCATGTGTAGGCTGCCTGCGGAAATTTCATGCAAACTGCATTGGGGTCACCGTGCAGAGGAGTTCACTGCGGAGGAGACAAAGGAAGGTAGTGGACATTAACTCTTACGTACTACCATGCTGTGAATCCTGTCAAGAGCTAACTTAGGCGAAATTGGATTTTAACGGAATTATTGTCGCTTAAAGAAACTTGGAAAAAGTGCTAACCGACAGTACACTAGAACACTACTAATATAAAAAGCAAACGAAATAACTGAAAGGGGTCAAATTGATTGTGTTACATCCAAGCCAGACGATGGGTACGAATACAATATACACGATCTTTACAGTAGCGCCTGCATTGAGAAATGATTGACGGTCCGAATTAGAACAGGGTCCGAATTGGACCAGGCTCCTCTAAAATAAATATTTAATTTGAATAATTAAATTAAATATTTAAATATTTGATAATTTGTTTTTATAAACTACCGAAAAGCTAAACATTACATATAATTTGCAATTGGATTAGATGGACAAATTGATGTTTAAATTTGCGAAAAAGTTACACGTCTTCTCAGTGAGAATCGAGCTCACGACTCCTTGATCTCTAGTTAGGGCGCGTTACCCCTACGCCATGAGAGGACTCATGAACGCAGAAGTTAACCTGAATTCGATTTCAGCTCAATAATCACGTGGTCCTTTTTCGCAAAGTGCACCTCTTTCGGAAGAATTAGATGCCCATCCAAACACAACGCTTTCTATATGTATATCCAATGCCTAGCCCGAGAGCGCATTATTTTTTAGGTATGGAAATAGAATGGGCATCTAATTCTTCCGAAAGAGGTGCACTTTGCGAAAAATTGAGCGATTTTTGAGCTGAAATCGAATTCAGGTTAACTTCTACGTTCATGAGTCCTCTCATGGCGTAGGGGTAACGCGCCCTAAATAGAGATCAGGGAGTCGTGAGTTCGATTCTCACTGAGAATACGTGTAACTTTTTCGCAAATCTTCACATCAATTTGTCCATCTAATCCAATTGCAAATTATATGTAATGTTTAGCTTTTCGGTAGTTGTTAAACTTCCACTCGGCTGGTTAGCCGTAAACCACGATTCATAATTTAAAAAAAACAAGTATGTTGTTTTTATAACCAAGCTGTATATCAGGCTTGGTTCCAGTAGGGACGTAACGTCAGGAAAATGCAAAATAAGAATAAGAAGAAGAGTATACGTAATCTATTTTTATTGGTAGTTTCGAAATTCAACATGTTGAGTGCTATCTACTACTAAAAATTAAAATGGCGTCAAAATCCAAGATGGCCGCCAGATTTTTTCACTCAAAATAAAACTATTATTCTTTATGCTTCACTAGACTCGAATGTTCCGTTTTTATCAACACGATCGGCAATTTTTAGTTGATAAAAACGGAACCGTGACAAAAACGGAATAATTTTCATAGACAAAACATTTAACAAATTTGAAAATAAAATTGCAATTTTGTCAGAATGATACACATTTTTATCACATAAATGCACAGTATTGATGTTTAGGAGCTGTGAATAGCATTTAGATTGTTCATTCCTAAAGGTTCGTAATGAAAGTTGATTGCAAACTCCTATCAATCAATATAATTTTGTAATAAATCATTATTAGTTTTAGTTTTTTTGGTTAGAATTTCGATAAATGTAATATAGAACATTGTAACGCTAATCACATGAATGTCCTTTGTATCATAACGTGCGTCATAATTGTAAAAATAACTACAAGGAAGTGGATCAAGTTGATCAATGTTTTTTTTTTTAAGAAATATTATACAAGAACCAACTTCTTTTTCCACTGTCCATCCTCATCATTCTGCTTCTTTATCTTTTTGTGTTCTTATAAACACTTCCGCAGTTATCAAATGAGAGCTGCCAAGGCACATTTTTTGTATTTTTGGCCATACCCGATTGGCGATTAAATGTGGAGTTATGATACGAAAGTTTTGCAAACTGAAATGAATATTGAATGTTTAATGTGCTTTGAATTGCCAAAATGTTATCAGTAAAATGATTGTGGGGATCTTTATTTTAAAGTTATTACTACCAACTTCGAATCCAATCAAGAACAGTGTCACCGTCGCCTTTAAGCTTTACGTTAGAACACGGAGAGACTGGCAATAAATTAACCTAAAGTTCTAGTTTTTTGTAAAGTAAAAATAATATTAAATGCAGTGGTCCCCTTCAACCCGTCAAACTTAATTTTGTCATCAAGTAGGTTGCTGAAAAATGGCATGCAACCTCCCATATAAAACGAGAGAATAGTTTTCAGTTGTTTTTCCAGTTATTCCAGAGAATTTTCCAAATCGTTTCCTTCACTCAAACACGTCGGAACACTAGACCAATGCAACAGTGAAAGAATCATGTAAGACTATTAGCCCGTTCTTCAGCCATTTCGTGACATACAAACACCATTCCATTTTTAATGTATTTAGATGTTCATAAAAACACAAAAGTGTATAAACTCTAGAACAAGCATCACCAAATTAGAACTTTTTGGTAAGAAACCCTTTTGTAAAGTTTTATGAATAGGCGTATGGCTGTTGGTATAAGACTCCTAATTAAAATTTTAGTCTTCATGTAGGAAAGGGGTTCATGTCTGCTCAAAGATCAAGATTCCAGTAAATTTGGGATGGTAACGTGCGTGACGTGGAAACGTCCAGTATCAGCAGTTTCTCAAATTGTTAGCCATTTCAGCCTTTCACCCTCTTCTTCGATGCAAACTAATTAAGTATATGGAGACTCCAAAATGTACCCCTTGAGCAGGATCTAATCAATGGCTTCTTCTTCTTCTTCTTCTTGGCGTTAACGTCCTCACTGAAACAGAGCCGGATTCTCAGCTTAGTGTTTTTATGAGCACTTCCACAGCTATTAACTGAGAGCTTTCTTTGCCTAAGTTGCCATTTTCGCATTCGTATATCGTGTGGCAGGTACGACGATACTCTACGCCCAGGGAAGTCAAGGAAATTTCCATTACGGAAAGATCCTGGACCGACCGGGAATCGGTCGGTTCTTTGTTTTGTAGCCGTTTTGTAGCCTTTGTTTTGTAGCCGTGGACTCTAACCACTCGGCTAAGGAACCATCGCTGTTTGCTATAATTTGTGCAATGCTATCGATTTTAAGAGATAGAAGATAATGTCCAAAATATGACGGGGTCGACAGTCTTATTAAAAATTAAATAAGCTCGATCATGTCTCTTGCCATTGCTCAATTATTCTTGAGTTCATCCCTTATAAACAAGAACTGAACATATATGAGATAGTCCATTAATCACGTAAGGGGTTATGCGGGAGGAGGGGGTTTGAGATATCTTACGTTCCATACAATTTTTGTTTTATTTTACAAAAAATCATACCATAGGGGGAGGGGATTGAAAAACCGACAAAATTTGTCTTATGTAATTAAAGAATAGCCCCTATGTCTATCAAACGTTCATAGAAAAGAAAAATAAGAGAAAAGAGAGGTCTCTGCAACTCTGTTAGGTGCGTTTTTAATTAATCACAAAATTCCACTTGTTGCTAGGACATGCCCAGAGCAACACTCGATTGTTGAAGCCATGCCCAATTGTTGTTGGGTTAATCTTGTCCAACAGACCATGCTAAGTTTGAAAACTCCAATCGATTAGTGGATAAGAAGGAGTCAAACCTTATTGAATCGTATATGACTTGACACCTACCTATCGTAGGTTCTCAACATTAACATAGTGTCGAAAATTCATCTCTGAGACTATTGAAAAGCCTTTAAATTGCTTAAAAATAAGAAAGAATCTAAAGATTTTGAAATTAAAAAAAAAAAACAATTTTTATGTGTTGATAAAAACGGAATAGGGTTTCAATGCTAGTAATGGACCCTTTAGTAGCTGAAATTCATTCTCGACGCTCTTCCGCAATGATATCTCAGACGCATAAACGTTTTGTGGAGTCTAACAACAAGTTCAATGTTTTTACTTCACAGTACGCCTATGAAACATACAAAATCATGCGTTTTTTCCAGCGAAATATGCATTTGGAAAACTGTTGTCCGAATGTTTATTATCGACCCTCCCGGGGTCCATAACAGGAATTCACACATTTGACGTTTCCTATTATGGACCCTCCATTTTATTCCCATGTAATCCGGCTATACTGCTGACTAACAATGCAATCGAAGTTCCCCCGGTGAATTTTCATAGGAATAAGGTTGCTTTGAGTGTTAATTTTATGTTTTTCTATAGGGGGTCCATAATACGCAAAGGGTCCGTAACCGGTATCGCCTCCCTAATTTGTTGACGAAATCGGAACGTGACAAAATCGGAGTGTGACAAAATCGGAACGTGATAAAAATGGAACATACCTGTACGTCAAAATCGTAGAACATGATAAAGAAAATCGTTCATTTCATAGGGTAAATACCATTGCTCACCTAGTTTTTGTAGCCTATCTTACTCAGTTTTTTCTCAGCTTTCTGAAGGTGATCTCGGAATTCGAAACAAGCGGTGCGCTAATGGTGAAAAAACGATTTTTCTAACAAAATTCAAGATGGCCGCCAAGTTTATTTTAGTTTCAATTCCCAAATACCAAACATCACTATATAAATATGTTATTTATTACTTCTCGAATAATGTGAAGATGTCTGCCAGAATTTTTTATTGCAATTTTGAACTCTTCAATAATTTACCATTTTATATTAGAATTCCGTCGATAATTTTGCACAAAATTTTCTTCCAAGGGTTGTTAAATATTCTAAAAAATATTTTCATGTTACTTATTCTATGAATATTATACTGTTAAAAAATATAGGATTTCTGTTAAACATCTTCCTGTTAAACTTCTTCCTGTCAAATGTCTTCATAAATATATTTCTGGATTCTAGTAGAAAATAGATTTCTGTTCAAATATTACTTACAAATAAATTCTGCAAATTTGACAGAATATGTTGTTTGATTATTTTTGTTGTTCATAAGGCATGATATTCAGCCTAATTAATTTTCATGATTTTTGGCATGATTCATTAGGTTTTTTCTTTACAGAATGTCCAAAACAATCCTGGAATGATCACGTTTTGATTTCAATTTTAAAATTCTGGTATTATGACAGAAACTGTTGGTACAACTTTATCGAAGTAAAGGAAAATAAGTCCTGATGAAATATATAGTTTTACATCAGACTTTCAACAAAATTTAAATGGTGAGTTTGAACGAACATGTTTTCTAGAAAAATTATTCAATTTGTTTAGATGAGAATTGGATTCGATGTAAATTAAAAGTCAAATTTGAGTCGATATGTGTAGTGAAGCTTCTGGAACAATTTTCATAAGAATATTCTTAGAGCTTTCGACGGGATTCTTCTTCTGAATTCCCTTGAATGATATATTAGAAACTTATGAAGTATTTCTAATACACCTTCTGGTGGATGATTTGATGAAATTTGTGAAAGAATTCCTAGTGGAATTTGACGATAATATTCGAAGGATCACAGAAACAACTGAAAGTGTTTTTAAAGTTCCATCGAATTCCAGGATGAACTTTCCGTAGTTTTGCCAAGTTCCTAAAGATCTAGTAATTTAAAAAATAAACGAAGACTTGTTTGTGGTTATTGAGATATCCTTGAAATATGCATGGAAATTGTGAGTTTAAGTTCTGTCGGCTGCATAATCTCATAGCATAATGTGTCATAATGTTGCCAAAGTTACATTTAATGTTGGCTAACATGTCCCTATCCGCCTAAATTGAATACTTTCACCTATATTTTTTACATTTATATGCAACATCCTGAAAAATTTCTGAGAGGGGAGCCTGGTCCCTCCTGTTCCAGCAAATGGTAAGATTGCAGATTGTGTTGGAGCTTTGCTACCAACACAGGCAAAATACGGGAGGCTTCAATGTGTAACGGCAATCAACCGAAAGCTCAACGCTTTGAGCCAACCCTTCTCCAGTAGAGAATCTAGGTAGAATACAGGACGCTTCGATGCTTACTGACTTTAAAATAGCTTGCTTAATTTTCACCATTTAATAAAATTTAAATCTTGTCGCTCTCTTGCGACGCTTATCCATCTATTCATTTCTATCATTTGCAAAAGTCTCCTATAGACTCCCTTTACCTTTGAGTCGCATGACCGATATAGCCATAACAAAATAGAATACAAAATCATTAGTTTACGTCAAGTAAACTGTCTTTTTGACAAAAATATCAGCAATTGGAAATATTGTAAACTACTGAGATACGATTTTAATATTTTCCTTCTAGAAGTTAGATATTTCTTTATACATGCGATTAGGCTCAAGTTGGCATTTTGATCCATCTTACCCTAACCAGATATCGAAAAAGTGTAAAACAGCAATGCATTCGCACCGGTAGCAATCGTTTGCGAATTATTTGCGCGTCCAAACAACCAGTGCAGTGACATTGGCACGGTCACCACGCCATGGGGTAGGCAAATCGGCATGGCCAAACACGCACATGGCCAGACATGATCCGACACAGTAACTAGCTAGAGCTACCCGAGCAGAAGAAAATCACAAGTCCATAACAATCGCATACCAAACTGAACTATAATGCCTTGACTTATTTTCGATTTTACCCAATGTAGATCACATTGAAGCATAGCATAACAGCTGTTGGTAAGTTTTTTCTTTTTTTTTTTAGATATTTTGCGACAAAATATGAATTTTGTGAAAATTTACAGAAATCTATAACAAAAATTTAAAAGGACAGAAAGTCGAAAAACAAAAGGTCGATAAACAAAACAGAAAGGTCAAACAAATCAAATAAGGAAAAAAATTCCTTCAGTATCAAAATATTTCAGTTTGTTATTGTACAGGTATACATCTACCCATAAAAAATAAGGTTTGGTATTTTGTCTGAGGAATAACATGTTATAGTATAATGATATTCAATTTGATATGGTATTCCTTAACCATGTTTTTCTGCTCGGGTATCGCTGAACTGGACACGACGACGTGGGTTCAGGACAGGCTAATTACGAAATATCATTTTCGATGTGAATCTTCTTCTAATTGCCACCTGTGTTTGCGATTGAGACCCGGTCAATGAATGCCGCATTTATCATCGACCATCGACTGTTGAACCGATAGCCGGAGGAGGTGTGCAAAGTGCAAACCACTGGTCGTCGATGTTTGGTTAATTAGACAAGGTATTATTGATTATCGTGAATCGAATAATCAGTACCGCTGTCACCGGATAAATTGCTTTTCAAAGTGTGGACTCAATCAGGTGATTTATATTTGTTGTCCTGAAGGTCAACACGAGTTGGGTTTTGCAAAACTATAAATTCCTTTACATGTCTATTGGTTTCATTGTACTAAGCGCCAGGTAAATCAACCGCAAATTTGCATGCAAATGATGTTGCTTATGGAATTGTATGGGCAATAATTTCCAAGCTTAAATAATTCAGTTAAAAATACCCACCAAATTGACACACATTTGCATCGCACCGCAGCACATATTCATCATTGGGTCCTTAATTTCCGTATGCTACGTGGTCATGAATTTTTATCGCCATGATCAACTGTCATCATCAATATGCGTCCCCACATAGATACGCTCATCCATGTTAACTAGTGTCTGCTGATGGCAAGGCACACAACAGTTGTCGCACATAAAAATTACGATAATTTATACGATACGGTGTGGCTTACATTGATCGGTTTCTGATTGGGCTGGATGTAGACAATTGTGTTGGTCAGTTGGCGACATACATAAAGTAATTTTAATTATAATCAAAATGATCTAAGCAACCAATATGTGGATATACGTGGAATAACGCTGCATAAGATAAATTGTGATTGTGATAATAAGATAAATTGTGGCAGTCAAGCTCAAATATTGCATAGACATTTTAAGCCATATAATCAGATAAAAGCTTAGGTTGAGAGGATTTGATTAAAGAATAACACAGATTGGTGAATCGATACGGATAACTGGAGCTTAGAAATAATCCTCACAGACAATACATTAGAGAACTCCAAAACAAGACCAACGCAATCACTGAAATGCATGCACAAACACATAGGCAATATCTAGGCTTTATTATTAAGTTGAAATGATCGATTAATCTTTAGAAATAAATGAATTCTACCATGCTGAAAACATGTGCACAGTTTACTGAAAATGGTCGTGTTCTGTGATCGACCAGCTGACCGAGCTGACATTGGATTCGTCAGCTTGTATCGAATTTGTCAATAAAAGTTTTTCGCTCATAACCCCCAATGCTCACAATGAAGCCTAATTGAAATTGAATTCCATAATGAGTAAAAAAGAAAGGCACTAACGATGTGTAGATCAGCATTCTTCTGTAATACATGCATCAAATATCTTCAGCCATTTCGCTGTCTTTATTTCCTCTTTAATTCCACATTACCCCACTCGATGTCCCTCCCTTCGGCTTTTCGCGGGTTGCTCCACCGCCGCAGCTCAATGATGTAAAAGTCGAGTCGATAATGTAAACAGAAGCATGCTTCCAACACCCCCAAGTGCTCCCCACAATCTGTCGAGGCAAGAGTCCTCTCTTGAAAGAGAGATCCCTGTAAATGCGGTGTGTCTGAACCCAATATTAACGAAAGAATTCCAGCAAAATGGCACCCACCATTCGAGAGATAATGTCTTCGAGCATCTGCTTCGTGAATTTGGAAATACATATTTCAAAGAGGAAAAGTGATGTTTTTGATTCCGAAGCGAAGTTAATAAATTAATGCGGCAGGTTTTCAAAAATAAAGAGATATGGTGCTTTGGGATAACACGAGAGCATGGCAAATCGTTCATTTGATAGGGTAAATAGCATTGCTCACCTCGTTTCTGTACACTATCTTGCTTAGTTTTCTCTTAGCTTTCTGATGATGATTTCAGAATTCAAAACGAGCGGTGCGTTCGGCAAAAGTTCGCTGTTCGAAATACAAAATTTCGATACTTTTTTGACAGACACACTTTACACCAGCCATAAACTTATGTTTACAGAAAAATAGACAATAAATTTTAATAAAAAAAACAAAGGCCAAATCAGGGTTAGGGTGCCGATGCCATTAGTAGACTACCTAAGCTATAAAAAATCATAAAAAAATGAAAAGCCTTAACAGAGATCTTTTGGCGTCAACAGAAATATTTCAAGTTCTACTATATGGGAAAAATATAAAAAGAATGACAAAACAAATGTTTTAACATTGAATCGCTTGAGCCACTATTGGTACACGTGTTCCAGTAGTTGCGCTAGTGCTCCAGTAGTAGACGTTCAGGAATGATACAAGGAATTTTAAACAAAATGGTAAATTTTTGCGTTGGTTTAACATTTTTCCCTCGAAACAGCAACTAATATATTTCGAATGAAGTATAAAGGTTATCTCTAAGACTTTTCTTCATTTTTATACATCCATTTTAAAAACTGCTTCTATCGGTTGATCCACTACTGGAACACGGCGGCAACTACTGGTGCAAGGGAGCAAATTTTTTGCGTAAACTCATTTATTTATATGAATCTTTGATAAAATAAAAAGCTGGAATTTGGCAAATCGACTAAACTAGAGGCGATCTATCCACCAAATATAGCATATGTCGTTTTTATCGAAAAATGTACGTTTTATTCCATAGTCCAATCTACTGGTACACTACAACCATTGGTACCGGCACCCGAATTGTAATATACCAAAAACAAGCCGTAATATACCTAAAAATGTGAAATTTTGATGACTTTTTTCGCACAAACAGGCAAATTCACCATATTATGTAGTTTCAAGGCAGTTTACAATTTTTTCGCAAGTTTATAAATGGGTCGAACCTTTGCCCTGCTGATTTGAACTTTTGTGTCACTATGGGCCAAAACTTGTTTCTAAGCATTTAGAGTTAGAGTAGTTACGGTATACTTCGTAGATTGGATACTAGCTATATTCATGTTTTATCTTTGATAATCTCATCTAGACTGCTTTCAGGAACCATGTTTCGGAGTTAACCTTGATCTAATCTGAAACAACAATACCAAAACCATGAATATCGCTATTCCCGGACACGCCCATCTTTACCGTAACTTAACGAGAGGCCTCCGACTCAATGACACCCTCATAAGTGCTACGAAGATGGGGTTTGGGAGAGGCAAGCATGGGAAACATTCACTCGAATATTGCGTTTCTCTCGCTCACATCCACAAGCGGTCAAGTGCGAGATTGCCGTTTCTCTAACCAAGCGGAGTGTTTCAATTTCCAATGCGCTTTCTTCTTGTTCGCCGAGCGACAAAGCGACAAGTTAGACAAAAACGGCAACAGAATGATTCACTACCGACTCCTTGTGCCGAAGGCATCCGATTGCTGTATCGAATGATTCTTTACATTCCGATTCCGCACGAGTGGCATTCGTGTTTGAGAGCTGAAGAGCGTTCACTGACTGGGAATACACAAGGCGAAATGATTCAGTGAACGCAAAATCTGTACATTTCGCAAGAAGCTTTCAGTGATTGAATAGCGAACGCGTTCTTTCGTGTCTCCCATTTAAGGACATATAGGAAGGAATCCCTGTCAAGGCAGTGAAAATGGCTTCCTCACATATACAGACACATTTCTGGAAGTCCACATTATTTCTCAAAATATTTCACTTACCTACACTAAGTTCACTCCCAAATTGCTAACGAGGCATCAGAACACTATTGCCTCACGATTTCAGTAGTTTTAACACAGTAGCTGGTGGAAATTTCATGAACCGTGCTAATTTCCAACGCGGACGTTTAACTTTGCTACAATTGTTTACACTTATCCGCCAGCGAACGAAGAACACTTTTCGCCGAATTTTACCACTTTCACTAAACGTAGAACCTCCAACACAGTTTACTTGTTAATTGAAGAACAATTACTGGTGGATTGCGGATGAAAACAACTTAAAATTTCACCAAACCGTGCTAAAAACAATCACTTGATCACAGAATTTCGCTTTTTTTATTTTTCTAATTTTACGCCGGCTGCTCGCTTGCAGGGCTGTCAGATACGTTGATGGTTACGTACGACATCAAGCAATCTTATTTAGTCTAAGAGGAAGAGACTCAAATTGAGGTAGCGATTACTGGCAACAACATCTTATCAATTATAATTTCACTATCACCAACAAATAGGAGAATATTTTTTATGTACCACTACTTTTATACAGTTATTAGTGGATTCAAAGGAGTTTCACCTTAAGAGCGGATAGGTGCTCTCTCCGCTCCGTATATCTTTTCATTTTCGGTTTATCTCAATCGTTTGCGATTCGTCGGGATTGCGCTTAGCCTAGTAGCGTTCGGCAGTCATTGAACATTCGGCGGCAGCAGATACTTTGCAGATATTTTATCGGTAGCGTTCGGGTGAGTGAGTGAATTTTCCCATGCTTGGGGAGGGGTAGTTAGTCGCTAGGATTCACATGAACAGCTGGCAATGGACCCAGAGCATTTGATATTTAATTGTTTTGAATTTGAACTTGTGAATGCCGGCAATCAAAAGAAAGAAACAATGCTTTATTTACAGTATGAACAATATTGTTTCCCGTGAAAAGAAAATCGCGTGTTTGACTGTAGTTACATTCTGCTCTGTAAGAAACACACCGATCCCTCCGGGGTCATCAAAAAAAAAGAAAGAAACACGCACATGCCGACGGGTCTCGGAAAAAAAATAATGTCCACCTGAAACCGAGTGGCCCGAGAAAAAAAAACCCTTAATGCATGGCAAACTTTGTGACAAGCGACCGACTGCGTCTTTTGCCCGAATCGAATGACCAAACACTACTGACGAACTATGCTTTTTCGTATCGGTATAAAACGAAACCGAGCACGATTCCGTCGCCTGCTCCACGTAGGAGAAGCTACAAAATTGAAAGCCAAAACAGTACTCTAGGCTTGGACTTCTTGATTCCGCGAACGAATATGCAACTGAAAATGACTATTCAGAGGCTGGAAAATTTCTTCAGGAAAGATTTTCTAACCTTGTTCCAATTCCTGGAACACAAAAATATCATTCATTTATACCAAAAGACGAACGAAGCATTTTTGCTAGTGAATTCTCAGATGCACATTTATTTATTTGTCGTCAATCAATAGTAGACCGTTTCATTACATTACATTCAGATAGTATTAAGATAAAAATGTAAGTAATATACTGAATAATTGAATAAATAAAATTAAAAAAAAAAATAATAATCTTATTTGTTCCATAGAAAAGAAAGAATCCCTTTTCAGTGTAATGAAAAATTGAGGCAGAAACAGTTTTTTTTTCAGTTTTTCTTAGCGGTGTAATTTTTCATGAAAAATATCATCCATTCCGACTTATACTTCATTAAAACCAATCCCATATCTTTTTTTAGATGTTTTAGATATTTGCTTTGATTTTCAGATGTTTCAGATGTTTGCTTTGATAAAAAAAAATCTTTGTGTCTACGATGCTTCGATTGGAATATGGGTTTTCAAAGAAAAGACTTATATGGTCATTTCCACAAAATTGGCCATAACTCAAAAACGAATAAAAAGTACATTTCAAAAATTTCAGCGATTAAAGCTTATAAAATTCCCTTCTCAAAAATATATTTTTGAAAGTTTTCCACTAATTGGAACAAAGTTTTTCCGGCTTCTCTTTACGAATTTTCCACCGTTGGGATAATTTTGTGGAAAACTTTCTCCAGTTAATATTTTTTTTTATTCCTGAGAAAATTTGCTTCCATTTTCATAAAAAAAAACTTTGTTTCTACGATGCTTCTTTCTTGAGTTATGATTTTTCAAAGAAAATGCTCAAAATGGCACATTTGCACATTTTTTACAAAATTGGCCATAACTCAAAACGAAAAAAAGTACATTTCAATAATTTCAGCGATTAAAGCTTATGAAATTATCTTCTCAAAAATATGTTTTTGAAAATTTTCCACGAGTTGGAGCATAGTTTTTCCGGCTATTCTTTACGAATTTTTTCAACGGTGGAAAATTTTGTGGAAAACTTTTTCCAGGTAATATTTTTTTTACTCCTGAGAAAATTTGCTTTCATTTTAATAAAATAAACTTTGTTTCTATGATGCTTCGTTCTTAAGTTATGATTTTTCAAAGTAAGTAGTGTCAGGGGAAAACAAAAAAATTCCAACTGAGTTTTCCGGGAAAAAAGGCGACCCTGAATTTTTCTCAATTTTTTTATTCATATATTGATGAGCCCTGCCTGTGGAAAAAGTTTCATGAAAATCTGAGAGCCTTCGGCCCAAACCCGTACGGAAATAAAAAAAAATCCCCATTAGAGATATGTTGGTAAGCTAGATCTTAACTGTATGTTAAACGTTTTTGAATTCTTGAAGAAAATTGAAGTCGTGTCATGTGACCGGCAACTTCGTTTTCCCTCGATATGTGTTATTTTATGTGCTTACAGGTCATCAACATGTCCGCTCCAAGTTTATCAGCAATAACACCGTCAGAATATTATGGTGTCTGACCTTGATCGCACCGCTTTCCATAAAGCTGTCATTAGAGATAAGGAAGACGAAATTGTAATAAAATTTTAAATAAGTTCGGCTCCGTTATGCCAGATGGCGTTTGAACCCTAAAATTAACAAATAAGTAAAACAAAATTAAAGATTTTTTTAAGTTTTTAATGCATTTCAATGGAAAATCGAACACAATTTGTATTAAGGAGTGTATCGAAAAGTAGTCACAAACATTCAAATCGGTATATCTTAGAGCATAGTTCATCTTTTTAAAAGCTTTTTTCACGCAAATCTTCATAATGTCATCAAATATTGAAGCAACTAAAAAAATATTGAATTATATGCAGTTTTAATATGGATACCACAAGGTTTATAAAGCATAAAAAATAAAATCTTGCACAAAATTACATTTTGAAGTGTCTTTTGAAGATTCGATGATTCGTATTAAACAAAATTTATATCAAACGAAATAGGATAAAAAGCTTATTCAATCGGAAAATATGTTTACTTCATTCTGCATGTAAACGGATTTCAAAAAAAATAATTTTTGCTCTTAGAAAGCTCAATTATTGGAATAAGGTCGGTTTTTAAAAGTCACTTTTGTATAATCAACTTTTGAAGCTCTGTCATATATAGCGGTTATGTTTTGCTTACTTTACTTCAAAAAAATGCAAAGAAACTTTTCCAATTAAAAAAAAAATATTTGTTCCAATCGTTCAATATTACCATTAGCGTGTAGAAAGAAAAAATCGAAAAACGAGGTTCTTAAAAATCGGCTTTTTTCGATTTTTGTATTTGCTCTCAAATGCTTGTTAATGTATATTTCAATATATTGTTTGCACTATATCATGAGAGTTGTGACACAGAATATATTAGCATAAACAAAAACCATTTTTTTCTTAAAATTTAACACATTTTTTAACAAATCAATTTTTTCAGAGGTGTGCAAGATTTTCATCGACATCTGTTAGTAATTTGAAAAATTTTCACACAAAATGCCACTTTAATGAGGGGTTCGTAGCCGTGAGGTTACGCATTTCGCTTCATAAGCGGAAGGTAATGGATTCGATTCCCAGCTCCTCCACAAAAAAAAACCTGTCCAGCCACCAGAAGACGCCGCACGGGGGGCCGTGCTTTGGGGAGCACATCCATCCTCCGCCAGTATCAGATGGTGACTGAGACAAACTGACCCTCTTCGAAGGCGGCTAGCCTCAAACGACTCAGGAACACGACAAAATGAACCACCGCAAGAGCAATGGACTATGGATTCTATGGAAATTGATTGGACCAACAGCAGAGCACTCTCCTACCTGCTCAGTGTGAGAGTAAAGGAGTAGAGGAGAGTGATGTAAATATAGACTAGTTAAAAATAGAATCTGAATCGATAAAGAAGAACTATGATTCCGACACAGTGGCGGCCATGAGCACAGAGTGCCTTTCAAATAAACATAGGGAATAAAAAAAAATGCCACTTAATTGAAACAATATCACCACAAAATAACTTTTAAATACATTGCTAATACTTCTGATAAAAAAAAATGTTTGTGGGTTCAACCCAATATTTTGAAACTGTTTTGAATGTTTGCGACTACTTTTCGATACACTCCTTAGAATGCAATAATTCAATAGCGGCCTGCTTTCATCAAGAATTTGTTATCTCAAAGTAGCCTTGGAACACTGAATCTTGTTTCGAAAATTAGTCTTTCAGCGTTAGATAGTTTTTCAGCGAATGATACATTCTCATTAACTGTGAACTGAACGGAAAACAAAAATGAGATTATAAATTTGCCTCGATTTATGGACAATTCTATGATATGGACAATTTTGAAATCAAAATGTCCACTTATTCGAGGTTTACCTGTACCTTATTATTTCCACACCTGTCAAAAAAAGAATGTTTAAACATATCTAAAATTTCAAGAAAAATTGTTCTATGTTTGTACAAGGATGTTCTTTGGAACAATTCTCACGACGTAGTGAAAACAAATTGGAAAATTCATTAACTAGCATTTGTTTTCTTTTAATTTTCTCTGTCTACACGTTAACGGCAATATTGACATATTAGAATGGAACAAAATTTATAATTTTGATTAAAAAAGTATCTATACATTATAAAGAAAAGTAGTAAGCAAAAAATGGTGCCCAATTTATTTACAGCCATATTCGACTGAACTTGAGAAAAGTATTATGAAAAAGCAGCTTTAAAAACCGATCGTATTGCTATAATTAAGGTAAGGTATGCTAAGGTAGAATAATATTTTTGTAGCTTCCGTCATGTATTGAGTGAACATATTTTTGATAGCACTACCCTTCCATCCATCTTGGTTTGATATAAGTTTTGTTCAATACAAATAATCGGATTTTCAGAACACATATAATAATGTATTTTTATGCAAGATTTTGTATCAATAATGTATGAACCGTCATACAACTGTATTGAGACAATATAGGGAAATTTACGTGTTCTAGGCAAATTAAGCTGATGCCGCTCTTCTTTTGTTATCTTCTCGTACATACGCACACAAATTACGTGTCTATCTGTTCCCGAGGAGGAAAGAATAACTCGCAATAACTTATGCATACCCTATTATGGTATCATACCATAATTAGGTATTGTTCAGTTGTCAATACCTCATTTTGGTATTATGATGGTATTTGAAAAAATATGTTTAAAACAATTAAAAATACTTCATTTCGGTATTCGATAGGTATTGAGGACTGCTGGAGGTATTGAACTATTATTGGAAAATTTAACTTTTATATGAAAATCCATCATGTATTATTTAGGTATTACAATACCTGATCTAATTATCAGCTTGATATTTATAGAATATGCAGAGGGTATTATTTGAGGTATTGAACCTCTTATACAGGGCTCATTCATACCTCATTCAGGTTGTAAGTATTGGGAATTATCTGGTATGGAATACCTCAATTTGGTATTCAGTAGTTATTTTCTTCTGCTCGGGTTTACATGTATGTATTTTGTACCGTATTCATTTGAGTTGATGACATCTCTGGCGAAATAGTTTGTTCAGTCTCGGAAATCTCGACAGTGGGAAGCTGACAGAACAAATTATCGTTTGAATGTTTTCATTGGTTTGTTTTGATAAAAAAAATACTGTGCATATGATGTTTTAATTTTGATTTCCGATAAAGGTCGAATGGTCGAAGTCGTAAATTACCCTATTTTTCAATATAATTTTAGTTTTTCCAATAGTTTATGATAAAGATTATCTTGAAAAAATAAAGCTTCATAGAGATTAACTATGAAATATACTGTTTAGAATGTTTGCGACTACTTTTCGAAATTTTTTTCAATTATTTTACAAATCGTTAGATAATAGTTTATACTTTGTGGATATTCCTTCAAAATATCCCAAAAATTTCATATCGCTATAACCCTCGTTTCACTCGTTGAAATATTTTCAAATTCAAGAAGAAGATGCTCGAATGCTATGTATGATTGATGGACCTTTATTAGTTTTCGTCAATAACGCTTACAATCACACCGTGTACATAGTAGCGAGTGACACGAGGAGCAAGACTATCCGCATCCAGAGCGGGAGCTTCATCAGGCAAAGCCGACTGACGCCTGTCACTGACTGGGACCTGGATGGCACCGGAAGAAGGGTGAGGGTGGGATGAAACAACGACAGACGAGCAACGCGAGGAAATATGATTCCTTCTTCACCCACATTCTTTGGGAGGCCGATCCCAAACAGAACAGCACTCGGATGTCAAGCCGGGCGCGCAATCGAAAGAAAGCCACTGAACTGGAAGAGTGCGAAGGAAGCAGCCCCGCCTCATTCGTTCGTCAGAAGGACGAGCGAGAATGGCGTGAAAGCACAGGCCAAGGAAGGAAAACTCATTTGAATGTCAAAGTAAACACTTCACCCATCTAGTCATAAATAAATTGATTTTCTCCGTTTCGTTTCCTTGCACTCAATGTGCTTTCTTCGGCCGTAGGTACATACAAGATTTGCGATGGTGGTGGCTTTTGGTGCAAGCATAGATGGGCGCCCCTACAGGTGCCAAGTAGATAGTGTGCTGCAAAGCAGAGAACCTTCGGTTTTTATGAGCTGTGGTAGACCTTGAGAAAAATGGCATTGCATGCGAAGAATGTAGATGAGAAATGATCACGGTCAGAGTTCCATTATGGATTGTGGTATTTTTGGAACATTGGTGGACAAATGAACCGTCGTTGGATGACATATGGATTTTCGAACAGAGTTGTGATTACCTTTTCCAGAGTTCTAGCAGAACTGATTTAAACGTTATATCTCAATCCTGTTTAAGATTGTGGTAGAAATATGTTCAGGATGTTGGATAATGCTCAGGAATCCTGAACAGGATTCTGTTGGAATCCTGAATAGGATTTTGTTGGAATCCTGAACAGGATTCTGCTGAAATCCTGAACAGTATTTTGCTGGAATCCTGAGCAAGATTCTACTAGTATTTTGACCAGGATTCTGTTTAAATCCTAAGCAGGATTCTGCTAGAATCAAGAGCAGGAATTTGCAAAAATCAAGAGCAAAATTCTGCTACAACCCTGAGCAAGATTCTGCTAGAATCCTGAACAGGATTCTGCTAGAATTCTGAACAGGATTCTGCTAGAATCCTGAACAGGATTCTGCTAGAATCCTGAACAGGATTCTGCTGGAATCTTGAACCGGATTCTGTTGGAATCCTGAACAGGATTGTGTTGGTCACAATGCTGGAATCCCACATAAGAGTCTGCTGAAAATCTTACATTTAATTCCGCTGGAATCCTGCACATGACTCTGCTGGAATCCTGAACCGGATTCTGTTGGTATCCTTAACAGGATTCTGTTGGAATCCTACACATGATTATTTTGGAATCGTGGACATTGCTGGAATTTTGAACAGAATTCTTCAAGGATGTTAAATGGTAACAATAACGAAGAAAATTAACAACGAATTAGTAATTACTCTATATGTTTTGAATCTAGTTTTCTGACCTGATTAAACAAAACAAAAATTGTTGGATTTTACCTCAAATATGTTCAACGATAAGACAAAACTTATTTTAAAGGCTAAATTTTCAAAAATTTAAACTAGATTGAACACGCGACAAGCTTGAATAGTGTGCTTTTACCAGTTCATCTAGCACGGAGTGTCACCCCCTTCCAAACAGCTTCTGTGAACCCAATAAACATGCAAACACATACGTAATCAGTTTCAACAAACTCTCGTCTCGGCACCCGTTCCAGATTGGGTGTGTTCCAGTATTGGGTTCAAACCAACAACGACAAGTGAAGCGTCTGCCACACATCACCAGCAGAACCAATCCACCCAACCCGACTGGAGAGTTGAAGGCGTTTGTCAGTTTCTCGCCGCACGTGGGACGACCGTTATTCAGAGTGACATTATGTATACAAATAATCCCCCATCCGTTTCAACCGAACGCTAGCTTCCATCCTGCATGGAATGGTGGGTGATGTGATAACATTGCTACAGGGGCAATCATCAACAGGTCGGTCCCCGGGAGTTCGTATCGTGCCCACGGACCAGAAAACACCATCCATTCGCTAGCATCGCCGCCATCGCTTCCAACCTGACCTTGGTGGATGTCACACGCTACACTTTAGGATGGCCTATAATGTCAAACGACAGAAATATTGAATAACATTCCAGATTTTTTTTTTCAATTTAACCCCAACAAGCAACCAATTCAGTGGAATCCGTCATCTCTAAGGGGGAACTTGAAGTTAAAATTTGTTAAGTTCGAGAGGAGAAAATCGATCGGATATGTAAGAAAATCTGTTCCAACTGAAATTCAGTTTTCCTCCTGGAAGGAACCCGAAAAATTAAGGGTTAAGAACATGCTTACTAGGAAAACAGCACCCCAAGTAACACACATGGCACAATTAAGAAATTGATATATGACTAAATCCGGTCATATAATCGTTAACCTGCCTCAAATATAACATTTGAGCAACTTGGGTCCATGTCAAAATTAAAATTCAAGTCCAATATTTTTGAAAAATGATTCAACTTACAAAATATGATTGAAGTCGGAGCACTATGAAAAAAAAAACACATTTTTTGTGGAGCAATCTGTTCCAACTTTTTTGTTTCTTAAAGAAGAATTCCACTCTATTTCAGTCTTTTATCTATTATCTAGTATTGATATTAACAAAATGTTTCACCTACACCGCACCCTATGACCAAATATGTTGTTAGAACTTTTTTTCCCATATTTTTTTGATTTTCTTTTTACAAACTTCGTGCTTGTTGAGCCCCCTGTGAAGTTGACGAATCCTACTCAAACTATTATATGAACCTATAGGGGTCCAAATGAACAAATTTAGGGGGGCTTAAGTTGTAATTTTAGAAGTTCGATCATTTTGGACCACCCTGATGTAACACGCTTAACCCGTTTTCCATTCAAAATGGCATGTGGAGGCTAATCTTCACTTGTGTGGTCAATTAAAATGCACATTTTCGGTGGAATGATTTTGGCTTTCAGTAATCTGATTTTCAGTGAATGACGGGGGTAATAGTTCGGTAAAAGCATTAGTTAATGGGATTTAAAATTATTTGTTACAGGATATAACATTACCAACCAAAGTTCATGAAAAATATTACACAAAATCGCTCTTTCGGACCAACACATTGAGAATCCCGGGATCTAAAAAATCTTGAATCCCAGGATATTTTCGAAAATTCCGGGATTTCCCGAAATTGTTGAACTAGAAAATACTGTTGTATTATTTTCAAATAATGGCACAAGCAACATGTTTTTCCGGAAACTGTTGATACAGGAATGTATTTTAGTTATTGCATTTAGCTTACTAAATAAGAGTTTTTATTGAGCTTTAAGGCCACTTATGCTTGAACTTGTTTTTTTTTTTCTGGTATGTTAGTTACGTAATGTTCCAAAAACTATAAAAGGCTACTCTACGGGTTGATCCATTTGCAATAAATTCTTTGGTGCTTAAATTATTTATCATATTAATATATTATTAATGCCATTTGATTTTTCCGTACTTACTGCAGTTGACTTCAACTGCAGATAGGTGAAATTTTGATGAATGAAATCTAAGACAGCATTGTTTTAGTCTATTATAGTTCCACTTAACCTTCGGAACAGGTTTGGGTATTGTGAAACTGCTCTCTACTATTAATAGTATAACCAGTGCTGGGAATAGTAATAGTAGTAGGCTTGAATTTCGCGAAACTCACGTGGCTCTTCCCTGTACAGTAGTTCAAAAACGTGGAACTCATCAAGTAGCCTATGTTCGGTGCATGAATTTTCTAAATCGTTAGTGTCATTGAAGGCTCTATTGCAATTTTAGGGATAACTTTCCGTTCTATGGTTGAACAGAAAGCTACCGCAGCAATCATATTACTGATTTGCACAAAACATCATCGATCGGCTGCGATGATACCTTGGAAACCACGCTAATGACTGTTGTTTTCTACTGTTTTCAAAGCTTTGCACTCTACTAGCACACTTCGATTAGATGGCTCCCACGGCATAAAAATCAACAAGGCAGGCTCTTTACTGATGTAAATATCAAGTTTGATTGTAAACATGTGACGTCACTCCTATCGTACCATACACCTTCCGGATCACTAGATCATTTTTTTCGAAAATTTGTTCGAGGTGGATAAGAATGACGTCGTCAAGTAGCTGTCAGTTTACGGAATATATCACCTTCCTAATATAGTGCACCGTGGATGGCTCCTTTCAATGATACAATGATTTTCAAGCCTGCGGTAGAACTTTGACAGCTGCGGTAGAACTTGGCGGCTACCGCAGAACGGAAAATTTTCGAAAGAACCGTAATAAATGCGGGAAATGCAGCGGGAAAGCAAAAAAAATAACATTTTTCAACAGTAATTTTGGGTTGCCCATAGCAACGGGTGTTTTGCAATTTTCAAGGCTTTTTGCCTACAGCAGCGATGGGCGTGAGTTTTGTGAGGAAGTAATGAACTGTAATTAAATTGATAAGCAGGCTTAGAGATATAAGAAATAAGCAGGCTTAGAAAAATAAGAAACAAACAGACTGTCAGTTATTGGTCTAATCTTGGCTCGCAAAGATGCATCTCAAGTTAACTACAATGGCGCAGTCGGTAAAACAAATGTGATTTAATTGGAAAACATCGAGCAACTCTGGCTCTTAGAAAATGAAGCCTGACCCAATTATTAAAAAAAGTAGTCTCCGACGGACATGGGCGGAGATGAAAATTTATGATTTCTGATAGGAATAGGCAGAAATCTGTGACAGAAAGGTCTCTGATGGATAAAGGCAGAGAAAAAAGATACTGACGGAAATGGGCAGTAATCTTCTAACAAAACTGGTCTCTGATTAGACAGAGTTTACCTATAAGTGACAAATGTAAATCTTGTTTTGGGCGGTAGAAGAAGAAATAGCCTACAATTGTTTGAAATGACAAACTTTCAGTGTCATGACCGGCAAGCGGATTTATGAAAGTTTTAAGGTGTTTCCATGGAACTAATAGATCCCATGTTGTAAAATAAATGATTCTGGTTTGTTTGACGAATAGCTGTAATAAAACACTACAATATGCAGAAGTTTCCACCTTGAAAATTCAGCAACTATTAAAGATGGTACAAAACAAGTTTTGTTCAATGTCGATGAAATTGAAGTGTCTTTGAAGAACTTCCAGTCTGGAAATTCATGAAGAATCACGTAACATGTGGGGAAGTCCTTTTTTGATTTTTTTTTGACACGTCCAGATCGACAGAATTGTTACGGAAAGTATATATAGATTTTTCTATTTCTGAGAATGTTTTTTCAATATGCTAGAGATAAACCACTGAATGCATATGGCAGCAAAAAAAATCTAGGTTATTCTATGAAATAACTTCCATCAGATTAATATTAATCGTGTCATATTATGTAAGCTGAGATCAGCACGTCTCGCCTCAAATTTGATAGTATTTGATGATCATTCCGTTGCTAACGGAGTTGATCTAATGAACAAAATCCAATCAATTTGGTGTTTCAATACAGCTTTATGAAACAGTGCTACATATGTTGAACCTTATATTAAGTGGTTCATGTTCAAGATACGGGTTAGCTCGTATGGCTATGTTTGTGCTTTATGATAGTACATTGTAGAACACATCCATGTACATTTCAATTAGGACCATTGCATGTTCATCCAGAACTTTTCTGTAACCAAGGCAATGATATCTAAATGAAAGATAAATAATTTATGAACATTTTATTGCCTTCAATCGTGACATCAACATATGCTCACAATATCGATGTACGATGTATGATATCAGAAAATAAATTTCGCTGTGGTCACGTCGGAAATTTCGTGTGAAAATTACTATAATTGCAGAAGCAGTCGAAGAACTAAAAACTACAGTATGTTTAGTACCTTGTACTGTAGATTACTAGGCTCCAGTATTCAAAGTTAGTAAAATTGTTCTTCGTAGAAAGCTACCAAATTCGAATGGTTAGTTGAATAAACCATCTAAAAATTGTCAGTATTTGTTTTAAATACTACTAGAATATTGTTGTATACTATGAAAAAACAACATAAGGATAAAAAGCAGACGAGGACGGTGAATAAAAAAAACAACAGAAAATTTAATCATTGGAGCACAATTTAAAATGGCATATAATTCAAATTTCGTAGCATCTTTGGTGTTGAAATTCGATGAGCATTGTTCAACGACACGATTCAATGAAATCCATATTGAACGACTGACTTCGTTGTGTGAATCGCCAATGAATACCGCTATGAACAGCATTCGTTATAACGCAGAACGTTCCACAGTTTTAACCGTTCGAAGGGAGATCAAAGTGGATAAGCAAGCAGACTTACACTTACAAGAAAATTTTGGAGCATCGCTGATCATAATCAAGTAAATATGCGGTTGAGAAGTAAAATTTCTAAAATTAAAGCTGGAGAAGATCTGTTGGAAACTTCAACGGAACGATTTCAGAACAGGATGCCTGATGAAACGTCATCGGATGTTTAGACTGTGATGTATCAATAGTATATATAATTTCACAAACAAGTAATCTGATGAAAAAGCCGTTACCGATTTGTGTAAGTACATCAGTACTATGAAGCTTGAAGGGATTACAATGACTCTTACGATTGATACCAATTACAGTACCGTTGGTGCAGTAGAATATCAAAATTGACCAAAGGGAAAATCGATAAAATGATGTAGATAACGTTGGAGTTTTGAATAAGGTGTAATATCTAATAAATAGTCATTCTGTTATACAAAAGTTTGAAATTGTACGTCCTACAAAGTTTCAATGTAAAGTATTGCAATCTAATGCTACGGAAGCACATTCTGTGGATCTTATTTTTGAGGCTTTTATGCTTGGAAATTAGCCAATTTGTTTTCGAATTGAACTCTTAAAAATAAGCCACGAGAGACCTTCAAATCGATGTCGATGTAAAAAATTTCACATCACATTGTTATCAGTAACATTACTGTTATTATTGTGGCTTTTCGCCCTCGGCGAGTTTACCTCTGAATATTTGATTTTGGGTATATCCTTCAACCGTTTAAAGTGAAAATAACACATTGGAAGACTAAATTTGTAGTTGAAACGAACTTTCAAATTGACAATCTCAATTGACTTCGTATAATATTTGGGTAAATTGGAATACATTTTGCTAAGAATTGTGATAAAAACAGAATGAATTATATCTGAAATAAGCGTATTTTGTACATTTCTAATAATAAGAGAAATAAAACACTGAATTAGATTTAAAAAGGAGTAGGAAAAGAGAGTAATGTGAGGAAGTAATGAACTGTAATTAAATTGATAAGCAGGCTTAGAGATATAAGAAATAAGCAGGCTTAGAAAAATAAGAAACAAACAGACTGTCAGTTATTGGTCTAATCTTGGCTCGCAAAGATGCATCTCAAGTTAACTACAAGTTTCACTGGCTTCGCTGACTGTGATTGGCTTTGTTTGACTACTGTAGAGTGAATTTCAGAATTTTTCCCAACCCTGAATAACTAATAATATATTACTAATAAGACTAAACAAAGTTTCAATACGCGCTCTGGTCTATTTTTGTCCCGGGATCCCGGGATTTTTTTTTAAATAATCCCGAATCCCGGGATTTCTTCGAGTCCGGGAAACAAGACCCTCTAATTGAGATGCTTCCAAATTGCAAATCATCGTTATGTGTCATTTACTTTGCAAAAACGGAAAAGAAATTAACAAAGAAGCAGTTTTTCAGAATGTGTTGAAATTGCCCTAATGATATATTGCTCGTGAATTACTTTATGCGAACCGTACTAAATTTCCGAGCAAAGTTTAATAACGATAAGATAACACTTTGATTTGTCGGATAACTAGCATTCAATAACTCAGTTTGTTTTAGTTTTGGTAACATAATAAACATGAAAATATACAAATAAACTTATAATAATATCTTACTAAGTTATCATTCGAAACAGGTCAATTTTCTTTAAACATTCATTTTCTCGAATGGATAACTCTTTATGTTATCAGTTAGCTGTAAAGGTCAATGAATGACCCCAAAATATTGATGTTTACCCGTCGATGACATCCTGAATCTGACAGCTCCAAACTCCAAAAAATACAAAATGAATTGGTCGGTGTTCAGACAGACTGAACCAAGTGTTTACTAATGCTTTCAGGAGAAAGTACCCCAGGCATTCGAAATATCAAAATATTTGCATTATTTGTTGTAATAATAAAACTTATCTATTTCATAATAATCTGTATCTGATAGCAACGGAAAAATCTGATAGCAACGGTCTGTCTGAACACCGACCAATTCATGGTAATAAAACCTGTTTTTTCTATGTTAAGCTGTCGTTATTTGACTCTGCTTATGTTTGTGTGTAACTAAGTTTAGGGTGGTACACAAATTAAGTCACGCTAAATTTCAACTTTTTTGACACCCCCCTCCCCCCTTTTCAGGTGTTTTGTACGAGTCTTCTGACAATTTGTCACGCTTAGCTTGACCCCCTACTCCCCCCCCCCTTGGAGCGTGACGTAATTTGTGCATTACCCCTAAGACGTGCAATGCTTTTTTTTATTTTTTTTCAAAAGATAGAGTAATGACATGTTTAGTAACAAACATGGGTTTTTGCATAAGAAACAGCTCAGTAGAAAAAATGTTAAAAATCTTGTGCAACAATTATAATGAAAAATATGATTTAAGGTGTCATTCACATAGAATGACATATATCTGAAAAGTATAAGAAATATAAAAATCGTGTCTGCGAAAGCTTGCTTCAAATGGTCACTTCTACAACTATGACAAAGTTGTCCATATGACTATTTACATGTACTGAAAACATAGTGTTTCCATCTCACTGCTAAGTGGATGGATCACAAAACGTTCTGCATTAAAATATGCATCCGAAGAAGTTTCTCCGAACCAACTATTTCACTAAAATCAAGGGTTCTTATGCTATTGCTTTCTAAATGGACGAAATAAATCAAAATGCATTGGTTAGAGTGGTTAGAGTGAAGAATTTAGAAATTCTTCGATATACTTGGTAGTTTTGCGAAGGGAAAATGTAAAATATATGTATACAATAAACAATTATGTGTAATATTGCTGCCATCAGTCCCGAACGGCTACTACTGGAGCACTAACGCAACTACTGGAGTACGTGAACAAATAGTGGCTCAAGCGATTTCATGTGCGAAAAAAAATTATCATTCTTGTTAAGGTATCTTGGGGGAAGTGTAGCAGTGGGGTAAGTGGATCATTTGTCCGTAATAAGAATAAATACTTTAATATTTCGAATGGGGTAAGTGGATCATTTGTCCGTAATAAGAATAAATACTTTAACATTTCGAATGTTTTTACACCTTTGCTTAATTTAAGGTTATATTTTCACGTACACACTGATACTACTGCAAAACTGATACTAAACGTGCACTAACACAAGCAAATTTGCTGACTGCAAAAATCAATTCATTTTAAAGTTGTTTTCTGTCGATAAAAAATCCATTGTATCTCTGCCTAAAATCGAAAACTAATAGTTTTTTCAACACATGATGAACATTTCAGTTCTAATTGTATGAATCATAATGAAAAAAATGTAATTTTTGTAAATAAATACAGATATATTGGTCATGGTACACTTACCCGCACTTTTTAACGGGATGGGGTAAGTGGATCAACTATTGTTATCGAATATTGGCAGACTATTTACGCGGATTTGAATAAGCTTTAGTGTCATCAAGTGTTGTTATCCTTTTCCATTTTTCATTCCTAGCCTGAATTTGCCAAATTGACCTGAGAAAATTTCAATTATTCCACCTAAAAGTGTTGTACAGTCTTTCTAGTACAAAAAAATGAAAATTGAAAAATTCTAACATAATTTTTCGTGGTTTTCCTAAGCTGAAATGCAAAAGAGCAAAATATACAAATTCTCCAGCTGAAAGCATATTATCGTACGTTTTTTGACCATATTGATTGTTCTAGACAGATGATATAAATATTTCCATAAATAGAATAAAAAGATTTCAGTATGTTGAACAAAAGTAAATGTATTAATATTTTTAAACTACGAGTGTCTTTCGAAAACTCAGGTATATAAAATGGATGAATTTTCTCCAAACTATTCTAGTTACATCTTTTGTTTTTGTTCGAATCAGTGTAAACTAATGTGCAAATATTTCCCATAATATTTTGATAAAATAAAGTTTTTTTTTTTAAGCTATCAAAATATATAACATAGCACTTATAACAAGAATAACAGTAATATCAATCTTACCATACATGATTACATCACATTTGTTTTGAGAATAGAGTTTTTTTTAAAGGTGATCCATTTACCCCACCATGGTGGAGCAAGTTGATCATTTGACGCAAATTTTCAAGTACCTCATGCTCAATACATAACAATCAGAAAAATCAAAATAATTGACGATTTGAAGTATAATAGTCCCTCATTTAATAACAGTACCCACAGACCCTCCCCTAAAACCCCTGTACAGAGCGAAAATATACCCAAAGCCCCACTGCGTGCGGTATCTCCTGGTTCTGCCAACAAGCGAACCTTAAGAGACATCTCACCCGACAGAGTTATAAACGCACAAACCGTTTCGAAACAACAGCGGCGGTCACTTCCTAGAAGCGGCCATGTCAAAAAGTCTTAATTGCTTTCCCCGCAAAAAACATAACTCAGACGATGACCGATCCCTGTACAACGCCCGAACACAACAGCAATACCGCCAACAACGATAAGCCTTTTTCGAACTTTGCACCGGACAGTCGAGGCACCTTTGGACCGGAAGCAAAACCCCAACCGGAACCTCAGGACCGACCTCGGCGTTCGAGCTGCGAGACGAACGAAAATCTAATCAGAAACAGTGCCTCGGGTAGCCGGAGCACCGGAAGACCGGAAGTCATGCCCCCACCGGAACGGCCGGAGCGACTTCGGTGCCCGATGGACGAAGATGCAATTAATGCGAAGAAAAATCCAACGATATCCCCTGGTAGCTGGAGACCCGACAGTGCGGACGTCCTTCCCACACCGGAACTGCCGAACCACCTCCAGCGCCGGAGGGAAGTTGAAGGAGGGACGGACAAAGGTCAACCAACCTATTCCCCTCAGGACGACGAGGGAAGTGAAGCCTTAGTTATTGTCGGGACGCACAAGGGGAGTAATCCTCGTACCCCAAAGGACTCCGTGGGAAGCAAGTCGTGTGCAGTTCACAGCAACCCTCGAAACAGCACTCCTGGGCACCCCGAGCACCTCAACTCGGGCGATAAGTCCCATCACGCTATTCCCCATCCCATTGTATCAAATCCCCCAGCGGAAAGTTCACCGTCATCTACCATCGATGGATCTCTGTCTTTCGCTGCTCCCGCAACGAATCCCCTACCAATTCATTTACCTGTAAATCAGGTCGCATCGTTCCAACGGCAGTCCAGGCACCGTTATGGCAGCAGACCCTACAGACAAACTTCGTACAATCGTAGCCGTGGCTCATCGATTTCCGAAACCTATCATCCTACGCCTGCACTCCCAAAGCCAGTCAACATCTTACTTCAGTGGAATATCAACGGTTTTTTTAATAACCTCGCGAACCTGGAGCTTATCACAAGTTCAACTACACCATGGTGCTTAGCTCTGCAAGAAGTGAACAGGGTCACAACCGAACAGCTTAGTCGATCTCTTCGTGGTCAATACCGTTGGGCCCTCTTTCGAGGTACCAACCTAAGACATTCCGTTGCAGTCGGAGTCTTAGCCTCAATTCCTTTTGAAGTCCTTAGGCTCGAAACCGACCTTCCAGCCGTTGGAGTGCGTCTCCATGGACCATTCATCATCAGTGTAGTAAACATCTATATTCCCTGTGGTGCCCAACCAAATCTTCAAGAACAGCTCCATAGACTCCTTGAAGCAACAGCAGATCCAGCTCTGCTAGTTGGTGACATGAATGCCCACCATCCAATATGGGGCGGGCAACGCACTGATAATCGAGGAACCTCTCTACTACATGTCTTCGAAGAACACGATCTCATTGTCCTCAACAATGGATCAAATACCTTTCTCAAAGGAAACTCCGCATCGGCTATTGACCTGGCTGCGGCTAGCCGGTCCTGTACCAATCGATTCCATTGGAATGTTGACTCCGACCTTCATGGTAGTGATCATTACCCTATTCACATTGCTACCAACGTCGCTCCACCGGCGACCACTCGTCGTCCAAGATGGTTATATGAAAAAGCCGATTGGGATAACTACGAACAAACTTTCCGGAATTCATCTAGGGGTCGCGAATCTGCCCATTTGCAAGAGCTCACTGACATTATTAACAAAGCTGCCAAGTCTTCCATACCCCGCAGCAGTAACCAACCGGGTCGCAAAGCACTACATTGGAGGACCGATCACACTCGGATAGCGGTAAAGGCCAGAAGGAAAGCATTACGCGCCGTCAAACGCATTCCCATAGGCGATCCTAGCAGGGAGAATGCTTTGAACTCATACCGAAGCTAGCACAGTGAATGCAAAAAGATCATTGCAGACGCCAAACGCAATAGTTGGGAGAACTTTCTGGATAGCATAAACGCATCACAAACTTCATCTGCCCTCTGGACTCGAGTAAATGCCCTCAGTGGCAAAAGAAAGACAAAGCCTCTGACTCTCCGTATTGAAAACTCGCACATCTCTGACCCCTCAACGGTAGCTAGAATCCTCGGCGAATACTTCGCCAGCTTGGCTAGTGTAGATAGCTATAATGATAGCTTCAAGCGTCGTATGCAGCCCACCATCAGCTCAGTCACTACCTTTCCCGTTCCTGATGACCCAGAAAACTTGTTGATAAACCAACCATTTTCAATTAGTGAGCTTCTTTTCGCACTCAAATGTTGTACCGGAAAATCTGCCGGCCCGAAGGGCATTGGTTACCCACTTATAAAAAACCTTCCTCCTTCGGGTAAGTTGCAGCTATTAGAACTTATGAACAAATTTTGGCTCACTGACACCTTCCCCCCGGAATGGCGGGAAAGTCTCGTGGTTCCCATTTCCAGAGTAATGCAGAAACCCACGACCCATCCAAATACCGACCGATTGCTCTAACCTGCTGCATGTGCAAGGTGATGGAACGGATGGTTAACCGGAGGCTGAAACAATTTTTGGAGTCCCAAGACTTGTTGGATCATCGGCAACACGCCTTCCGAGCTGGGCATGGAACAAGCACTTACTTTGCCCAACTTGGCGACGTCTTACACACAGCGCAGTCGGAAGGCTTACACACCGAAATTGTCTCATTGGACCTGTCCAAGGCCTTCAATCGAACATGGACCCCGCTAGTGCTACGTCAGCTAGTTGAATGGAAACTATCGGGTCACATTCTGCGATTTGTCCAAAACTTCTTGTCTGAGCGATCTTTCCGAGTCATTGTTGGAGACTACCTATCCGACTCCTTTCCCGAAGAGACCGGCGTGCCACAGGGGTCCGTTATAGCTGTCACACTATTCTTGATAGCAATGAACAGCGTTTTTCTTACCTTACCGAAAGGCATCTATGTATTCGTATACGCTGACGACATACTCATTGTCGTCTCCGGCAAAACCCCAGTCCACGTCAGGATCAAGGCACAGGCGGCAGTTAACGCGATCTTCAAATGGACCACTGCAACTGGTTTCGAGCTCTGCCCATAACTGCATATTTGTAACATTCGACAAAAGTAGGCATTGAGCAAATGCAATACCCAATGTGCATTTCAAGGCAGTATGGGAGGAAACTAAAATTTCTAAAAATTACCAGGAACTCAAAAGTGCTTATTTGAGGCTGATATTTTGTACAACTCATATCGCATACTAGGTGAATTGTCAGAAAATAGTTCTGATAGAAATTTTATTGCTATCACATTACGAGGCTCATTTATAATCTCAATGTGACTGTTATGCGGTTATAATTACCAATGTGACAAAACAACTTGGTATTTTTTTCGAATTTTCTAGAACAATCTCATAGATTTCAGTAAGTTGATCGAAAGTATTTATCATTTGATGACTCTCCATGGTATTAACTCCATTTTGTCAAAAATGTCGAATGTGACTGTTTTGCAGTTATGGGCAGAGCTGTCCGCCCCTAAAAGTGTTAGATGCCACGTCTTTCCCACTAACCACCGCATATCCGTACCCATAAGTATCAACGGTCAACGCGCCTCAACTTGATTCGAACAATCTCTCGCCCTCACCGCTTGAACAACCGTAACATCCGTTTCCGCGTTGCGCATGCCATTGTTGACAGCCGATTAACATATGGCCTTGAGCTAACGTGCATTGCAAGGGAACGATTAATAACAACACTCGCACCACTGTACCATGGATACATTCGCATCATATCCGGACTTCTTCCATCCACGCCTGCTGACTCTGCTTGCACTGAAGCTGGCCTCCTTCCTTTCCGCTTTTTTATATCCGCAGTGATTTGCAAAAAAACCGCTGCCATTATCGAAAAAACAATCGGGGACGACAGGATCTGCCTCCTCACTGAGGGGAACAGTATCCTCCGCACTGCTGCCAATGTAGATTTCCCCCCAGTGGCCAGGATCCACTGGAATGGAGACATTTGTTGGCTTTCATCTAAACCTAACGTAGATAGCACGATTGGAAACCAGTTTCGTGCTGGGGACAACTCAATAGCTCTTCGGACAACCGTTCTGGACTGGCTACGCACAAAATATCTAAATCATGGTCACAGATACACCGACGGATCTCTTTCCATGAGAGGCGTCGGCCTTGGCGTCTTCGGCCCTAATATTTCAGTTAGCCTTAGTCTGCCACCACTTTGCTCGATATTCTCAGTGGAAGTCGCAGCCGTGTATTTAGCAGCCACTACACCATCCGACCGACCAATAATTGTTCTTACGGATTCAGCTAGCGTAGTATCCGCATTGCAGTCAAACAGGCCTTCACACCCTTGGATTCAGCGCACGATCACCGATGCTCGACCCAACACCACCTTTGCATGGATCCCCGGGCATTGTGGTATAGCCGGCAACACAGCTGCCGATCGTCTAGCTGGTGCTGGTTTTTCCTGCCCCCGCTACGAAGATAATGTACCCTTCGATGATGTTAAAAGGTGGCTAACAAAGTAATTCAGGAGTATATGGAGTATGGAATGGAATCAGCAAAATTCACCATACCTACGAAAGGTGAAATCGTCCACCGAACGGTAGAAAGACCTTCCTCTTTTGAAGGAACAACAGTTGGTATCTCGGCTGAGGACGGGGCACACGCGTTTTTCACACAACATGAGTGGCAATGGATCTTTCCGCCGGATGTGTTCCTATTGTCACATAAGGAATACCGTAGAACACGTAATCTGCGTCTGCCCATTATACGAGTTTTCCAGGAATATTCATGGGATCTCAAGAAGCATTCGTGAAGCCCTGGGAGATGACGTAGCAGCCCTGGAAGCCCTATTGCGTTTTTTGAAAGATTCTGGCCTATACAACATGATCTGACGCCCACGATAACAAACTGCTACAAGTATCACTTTTTCGTGTCCGTCCTATTAGTCCACCAGCTACACAAACCGCCCTTGGTTTAAGGAAACTTTTTTAGAATAACAAATTAACAGTGTACAGTATTTATACTGGTAGCATTCTTAGAATAACAAATTACAAAATGTTTTGACGTAGGACTTGGCATACTGGCAAACCTTGGAAGCTGTGGTTCGGCGAGACCCCTTTGGTTGGGCTCGAGTAGTGATCCTTTCTGGATCACTTCTACCTTTTTAGTGTTGCCCCTCTGGCACACCCCTTTTCGAGGCACAGTTCTGGTGTTCTCTAATCCGACAAAGTGTTGAACTAGCGTCAGTTAAAAAACACTCTAATAAAGAAAAAAAAAAAGTCTCTCATTTGTCATCCACAGAAAAAAGTTTGAATTACATTATTAAAGTTAGCTGTACATAAAAATGAAGTTGACTATTGATTTTTCTGTATTCACTTACCCCACGGTACCTTATATGTTTACTTATGATAGAGGTTAAATTCAGTAATGAATGTTTTCTAGAAATTCCACCGAAAATTCCATCAGTAATTTTACCAGAAATAAAATATTTTCTTGGCTTTTTTTCAGCAATATCTCTGGGGATTTTTCAAGGAACTTTTGGAAAAATTCCTTCACGCATTGCTCTAAAGTTTTCGTCAGGAATTTTTCAAACGATTTCTCAAATTCTTCCTCCAAAAACTCCTCCAGAAAATTCTCCACAGAAACCGCCATGAATTCCTCAAAGAATTCTTCTCTTAAAAAAATTGTTGGAAAAATTTCTAAATAAATTTCTGGAGGAACCTCTCGACAAATTTATGGAGGAATCTCTTGAGCAATCCCTGATTAAATACCTGGAAAAAAATTTGCAGGACTCTTTGTGAGGATAGCCAGAGAAATCTTTGGAGGAATTCCTGAAGCATAATTTTTAGAGGAGCTCATGTACTATTTTTTTGTAAAGTAATCCTTGGAGAAATTCCTGAAAAACATGCTGGAGACATCTCTGTAGATATTTTCCTTGTGTGATCCGTGAAGAAGTCTCTGGAGAAATTATTGTAGGAATATCTGAAGGATTCGCTCAGAAAATTTATGATGGAAAAAATATGAAGGCATCTCTGAAAGAATGCTTGGAGGAATCGCTGGAGAAATTCCTGGAGTAATCCTTGGAGGAATCCCTGGAATAATCACTGTAGAGATTTTTCTGCTAGAATCCCTATTAAAATCAGCAGAGATTTTTCTGGTGAAATCCCTGGATTATTCCTTAGAATAATGCATGAAGAATTTTCTGTAGAAATCCCCGGAGAAATCTCTTGAGGAATTGACTGTTGAAAATTTGACTATTTCAGCCAAGTTTGCAAGCTTGTATGGCAATTGATTTGCTAAATTTGCCACAGAGCTCAAACTTCATGTGTATAACAATTATTATCAATAAAGTTCATAATACTTTCAATGCTCAAAAGTTATTTTTTGATGCATTCGAAAAGTATTGTATAAACATCAATTAAAACAGTATTTTATACAACTTTGGCGACCTGTAGCAAAAAAATTTGACGTGGTGGAACATTTCTGAGAACGGCATCATATGCAACTATCCCAAACCTACTAAAGACACGTAAGTTAATCCTTGAGAAACTTAAAAAACTTATTTTTGTTACGCTGTGTAATCATTGGAACCTAAAGGGGCACATTTTTTAATTCAGGCAGATCAACTGTTATATGACCATATCTTATCAATATCTTATATCAGTTGATATGGCTTACTTGTGTGTTACTCGGGGAGGAATTTTTGGAGGAACTCCTTTCAGACTTCCTGCAGGAATTGCTGAAGGTATGCCTCGAGCCTTATCGGAACTGTTAGTTTTAGTGGAGTCCTCTGAGAAAGCGTTCTATCTTAGAGGAATGTTTGGTAAAATCTCTGGAGGAATATTCGAAGGAATTCCTTGCTAGATCTTTGGAAGAGTCTTTGGAAATTGTTCACTTAATTTCGATTAGAATTCTTGCAGTAATCTCTGGAGATTTTACAAAAAGAATGCCTGTAGGTTTTCTTTACGCCATATTTGAACTGTTCAAAAATTGCGATTGCGGTTCTATTTCGTCAGCGATGATTTTTTTCTTAGGTAAAAAAAACATGAGTCATAACTGATTTTGATTAGTTATATTGCGGTTGTTAAGAAAAGGTTTCGGTTGACGGCAGCCGTAAAGTCATCAATCTTTCTATCGTTGTAACCATCCATTTAATTACAGTATGGTTAAATCAGACAACGCTAAATAGGTACAAGCTATCAGCTATGATCATCAGGGTTGTTTTACAGTTTTCTGTAAAATAACAATAATATTAAAATTCTCTCATTTGGTCGTTACGAAAATTGTTCCGATGTTGTTGGATGGAAATTGTTGTTGTCCATTTATAATAATTTTATGTTCATGGGTATGAGTTCAAATCCCGCCGGTCAAAGTTCTTTCCGGATTGAAAATTTTCTCGACTTACATAAAATATCTTCTACCTGCCACACGATATTCAGATGCAAAAAAAATCAATCGGTAAAGAAAACTTAAAGTACCAACTATAGAAGTGCTCATAAAAACACTGAGCTGAGAAACAGGCTCTGTCTAAGTTTGACGTAACAGCTCCTTTTCAGTGGCGATTAGTCTATATGACCCCAATACACAAGGAAGGTTAACGAGAAAAAACAACACTTACTAAAAATGGATTAGGATGTCATCATGCCCCCTTGGGGTCCATGGTCCACCGGTTGGTAAACCGCATTACGAAGATTATAACAAGAACATTATCTAAGTTACTCACCAGAAAGTCGTCCCGCTCGCACTCTATCACAGGCTGGCTCAGGTGGTTGTTCTTGCTGTTTTTGCTGTTACTGTTCGGCATCGAACCCTGCTCGGAGGCTACCTCGATGCGGTTCCGTGTCGTAAAAGCCAGCGCAGGTTGTTGGGCGGTTGGTGTCGAAGCTGATCCACCCGGTCCGGAAACCGGTGCCGGGGTTGTCGTCGTCGAGAGACTTGGGGTGGTGGCCACACTGCTAAAGCTGCCCGCCGTCGACGGGTTAAAGTTCTGGTAGATGGTGTTGCTCCCGAAGGGAGTCGTACTGATCGTCGAGGGCCCATTGCAGAGGGCCGGAGCGCGGTGCGTTGTGTTGTACAGGGGACGCTGCACGCGGTTGAAGTGGTAGATACTGTAGAAGAGAATGGAGAAATTGGTCTTGTTATAATGAAAACAAAGTTACAATACTAGCTCGTTTTATGACAGAAGTTTTGTTACTGGATAAACGCACAGAAAAATGATAACGTTCTATAATATACACGGAAATAATGAATGTACTATTGCATTTTCGAGTCAAGCCTGTTAAGCCCTTGTTAATATCTGTTAATATCTGTCCTGATTTTATTACGAATACCTACCCAGAGCTCCAGAACTCCCTAAAGGCTAGGCCTATGGATTTTCATACTCAACTTTGACGGTAACGACTTCAAAAATGAGTAACTAATAATTTTATCTAATCAGTGCGCATCGTACCTTTGTGCTGTGCTACACGAATTCTATCTGATCTTAGAAGTTTTTTAAAAACTACCTAAAGCAATAAAACAGTACTTTTCAGTGCTACATAAACAGTACTTTTCAGTGCTAAAGTTAAAAACGGTACTTTTCAGTGATACTAAAACAATACTTTTCAGTACTATTTTTTCTACTATTGATCCCTTTACGATCCTTGTTTGGACCCGTGCCTTCGATTTTTCGTTGGACCCGTTGGCGAAAGCTAGCGGTGGTAATCCTTCTTGGACACCGTCTTGGGAAAAAAAACCTCTTAGGAGGTCACATCTTCTTTCGTTCATTCACTAAACATGGTTGCAACTACAAATAAAAAGAAGGGTGAATCTCTGAATTCACAACATCCTTCCAAAAAAGGGGGATTTAAAACCGTCACTAAACGTGGCTAGAATGGAATAAAGGACGTTTCTCCAGAATGCGAACTTTCTTCCAAGGGTGAAATGAATAATGTTAAATTAATTAACTCATTACGCGTGGTAAAGATGGACAAGTTATGAGTGAAATTATGAAAAAAAATCGACGTGTTCGGCTGGGATTTGAACCCAGGACTCTTTAGACGATGATCTTGAACTCTTGATCCGTCTTAAAAACGTGAGGAGAAGACAATTTCAACGCACTCGCGATCCTGCTATGAAAATTATATGGCAGGATTTGCAAAAAGAAATACTGACCCGATTTTGTCTGCCTCCGATTTTGTCCACACCCGAATATGTCAGATTTTGTACCACATTTTGTCAGCTTATTTTAAATTTGTAAAAAAATTGTTTTCGTCATGTTTTACCACGTTTACATTGAAATTGATGATGATGTTTCATGTCATGCACGCATGGGCGTCGCCAGAGGGAGCAATGGCAATGCCGTTTATAAAGTGTTAAAAATTGATATTACCAATATAAGGGAGGGGGAGCCCTTGGTAAAAAAAAACTGGCTACGCCAATGTCCATCGAGGGGATGACAAAATCGGGTCCTTACTGTATTACTAACTAATTACGAAAAAGCTCAAAAACTAGCTATGCAGTTTGAAAGCTCGCACAATTTTAATTTAGGACTTACTAGTCCAAATGAAAATCAAGTTACTCAGGACTTAGAAAATATTCTCAATCAAGAGAACGTTTTCGAAAATTCCTGGGATACTGATTCGGAAAAAAGTGAGAACTATTATTAAAAAAAATCAAAAATGCGAAAGCTCCTGGCGATGATGGAATTTTCTACATCCTCATCAAGAAACTTCCAGAAAGTAGCTTATCATTCTTAGTTGATATATTTAACAAATGTTTTCAATTGGCATATGTTCCTGACAAATGGAAAAATGCTAAGATTGTTCCAATTTTAAAACCAACCAAAAATCCTGCAGAAGCTTCTAGCTATCGTCCAATCAGTTTGCTTTTCTCAAACATTAAACTTTTTGAAAAAGTCATTTTCACTCATCAACTTTTACGTGTAACAAATTTGATTCATTCCAACAAATCTGAAGGTTATTTTACTGGTCTTGCTCTTCGGAACATAGAAAAAGCATTCGGCAGTGTTTGGCATGAAGGTCTGATCGTAAAATTTAAAACTTTAATATTCCAACATACATTGTTAGAATAATTCAAAGTTATCTGTCAAATCGTACACTTCAGGTTAATTATCAGAACTCCAGATCTGAAATACTTCCTGTATGAGCTGGTGTTCCCCAAGGCAGCATTTTGGGACCAATATTATATAATATTTTCACATCTGACTTACCTGAGTTACTTCAGGGATGTCATAAATCTTTGGATGACACAGGCCTCTCCGCCAAAATACGAAGCTTGCGTGTCATCTGTAGTCGATTGCAAAAAAGTTTGGATATTTTTTCTTCATACTTGCAAAAATGAAAGATTTCTCCTAATGCTTCCAAAACTCAACTAATAATATTCCCACATAAACCAAAAGCTCTTTATTTGAAACTTTTAAGTAGACATGTTGTCACGATGAGAGGGGTTCCATTAAATTAGTCAGATGGGGCTATACTAGATAAGAATTTACCTTTCAAAAATCACATTGAGGGCATTCAAGCCAAATGTTATAAATGTCTCTATCCCCTTATCAATAGAAAATCAAAACTTTGTCTCAAGAACAAGCTTTTGATATTCAAACAAATTTTCAGGCCAGCCATGTTGTATACTGTACCAATATGGACTAGCTGTTGTAAAACCAGGAAAAAAGCTCTGCGGAGAATTCAAAATAAAATTTTTAAAATCATTCTGAGGCTTCCTCCCTAATATAGTACCAATGAGTTACATAGAATATCCAATGTTGAAACATTGGAACAAATGTCAAATAAAATAATTAATAATTTCACGCAAAAATCGTTGCAATCTTCTATTGCCACGATTAATGTTTAGGTTAAATAAATTGAAAACGTAATTTTTTTGTCTCTTATAAGCAGGAGTAATCAACTCACCTGTAAAAATTCTGAACTGCTATGGCAAATGAAATGTAATATGTTGTTAACAAAATGTTAAAACAATCTTAAATTTGTTTATTCGAATAAAATGTTGTCTAATAACACAGAACACCTAGATATAAGAAATGGATTTTATGTTTGGAATGATACTAATAAAGGAATTGAAAAATAATAATAATAATAAATCTTCGAGCTGTCTAGTAGAATACGTTTAAGTAGAAAACCGAATTTAGTACTATACCATTTAATTCCACTAGAGTTTGTATCCTTTGACAGATACGCGTATTTTGACCTCAACTAGACTCTAGACTCGACTCTAGTACACGATACTGAAGACGGCCTTACAGTTGAGGTCGAAATACGCGTATCTGTCAAAGGATACAAACCCTAGTGAAATTAAATGGTATAGTACTAAATTCGGTTTTCTCATCTACTTAATAATAATAATTTTATCTAACAATTTTTTTCCAAAAATGGACTCAGAAGTGCAAGTGCAGAACCACTTTACAAACAAACTTTTTTGATAATTGATTAAAATCATGATTGATTACTCAATAAAAAAAACAACAAACAAAAAAAATCATAAGATCATCACAATTGATAGCTGGAAAGTTAATGTCCCATGTCACCTCTCGCTACTCACCTTGGTGAATCGAAATCATTCCGACTGCTCTGATGACGCTGCGATATGGATGACATTGCCCGGTCACCTCGGGCCGCTGCCATCATGTAGGTCCACATATCGAATCATTTCATCAATCACTGGCAGAGATTAGAAAAAACTCATCTCGCCCGACGAATGGTGCGCCCGTTTTCCCTGAATGCAGACGACACTCTCTCTATCCCATTTGCACCTTATGCACGATGCCTGACACGATGAATCTAGATCTAACTAACCCACGGCGGTGGAAAACCACCCACTTTCCCTCGCACACAAAAGCACACTCACATAGACATTCGAACAAGAGCAGACAAAGTTTGCCTATTAATTTTTCCTTTCAGATCACAACAGCACTTTTTTTCTCGGAAATCTGCGCAACACAAAACACGTTTTCCCACACGGCTCTATATTTTTCCGGCAGCATCCAGCACTAGATTTTTTTTTCCTCGCAATACGATCCGGATGAGACCTTCGGGATATCACTTTCCTCCACGTATATTCCTATTGGCACTACGGTTTGATCAGTACTGATCTGTTTCTACTATTTTTTTCTTGCAGTTGGATTTCCGTTACACTACACACTGGAAAAAGCAGCGTTTTTTGCGCCTCTTCAGCATTAGCCTCTAAGGAGTGTATCGAAAAGTAGTCGCAAACATTCAAATCGGTTTATCTAACAAAATAGTTGATCCTCATGAAACATTTTTCGGGCAAGTCTTCATTGTGTCATGGCGAATTTAATCCAAAATGTGTCTAAATGATTAGATATCGTGGTGTTCGTAGGTTGTAGATGTTTTCCACGGATAAATCGATCATTTTAACTCAACAATCACTTCTGAAAATGGCATATGAGTTTTAACATTTTTTTCTGATCGGAACATAAACCACTGCGACCAAAATTTGATCTATTGTAGTATATCCCGCGTCCTTTGTTTAGTGCATGTCGTGTTACCTTATCACTATTGAGAAGTGATAAAGTATTCGGTTTTCTTACAGTTGTAATTCCTAACTTGATCACAGGAAAGGATTCTAATTGAAAGGTTCCGCTATTCATACCCTCTGAAGAATGTGGTGGGTACACTCTCCACAGGTGCGCCCCTCTATCAGTCAAAATCGGATCCCTTGATAAAGCCAATAAATTGCACCGATATTGTCCATGCATCAGAATCCTAGTCCTTACTTCTTCAAATTAGAGAACTAAATAAATAAAAGATTAGAAAACAAATTGTTGTATTCGACTCATTTTTTTTTCCTTGTCTTAAGATCATTCTCGGCAACCGGGTAAACCGAGACTTGTCACTTTCAACAAGGTTTACAATTGTAATAAGGACTAAAAAATGTTCCTTTGATTACTATAATATCCTGTTCTCTTCGTTTGAAGCAGTCAGGACTAGGGTTCACTGGTAGATCTTTACCCCATAACGCACCACGAAAAGGTGATCTACCCGCGTTATGGGTTATGGGAGATTTAACATGCTCCAAAACTGTTCACTTAAGAAAAACAAAACGTTTCATGGAGGAGTTTGGGCTACAAGAAAAAAATATACACGGAAAACATATTTTATGTTTTATTTTGAAGAATTCAAAAATAAAATTTAAATTTGCAATTATACAATAACCCCATTTAACCATAAAGTCCTGATTGGAAACAGATGTTCATGACAAAGTTTCATGATGGACACTTTCTTAACAAAAAAGTTCTACAAACAACGAACAACATTCAATCGATTTTCAAAATTTTGGATTTTTGTTAAAAAATTAACACATTTTTGCGGTAAAAAAATCTTGAAATTATTCTGAACCATTATGACTATTATGATCACCCCTGTAGAAGTAGGTACTTACGAGTTATTGCAAAGTCTAGATTGGTCGCAACTTTTTTCAAGGTGACTGTATTCAGTAAAGATCGAATTGAATTGATTAACTACAATTCTCCGTGTGCACGAGTTGCCATTTTATTGAAATAATACCACCACTGTATCATTTCAAATGCATTGTGAGGTATTTCTAATCAAAACATTGTTTGTGGATCCAGCTGAATATTTTTGAGATTGTTATAAATGTTTGCGATTACTTTTCGATACACTCCTTATTCGTTCATTCGAGTTGGTTGATGATGATGGTGACGTTTAAATTTCTACGTCAATTTCACCCACATATTTTTTCCCCGATTGATTGTGGCAGAAAAAAATCTATCTCTAGGCTGCCTCTTGCAGCCCTTGAAACGATGATGGTAGGGTTATGGTTGCTGCTGTTAGAGCTGAACTACAATCGTCACTCAACGCACAGAGAGCAGCCAGCGTGGATGGAATCGGGTCAAGGTCCACTCCGGGATGAATGATGCGGGCTCCTGGTTGTCTTAATGGATAGGAAAACTATGTGTTTTTCGGTCGATGGTCGGTAGCCACTATGCGAGCAGAAGCCACTACTGGTTCGTTAGTCGAAGTTTGTTTGTGGATTATCTGGCCAATGGTTTTCAGGGTTGGTAATCTGAAAAGTAAAGGATAAATGGTAGATGGAAATGGATTAGATTACATTCAGCATGAAAATACAGTGCCCGAAATTCCTATAAGCGCATGACCATTTTTCACCGGCACATGTAGTATGAAAGTCCAATACTTCAATAAATCATCTCTGCTTTTAGGTATTCGGATAATATGATATTTCTACCAACTACTAAGACTTTTCTTTCAAACAGTTTGGAATGAAGAGGAAAAACGGGATTTGAGTATGGAAATTCTTATAAGCGCACTGTACGCGCCCTACGCGTGCAGAATAAGCTATGCAAGCAATCCATCCAAACCAGCCCATCTTATACCAGCGAATAACGCAACGAGACGGTTTCCACCAACTTGTGCATCGAATGGGCGGAGCTTGGGCTTCAACTTGGTTGGCTGTTACAGCTGTAGAGAAAAATATATAAGCACATTCATTGTTTCAATATGCATTCAGTCTTAATAAAACCATTCCCGCGACAACATCAAAAAGTAAAAGTCTTTTCTGAACGAGAGCCGAAGGCCGATGACATACCGAAAGAGAAGAGAAGTGAAGTGAAGTGTTGGCGAAAAGAGAAGAGAAGAAGTAAAAATGGTATGGCATATTGGGAGAGGTTTCGAAAGAGTTTCAATGCGCTCCGTGTTTTCATTGATTTTGTGCTTCGGCAGCAGCATGCTGCCTGCGACCAGAGAGAGAGCGCGCACGGCTGCTTTATTCGGTTTCTTCTCCTTTCCCATGTCCCATTCGCATCAACAGAGGCCTGTAAAGGCGACTCTGTAGAATGTAGCAAGTTTGTTAAAATCATTTCTCATCAAGCAGGAAGACTGCTTCTCGATGGCGTGCGAAGAAAACCATTTAAATCACTAAGCATGTTTATTTTCCGTCATCATCCGCACTCAAGTCCGCTAGAAATTACAATGTAGGGCCGATACAACTTGGATGTAACAAGCAGAAATAGCAATCATAGGCTATCATTCATAGTATATACCATGACCCCACAGTTATGGATCAAATAGTGTGGAGTCCAACCTATAAAATTCAATAAAACTACATGGTAAACGTAATTTAAAAGCACGAATTGAATCGTTTCAAATTGGATCTTCGTATAGTAAACTGTTTTGAATGTAATTTTTACATAGAAAATTGTATCGGTTTCTGAAAACCATATTATGGATCAATTTTCATATTATGGATCAAATTGTGACATATTACGGATCAGTGCGCAAAATCAAGAGATTTTCAACTCAATTCATCTGTTTTGCTTGATTTGGCGAAAGTTAACAATGTGTCACATTATACTGCAAAAAAAAATAGCAGTATTAGTGCTGGAAACAAGGGTAAAATGCCCTTTTTTGTGATACTGCATTGTAGTAACTGAGACATGAACTATTTTCGCTCCATACCAAGTTTTCCACCCATTTTTGTCTGCTAAAAAAAAATTTGACATACCTTGATGTTTTATTAGTTTTATCCTAAGTGCTTTTGTCTAAAAATGTCGAATCCAATGCTTAAAATGGCAGAAATCTACATTCTTTGGATGTGATCCATAACCGTGGTAAACAATCATTTCCTGGTCCATATTATGGATCACTAGTTAGAAGTGCTAATATTTGGTATTTAGAATCAACAATCAAGAAAAATGTTTTCCAATGATGAATTCATACTGAATCGAAGCGAACAAGCATGTTTTATGCTATAACATTTGAATTTTACCACCTGTGGGAGCTTTTGAATGCTGACGGCACTTCTTACAGAAAACGACCATATAATGATAGCTGTGTGGTACCAACTAAACAGTTGTCAAATACACCGTTATTTAGCGGTTGAATGTTGTGCTTAACATTAAAAATGGTAGAAGACAAATAGTATAACATGGGAAAAATATGTTTTACGTCAACGTTTATGTTTTAGGCAAGTTATTCGATGTTGAACGCCGCCAAAGTGATCCGTCACTGTGGGTGATTCGTAACTGTGTGGGCATGGTACAACATTAAAATTGGAAAAAATATAACAGAATAAATAAGTTGTTGTTAATCTGATTGAATACACGATTGACTACATTAATTAAATAACCAATGAATAGATTTTCGTGACATAGTTTTTAAATATGAATCACTATCACATATTATCAAAATAACAACTAAAAAGTTAAATTAATTAATTCAAGAGAACAAAAATAAATCAAAACATATATGGTACTGGTTGTGTATAATGATGATAGCTATCAAGCCGACTGGTATATATATAAGGAACATAAATTGACTCTAATCGGTTTGCATTTCTTTCGAACAAAACTTGATATAAACAATACTCTTGAAACTTTAACGAATTCCATTGTTGAAGCCAGGAGCATTGCAGTTCCAAAATGTGAAGTAAAATTTGAATACGTGATTATATACTATGATGATAAACCGTCTTAAAAAAACGTGAGGAGAAGGCAATTTCAACGCACTCGCGATACTGCTCTGAACATTATATGGCCGGATTTGCAGGAAGAAATCAAGAAACGTTTTTCTCAGTTAAGAAACAAACATTTTTGAAAATAAAATTTCTCAATTGTACCCTGGCTCTAAGCCCTTTTGGAAATTATCTAAAATTTTGAAAAAAAAAACCTCAGAAGCCAATATCGGCATTGGAAGAAGAAAACAAATTACTACTAACTAATTGCGAAAAAGCTCAAAAACTTGCTTTGCAGTTTGTAAGCGCGCACAATTTTAATTAAGGACTTACTAGTCCAATAGAAAATCAAGTTCTTCAAAATAGACTTCGAAAATATTCTCGATCAAGAGAACGTTTTGGAAAATTCCTGGGATACTGATATGGAAGAAATGAGTACTATTATTTAAAAATTCAAAAATATGAAAGCTCCTGGCGATGATGGAATTTTTTACATCCTCATCAAGAAAATTCCCGAAAGTAGGTTATCATTCTTAGTTGATATTTTTAACAAATGTTTTCAATTAGCATATTTTCCTGACAAATGAAAAAATGCTAGGGTTGTACCAATCTAAAAACAAGACACAAATCCTGCAGAAGCTTCTAGCTATCGTCCAATCAGTTTGCTTTCCTCCATCAGTAAACATTTTGAAAAAGTCATTTTGAACAGAATGATTTCCCACATCAACGAACATTCATTTTTTGCCAATGAACAGTTTGGATTCCGCCATGGACATTAGACCACTCATCAACTTTTACGTGTAACAAATTTGATTCATTCCAACAAATCTGAAGGCTATTCTACTGGTCTTACTTATCTAGATATAGAAAAAGCATTCGACAGTGTTTGGCACTGAAGGCTTGATCGTAAAATTAAAAAAAAATAATTTTCCAACATACATTGTTAGAATAATTCAAAGTTATCTGTCAAACCGTACACTTAAGGTTAATTATCAGAACTCCAGGTCTGAAAGACTTCCTGTAAGAGCTGGTGTTCCCCAAGGCAGCATTTTGGGACCAATATTATACAATATTTTCACATCTGACTTACCTGAGTTACCTCAGGGATGTCAAAAATCTTTATTTGCAGATGACACAGGCCTCTCCGCCAAAAGTCGATTGCAAAAAAGTTTGGATATTTTTTCTTCATACTTGCAAAAATGGAAAATTTCTCATAATGCTTCCAAAACTCAACTAATAATATTCCCACATAAACCAAAAGCTCTTTATTTGAAACCTTCAAGTAGACATGTTGTCACGATGAGAGGGATTCCAATAAATTGGTCAGATGAAGGTAAGTATCCAGGGCTCATGCTAGATAAGAATTTAACTTTCAAAAATCACATTGAGGGCATTCAAGTCGTATGTAACAAATATGTAAAATGTCTCTAATAGAAAATCAAAACTTTGTCTTAAGAACAAGCTTTTGATATGCAAACAAATTTTCAGGCCAACCATGTTGTATGCTGTACCAATATGGACTAGCTGTTGTAATTGTAACCAGGAAAAAAGCTCTGCAGAGAATTCAAAATACAATTTTGAAAATGATTCTGAAGCTTCCTCCCTTGTACATATAGTACTAATGAGTTACATAAAATATCCAGTGTTGAAATATTGGAACAAATTTCAAATAAAATAATTAATAATTTCAGGCAAAAAAGTTACAATCTTGTATTGCCACGATTAATGCATTATATATTAAGGTTAAGGATACTTATAAAGAAATTAAAAAAATGATATCTATCAAGCCTACCGAATATTTTTTCAAAAAAGGTTATAATTTTCGAGAATTTTGAAATTGAATGCCTTTTCCACACAAAATTGAATTATTAAACTTCTGCTGTTATGAACGAATAATTTCTTTAAATTCACTTAACACTTCAGTCGTCGCGATGTTGTATTTTGTACAACACTTTTGAAAAAAAAAACTCGCTTTTCGTCCTCAACAGCAGTGTGGTGGTTTTGACGGTGGTGAACCGCGCGACGACTGGAAGTTTAAACAATACACTAGTTATAGATATAATATCATGTTTGTATCTATGGAATGAAATAGTATGTTAATTGCATACCTTTTCTACGAGTACTGTAAATGTTTTATGGGAATCTTTTCTAAGCTTGAATCATCGATATTATAAACAAGATCACGAATGGTTCCAATTGCAGTTAATTTTTAAGTAAATATTGATTTTCCGAACGGGTAATAATCGATCAAATTTGAGAGCAATTTCCCGCTTTATTAAAGTAAAAGCTATGGTTTTAATGATTGATAACAAATCGACTCTCTTATTTATAAGTCGAGGAACATTGTGCACAACCAGAAAACCATGGTTTTCTTTTTTTTTTTTCTACGGAATGGCCGAGTGATAATTTTGAGTTGGGGAATTTTATTGTATAAGATCAGTTCAGTGGTACAAAGCACACATTTTTTTTCAATATAAAAAAGAACTTTTTTTGTGTTTGTTAATTTAGTTTACTTACAACTGTTTTCATCAGTTCGAAATTCACGCGCAATATTAGTGCTGCCAATAATAGTTCAAATTATCTTCAAGCGTTTTCGCGCGTCGAAGCACCACACGAACTGCTTTCACGCTTGACCACACTTTCCATCCCTCTTCGCATCGCTTCAGTATGCCAGGTAAGCGCGATTTTCATACAACATGCATGGAGAGACCTTCAACGCGTACGCTCCTCTTTCACATCCTCGCTTTCTGTCTGTACTAAATTAAATTATAGATTAGATATAGTTTGAGATTTTATCAAACATGCCTTGTCGATTTTTTATATACCGTATTGACAAGTGATCCACAAGGAGCAAGTTTGTTTTACGTAAGCCATAGTGTTGCACAAAATATCTAGATATTTCACAAAATTTTATTGAACTGGTGCTTGATATTGAATCGTAATCAAGAACTCTAGGAAAATTTCCTGTTTCTTGAGGCGTTTTACAAACAGTTACTTATTCGATCGAATTGCCCGGAACCCATAATGGCGTTGTTTTGTTTCACATTGGGCTGGATAGATTATTTGGGAGGTGAGGTTGGGACGGAATGCTTTTACCTTGAATTTCAATTTTCGATGGAAAATACATCTGAATATTTTTTTTTTTTTTCAAATTTAGATGTCAGTATTATCATTCTGTATTTCTGTTTATTTGCTGTCAAATCATCTAACAGCAAACACTCTGCTCTTCAAATCAGCAAAATGGAGTCACATAAAGCCAAGAGTACTCTGAAAATTACACAAGAGTGAATGTTCAAACTGATGAAAGTTTAAATCAAAACCTGAGCTTACATGATCAACTGATCATATTCTTCAACATCTTTTTATCTCGATTTATGAGGAAAATGTATACAGGAAACAAGACAAATAGAAATAAGGAATAGATGATTGACGAATTATAATTATTCATGATTGTAATAAAATTGTTGAAAAATCTAGATATTTAAAAGAGAGATTAGTGCTGAACAAGCAAAATATTATTCACCCCTGTTCTTGTTTATATTCAAATGCCATTTCGATCGAAAACAGTTTTTCATTTTCGCCAACAATACCAAGTAGGGATTCTTCCACCACATTTAATGATAAAAGATGTTTTGAAGTTGTTATCAACTGGAGAAAGCAATAAAATAATATAGAAAACAAAAATACTGATTACTGTGATGCATCAAAACCCGGACACCTAAGATGATACACATATTCAAATGCTTGCATACGATTGGTTAATCGTTATTTTATTATGTATTACTTTGAGATGATAGCTTTTAGGTTAGAACTTGATAATTTTCACCAAATTTACAATGAATTGAATGAAAATTGAGTTAATTCTGCATCATGTCGTGTCCATAAATCCGGACACATGAATCAAAATCCGGACATCGGTGCATCAAATTCCGGACATTCAAAAAATCGCAGTAGTTCTTAAAATAAATAAAAATCATTAAACATACCTTGATATCACGATACAAAGATTCATGTATTTGTAAAATTAATGTTGTTCCTCTGTTGGATTATACAGAAACATCATAAAACGTAGGTTTTGAAGTCTTCAAAAAATACTTGTGATATGTGCATCGTTCCCCCAATAATTTCACATAATTTACAAACATTTTCAGTTAATACTATTTAAAATCACAACGGTTCAACATTCAACGAGTTTTCCAGGTTTTCGAACAATTATGATGTTGTATTTCTTTTTGAACTTTGAAAAATTGTATGCTAACACACTGTGTCAGGATTCGAAACCACACATATAAGTATCCGGACAGTCTTCTTCTGGGAAAGAATTAAATGCTTTGTAAATTTTTTACGAAACTATTGACTTTACCGAGAACAAAATACAAACAAATCACTACAGAACATGAATCACATATGATAAGCACGTAACAAACGCGTGATGAATCGCCGAAACGCGATGGCGCATTGAGTAGAATTTCTTTGGTTATCGTTAATTTTGAAAGCAAACGCGTCCTAGCGGAACCGACTTTTGTTTTTGTCTTTAATTATGTTTTACAAGGCTAACTTGATGTCAATTCATGTTACAATGGTCAACAATAGTTAACATTAATAGTAGGAATAATATTCTCACACTAGGAAGGATATTTATCATTGAAATGATTGAATTTCACCAGAGTGTCCGGATATTGGTCCTGTCCGGATTTTGATTTATCACGGTAACAGTTTATCAATAAATCAGTTGTAATTATGATAAGTTACTAAACTTAATTCATTTAATTGTAAAATTCCCTATTTGTGGATTTAATTTACTAGCAAACGTTCTGATCCGTGCTCCATTTACGCCAAAAACGAGCGCAGTCATATCATATTTCTCTAGCGTTCACTAGCGTTCTTGCGCGTCGAAGCAGCAGATGATTTCCACAGATCTCTTTGAACCTCTTTGCTTCGCCTTCAGTATACCAGGTAAGCGCGTTTTCCATATAGTTTGCATTGAGAGAGCTTTGACTCTTTTCTCTTTTCTCCTTTTATCCCTTCTCTACTCCTGCAATATGTCATCACCCGGCAGTGTGGTGACAGTGAGCCAGACCGGTCAACGAGGCGATCGGTTGGCATTTTTTCCCTTTCCTTTTTCTCTGCTTCCACGAGATCGTGAGCCGAGACGGCGACGAGTGTGCCTGTGTCTCTCTCCCTTTCGGGTCAGCGTTGGCGAGTCATCGCGAAGAGTGTGTGTGTGCGACGCTCATCCGAGCCGGCGTTGTCGAGCAAGACAGTGAACGTGTTGCGTCTTGTTCAGCGTTCCTCTTTTCTTCGTTCGTCAAACGATTGGTGTGCGGCGGTGCTGTTCCAGTGAAGCGAAGCTGCTGTGGTGGTGCTGTTCGGTCGAAATTGCTAATGCGACGATTCACAGGAGTGTGCCGGGAGTTGCTAAGATAATATTATAGAGTCGTTTTCACGATTAGGGCGATGACATACAGCAGGAGTAGAGAAGGGATAAAAGGAGAGAAGAGAAAAGAGTCAAAGCTCTCTCAATGCAAACTATATGCAAAACGCGCTTACCTGTTATACTGAAGGCGAAGTGAAGAGGTTCAAAGAGTTCAGTGGAGAATATTTGCTGCTTCGACGCGCAAGAACGCAAGTGAACGCTAGAGGAATATGATATGACTGCGCTCGTTTTGGGTGTAAATGGAGCACGGATCAGAACGATTGCTAGTAAGTTAAATCCGCACATAGGAAAATTTATAATTAAATGAATTATTACAACTGATTTATTGATAAACTGTTAATCAGGGTTTTTGTTTTCTAAATTATTTTATTGCTTTCTCCAGCTGATAACTACTTCAGAACATCTTTTATCATTAAATGTGGTGGAAGAATCCCTACTTTGTATAGGTGGCGTAAATGAAAAACTGTTTTCGAACGAAATGGTATTTTAATTTAAACAAGAATAGGGGTAAATAGAAATCCTTTATAAGAGAGATTCGCGGAAGCTGACATTTCTGTCAAAGTGTGAGCCAATCGAGCAGCGAGAGCTGTCAAAGTGTGAGCCAAACGAACATGCGTTATGTTTGTTTTGAACTTTTCTTGAGGAGTAATGTAATCTGCTTGAAATTATTTCGGTAAAAGTAATTTTGCATGAAGCAAAAAAAATGAAATGTTTTACTTTTTTGAATTTTTGTCAATGCGATTTTTAGTTTTTGATTTTTTCGGCTGTTCATTAGTTTTGATATGTAGCTCAAAGATCTATAACGAAACAAAATACACTTTATAGCAATGAGGAAGTCATGTCAGTGTTACAATATTATTCTCGACGCCGAGCAAAATCAGCACTGCTGGTCTGTTGCCAAATCATTCCATTTTACTTCCGCTTATCTCTCTATAAAGGATCACTAGGGGTAAATAATGTTTTGCTTGTTCAGCACTAATCTCTCTTTTAAGTATCTCTGATACTGACATATTACAACACTTAGATTTTTCAACAATTTTATTACAATAATGAATAATTATAATTCATCAATCATATATTCCTTATTTCTATTTGTCTTGTTTCTTGTATATATTTTCCTCATAAATCGAGATAAAAAGATGTCGAAGAATATGATCAGTTGATCATGTGAGCTCAGGCTTTGATCTAACCGTTCAACAGTTTGAACATTCACTCTTGTATAATTTTCAGAGTACTTTTGGCTTTATGTGATTCCATTCCATGACTCCATCTAAATTCGAAAAAAAATATTCAGGTGGATTTTCATCGAAAATTGAAATTCAAGTTAAAAGCAATATTCTTCGTCCCAACCTCACTTATTTAAAATAATCTATCCAGCCCAATGTGAAACAAAACCAAAACAACGCCATTATGGGTTCCGGGCAATTTGATGGGATAAATCTTAAGTAACTGTTTGTAAAACGCCTCTAAAAACAGTAAATCTTCCAAAGAATTCTTGATTACAATTCAATATCAATTCAATAGCACCAGTTTAATAAAATTTTGTGAAATTCCGTCAAACGGGGTAACATTTCGACATGTAACCGAATTGTCGTTTCGTTCAGCACTGAGTTGAATTATTATAAATTATTCTGCCATTTATTGACCTTATGTATACAACAGAAGATTTTGGCGAGGGTTAGGGTATCGTTTCTATTTTGGTTGGTTTGCTAGAGATAAATATTATATTACACGTTGGATTGTATAAAATAATGTTGAAAAACGTTCCTCGTACCACATAAACGGTAGAATCATTCGAGGCATTTGTTATCAATTACATAACTTAGTAGTGTACAAGTGGACAATATAAAAGTTTTGATAAGTTGATGCTTATACACTATAAAAATTCAAAAACTTTTTTGACTACCCTTGTAGGGTAACATGCAACATCAATTTAGATTTAAATTTTTGGATATTTCTTGCCGTTTGTCATCGAAAATATATGAAAAGACAAAATTGAACATATATTTGGTCAGTAACATTAAGATTTTTGTACCTCAATCAATTCAATACACGTTTTATACTAAATATTAGAAAATTTACATGAATCGCATTATTATAAGATTTAGTTTTATTTTCTTCATGTAAATAATGAATAATTTTGAAAATCTGTATAAAAATTCACTTTCAAATCTGCCATTCGGAACTTTCTGCATGAAATATGATGACATTTATGTCAAAACACTAAAACGGTCTCTTTTTAAGATGACTGTCTTAAAAAGACATATGTGATACGCTTTGATTTAAATGTGTATATAAAATAAGTTATGTGAAGTATAAACTAAAATACCATTGTGTTTGTAGAAAAGTTGCATTAAAGCGTTTCAATGGCTTTCCAATAACTGTCAAGACTTATGATATGCTAGATTTTCCTTGTCTGGACACCCTTTGCAATGCCAATGGAGTTTTCAATCGAATTGGTTTAATACTCATAATTGAATCAATAATATTTTGATTTCTGAGAGTAAAGTACCTTTTTCTGATAATTGCCATGCTTTCACTGCAGAATATTATTAAATGATCATAATAACAAAATATAGGTTAAGTTTTTAATAGTGTATTTCAGATAGCACCGTGTGTTGCATGTTACCCCACATTAGGGGTAGCATTAAAAATGCATATTTTTCGTCTCTCCTGATCCCAAAAAACCAAATACTGATGAAACTAATACAGTGTGGTATTTTTTACATGGCGATTAGGGTACCAGGTGGTTTTTGACTCATCTGAATTCTCAATTTTTTCATCTATATAGCTTTGAAGTTGAAAATTGTTTCAAGTTACCCCGTTTGACGGTATCTAGAAATTCTATGCAACACTATGGCTTACGTAAAACAAACTTGCTTCTTGTGGATCAGTTTGTCAATGCGGTATAGAAAAAATCGACAAGACATGTTTGATAAAATCTCAAACTATATTACTTAGTACAGACAGAAGGCGAGGATGTGAAAGAGGAGCGTACGCGTTGAAGGTCGTTCCTTGCATGTTGTATGAAAATCGCGCTTACCTGGCATACTGAAGCGATGCGAAGAGGCATGGAAAGTGTGGTCAAGCGTGAAAGCAGTTCGTGTGGTGCTTCGACGCGCGAAAACGCTTGAAGATAATTTGAACTATTATTGGCTGCACTAATATTGCGCTTGAATTTTGAACTGATGAAAACAGTTGGGAGTAAACTAAATTAAAAAACACAATAAAAGTTCTTTTTTATGTTTGAAAAATAATGTGTGCTTTGTACCACTGAACTGATCTTAAATATTGTACAATAAAATTCCCCAACTCAAAATTATCACTCGGCCATTTCGTAGAAAAAAAACCACAATGTACCATGACTAATAAATAAGAGATTCGATTTGTCATCAATCATTAGAGCCATAGCTTTAGGTTATTACCCGTTCGGAAAATCAATATTTACTTAAAAATGAACTGCAATTAGAGCCATTCGTAATCTTGTTCATAATATCAATGATTCAAGTTTAGAAAGGATTCCCATAAATAAAACATTTACAGTACTCTTAGAAAAGGTATGCAATTAAAATACTATTTCATTCCATACATACAAGAAGTCGAATTCTTATCTAGCATGAGCCCTAGATACTTAAGGTGATTATAGAACGAAGCCACACCTCAAATTTTCAAGAGCACAAGACTTGAGAACCAAACAGCGCTCCGTGTTGAAAATTTATCGCATTGGTCACCGCCAGCAAGCAAGCAATTTGATTGGTTTTCAACTCGAACTGTTGTCAGGTTCTCTCGTCTTGTGCACTTGAAAATTCAAAGTTTGGCTTCGTTTTATAATCACCTTAACTTCATCTGACCAATTTATTGGAACTCCACTCATCGTGACATGTCTACTTGAAGGTTTCAAATAAAGAGCTTTTGGTTTATGTGGGAATATTATTAGTTGAATTTTGGAAGCATTAGGAGAAATCTTCTATTTTTGCAAGTATGAAGAAAAAATATCCAAACTTTTTTGCAATCGACTACAGATGACACGCAGACTTTGTCCTTTGGCGGAGAGGCCTGTGTCATCCGCAAACAAGGATTTTTGACATCCCTCAGGGGCCCAGATAGCCGTAGCGGTAAACGCGCAGCTATTCAGCAAGACCAAGCTGAGGGTCGTGGGTTCGAATCCCACCGGTCGAGGATCTTTTCGGGTTGGAAATTTTCTCGACTTCCTAGGGCATAGAGTATCTTCGTACCTGCCACACGATATACACATGCAAAAATGGTCAATTGGCATAGAAAGCTCTCAGTTAATAACTGTGGAAGTGCTCATAAGAACACTAAGCTGAGAAGCAGGCTTTGTCCCAGTTGGGACGTAACGCCAGAAAGAAGAAGAAGAAGACATCCCTGAGGTAACTCAGGTAATTCAGATGTGAAAATATTGTATTATATTGGTCCCAAAATGCTGCCTTGAGGAACACCAGCTCTTACAAGAAGTCTTTCAGACCTGGAGTTCTGACAATTAACCTGAAGTGTACGATTTGACAGATAGCTTTGAATTATTCTAACAATGTATGTTGGAAAATTAAAGTTTTTTAATTTTACGATCAAACCTTCATGCCAAACACTGTCGAATGCTTTTACTATGTCTAGAAGAGCAAGACCAGTAGAATAGCCTTCAGATTTGTTGGAACGAATCAAATGTGTTACACGTAAAAGTTGATGAGTGGTCGAATGTCCAAGGCGGAATCCAAACTTTTCTTTGGCAAAAATTGAATTTTCGTTGATGTGAGCCATCATTCTGTTCAAAATGACCTTTCCAAAATTTTACTCATGGAGGAAAGCAAACTGATTGGACGATAGCTAGATGCTTTTGCAGGATTTTTGTCTGGTTTTAAAATTGGTACAACCCTGCATTTTTCCATTTGTCAGGAAAATATGCTAATTGAAAACATTTGTTAAATATATTAACTAAGAATGATAAGCTACTTTCAGGAAGTTTCTTAATGAGGATGTAGAAACATCCATCAACACCAGGAGTTATCATATTTTTGAATTTTTTAATAATAGTTCTCACTTCTTCCAAATCAGTATCCCAGGAATTTTCGAAAACGTTCTCTTGATTGAGGATATTTTCGAAGTCCTGAGTAACTTGATTTTCTGTTGAACTAGTAAGACCTAAATTAAAATTGTGCGCTCTTTCAAACTGCATAGCAAGTTTTTGAGCTTTTTCGCAATTAGTTAGTAGTAATTTGTTTTCCGGTATGGCCCTCTGAGGTTTTATTTTTTTTTTTCAAAATTTTAGATAATTTCCAAAAGAGCTTTGAGCCAGGGTTCAATTGAGAAATTTGATTTTCAAAATTTTTGTTTCTTTATGAGAAAAACGTTTCTTGATTTCTTTCTGCAAATCCTGCCATATAATTTTCATAGCAGTATCGCGAGTGCGTTGAAATTGACTTCTCCTCACGTGTTTTAGGACGGATCAAGAGTTTAAGATCATCCTCTATAATCACATATTCAAATTTTACTTCACATTTTGGAACTGCAATGCTCCTGGTTTCAACAATGGAATTTGTTAAAGTTTCAAGAGCATTGTTTATATCAAGGTTTGTTTGTTAAGACATGTTAACATCAAGATTAGAGTCAATATACGTTTCATATATATTCCAGTCGGCTTGATAGCTATCAACAACCAGTACCATACATGTTTTGAATTATTTTTGTTCTCTTGAATTAATTAATTTAACTTTTTAGTAGTTATTTTGATAATATATGATAGTGATTTAAATATAAAAACTATGTCACGAAAATCTTAATTACCTATTCATTGGTTATTTAATTAATGTAGTCAATCGTGTACTCAATCAAATTAATAACAACTTATTAATTCTGTTATATGTTTTTCTAATTTTAATGTTGTATATACTCTGAATGATAGCCTATGATTGCTATTTCTGCTAGTTTCATCCAGGATGTATCGGCCCTACATTGTAATTTCTAGCGGACAGGACTGCCGAATAATGACGAAAAATAACTTGCTTCGTGATTTGAACGTTTTTCTTGCACGTCATCTAGAAGCAATGCTCCCGCTTGGTGAAATGATTTTTACCCACTTGCTATACATTCTACAGAGTCGCCTTTACAGGCGCCAGTTGATGGAGATGGACATGGGAAAAAAGAAAAAACCGAATGAAGCAGCCATGCGCGCTCTCTCTGGTTGCAGGCAGCATGCTGTTGCTGAAGCACAAAATCAATGAAAACACGGAGCGCATTGAAACTCTTTCGAAACCTCTCCCAGTATGCCATACCATTTTGAACTCTTCTCTTCTCTTTTCGCCAACACTTCACTTCACTTCTCTTCTCCTTCAGAGTGTCATCAGCCTTAGGCTACACTCCTGGTGATTTATCGTTAGCGAGCAAGCGATCACGACCCGAAATTGGAAAGTGTGAGGCATAAAGCTGGAAGTGTGAACGTGTTTTCGGCATCCTTGCCGTGGTCCTTCGTCGGAGTGTTCCTGTGCTGGTGACCGCAACGTGTGCGGTTGTCGGCATTCCGTTGGTGGCTGTGGCGTGCACGGCTGCTGGTGGTGTGTTTCCTGCGCTGGTGATCGTGACGTGCACGGTTGTCGGCAATCTCGTCTGCGTCGGACTGCTTGTGGCTGTGATGTGCACGGCTATTGGTGGCTCGATCACGAGGTAAGTGTGACGATTTCCCTCCTGAGTGTATTGAGAGTTTGAGTACCCAACACGCACCTTTATTTTCAGATCATAAAAAATCATATCACAAGAACACAACAACTTTAGTACTTGGTTTGTTTACCATTTTTCAGAATTGTTTCATAAATTCGTTTCGGCATTGAATCGACGAGGTTCTGCAGCATTGTCAAAGGAATTTTACGCCACTCCTCTCTAACAGCTGCTTCCAGCTCTCGAACTGATCCGAACTGCCGTCCTCCACTGTAAACCCGTCTTGCGAGGATTCCCCAAAGATTTTCGATTGGGTTTAGGTCCGGACTCCGCGCTGGCCAATCCATAACTGGGATGTCCCGCTCCAAAAACCATTGTTTGGAGGCCTTGCTGACATGGATCGCAGCGTTATCTTGTTGAAAAACAAATTCGTTTTCCATCACATCCTCCGTAAATGGGATCAAAACACTGTCCAGAAGCTCAACATAGTTTTCGGACTTCATTCTGGTAGTAATTGTTGCAATCGGGGTTTTACCTCTACGTGAAAATGCAGCCCAGACCATCAAACTTCCTCCACCGAAATTTCTGCTCAGCTTCACTTGCGGATCCTTCCGAAGATCGTGCCAATAATACGCGCAGCAGTCAGGACCATCAAGATTAAACTTCTTCTCGTCGGAAAAAATCACGTTGTTCCATTCCCGCTTCCAAGACATATGGTTTCTGGCAAAATCCAGTCTTGCCTGAACATGCCTCGGAGTAAGGTTGGGTTTTTTGGCCTTTTTCGTGTACACCATGTGTCCAGATCCACGTAGTATTTGAGATACTCGCCTTGTTGTGATGGAAAGCCCCAATTCCTTCTTAATACCGGATGAATCCAGCTCCCCGGCTTCACCAAGCTGGATAATTCGGTTCCTCTCACGGTTGGTGATCTTGGAGTTGCCCTTGTTTTTCTTCCGGATGCCGTAATTCTCACCTTTCTTCAGGAAATTTCGCACGACCGTCTCTCCTCTACCGATCCTCTTGGCGATTGCACGGTTACTTTGGCCAACATCCTTCAATTCAAGGATTAATCTTCGCTCCGTTTCGTCCAAGAACTTTCCTTTCGGCATCTTGAAAACTGTCAACAAACAACACTGTGCACGAATCGCGAAACTTTCCGCACGCATCCGTTTACATCGGCAGCAAAAGAAAATGACAAGTTTTTGTAGTGTGAGTGAAGCAAACACAAATGGCGTTAGCTTGGACACTGTGCGCTTATAGGAATTTCCTGGCCAAAAAATGATATTTTTATTTCACAAAATCGAAAAATTATTAATTTTGACTGTCTTTCATACAACCAAGTGGAAATATAGTAAATATCATTTTAGTAACAGATCGTCAATGTTTTACGTAATAACTAGTCGCAAATGTTGAAAAATGCGTGTGCGCTTATAGGAATTTCGGCCACTGTATAGGTGTTATGTGACTGTTACCGAATGTTGTGATGTATTCTACGATCGAACCAGAATTGTTTGCTTTGTTGAACGTGTTATACAAAATGTCTTTCGAACTCTGTTACGGAAGATTATCTTTTTTATTCTTTCTACACAACTTGATAAAATCTTGTGTCTCCCACAGTTCTTTGAACACCCTCTATTATTTTCACCAATCTATCTATCTCTATCTATCTATCTAACAGTTGTTTTATAATAAGCAATACAAGAATACTTGATTCCAAAGGAATTTGTTCCTTATCTCGTAGGTTTGGGCGCCAAAGTTGAGATTTTATGTTTCATTTTTTACACACAATCAAAATGGTCGAGATCACCCTCGTTTTTTGAAAAGAATAGGATGAATCAAGACATTGAGGATTAATTATGTTTTTGAAAATGTAACGATTAGTTGTCTATAGATGGTTATTAACGATTTAAAATCTCAGCGTTGGATGGCAAAACGACTCGATTGTCATCAAAATTTCATGTCATATCATTCATGAATATATATGCAAATGGCCTACATTGATGAAAGAAATCAAGATAAGATCGAAGTTCAAAATTCACAGCAAAATACACGGGTAGAAATCAGAATCCAAAAACAAGATTATGACTCATGATATCATGATTCTAGTGTGTTTTCATCTTATGAAAATGATGTCAAGATATCATGAGTCAAATTGCCGTAACGCAACACACGCGTTAGGTTTTCGTTGCTGAATGCTCGGAATCATGATTCAAATGCCAAAAATGCAGACGCGCGGTTTATGATCGACAAAATAAAAAAAGTTAAAAACAGCATACATTGAGATTCGAGCCAAAAACCTTCCGATTGTAAGCCACGTACTCTACCACTCAACCGCTTCGTCATCTTGAATTAGGAGTGATCAATACGAATGAGATGAAGCAAAGTGCGCCGCTTAGTGTTTTCACACTGGATGTTACGCTTATGAGGAATCATGATTATGACTCCAGGAACCATGATTTGTGATCCTGATATTATGAACTAACCAATTTATGAATTTCATGATTTGTAAATCATGGTATGAGGATCAGATTTTTATCCGTGTAGCAATATTTGATGCTCAGGAGAGCATGAAATAGGAATAAATTTGCAGTTTCACTAAATTTTTCATATGAGGTACAACATTATTTGGTAGCGCTTAAAAAAAATCATTGTATCAATTGTCTACTAACACCCAGCAACAAAGACATTGTCCTCTCTTATTCTTGTTACAACAATCCTATTCCGCAACAACAGTTTATCATAACTTGAATAGAATAAGACAATGATTGCTCTCCGCTTGCGTGACGATTTTAAGGCTTTGTATTGCAATTGTTCCAGTAACAATTTGATTCACTGAATAAAATGGATAAAGCTAAATGTTTTAATTTGGATTCTATTAATTGAAGCAGGCCTTTTCTGTACTCAATTACCTTTGTGGAAGCGGACTTATTATTTATGCTGGCAACAATGGTGAAACGGAAATAATAAAAGCTGAATAAAGGATTACCAGAAAAGAAAGTGAAACAATAAATTTTCGGCAAAATTGAAGTGGCTATAAAAAGTGTTTTGAGGTAGCTCAGAAAAATATTACTAGGATGTCAACTGTTTTTAATTTTTTTATGACGGATACATGCTGAAACGGGTAACTTGCAACACTTTTCAACTTCAAATCTATTTGGACGAATATTTGAAGGACTCAGATGAATCAAATACAATCTGGTATACTAATCTCTACGTAAAGAATACCATTTGGTATTTGTTATAATTTTGCTTCCCGGAATCAGGATAGGCTGAAAATATGCATTTTGCATGCTACCCCTGATGTGGGGTAACGTGCAACACACAATGCTTTATATCAATACCGTGTTTTTTATCATTAAATAATTAACTACAGTAAAAGCATGACAATAAACATAAAATAGGTACCACACTTTTTGAAAAATCATTATTATTGTTTGAATTATGAGTATTCAGCCTATCCGATTAATAAATCAATCGTTTCTGTATTTTATTGGTTCCACATATGGAAACTCTAGCAAATCACAAGTCTTGACGGCTAGTGGAAAGCCATTCAAAAGTTTTAGTGCAACTTTTTCATTCAAATACAATGGTTTTAGGTTTTGCTTCATATAACTTATTTTTTATTCATATTTCAACCAAAGCAACGTATCAAATATTGATAGCATGTCTTGAAATGGCTACTGTTGGTCATTGAAAATGGCTATCTTTATATTTCATGCAAAAAGTTCACAATGATAGATCTGGAAGTTACAATTGAAACATATTTTTCAAATAATCATGACTAATACGAAGAAAAATAATAAATTCCAATAATAATGCAATTAATGTAACTTTTCTAGTATTTCATACCAAACGTGTAATAAGTTGGTTGAGGTACAACAATTAAAATGTCATTGTACAAATAAATGGTCAATCTTGTTTGTACAAATAAATGGTCAATCTTGCTTTTTCATGTGTTTTTGACGACAAGCGGCAGTGAAGGGGTTGGTGGTGTAATGGCTACCGCTTCTGCTTCATAAGCAGAAGGTCATGGGTTCAATCCCAGGCCCGTCCCTTTCCTCGTACTTTGTTGTTGTATCTTTCACTTGCTTCTATATCACAGTTGATGTATCTATCACAGTTCATAGCATTTGCTAGAACCCGAGACGGACAGAAATAAATCGTTTCCCTACGCTTCCATTCGTTCATCATTATAGCATGCCTTCCTTTACGCCTGATACATAGGCAATCTGCTAACCAAACCAGCAAAGCCTCTTCTCTGCCATAAAAATTACTCTACCCTTTCACCCTTCCCGCATGAGCTGGTGTTGACGCAGTGGTATATACGGTCAACCATGAGAGCCAGTTGAATGCATCATCAATTCTTTCCCCTTCCCCTCATTGGTCAGCATTCTGACGTGGCAGGCACCATTGTTGCCTAAAAATAGAAGATCACCAGCGCTTATACACTGAGGATGCCTGTTAATCCCAAGCAGTCATCTGGTTGGTTCCTTGTGTAAGTGCAGCTGATCTAGCGATACTGGATTAGCAACCACGGGCGGCCAATCAAGCTCAAGCTCAAGCTCAAGCTGTTTTTGACGACAAGCGGCAGAGAACATTTTGCCATTGAGATTGAAATTGCTGTTACAAGGGTAGTCAAAAACGTTTTTAATTATTTTCAGTGTTCAAACGTGGTATTAACTAAACTTTTTCATAGTCCTTTTCTGCCCATAACTGCATTTTTGTAACATTAGACAAAAGTAGGCATTGAGTAAATGGCGTACCAAGTTTGCATTTTATGGCAGTATGGGAGGGAACTAAAATTTCTTAACATCATTAGGAATTCAAAAGAGCTTATTTGAGGCTGAAATTTTGTACAATTCATATTGCATATTGGGTGAATAGTCAGAAAATAATTCTGATAGAAATTTCGTTGCATTATGAGGCTCATGTATAATCTCAATGTGACTGTTATGCGGTTACAGTTGCCAATGTGACAAAATAACTTGGTATTTTTTTCGAATTTTCTAGAACAATCTCACAGATTTTAGTAAGTTGATCGAAAGAATTTATCATTTGATGACTCTCCATGGTATTAACTCCAATTTGTCAAAAATGTCGAATGTGACTGTTATGCAGTTATGGGCAGTTTTGTACACTATTAAATACTGTAACGGATAGCAAATACCTAGCATAACATTTATATCCCGTTTGTGTGGTACTCGGAACGATTTTTAGTCTTGTTTGTATACGATCAAACGTGTGATATGATTTTTTCCTCCAGCAAACTAACCAAAATAGAAATAAAACCCAAATCCGCACCAAAACCTCTCTTTTTTATACCTAAAGTCATCAACCGGTGTAAAAAAAATAGAATAATTTTACTCAATTGCTTTAGAAAACGTCAATTCAGTTACAAGTCGTTGTGTTGCAAGTTACCCCGTTTGACGGTACACAAAATTGAATACGATTCGCACAAAATCGAGCTCTTCTGAATAAACACATCATGCATGTAATTTGAAAACCTTCTGGAAAACTTCTTTTGCGTCTTTGCAAAGTATATGACACCTGAAGATACTTCGCAATATTATGCCTCTCATTGTTACATGAAATTCGTCAAAATAAAGCATAAATCAGCACAAAATTGATTTTTCAGCATGTGTGGAAATTACACGCAGGTGTTGGTCTAGAAGGGCCCGATTTTGTGTAACTTGTTTTAGGAAAATACACAATTATTTAATTGGCTAACAGCACTACTAATTAAGCATTGAGAATAAATCTAAACCAACTCTGAAATAGATGACCCTAATCCTATGAAAAGTTAGAATGGGCAAATGAATTCTATCCAATGAAATGACAAATTTTCTAGTATTTTACAAAACTGCTCGGAAAATCACAAGGTTTTAATTCCACAGCCTATATATCTTTTCAGGGAATGAGAACGTTCAAGGATGCCTTTACGAATTCTTTATGAAACTCCCTATCATTTTTCCAGAAGTTTTTCAGGAATCAATTTAAAAATACATTTCTAAATATTATTGAATTGTCTCCATAAAGGTCTTTTGAAGTGAGTACCGTAAAAATTATGTAATTGATACGTAAGTCAATTTCATTTCTCACAAAAAAAAAAAAGTACACTACAATTTGTGGGAAATGAGTCTTAACCCGTATCCGCTCAGCTAATTGATTAAAATTTGAAGTGCTAGTAAATTACACTGGATGTTTTTCTTGAAATTTGTCAAATCGGAAGTGTAACTTCATGAAATTCCAAATCCGGCTTATTTAGATTTTTAACTTCATGAAGTTTGATTGTCGTACGGAATCTTTTCAAAAACATTGGTCACTGGGTATTTGACATTCATCAGATTATTTTAATAATTGATGTGGGTGCCAATCCACCTGAATTTGACTATTATGAATAAATCAACATAAAATTGACTCACATGGGACCAGTTTATGAATTTGTGGTTTAGGAAGATCCTGCTTTAAAATATGTTGATGAAAAATGTTGATTTTCATAACCTTGGGCTTGAAAATCTCCACCAGGAGGGCAAATTCGGGCAAAATAGACTTTATGGAAATTTTTCTAGCTTGCTGGCTTACGAGGGGCCCTCAAACACGTGATAAAACTTGAAATCTAAAGATATGTACCTACGGCGGTCTGGTTTTAGCGAGACTAACTAAAGAATCTTCTTCTTCTTCTTCTTCATAGCATTACGTCCTAACTGGGACACCCAGCCAACAAATTTGTTCGCACAGCAGAGTTTCAACTCAGTAATGTGAACGCTTATTCGAAAATGATAGATTGTTTAAAATGCATAGATTCATTCTATGTAAACAAATGTGGAGGCCATATACGTACATTCCTGAAAATTCAGTGCGGTATATACAACTTCAGACGAGTGCGTTTGATGCTTTGTATAACTTCGCATATGATAGTGTTTTGCATTTTATGTAACTTTGTTTTTACAAACAAACAAAACACAAAAAAGGTAAAACATGTAGGTGTAAGCCTCCATGCAATGATCTTCAGATCGCTAATCATTCAAGCTACCACTGTGCCGTTGAGTCATTGTTGAGTGATACGAAAATTTGGCAAATATAAATGCAATAATATAGTTCATCTGCACTGCCACCTATGTGCAACAGAATTTGCCATAGGTATATTTCATAATTACATAAATTATCTCCAAGTATTACTCAGTTGAAACATGTTATGAAGCAATCGATTTGTTCTTCATTTGACGGTGACTCAAAAAAACGATCATTTATTCGGTAAAAATAAATGGTTGAAAATGCATGAATACCCATGATTCTCATAAATATGGAGGCCATATATGTACATACATTGACCATAACACAATTCCAGACAAGTTTATTTGGCGTTTACTGTAATTTCGTGTATGACTGTGTGTTGCAGTTTATATAACTTAATTTTTACAAACAAAGAAAATGGACACGAGTAGAAGATCGCGAGATAAGCTGCAGATTTCTGACCGTTGGTTATCTAATTAAAACAATAAACGTTGTTACAATTTGCCAGTGAGACGGTAAGGTGATAGTTTCTCTTCCTGTGTGATTCAAAATTTTCATCGAACAAATGTAAGTATGCAGCTGTGACAGCTCTGTAAGACTGGGGAACAAATTGGGAACGATTTGTGACCTCAGTCGCCCCTCTTCAAAGAGAAGTGAAGTGTTGAAAAATATACAGAAATGCTTATATAAAGTGATGTCATTGTGTTTCTATAAAACTTTGATTTCTAGTTGTTGATCTACTTTGTTAGTTTTATTCATTTTTTGATTTCTGCTTGGTTTTGTGATGCACCCGGCAATGTGTAAACTTCCCCTGTATGATATAATATTTACAACTGATGAACTCATATCCAATCTCACATTGAAGATTATAATAGAAGCAAATCAAGTAAAACACAAATCGTAAAAAATGACAATTTGAAGTTGCATATTTTGTCAAATGAAATTTGTATTTGATAAGATGCAAATTCAAATCAGATCATATTACTTACTCCATAAACAATTTCAATCAATTCAATTTTGCATCGTATCCGATTCCAACGTATGATCTTGTATGATCTCTGGTTTGTTAGGCAGAGCTTGCTTCTCAGTTCTGTGTTCTAATGAGCATACTTCCACAGTTTTTAACTGAGAGCTTCCTTAGCCAATTTGGGACTTGGGTTATACTCACGAACAGTGCATATATAACGATTGCAGTGACCATTGGCGTAAATAGGGAGGGGCCAGGGGGGGCCTGGCCCCCCCCCCCCCCCGAACCGTGGGCTTGGCCCCCCCGAAAGGAATGGAGAAGAAATGACAATACAGTTAAAACTAGTTTTTAGCTGAGAGAGACTCGCGAAGAGGAAAAATATCAACGTCATATGCAGCCCAGATTCCCCTCTCACGAAACGTCAAATGCAGCCCACCGTTTTTATGGCTGAAAAAGTGAAAAGTATTGTGTTCAAAGTAAACTGTTATCAAAACCCTCAGACGGCGGAGCAGTTTTTTCCAAAGTTGCTGATAATTCTAAGAAGAAGATTAATTATGTCTAATGTCTGCTATGTTTGCTGGCATGAAATTTCACTCAAACGGCTATTTATGATTCGATGTGATGCAAACTCAATCATTTTTTGCTGAGAGGTTCATGTGAGGATTTGAACAGCATGCGCATAATTGGTATAAACACAAAGTGGAAGAAGAAAAAAACTCAGCTATCACAAAAAAAGAAGACCGTCTTCGCGAGTCTCGTCTCAGGTTTTTAGTATCAAACACTTATGATACTAGACTCATGAAATGCACTTTGAATATAAATTTATGGATGACCATTGTTTGACAGGCAATAGCAATATGTAATTTTAAAACATCACATACTGCCATACTGTTTCCTTTTTGCCTTTCCCAATATTGAAATTCATTGAAGCATGTTTTAGAATCAGAAAAACTGGCTTGATCCATTTGTAGTGGTATTGTTAATTAGAAAACCAAAATCTTTTCATATTTCAAAACAAGCTGCAATATTTTGTGATCTATTATCTAGAACGAATCGTTGTTACTGAAAAATGTTCGTGTATGAGAGTTATGGTAAAGTTTACAAAAAATAAAATCTCGAAAATAAACAATGGTGCAGTAAACGAACTTTTGTTTGCATACTTTTTTCGCGGACTTCTAAATGTTTCATATTCAAATTTATGAGCCATTCGATAAATTTTTGTCTCCGAGATGTCGGGACCAGATATAATCTGCTAGTAAGTAGACGACAGTGAAGCAGTTGCATTCAAATGTGACAGCGAAACTGTGAACATTGAAATTCCTTTACATATAGTAACAATTTTTTTTCAATGTTATGTTGACATCGATTTTCTTAAATTTTTTGATTGAAAAGATAATAAGACCATGTTACTATTTGTTTCTTTAGAATAAACGTATAACTGAGTATAAGTGTTTATAATATGACCCTTTATTTTATTTATTTTTATTATTTTTTCTTGCGCCAATATTTTTGGCGTCTTACGTAGTTTGTATGGGCATTACATCAATTATTTTTGTTTGTCTTTGTTAACGAGATTTTCAACCCTGGGCTAGTTTATTTCGAGACCAACAGCTTCACGTCCCTTCCAAATGAAGTCGCCACTTTATCTTTTTGAGTCATAAGTGACTACCTCCAGAATGGGATTCGATCCCAGGTCCTTGACGTGTGTTCTACATCAGGTCCGTCATTACATCAATTTGGTTCAGAGATGTTTTTTTTTTCGTTATAAATATATATGCATTCATGTAAAATTTCTGTAATTAGAAGACGTTGCGTTATTTGTAAGAACAATAGATAAAACTTGTTTCTAGATTAATGATAAGATACCTATCGAATATTTAGGATTTCTAGCTCAAATCAAAGCTTATAAATGTCATAGTGTTCAAGTAAGAGACTTTCACTACAAATATCATAAGAATCGATTGAGATTTGGAAAAATAATGGCTATTTGTTGTTTTTTGACGTAAACATTATAATGTTTTATCAAACTTTCATTGCATGGAAATAAATAAGGATAAAATCTTATTTGATTTTTTATGCAAGGGCGTTTTTATGCATCATAAGGATGCTTTGAGGTGTATTAGTTACTACATAATTGCTTGGAATCAATTTTTGGCCCAAAGTGTAGCAAAAGTTCAAATCAGCGGGCCAAAAGTTCGACCCATTTAATCTAGCAGAGAAATTTAAAAATTACCCCAAATTCACATATTATCTTCAAGTTTAGCGAAATTTGTCTAATCGTGCGAAAAAAGTCATCAATATTTCACATATTCACCTAGTTTTGCGAAAAACGTTTTTTTTTGGCAATTTTTTGATGAAAAATTAGAGTGTATTTATCTGTAAGCATAAGTTTATATAAAGTATGTCTGTCATAAAAATGTCGAACCCCACCGATAGGGCGAAAGTTTGTTTAAGACAATTAGCGAAATTATAGCAAATATATTGAAGGTTCACTGTATGGTATTTATTTTCAACTGCTATTGTTTTTATAAAAAAATTGATTATACCACTAAGGTAAAACTTTTGCTCTGCCTTACTATGATTGGATATTAATAAATCCATGAGCAAAATACCTTCCATCTTCTTCTTCTTTCTGGCGTTACGTCCCCACTGGGACAGAGCCTGCTTCTCAGCTTAGTGTTCTTATGAGCACTTCCACAGTTATTAACTGAGAGCTTACTATGCCAATGACCATTTTTGCATGTGTATATCGTGTGGCAAGTACGAAGATACTCTATGCCCTGGGAAGTCGAGAAAATTTCCAATCCGAAAAGATCCTCGACCGGTGGGATTCGAACCCACGACCCTCAGCTTGGTCATGCTGAATAGCTGCGCGTTTACCGCTACGGCTATCTGGGCTGCTTCCATCTTGTTTTCTTCAAACAACTGCTATCGTACGAATTTGCTGACGACAGCTTTATTTGAATACAAAAAACTTCAATTCTTCAATATGATGGTAGCCAAGCAGCTTTATGATTTAAAGTTTTAAACTCTAACAAAAAAGGTATTGTTCGATCCTATGTACACATTTTGGTTTCGAGAGGTTTAGAGAAATGAATCGTTTGCTACAGAAATGCTGAGCAACAATAATCCATATTTTCAAACTAGCAAGCATTCGAGATCTATAAGATTGAGTTGAATACGTCTAAAAAAGTTGATCAGTCGGTTTTGGACGATTTTTAGGTTTTGATCTACCTCTGTATGAAAGTGCGCCACTATAATCGGTTCCCAAATATTATCGAAAAAAAAAGCATTGTTAAGTTATCTAAATCCTTTACGACTTTTATCTCTCATGAGAAGGGGCCGTGGCCCCCCTCAAGTCTGACGGCTATTTACGCCCATGGCAGTGACTACGAGTTTACTTTATCGTTCAAAAAACTACACAGATAAAAATTTTTAAATTTCATTGTAGTGTAAACTGAAGAATATAGTAAAAGTAAACCAAATTTATCTCTTGTTACAGCATCACATTAAATTTTAAACTAATGATGGTTGAATTTCACATGCTCATGTTAAATTATAGCTCATTGGATTCAAAAATAAGAGATTCATTGATGCTCAAAATATGGAATCTATGACATTTGAACGAAAGACATTTAGTCGAATGACATTTGTTCGAAAGTACGTTTGGTTGAACGGACATTTCGTTGAATGGACATTTAGTCTAAAAGCGTTTAATTGTAATAGAACGCATATGATACTTGGTCTAATAGGATCGAAACGAAGTTATTGCATACTGAGTTATTGAATAATTAATAGCAGTGCAAGCCAACAATGAATATGCAATTATCAATTCAACGTTTTACGCTCGTCATGCTATAAAATATGAACCACTGAACTGAAAGTCGAAAATAAATCCTTAGTAACCCATCAATAAAATTGATACTTTTCATTACTGAGTAACAACTCAAACTAAAATCTAATTTAGATTTGCATATATAATGCTTTAATCGCCTCATAATCACTCCCTTTCTTTTTTAGGTTTCATTGGAATGGAATTTGTCTTGAAAATTGAAATTATCTGCTACTGCGTAATTTGCACAAGATTTTTTGAAAATATCTCCAAGGATTTTATTACCCAGAGTTAAAATCGTGCACAATATTACGCTAGACTTATGCTCTTGCCAAAAAATCTGTGAAAATGATGTCCAGGATTTTGCAATAATCCTACTCAGAATTCTGTTGCAAATCTACGAAACATCGCGTGAGAAAAAAAAATAATAAAATAAAGTTTCCTAATACAATCGTGTCGTGGAATCTGTAAGGATGTTGTTCAGGATTTCATCACTATCACCCAGATATATGAGAAAAACATTCCCTGAACTGATTCAATGAGGCTCCATCCCATAATTAAATGAGGATGTGTTTAATCTATTTTTATTTATCGCAAAGTTGTTGTGAGGTATGGTCAATCAATCCATAAAATCCATAAAATCCTAAAATAAAAAGAGAGTTCTTCATTATTAAACATAACAGTAACAAACTATGACTATTTCCGTAAATCAGAACAAACATTTCATTTGATTGACACAAACAGTGATAACCATAAAAATTAACTGTTTGCCAAGGCAAACTGAGGACATATTTCCATGTTTCAGTTCAGTGGTGGTTGCCATCTTCTGTCAAATATTTCATAACATATTGTTTTTATGGCGAGTGTAAAGAGCTGGATATATGGTTATTCAATTTGATCAACCATACTCTCCTTGCATATTTATCAATCCCCTTCGTTTTAATTATTAGCCGCTTTTTAATCCATGTTCTGCTGATCTCAAATGGTAGCAAGTCTTACGTCACCCAATATGCAGAATAACTACAATTTTTATGTTCGATTACTTTGCATCCTACTATTTTCCAGTTCTCTTATCCTAACCATTCAGACAAAAATCCTGCAGAAGCTTCTAGCTATCGTCCAATCAGTTTGCTTTCCTCCATCGGTAAACTTTTTGAAAATGTAATTTTGAACAGAATGATGGCCCACATCAACGAAAATTCAATTTTTGCCAATGAACAGTTCGGATTCCGCCATGGACATTCGACTACTCATCAACTTTTACGTGTAACAAATTTGATCCGTTCCAACAAATCTGAAAGCTATTCTACTGGTCTTGCTCTTCTAGACATAGAAAAAGCATTTGACTGTGTTTGGCATGAAGGTTAGATCGTAAAATTAAAAAAAAAATAATTTTCCAACATACATTGTTAGAATAATTCAAAGTTATCTGTCAAATCGTACACTTCAGGTTAATTATCAGAACTCCAGATCTGAAAGACTTCCTGTAAGAGCTGGTGTTCCCCAAGGCAGCATTTTGAACCAATATTATACAATATTTTCACATCTGACTTACCTGAGTTACCTCAGGGATGTCAAAAATCTTTGTTTGCGGATGACACAGGCCTCTCCGCCAAAGGACGAAGCCTGCGTGTCATCTGTAGTCGATTGCAAAAAAGTTTGGATATTTTTTCTTCATACTTGCAAAAATGGAAGATTTCTCCTAATGCTTCCAAAACTCAACTTATAATATTCCCACATAAATCATAGGCTCTTTATTTGAAACCTTCAAGTAGACATGTTGTCACGATGAAAGGGGTTCCAATAAATTGGTCAGATGAAGTTAAGTATCTAGGGCTCATGCTTGATAAGAATTTAACTTTCAAAAATCACATTGAGGGCATTCAAGCCAAATGTAATAAATATGTAAAATGTCTTTATCCCTTATTAATAGAAAATCAGAACTTTGTCTTAAGAACAAGCTTTTGATATTCAAACAAATTTTCAGGCCACCCATGTTGTATGCTATACCAATATGGACTAGTTGTTGTAATACCAGAAAGAAAGCTCTGCAGAGAATTCAAAATAAAATTTTGAAAATGATTCAGAGGCTGAGATCAACTCACCTGTAAAAAATCTGAACTGCTACGGCAAATGAAATGTAATATGTTGTTAACCAAAATTTTAATAAAATCTTAGATTTGTGTTACTAAATAAGGATGATAGTGTTGTATAATAACACAGAGCACCTAGATATAAGAAATAATAAATGTAATGAAATTAAAAAAAAAATACGGAGAATATTTATTCTCTCATAAATTCAACCCATCTTCGCATTGTCGCCGCTTTCCAAGTTATTCATTCACTTCAACAGCCAACGTTAGCTGAAGAAGCAGAATGAAAATTGTAATAAAATTATAATTTCAATTTTATTTCTTCACCTCCGGAAAGAAGCTTGGAGGTGAAATGAACCAAATTGGATTGGCCGTGTACAACAACTAGAACTAGGCGACAGTCACTGCATCGGGATTGTTTTATGGTGCAATAACGTAAGCAATTTCGAGTAGCAGAAAATCGAAACAGGAGCACTCATTGGTCTCCTCCTGGATCAGTGCCCTGGACGTTCCTGGAAGAGAAAGCAGTAGCGAAAAAAACGGAACTTCTTCAGTCGATGCAATAAAAACTTAATCACCTTCCACGCGAGTGAAATGAACCTGGACAGTTTCTTATCCCTCCATTCAAGTGCCATAAAACTCATCACGTCTCGTTTAAACTGTTTGCGAAGAAAGTGGACGAACTTTCCAGCGGCTACCTACCGGTCAATAAAGAAAAACTGGGATGAAGCACATAAAGGAGAGTTAGCCGCACTGAATCGTTCCCGAAGATGAATCCTGAAATTGTCCCAATGCAAGAAGAATCCAGGGCAAGGAAATTAATCACGACAAATAGTGCGCAGACAAACAATAATTCCGAATGGATTTGGGTTCGATCTAGCCAGGACCGATCCGGTGCCAACTTTCCATCCGCTTCAACTACACTCGCTCGTATATTGGTTAGGCTATGGTGTTTCTCTTGGCGAGCTTTCGTCGCAGCACAGAGGAGTAACTAGATTGAGAACGGGGCCATTATATCGAATTTGAAAATTTGGATTTTCGATCTTTCTCTAGCTTAGAGTAAGGTGAGGTAAAAGTTCGACCATAGTGGAATAATCAATGTTTCTGAGTACAAAAAACTTTAGCAGTTAAAAAGAAATAAATACTACACAATGAACCTTTATCATATTGGCTACAATTTTACAGAATAAAGCTGTGTCAAAATATCTACCCATTTTTAGTTATAACAGTTTTAAAATTGATTGTTCTCAACGAACTTTTGCCCCACTAGTGGGCAAAAGTTCGAATCTAGTTTGGGGAATAAGTTCACTGCCTCAAGCACAAAATATCGATGCTTTTATGATAGACTTACTTTCTGTTAGTCATGAACATTTAATTGTAGAAAAATACACTCAATCACCAAAAAATTGGTTGAAGCCAAAAAATTGCAGCTTTTGGAAAACTAAGTAAAACGTGAAATAAAAATGGTTATTTAGTGAATATTAGGACATAAGAACATAAGACAATTAGGGGCAGTAAATGAATTTGACCATGCTTCAGCCAAATCATTCATGTGTGCGCAGCCAGCGGGAGGGAAAGAAATTTTATTTGTTATTGCAGCATCAAGCAGTCCGAAGGTGGGTCAGAGATATACGTGGAGCTCTAAGGTTCTGATAGCCAACAGCAGCAGTGGACGACGACCTATTTCAGCAACAAGGAGGACGATGATCCGGTGCAATAATTTGCCCAAGTTTTTACTTCAGTTGGCTTCTCGGGCTTTCTCACTTCGCTTTCCCCCTTTGCTTTTTGGTTTAACGATGATTTTATGTTCTGAAAATGGCTGCATCCATCGGAGGCAATGATTTATCGTTTTAATCTGCACATTTTGAGGCGATTTATCATGTACGAAAATGGAATGGATTCTACCGGGAATAAATTGAAAATTTTGTACATATCAGCAATCACATAAGCCACATTTCTATCGAAAATTACTTTTAGGTAGCTTCGAATTTTCTGAATATTTCAAAGAAAGGAAGCTCTACAAACTTGTTTGAACTGAAACAAAGTGCTCAGAATTTACTAAACTAGGGTGCCGGTGCCATTAGTGGACTACCTAAGCTATAAAAAATCAGAACAAAATAACAAAAAGCCTTAACAGAGATCTTTTGGCGTCAACAGAAAGATTTCAACCTCTACTATATGAGAAAAATATAAAAAGAGTGATAAAACTAATATTTTAACATAAAATCGCTTGAGCCACTATTGGTACACGTGTTCCAGTAGTTGCGCTAGTGCTCCAGTAGTAGACGTTCGGGAATGATACAAGGAATTTTAAACAAAATGGTAAATTTTTACATAGGTTTAACATTTTTCCCTCGGAACAGCAATTAATATCTTTCGAATGAAGCATAAAGATCATCTCTAGGGCTTTTCTTCATTTTTATACATCCATTTTAAAAACTGCTTCCATCCGTTGATCCACTACTGGAACATGATGGCTACTACTGGTGCAAGGGAGCAAATTTTTTGCATAAACTTAATTATTTATAGGACTTTTTGATAAAATAAAAAGCTGAAATTTGACAAGTCGACTAAACTAGAGACGATCTTTCCACCAAAAATAACACATGTCTTTTATATAAAAAAATGTTCGTTTTATTCCATAGTCCAATCTACTGGTACATTACAACCATTGGTACCGGCACCCTAGTATTGAAGTTTTTTGACAAAGTTTTTGTAAATTATTGTTTTAACCTATGTCACATAAGTGACTTTTACGCCAACATTTGGATTGTTAATTTATATTTATACTTAACATTTTGCGCTGCAGGAAAATAACGTGAACCTTTAAAACTCGTTCTGAATTAGTGTATATTTCAAGTTTCAAAAACCTGTATATGTTATTTTGCGCAACATGATTTCTCTTCAATAAAAAGTGTATTAATAATATCGCTAGTGTAAGAGAAAGATCCAAACTGAAATACAATATGCTACACTCTTCTGGAGTTCTTTTTGAGTGTTTTTCGAATACATTATACACGCAAAGGAAGGTACAATCGAAAATATTTAACTTGAAATCAACAAGAATTTCCTATTGTTTTGATAGCAATAAGATCTCTTGTAGTTTCAACAATCTGTGATTGTTGTCTATTAAAAATATTGTTTTATTTAAATAACAAGGTATCATTGATCATCCACATTATTCTTCGTATTTAACGATGCATTTCATGTCACTTTGTTCAGTTTTTTACGCATCAGTAATTTATCATTTTTGTATTCTATCCATTTTTGTTACAAATGAAACAACAAAACATTAACACTGGACGTCTTATTGAATCAATCAAAGGTTTATTGACGATCAAAGGATTTAGATATACTGTTGAAAAAAAAAATCAACAATGTCTTCAATGAGCTGTCTACCCAAGAAACATTAGTAGCTGAATGATAGTTTATTCGGTTGGAGTACGCTTGAGATTCATTTGCTCGACTTTTATTCAGCAAAAATGTTTGTTGGGTAGCGACATGCATCATTGTGAGACATAGGTGTCCATAACAATATGCATAGAAATCAAGAAAAGCAAGACAGCTTCTCCGGATCCTGCTTGGATACTAGCGCAGTTCAAAATTTAAAAATGTTTTGAGAATCCAATCTCCCTGCTTACCATCATCACCATAAAAATAATGTTCTGTGAAATTGTCAGCCTTTTAGGTGACGATTTAAAGGTGGCCCAAAGACAATGTAGGTTTATATGGAAATGGAGAAATTTTAAGATATGTGCCAAACACGCTAGTACTGTAATGTAAGTACAAACTTATTATCTCAAAGTAAAAACTTATTCTTCAAACCATAATAAAGAAATTTGCTGAAGAGAGAAATTCAATCCGACAGATATCAGAAAAGATATTCATGAGTTCGTTTGCTATTATTTAGCAAAATATGGGATTATAGCCCTGCAAACATGTACAAAAATCCCAAACAAAATTAGCTGAAAAAGGATTTGTTTTTTGAGCAACACACATCTTTCATTGAGGTTTGGAAAATGAGTTTTCACTATGGGATGATAAGTTTTTACTTATATTACAGTAGTAGCGTGTTTGGAACTATTCTCAAAATTTCTCCATAGTAATTTCCATATGAACCAACATTGTCCTTAGGCCACCTTTAAATCACCACCTAGAGAGCTGAAAATTTCACAGAACACTATTTTTATGGTAAGGATGGTGAGAAGCATATGGGAGATTTGATTTTCAAACATTTTTAAAATTTGAATCGCCTTATTGGATACCTCCTTTCCTTCCTGACCTTCTGATAATGTCCGACGCAATTAATCCTTTAACAATGTAAGAACTATGAAAACACTTGAATCAGAATCTGTCCCTGAGATTGTAATGTCAGGAGCAGGGATTGAATCCTGAGAAAATTGAGATAATCTCTCACTTATCGCTCCCTGTAACAATCATGATTTGTAGCAAATTTTGAGAGCCTGTTCATCGTGTACTGCTGAAGCCCTGATTATATCGGAAATATAAAAAAAGCCCTCTAAACAAGCTCCAAACCTGGAAAACATTATTGCTATCGTATGTTCGGGGATTGCTTATCGTTTCAGTAAAATTAAACAGCTACCCCCAATGATAAACAAAAGAGAAAAAGGATTTTATCATCTCTTTCTCTTTAGGGCTCTTGTTCGCTGTTTTAATTCTCAAACTTGTTGCAACTTGCGATACATTGACGATCATGGACCGCTACAGATAAGGATGCTTTTCTACGCTTGATTTGATCGTGCTTCTAAATCTAATGAGAACGAATTCTGCAACGCCTGCCTCCTTTACTTTCAAGCCTTGCACAGTGGCGGCCCTTCATATAAAGGTCGGACAAAACCTCAAATACGTCCCAAATCGCTTGATAATGGTAATCTATTAACTATCTTGAATACCTGATATCATCCCGTTGGAAATAACTGTCAAATTAAAAATTCGATTTTCTAGTCAAATTTGTCAAAATTAAGTTCTTTCATACAATCGAATAAAAAGGTTTTTATTACAAACAATTGGTTATAATGCAGAAACTTGTGTATAAACCTAAACTAGAGATACATATTTAAGTTCCTTGTAGTAATTTTAGTCAAGTTTTAAACGAGTTATGACACATTATACAGATTTTAACGATAAAATAGATAAATTATAATGAAAAATTAAAATGGAATTTTCACCTCTAGGGGCAAAGAGGGGCAAGAAAAACTATTGCACGTTAGAAAATATGGATGATTTGCTGCTTCATAGTGAAAGATTCATTTTCTCGAAACACTTCACATAAAACGGACGATGTTTTGAAAATTTATCAAAATTTTGAAGAAAGATTGCAAACAACATTTTTTGCTACAAATAACAACTTAATGGGTTGAAATTTCTGTTATTATAGCCAAGTCTAAGGCTTAAGACTACGCTTTCAAATGAAGCCTATTGCGCTTAAATCGATTACGATTTCGTTGAAATACAGCTGTTTGAAGTTTGTTAGGTGAACCATAGATGATGAATTTGAAGCAGTCCAATTTTGCCGACTTTCTCGCACTTACGATACTGCCAAAAATCGAAAACAAAACAGATCAATCTCAAATTTTGAGAAATCGTCACTCAATGGTAAAGAAGTCTGTAGAAAATATTAACAAGTGATTTTGAGAACATGAATTTTTGAGGTTTTGTCCGGTCATGCGCCACTGTGCCTTGTGGTAACCAATCATGGAAAGTGGCGAACGTGGCTGCTGAACGGGGACAAAAACAAACCAAACTGCTCGAGAGCATCGGAGTGCCGATTCACTCACATCTATCATGCTCGCGAGTAAACGAAGCAAAAGTAATTCGTGACCGTGTTCGTAGCTGTTCAGAGTCAATTGCGCTTTTGGTAAAAATAAGTCTGTTTTCTCTCCGAGATTTCTGGTTTTCATGGTTTTTGATTGACATGTTTATCAAAACCATAATAAATCACTCCTTGTTCGGTTGTTCGGTAATCCGAGTAAATGTTGGCGAGCGTTTGCTATTTTTGTTCATATTCTCCTGAGCAGGTGGGTGTGAACTTGCTCATATCAAACCTGTTCGCGAGTCTATCATGTTTGTTTTGCATTGGTTTTCACTCGTGAGGTACTTCGTGATGCGAATATTTTCACTACTAATGGTAACGTCCGTCGCTATAAAGCTAAACCAAGACAAACAAGGTTCGTTTCTTACTTTGGTCCGTTCATCCCTGGAAGTTTCTTTGATTCCTTTTTCACTCTGTCTTTAAGTATTATAGCTCTTAACCCTATCTGCCCAGAAAGTATAAAAAAGCTTAAATTGCAGCCAGGTCAGAAATTCTTCGTTTTAGCTCGAATTGAATTGTCTGGATGTCTAGTTTCACAACCATCATTGGAATTTTCGAAAATTTCCACCGATTCGGAATTATTTCGAAGGGTCAGTGGGCAAGTCGAGTAAAAATGATCCCAACTTCCTTTTCACTTAACATTTACTCAACTTATTGATATTCTTTTGACTCCATTCAATTTGTTTTAAAAGTTTCGACTACAGACGTCATGTGAGAACTAAATTAGGCAATGTGATCAGCTTTCGCATTGTGTATTTTTTTCGGTTATTTATGGGATCTTCGTCGAACCAGCCCTAAATAGAACAATTTTATTTTGCTTCTAAACTGGCAAGTTTGGGTATTACACATTTTCATCTTGGGAAAGCAACTGCGACCTTATCGAACAAAATCATTTTAAAGATATTGGCAACCTAGAAATAGAAGAATAGTTGACGATAATCCCTTTACTCGAAATTTTCCCATGTGAAAAACCTGGTTCACAACTAAGTCACTGGACCTATAATCTAGGAGGCCAATATCCTTCATATGATTTCCCCCAACCATGCCTTAGTTAGTTTTTGAAAATGATAAACTTTAACACCCAAACTAAGACGTTTAGGGAAAAATATTAAATTTATCTATCTTCGGCTGATTCTAAGGACTTTCTTAAATAATCGAAAAATACCAAAGGCCAAATCTGGCTTCAATGATCAATTAAGTTCTCACATTACGTCCGTAGTCGAAACTATAAAAACAAATTGACGCTTATATTGAGCTGTTCGGTAATCCAATCCGCATGGTTATTAAATTAATTAACTCATTAAGCGTGGTAAAGATGGACAAATTATGGGTGAAATTATGAAAAAAATCCACGTGCTCGGCTGGGATTTGAACCCAGGACTCTTGTATGCTAGACGAGCGCTTTACCAACTAATCTACCGAGCCACTTGGTGACCCAAACTTGTAACCAACTCAGTTATTGGGTCACCAAGCGTGAGAAGAACCTCCGCAAATCATGCATTTAGCATCCATGCGGCAATTTTTTGTACCATGACCCCACTTTTGGCACCGACGGCACTGAGTGGGGTTCTGGTAATTTCCTTCAGGTTTCTGTAAATGTTCCCATGCCACACGGACATCGAACATAAGTCTAGCTTTTCCTAAAGCTTCAATAATATTTAGATCTTTTTTGTTAAAGTGAACTAAATAATATCCTGTCCCTTTCCGAACAATGCCAGATTGAATTCTCTTTTTTCATAATGATTACTTGGACTGGGGAAAATCTAAGTAAATCATTTATTCCATTTTTGATCTCTTCAGGTCACTCGAGTCACTGCAGTCACTTGAGAGACCTTTCAAGACAACTTTGAACAAACGTTCAGTTTTGTCGTCATAAGTAAAAAAAAATTGTGCTTCTTCTCTTCAAGATGTTTGAGAAGAAGTTCGCGATCTTTAAGAGTTTACGGCAAAACGCGACAGTCTCCTTTCTCTGCGATTTGGAAGGAAACCTTGATTCCCCTAATTGAGTTCTCCTGCCTAAATCCCCCAAATTCGGAACAACTGACCACGATAGGCGGCACTCTTTGCTTCCTCACTTGAAACAAAGAGCCTGGGCTAGAGGCTGTTTCGATTTGGTGTTCGGAAAATTTGTCTAGAGCATCGAACTGATTGCTCATTTCGATGCAATTAACAAAATTATTCATTTCACCCTTGGAAGAAAGTTCGCATTCCGGAGAATCGTCCTTTCTTCCATTCTTGCCACGTTTAGTGACAGTTTTAAATCCCACTTTTTGGAAGGAAGTTGTGAATTCAGAGATTCATCCTTCCTTTTGTTTGTAGTTGCAACCATGTTTAGTTAATAAACGAAAGAAGACGAGACCTCCTAAGAGATTTTTTTCCAAGACGGTGTCCAAGAAGGATTACCACCGCTAGGTTTCGCCAACGGGTCCAACGAAAAATTGAAGGCACGGGTTCAAACAAGGATCGGAAAAGGAGCAATAGTAGAAAAAATAGTACTGAAAAGTACTGTTTTAGTAGCACTGAAAAGTTTTATAGCTTCAGGTAGTTATTAAAGAAAAACTTCCAAGAGCAGAGAGAATTCGTGTACGCACAGCACGAAGGTACGATGCGCACTAAGCAAACTACCCAAGTAACAACAGTAGCTGAACTACAGTTTATTCAGCTAACATTTTTTTAGAGTGGTTTGTTCAACTCTTATTCAACTAAAATGTTTGTTGGATAAAGCTGTTATAGGTAAACTTAGGACAGTCTGGACGTATAGATGCCATTTTGGGTTGTGTTCAGTAGCTCCGGTATTGAAATATGGAATTCAAAAAAAATCGCGTTATGAAAGTTTCGGCCTCCTATATCTGAATGTGTCATATGGTTAAGTGATTATTGTGGTTCAAAATGGTACAAATATGATCGTCCACGCCTTTTAAGGGATAAATTATTAAAAATATTTGGAGACTATGTATGCTTCATTTAAATGCAACGTATATGTACAAAAAGTTAAGCATTTTGCAACTACGCCTTCAAAAAGGAGTGACTTTGAATTTTGTTCAATTATTTCTTTTAAAAACATAGAGACATTTAAAGTTTCAATGAATATTTTTAACAATAACGCCAAATGAAGCACCGTAAGCAAATAACCATGTAACATCATCATTAGAAGAGTCATAATTTTTCCATTAAATTCTGTTTCCCCAACATAACATCCAACCAAAACCATCCGGATTCCAAAAACTCAACATTCATGGAGTTGGCAGCAGTTCGTTCCCCGAAGCAGCACCACCTTCCTGACCCCCGTCACCCAACGCATCTCTAGAAGATAAGACTTGCTGGCGTCAACGTTCTATTTCGTTTAGCGTGCTAAGCTCGTTTGCTGTGCTGCTGCTGCAGAACCCCGTAGTGCTTTTCCAGTGTTCTCTTCCATGGCTGCTTCCCTTCGGCACCACCGCGCGCTGTCACCATCAGTAATGTGCAACTGCAGAATTTAATTTTCTGTGCATGCCTCATGCTCTGAATGCCACCCTCGTTTCCGACTCAGTACCACACTGTAAAAATAAAATAGCTCCGTTTCATTCCATTCCAAACCGTGCTGCCTCCTGGCTTGCGAGCCCGGCGTTCTTGGCTGCTAAGACTATGCTTCCGTCCACTGTGGTTTAAGCTGTCGATTTCAGTGACAAATTTTTAATCTTTGGACCCTGAAATAAGCGGTATTGACATGATGTTGGATATTAGCGTACAGAATTTGGCCACAATTTGGTAAGGCGAAGGCCGATCAACTATTTTCAATATTCCATAAAATCGTAGGGAAACTGTGTAGACTTGATCCGTTTTCTTAATGTGGCTGAAGTAAACCAAAATTTGAAGATTTTAGGTTTCAGCCACAATTAAGTGTTGATTATTTTAAGTTATTGAAAACGTTTCGATCCAGTTGTTGGGATATTCTTCAGGGATCGATAGAAATCAAATCGAGCTCTGATGTAGATCCCAACAACTGGATCGGAACGTTTGTTCAACGGTTGATTATGACTGAAAGCTGAAATCTCTAATTATCATCACCAGTCGACCATCCTTATAATTTCAACATAGACTCATGTCTTATAATATCAAGTAATACGACAGTAATGCCTCGATAATGTTGTTAAGACATTCAAAACATCGTTTTTCATAGATCTTAGTATCTTCAAAGATTTGCTGACCCTTTCTCCTCTTCTGAAAACATTCAAATCAATAATTTTGAAACATATTCAATCGCTGAAGATATCGCAATTGGATTTTGAGAGGGGTTGAAATTATTTGAATTTCAGATTACTTATTAAAGATTACTTATTAAAAATCATCAAAATTCGATTTTCAATAGAAAATCCATTTAATTTGAAAAGCTTTTCATTAACTAAGTATTTCAAATCCGAAAACCGAATAAAGTCAATAACAGTTATATTCAAAACTATTATTGACTTCATTAATGGGACTTTCAGCCCATGACTGGTTCCCATTTAATCATATAAAACCTTATCATAACAAGAGGCCGTCCATTAACCACATGTTCATTAAGAGGGGGCAAATAACCACTAAATGCCATGTCGGAGTTGGTGGTTATGAGGGAAGGCGGCCTTGACCACGTGGAAGTATGGTTTTTCCAGAAAGTGTTAACTCAGCACATAATGCTGTTTTGGGTTCACTAATATTGAACTCTAGGGGCCTTCCTTAGCAGAGTGGTTAGAGTCTATGGGTACAAAGCAAAGCCATGCCGAGGGTGTCTGGGTTCGATTCACGGTCCGCCCAGGATTTTTTCTTAATGGAAATTTCCTTGACTTCCTTGGGTATCATCGAACCTGCCATACGATATACGGATACGAAAATGGCAACTTTGGTAAAAAAAAGTTCTCAGCTAATAACTGTGGAACTGCTCATTAAACGTTAAGCTGAGAAGCGGGCTATGTGGAATTTTCTATATTCTTTATCAATTTCCATTTTGTCAAAAATCTCAAACAGTCTCAACAGGGCGTAAAACGAGGTGCTTATTTGCCCGACGTTTCGACACGGGTCGTCGGTCAAATAAACACCTCGTTTTACCTTAATAAAGACTGCGTTGCCGGAAAATTAAGATTAAAACATACAGTCGATGCTTCACAAATTTGAAAATATTATTTAAAAAATTCTCAAGGAAATTCTTAAAATATTCATTATTAGTTCAGAAATTTCGTAAACCTGGAAAGTTTTAAGCTTAAACTTTATTGTTAGTAAAGAAATCTAACCTATTTCTAAAAATTAAAGGAATTGACAAAGTAATTCATGTAGAGATACAGTCGGGTCTCGTATTAAACGCATTCCTATAACGTGCACTCCTATTACGCTCACTCCTATAAGACACACCAGAACGTTATAGGAGACCCAGGGCTTATGGGATTTCATCACTTTGGGGGTGTTGTTGAATATCTCGTATGCCAAAAGAGATGGCACAGTACTGTCTTCGGCGAAGTTTCAGTGCTAAGTACGATCTACCATTAGGAATTGAGGATAGTTGAGAAATTGGCCGGTAGGGGCGCTTTTTTCTGATTTGCGCTACATGAACCATGAGGGATAAGAATGCAAAATTTTGTAACATATGATATCTGTAGATCCTGATGTTTTGGAAGGTTGGTGTCTTCGGAAGAGTTGTTCAATAGCTCAAGGGCTGACATGCGGTGGTCATTCTGATACGGAATTACGCCACCAGGCGGCGCTAGTGGGCATGGAATTTTTGTTTTACGCAAAGCTCAGTTGCCTGACCACTTAGAAAGATGGCGTCTTCGGCAAAGTTGCTCAGTAGCACAAGGGCTATGTTATTTGAGCCGAAAGTTTCGAAATTTTGCCATTAGGCGGCGCTAGTGAGCAAAGAATTTTTGTTTTGCGCATAGCTCCGTAGCCTGACCACTTAGAAAGATAGCGTCTTCGGCAAAGTTGCTCAGTATCACAAGGACTAACATTATTTAAGCCGAGAGTTTCGAAATTTTACCACTAGGCGGCGCTAATGAGCAAATAATTTTTGTTTTGCGCATAGCTCAGCAGCCTGACCACTTAGAAAGATGGCGTATTGGGCAAAGTTGATCAGTATCACAAGGACTTACATTATTTGAGCCGAATGTTTCGAAATTTAGCCAGTATGCGGCGCTAGTGAGCAAATAATTTTTGTTTTGCGCATAGCTCAGTAGCCTGACCACTTAAAAAGATGGCGTCTTCGGCAAAATTGCTCTGTATCACAAGGGCTAACATTATTTGAACCGAAAGTTTCGAAATTGTGCCACTAGGCGGCGCTAATGAGCAAATAATTTTTGTTTTGCGCATTGCTCAGTAGCCTGACCACTTAGAAAGTTGGCGTCTTCGGCAAAGTTGCTCTGTATCACAAGGGCTAACATTATTTGAGCTGAAAGTTTCGAAATTTAGCCAGTATGCGGCGCTAGTGAGCAAATAATTTTTGTTTTGCGCATAGCTCAGTAGCCTGACCACTTAAAAAGATGGCGTCTTCGGCAAAATTGCTCTGTATCACAAGGGCTAACATTATTTGAACCGAAAGTTTCGAAATTGTGCCACTAGGCGGCGCCAATGAGCAAATAATTTTTGTTTTGCGCATAGCTCAGCAGCCTGACCACTTAGAAAGATGGCGTCTTCGGCAAAGTTGCTCAGTATCACAAGGACAAGGTCAGTAGCTCAGTAGCATGACCACTTAGAAAGATGGCGCCTTCAGCAAAATGGTCAGGCTACGGAGCTATGCGCAAAAATAAATATTTGTTCACTAGCGCCGCCTAGTGGCAAAATTTCGAAACTTTCGGCTCAATCAATGTTAACCCTTGTGATACAGAGCAACTTTGCCGAAGACGCCATCTTTCTAAGTGGTCAGGCTACTGAGCTATGCGCAAAACAAAAATTCTTTGCTCACTAACGCCGCCTGGTGGCGTAATTCCGTATCAGAATGACCACCGCATGTCAGCCCTTGAGCTACTGAACAACTCTTCCAAAGACACCAACCTTCCAAAACATCAGCATCTACAGGTATCATATGTTATAAAATTTTGCATTCTTATCCCTCATGGTTCATATAGTGCAAATCAGAAAAAGCGCCCCTACCGGCCAAATTCTCAACTTAAAGTATGATCCTCAACTCCTAAAGGTAGATCGTACTTAGCACTGAAACTTCGCCGAAGACAGTACGGTGCTATCTCTTTTGGCATACGAGATATTCAACGACACCCCCAAAGTGATGAAATCCCGTAAGCCCTGGGTCTCCTATAATGCAGATTCCTATTACGCCCCTCAACCATGTGTCTAATAGGAGACCTGACTGTGTCTTTGGAAAACTAAGAACTTTGAGAGGGACTGTTAGAGAAATCCCCTGCCGATGATTCCCTTGAAAATTCTTGAAAAAAAAACAATCAATTTTTTTGGAAATGTATCTAATGAAGCGAGTACAGCAATAATTGGCATCCGTTAGAGCCTCTGAAATTATTGCGATATGGCATACATTTTGAAGAAATTAATGATTTGCTGAGTGAATTATACTGAAAAATCCAGAAGAATCTCTACAAGGTTTATGGACTAATCTTTGATTTACCGTCGTTGGGGGTGACAATGGGTCAAAAAGGGATATGTGCGATTTATTTTTTGAATAACTATCGCAATTTAACTCCAATAAACTTCAAATTTGGTGTGTATGTACTTTGATGGTACATTAACAACTGTTCAAAAAATTAAAGACAAATATTTATTCACAGCAGCACCACAAGTGAATGAAAAATGACCCAATCTCACCCCATAGAGGGGGTGACATTGGGTCACTGTAATTGAAATAACTTGTTTTTGAGAATATGATTTCTAAACCATTCACAACTGAAAAATATTGATAAAAAACGATGCAAACAAGACAAAAAGATATCTAAGATGTTTCACAAGTAGATAAACCCACTTAAAAGTACGATTATACTGAAAATTGAAGAGCTATGAGAAAAAATATGTAAACCCAACATTTATCGTCAAATTTACAAAAATTTTCTTGGTGTTTCCCTCAAATTGTCTTCAAAGTCTCATCCCCATTGCTATAAAGTCCATTCAGTTTACCCAAAGATGTACTGAAACAGTGATTATCTTAAACCTTCGCAAATAGTTAAATTTCGGTGCGACATTCCACGATCAATAAATTTCAGTTGACGTCATAATCCTAGTATTTCAGCGATCCGACTCATTTGTACTTCCGTGAGATGTTTCTATTATATGAAAACACTGATAAATACTCAAATTTAGGAAAAAAAACACCCTTTTGATAAAAATTTACGATATTGCTGCGCACGAAACACAGTTGCTGGTTTGAGAAGTTGTCAAAATGCGTTGTATTTTTATTCAATGCACGTAATACTCAAGTAAACTTGTTTGATATTTCAGAGATGCTGTATTTAGAAAGAATAAACACATCTTAATGAAAACAGAGAACACCCGGCACCGTAAAATGTCAAAAAAGTGGACTTGGAATTTCATTTACTATCGTTCTTGCTTGACCCAATCTCACCCCCATTTTCAATGTTTTAGACATCGTACCGAAAAAATATTTTTTTTTTGTGGGAAAATCAAACAGATTCCGGAAAATACCTGTGATGTGTAATGAAAAGACTTTCAACATTCTACGAATACAACGATAGAGGCTAGAGTACATGCGTGATACTTTGTACAGGAGAAATTTAATGTTGTAAATTTTGTCTAGTTTCAACATGCAAGTTTATTGATGTAGTAAACAAAAACTACTATTTCTAAAAATGCATATTGTTATGAATTATGTGTAATAATATATTTCCTAACATATGAATTATTAATTTTAGTTATATCAGCGTTATTAGCTGAAATATTTTACAAAACATATTTTTCCGTTTTGACCCAATCTCACCCCCTAGACCCATTGTCACCCCCATCGACGGTACTTTTCTTTTTTCATCTTTGAGAAATTTTCGGTAAGGTTTTGACATAAGTCCAGATATTTTTTGTTGTTGTATCATTTTGTAAATACTAATAAACTCTGAATTACGGACACAACATTTGTAATAGTTTCAAATCTGGAGTTCTAGAATAGATGGATGGGCATCTAATTCTTCCGAAAGAGGTGCACTTTGCGAAAAAGGACCACGTGATCATTGAGCTGAAATCGAATTCAGGTTAACTTCTACGTCCATGAGTCCTCTCATGGCGTAGGGGTAACGTGCCCTAACTAGAGATCAGGGAGTCGTGAGTTCGATTCTCATTGAGAAGACGTGTAACTTTTTCGCAAAACTTCACATCAATTTGTCCATTTAATCCAATTGCAAAGCATATGTAATGTTTAGCTTTTCGGTAGATGTTTTTCTACATGTTCAGACGTTAGATAGCTGCACATATCCGAAAAGATGATTTTTTGATAATAAATGTTCGAGCAGTTTAGTAGAATACCTATAAGTAGATGAAAAAAACGAATTTAGTACTATACCGTTTAATTCCACTAGAGTTTGTATCCTTTGACAGATACGAGTAATACAAAAAATGAATTTCGGCTCCGTAAAGCGTTAAACGCGATTGAGCCTTAAGTAAACGAACTAGTAAAGAAACTGGTACAGATACTATAGTAGTTTCAAAAGAAATTTCAAGACAAATGCTTTGATAAATTCCTAAAATTCGTTTATTTATGGGAAGTCCTTGGATGCATTTCTTCAAGAATCTTCAGAGGAAAAAAACGATCCATTAGTCGATTAAATTGTTGTAATGCAAGAAAATCATTGTAAAATCACTGAGGAGTTACCAGGAGTAATGTTTTAAGAAATATTGACAGCATATCTCAAGTAAAGAAAATTCATAATAGTAGTTCAGAAAGAAGTCTGAGCTAAAATGTAAAGACCAAGTTCCTCTCTTTCAAAAAAAGTAATGAGAAATGCCTGAAGGAATTTTGGGAGCTATTGTTTGAATTTACACTAAGTAAGTTTCTTCTTAAGGTCACCTTAGAGAAAACCAGTTTATAATTCAACATTTTGTACAACGAAGATATCACGCTCACCAGGATCACTTACTAATCAGGGCGAAATCTTCGGTGAATTGGACCTCCATCAATTGATTCTTAATTTTTTTATCCAGTACCGGTCTAAACCAGTAAATGAACCCTTAACCGATAAATTAAAGTACATTTTTGTTCAGAATAAAAGTAATAGAGGCCGATTTCCATAAAAATTGCTCAACTTTGACATGCTGTAACTTTGTTTCTCATGGCTTAAAATTTTGATAGATAACTATAAATATGGTTGATTCTATTATTGAAAAACTAAAAAAAATGTGGATACTCATTAGTTATTGTGCAATTATTTTCTAAGCGCTAAATTTATTGAAAAAATAGCATTCTATTAACACCACTGTTCACACCCACCACGCAGGCAGCCTCCATTTCAGTTCATTTTTCTTCCTTTTTGAAGCTCATTTTTAAATGCTTGCTGTACCAAAACATTCAAAGGTCCTCCCATGCATGGCAAGCGACTAAGACTAAGAAGCAATAAGTCTTTGGCACCAACCAGAGCCAAGAAGCCAGACGGCAAATTCTCATCTGAAGCAATTTTGAAACCGGAAAGAAACTGAAATACGCGCTGGGAATTGTTAGAAAAGTGGAAGTAATTTCATTCTCATTTAGCATCAAGAAGGAGGAGCGGCAAGTCAGCCAGTTTAAGCAGCACCGACGCGGTACGGTAGTGAGGAACAGGAACGACGATCTTGCGTTTGTCGAACTTGTAGGAAAGTTTATTAAGTTTGAAACGCCAAAAAAGAATTCCAATGAAAATCTCCTCAGTAAGCTGCATTCGAAATAACACTTTCTTTCAAGCCACTATTCATGTTTTCATTATAATAAAAGCCAGTCAAATCTATCCAGCATGTATCCATCTGTTCAATTTTTCTTCTCAGCAAAGTTCTATCAAAAATTGAAATTTACACTTTGAGGGACATAAAACCCTTAAATTTTCCAATTCCTAATCGTTTCCTATGATGTTTGACGTGGAAGTCTCTTACTTGAATAGCATTCGAACCAACAGCTGTGAATTAAAAATAAAGTTTTGCCCTACCTTACTCCGATGTTTGAAATTAGCAAAACGATACAGAAAGTTACAATTGCATTGCAGACAGCAAAACGTAATCAAGGAAACAAAAATGTGGAATTTTCGTTAAGTAAAGAAACCGAACCTGGTATCACATTCGAACGCATCTTCTACAGATTAACTGACTAACATAACCGCTCAAAAGTCCAATATAAGATCCGGAAAGCACAGAAGCAAGTGATGGTTACCAATACCATAAAGAACGCACTTGAGGATAATTGACTTTTACTACAGTTATACAATCATCGGCACTATGTACAAAACTAATTGAACAACTGCATACACTGCGATCGACACTTCCTTCTCAACAGAGTGCATTAGAATTTCTCTCATTACCATGCAAAGCCATGGTTAGAGGTCGCGGTCAGTGCAATAAAGTGCACTCATCAAGGAATCCAACTGTAGGTTACCACGTTTTCCTGCACGGGACACCATCCTCCCGATTGGGAAGACATAACAAAAGGAAACACATTTATATCAACTGTTGGTGTCAAGGTTTGCTTTATCCGGATATGCTCATTAAAAGTTGTTAACCTGACATTGATCCGACATTAGCTACAATTTAACTTTCTGTCAAGTTTTTTTTTGAAAATTCGGATCTTTTTAAACTATTGAGGTATTCTATTATGATTTTGTTATAATAAATAACACCGATTGTTATAATTATTTTTGCTCTTCAGCTCGGACTACTAGCCATTCCCATCACTTAAAATCATATGTTGGTTTTCGAACTGTAACTAACAGCCATACCCTTTGTTGCGTACTTCCTGATGGTTGATGCTCGGTTTGCTAGCAAGAGGAAGTTTACTCGAATGAGTTTCCTGCCCTGGACGTTGACGTTGTTGGATAGCGATAACTCCCGTAGTAGCTCATGGTCTGTACGCCACCCGTAATGATGCGGTGTGAATGTGGCAGGTTCGCAACGTTAAGTCAGAACAGGAGCCCTATCGACCTCGGATCGAACACATTCCTAGTAGGTACAGAGGTGGGTTGATTTCAATGAACCCCAACCGACCGCCATCCATGAGTGGAGAGAGCAAAGGACCAAATGCAATAAACACACATGATCCGTGAACCAATTTTATGGCGGAATCTCTAGCAGTGGAAACACGGGCGTAGCCGGAACCCCTATGGCGTACGAAAAATAAGTTCAAAATGAACTAGTTTGATAAAAATATTGAAGAAAATTTAATATCTTCGAATATTGCTTACAGTTTTTATAATCCTAAAAAAAAGCGTCAAAACATTTGTATCCGAGTTTTTGTGGCGAACTCACCAAGGGCAAAAAAGATGAAAGGGATAAGGACGATGATGATAATATTAATTTATTGAAGTCCATCTTAAAACCAGGCATCTGCTTAAAACTATTCAAAGAATTCTCGAGTAATCCCCTGAAAGAAAAGCCTGTTTATGCCCATGATGGAAATAGATGCACCACACTGATGGCGGCCTGGATGTTGGTGTAGCTTACCCATTTGCGGCATTTAGTCGCCAAATGGGTTCATTTTCCTAGCCGTCAGTGTGTGGGTGCTCGAATGGGAGGTGATTGTGGTTTACGAGGGGCCACATGACAGACAATCGCTTGTACTGCACTATTTAGTCAAATGAGTTTGAACAAACAAATTTCATGCGGGGATTTCATATGGTTAGACAACTAATGAACGTTGATCCATCGAACATCAAAAGACAATAAGGGGTTACTGTATACATAACCCTCTGGGCCCGAAACCCGTGTGTTAACAAGGAATCGATCAATTTCAAACGATCCGCTTTCGAAAACAAATTACTTTCAATGGAGCCATTGGCTGAAAAGCTCCCGGCATGTACATATCTTGTCACTTCAGTTAACTTAAACAAAGCAAATGATGTCGAGCGGAAGCATATTTTGACAACGTTGGCGACCGCGACGGCGCTCAATGAACATTATTGATGACATGTCCTCCTTCACTGCTATAAATTCTTCTAAGGACTGTATAGAAAAGAAGTAAGCAACATACGAGATGCTTGTTCTCAAAATGTGTTGCATGTTTTTGTACCTGAATTTCTAGAAAAAAAACCCTCAATGATCTAATGTATTGGGCTTATTGCCCAAAAGGATTTGTTGTATTGAAAATAGATAAAGTACTGCCCATTCAATTTATTTAAAATTTGCACAAATGAGATTTTGAAACATTTTCTGGTTGTATATTAACTAACTAGTGGTCCCGGCAAACTTCGTCTTGCCATCAAGTAGGCTGTTGAAAAATTTCATGGGAGCTCGCATACAAAATAACATATTAGTACTCCCCGTTCTACCAAATTTTCCGAAAACTTCCCTAAACTTTTTCGTCGCCCGAACACGTCGGAACCCTTCAAGAAGACAACAGTGAAAGAATTGTGCAAATAGGTTGTCCCGTTCTCGAGCCATTTCGTGACATACAAACACCACTCCATTTTTATTAATATAGATAGATAGATTGTTAACTAACTTCTTACGAAAAAAAAATGAAATATGAAATGTTATGTATTAATTGTTCATGACATATGTAAATTATTTTGATTGTCGTTCAAATATTATGACAAATAATACAAAAATGTCACCGTGGTATTGAAATACTATAGTATATTAAGAATATACACAGAACTTAGAACCATGAAAACGTTGGTGATATCGATACAATTTGAACATCTTGCTTATCACTTTTCGATACAGTCCTTACTGCTCCCATCCAGCAGCCCAACAGTCGGAGAGGATCCACCCTGAAGAAATAACAAGACAAACCCGCAAACCAAGGATGGCTGTAAAAGATTGATTCTCGTATTTTCTTTTGCCATTTTTCAGAGCCATGCCAGTAGCTACTTCCCATTGGATACATGTTTCACAAACTCAAACTTTTTTGGCAGCTCTCTGTGTGAGCTATTGTCATGGTGCAGTCGGGCGAGTGATGTGAGCTACCACCCCCCCATGCCAAGTGATTCTTTTGTATGGATTGATCTAGCGTGAAGGAAACTGAGAGTAAAAGCAACTCGAATAGATTTTGTTTTTCAAGCTGAAAGTAAACCCAACCATTTCTACGCTTTTCTATTCCAATTCTTTTCACACTAACTTTATGGATGGGTATTGTTGCGGCTACAGTAAGGATAAGTGGCATTTTGTAAGATTTTCTACTTGTGGTGGAAAGGGGCCGTCCATACACCCCGTTGACAAGCGTGGACATTTGGATAACCTATTGTGACCAGATGTGTCCCAGAAAAAATCCGGGACGCTTGTCAGATCTCATCCCCAATGAAACGCTGCATATATTTGATGTGCAATTTACATTCATATTCAACTTTAGACCTGTACTATAGGGGAAATCAGGGTAAAACCGACACTGTGGGTAAGATCGACACCCTTTGATTTTTCATGTTTTGAGCAGATTTTCAAGCAGTTTCCACCACGCTCTATCTTTACTTGTGAAAAGTTAATAGAAATAAACAATATTGAAAATGTAATGTCAAGTTTAAAATTGTTCTGTCCCGGTTACTTTAGGATAACCCCTATCTGACTCCTAAAATTTATAGTTAGATTATTTCTTGGAGCATAAACATTAGGGTGCCAATGAAAATCGATTTTTCGAATTTCAAAAAATGGTAGTGCTCAAAAGTTTTGTCTCCTCGAAAAAAGTCCCCATGCAAAATTTGAGCTCAATCGGACTTCATTAAGTGGACCCCCAAAGCGGTCAAAGTTTGGCCTTTTTGACCCATGAAAAATCTCCAAAGGGTACATGAAATTTCCGAAATCGAATTTTTTTTTTTTTTTTTTTTGATGCCAGATGTCTTAGAAATGCATGAAACGTCGAAAAAATTTTTTTTTGAAAAAATCGACCTTTTGAGACTTTTTGAGTTGGGGGAGTGAATTGAATTTGAAATGAACGATTTGAATTCAATTGCTGAGAAATTCAAGGCAATAGTATTGAAACATATTCTATATCATTGTTGGCCACTGAAAGCATATTAAATGTGATATTTCATTAGGGTGGTTCATTTACTTTCCATTAGGGTGGTCCTTTGAAAAATTGAATTTTCATTGAATATTGAAGACAATAGTATTGGAACATCTCTCACATTATCGTAAGCCATTTTCTACATTTAATATGTGGTATTTTATTAGGATGGTTCACTTATTTTCCATTAGGGTGGGCCTTTCTGTCGAAAAATCATAATTTAAATGGGATATTAAAAACAATAGTATTTTATCACCTCTTTCATCATCGTAGGGCATTTCCTTCATTAGATTCGTGATATTTTATTAGGGTGGCTCACTTATTTTCCATTGGTGTTTGCCGAAAATTAAAAACAAAATCAAGAAATTTTGAATTTGATCCTTTTAGTATTTTAACACCTCTTTTATAATCGTAGGCCATTGTCTTCATTTTTGTTTAGAGAGGCTTTAAATTCCTCTGAATTCATGCGCCTCTAGTTCCATTTGATATGCGACATCATCGTAGGACACTGTTAACATATTTCATTAGGGAGTTTCTCTCATTTTCCATTAGGGTGCATCATTTTTCGTACAGTTTGAAACCATGATTTCTCGAAAAAGTTTCGTCCACTTTCCTTAATTATGGTGTCATTGTAAAAATTTCAACCTTAATATCTACAGACCGAAAGATTATGGTGCGGACTACTACATAATATTTGTGTAATGTTCGACGAAAAATGTAAAGGTAACTTAGTTAACAACAAAAGATTTTTCTAGAAAGCCTCTCATTGTTAGAAAGGTCCTTTTGAAAAGTTTTGCGTGATTTTCATTCGGAATGCAATACTTCACTAAGCTGAACCAGTTCGGATTTCAGATGCACTCATCTAACAGATCAAGCATTGAGCCTCAGTGATTTTTCCAATTCCAGAGAAAACTCTGAAGGAAATACCGAAGGAAATTCCAAAGGAAATTCCAACGGAAATTCCAGAGGGAATTACGAAGGTAATTCCAGTGGAAATTCTGAAGGAAATTCCAGTGGAAATTCCAAAAGAAATTCCAGAGAAAATTCCGAAGGAAATTCCACACGAAATTTCTCAGGAAATTCCACACGAAATTTCTCAGGAAATTCCAGAGGAAATTTCGCAGGAAATTCCAGAGGAAATTCCGAAGGAAATTCCAGAGGAAATTCCGAAGGAAATTCCAGAGGAAATTCCGAAGGAAATTCTAGAGAAAATTCTGAAGGAAATTCCAGAGAAAATTCTGAAGGAAATTCCAGAGAAAATTCGGAAGGAAATTCCAGAGAAAATCCCGAAGGAAATTCCAGAGGAAATTCCAAAGGAAATTCCAGAGATAATTTCGAAGAAAATTCTAGGGGAAATACGGAACGAAATTCCAAAGGAAATTCCGAATGAAATTCCAGAGGAAATTCCGAAAGTCGAACGAAAACTAGTCGCGCATTATAAATTTTCATGGTTTCATATAAAACGTTCAACAGTGAGTTGTTTAAGAACAGATTTAAATGAATGTGGTCCACCGCATCAGAAACTACATGAATTTTTCAACACATATTTTTAAGTATTTCATGAGTTATAAAATAAGAACGGTTTACTCATTATAATTTTTAGACCATATTTTGTTAGTTTTATAATTCATAATAATGAAGAGTAAGCTTCAATAAAATTGAGTTTTTTATATATTCGGTACTAGGAACCCTAGTGGGTCCTTGAAATACCAGTACTTAACAATCCTTGTTGAGTTAATACTCATGGTTGTTATCCTAGCTTCAGGTGTAGTCTAGGGACTGACAAACTCCGAGTCTTTAAAATAGATTCATTTTCAGAAACTGTTGCCAGTAATAAGGACTTCGCACCGTAAATTCTTGAATTAACAAATCATATTACCCTAGCCCGATAAACAAAATGAGACTTGGGTTCAAATTGGTGCACCAACCCGTGTTACAGGACAAGTATTTTTATAACGGATACTTGTAGTTTTTAGTTCACCATTTTGATCACTTTGGTCACTATTATTTTGCTGTCTGACCGCTATCAGCCCTATCTACTGCTTCAAGTTTGAAAGATACATTTACCGCGACTCTAACGTGGACTCTTTTATACCCCCTATGGTACATGGGTTCACATGTTATACAGGCGGCCACGAAGTTCTTGAGTTGCCGGGAATTGTTTTTGGGTAACATTTTCCACTAGTAAAATAATGTTGAATACTGATGCTTGGCAGTTGATTTTTCCACTCTGTCACCTTCATGAAAACATCTTCTGTCTCAGCTCTTCATATGATTGGCGGGTGAGCAAAACATCCGATCAAATGGTTATCGAAGTTCGTGCAAATATTATACTTTCATGATTCCCATCAAAATAGTTCTATCATGCAGTGCGACGAAAAGACTGCAAAAACAAAGGCGAGACAGAATGATAAGTAAACCTTTCTACGTTGTTGAAATCTTCATAGATTATTTAACTGGGAAATGTGACAAAGAAGTCACTGTTTTTTTTAAAGCAGGAACGTCGCATCATTACAATCTTTTCCATTTTCATTGCTACCAGTACCACTACTCTTAAAAGCATTTGCTTATGGTGAAGATGTAACGAAGCCAATCATCCATTTCTCAAACAAAAATGAATTGATCTGGAGTACCAAACATCCATTCACGCTTAAAACTTCATCTCAAGTAATGATTAATAGATCAAGTTTTCAGTGAAAAACAGGGATGCCAGGTGAATTTTTTGATGTCCTCCAACTAAAATTGTCAATTACTAAGGCAATTTCACCAGTAATCTATTTTTTTTACTTCATTCGTGGATCAAGTATTCTATAACTCTTATCAGCAATAATAAACATGTGAAAGATTATATCCAATTTGACATTATTATTGAGGTATGAATGTGGTCATATTTGTATCGTTTTCTGAATAAAAATGGGTCAGCATAGTGCAGTTCCATCAGCCAAGTGGTTAGAGTCCGCGTCTACAAAGCGAAGCCATGCTGAAAGTGTCTAGGTTCAATTCCCGGTCGATCCAGGATCTTTTCGAAAAGGAAATTTCCTCGACTTCCCTGGACATAGAGTATCGTCGTACTTGCCACACGATATACAAATGCGAAAATGGCAACTTTGGCATAGAAAGCTCTCAGTTAATAACTGTGGAGGTGCTCATAAGAACACCACGCTGAGATGCAGGCTCTGTCCCAGTGAGAAGAAGAAGAAGAGCTTAACAAGGCTCGACATTCGATTTTCTCTAAATAATAGAATTAAAGTATGACAGTAATCATAGTATATTTACACAAAGATATCCAATAAAACCTAAAGCACACCATCACTACCAATTGTTTTTCCGAATCGACTCTTAACTGGAATCATACCCGTGTATTTTTCAAAGCTGAACTTGACTTTTTTTGGCTCCCAAAAGCAAATATACTGCCAAACCTACAAACGTCAACCTTTTCTCCCCAGCATAGTATATTGGAGTGTTTGGTACAGTTCGGGTAAGTGAACACTTAGTTATAGACGAGTAGCTTAGCTGATGTGAAGTATTGCTTGCTGTTGTTCAAACAAAGAAAAATCCCGAGAACGATCAGCCGAACAGCAGCCAGAAGGAAAACTCCAAAGCAACAACAAATGATTCTGGGTCAGGGTGCTCTCCGGACGATTGTGTGCTGAAATATGCGAATGTACAACTTCCCGAATTAGGGAGAAATGCAAATGAATATCAAATTCTACCATTAGAAAGAATATTGAAACTTAAAAGTAGATTGGAGTATCTTGTACCTTTAAAATCCGTCCTAAAGATTTATCTTTGACAGATACGCGTACTTCGACTACCACTTGCAGTCTTCTTCAGTGTCAGTAATCGTATCAGTGGATACGAGTAACTGACACTGAAGAAGATTATGGGGCCTTCCTTAGCCGAGTGATTAGAGTCCGCGGCTACAAAACAAAGCCATGCTGAAGGTGTCAGGGTTCAATTCCCAGTCGGTGCAGGATCTTTTCTTAATGGAAATTTCCTTGACTTCCCTGGGCATAGAGTATCATCGTACCTGCCACACAATATACGAATGCAAAAATGGCAACTTTGGCAAAGAAAGCTCTTTCAGTTGATAACAGTGGAAGTGCTCATAAGAACGCTAATCTGAGAAGCCGGTTCTGTCCCAGTGGGGACGTAAATTCCAAAAAGAAGAATATATTACGATTATTTTGTTATTCGCCTCCACTCAGGTTCCCAACTTACCCGCCTCACCAAAGGGAGGAGGACCATTTTAGGGTGATTCTATGCTCGTGTGCTGTTCGTGAGCAGCAATTCGGTCACGGATGGTATGCTTCTGGAAGACATGTGGATAAGTCGCCCTTAGGCAAAGCCACCGAGACTTGACTCTAGAGTCTTTTCCTTGGTTTGGCCGAAACCCGATGAAGTGTGTCTGAGCAGGAAATGGATGCAATCGCAAGTGATGAACTTGGGAAAAGGTTAACACATCTCTGCCGAAGCGCATGGAATCGATCGTGCGTGAAAAGCGAGAAAATTTTCTTTAAATAAAAGTCGTGAAATTCAATCTTCCTGGAAATCAGTACGAAAGTGGATGCGGATGCGAAATGCTTCGCTTTGCCGATTTTGCCTTCTGTGAATTCAGGCGGAAGCCTAGTGTCGATAGGGATCAATTTCTTAGCAACGGGTAGAGTAGCGGGCAGAATGGGTGGTAGGATATTTTTTTACGTCTTTCGATTCTTTGTAATCGTGAAACAATTGTGGCGTAAAATGTACAGTGAGTCCAAAAGGTGCAATAGGGAAGGTGTACCGGTATTCGTCATGTACCAGTTATTCGCCACCCTGAATTATAAACTGTTTTACGACATATATGGCTGCCAATTGTTTAATGTTCGCTAAATTGCTTTAGGATGATATGGAAACATTCTAACCTATTTTTTGCCGTTGTGTTCCTGATTCACCACCTTCCATAAGAAATCAACGTAGGTGGCGAATTCAAGAACCGAAATTTAAAACGTGGCGAATACTGGTGCAAGTGGTCCAGTATTCGCCATCCCTATTTTTAATAAGGTACCGTGGGGTAAGTGGATACAGAAAAATCAATAGTTAACTTCATTGATATGTACAGCTAACGTGAATAGTTTAACTCAAACTTTTTTCTGTGGATAACAAATAAGGGACTATTATACTTCAAATCGTCATTTATTTCGATTTTTCTGATTGTTATGTATTGAGAATGAGAGACTTAAAAATTTGCGCCAAATGATCCACTTGCCGCACCATGGTGGGGTAAGTGGATCACCATTAAAAAAAAAATCTGATCTCGAAACAAATGTAGTATGATTATGTTTATTAAGAATGATATTACCCTCGCACTTGTTATTAGTGCTAGTAATGTTACATTTTATTACTTTAAAATTAAAAAGTATCTTTATTTAATCAAAATATAATAAAAAGTATGTATATATTAGTTCATACTAATTAGAACAAAAAAAAACATTGTAACTAGAAAAAATTGGAGAAAATTCATCCATTTATACGCATAAGTTATACAGAAATATTGTAGGATTATTCTTAACGATATTTTCGAAAAGCACTCTTGGTTTAAAAATATTAGTTACATTTACTTTTGAATAACAAACTGAAATCCTTCTGTTTTATTTATGAATATATGTGTCTCATCTGTCTAGAAAAATTTATATGGTCAAATCATGTACGAGACTATGCTTTCGATTGGAAAAGTATATTTTGCTCTTTTACAACCCAGCTTAGATAAACCACGAAAAATTTCGTGTGAATTTTGAAATTATTATTCTTTTTATATTTATTTTTTATACCAGAAAGGTTAAAAAAAACTTTAAGGTGGATTAATTCAAATTTTCTATGGTCAATTTAACAAATTCAAGCTTGGAATGGAACAAAATAAAGGAAAACAATATTTGCGGGTATTGAAGCTTATTAAAATTCTCATAAGCAGTCTGCCAATAAATGATAATTATTCTTGATCCACTTACCCCACCCCACTAAAAAGTAGGGGTAAGTGTACCATGTCCAATATATTTGTATTTATTCATAAAAATGACATATTTTTCATTGTGATTCATTCAATTAGAACTGAAATGCTCACCATGTGTCGGAAAAAATAATAGAATTTGATTTTAGACAGAGATACAATGGATTTTTTATTGATGGAAAACAATTTTCAAATTAATTACTTTTTGCAGCTAACAAGTTTGCTTGTGTTAGTGTACGTGTAGTACCAGTTTTGCAATAGTATCAGTGTGGGCGTAAGAATCTAACCTAAAACGAAGCAATGGTGCGAAAACATTCAACATATCCAAGTATTTAGGCTTTATATTGACAAATGATCCACTTACCCCACTGATACACTTCCCCCACTGTACCTTACAAAAACAAAGTTTCTGATTTGTTTTTATATTTTCCCTGCTGAGTATAAATTTAAAGCATTCGTTTAATGTATTGACAGTAACCAAAGGTCTTTTGATATATAAATAATATTTTTCCTTGGGGTGGCCAAAACTGGTACACCTCCCCTACAATGAAGAAGTAGACCTTATTTTCTGGAATACATTCGAAGCACAATGGTCATCATAAAAGTATTAGTACGAGACTTCATATCAAAGCTGCTTTCAGTGGAATGGAGAACATTGGATGCTTTATATTTTAGTATTTGAAACTGGCGGTATTTTAGCATTTTTGATAGGTTTAAAAAAAACAAGACACTTACACGTTAATGATTCTAGTGGAATTCTTCTTTTGGGGGGTGGGGTGTGGTGTGATTTTTGTGCATCTGAACTTCTATTACGCTTTTGACGTTTTCCCGCCCTGTGCTCTTGGACTCTGCGCAGTCTGCCAGTGGTTTGCTCTTGCATGTTGAGCAGCTGCCTTTCCATCTTCTTCCGCTTCTCTCTCTCCTTCCGTCGTTTATCCTCTTTTCAGCTTCTTGCTTCCATCTCCTCCTGACTTCCCCCCCACGTCGGAGGTTGTCACCAGTACCGGTTGGGGAGGCGTCCGCACTGATGGTGCCCCGACTACCGACGGCTATCGCAGACATCTTCGTCAGGCTGACTCGAGTGTCGAAGTCAGTCTATCGATTCCGGTTGGAGGTTGACTTCCAGTTCATTAGCGACCTAATGCCAGGCACTGCCTGTGCCTCTCGGTTCGCAGCTCTTCCCGCACAGTTTCTATGCAAGATAGATGTTATCTCGACCACCATATTGTTCCCAAATTCCAAAGGTTAGGATCGCTTATCATTTTGCTTACCATTCTTTCTGCATTGAAGTCCGCCGCCGCACTTCGTTCCATGTTGAACCTCGATCAATCGAAGATAACATGTTCCGGCATTTTCTCTCGCTCATTACACACTGGACAGAACGGTGACAGCGAGTGCCCAAACCGATGCAAGTACTGTTTGAAGCAACCATGACCTGACAGGAACTGTGTCAGATGGATGTTCACTTTGTCATGCTCCCTGTTTACCCAGGTCGACACATTCGGGATGGATCTGTGGGTACATTTACCTTCTCAGAGGCATCCCATTCTTGCTGCCACCTCGCAAATGTCCTCGCCTGTCTAGTGCCTCTCCGCTGATAGCGCTCGATGTCTTCTTCCAGGGTGATCCCCCGTTGATCCTACATACTGCCGCCGACGATATTGTTCTGTATGCACTTGTGCTGTTGAGCTTGTCCCGAAAGCGCATGGTTTGCAGTGCTGCACCCCAAGCCGACACTCCGTATCTCAGTATCGACGATGATACGCTAGTCAGAAGACGTCTCCTACTGCTTCTCGGACCATGAACGTTCGGCATGATCCGTGTAAGTACGTTGGTCGCTTTTTCCGCCTTCTCACATGCAAAGTCGACGTGGCTAATGAAGCTTATCCGATCGTCTATCATCAAGCTCAGGTGTCTGAGCGACCGTTGTGGTGCTATAACATGTCCTCCGATGGAGCATTTTGAACCTCTAGGCGATTGCTGACTAGTAGCACCTTCATTTTGTGGTGGGCTATCTTCAGCATGACTCCATTCATCCAGTTCTCGACAGGCTTTATTCTGCTCATCTTGATCTTATAGATGAAGCGACCTCGTACGCTCACAACAATTATGAATCAGCATTCGCTGTTGGTTGAATAATCCGTGGCTGAGAGAGTGGAGAGAAACGTTGGCTCTATCCAAACGCACATCTTCCATTTGACAGCTCTAGCTTACTGCGAGGCTCTGCAAACACATCATCATTGCTTTTGGGATGAACTGAGGTTGGTTTCTCCGTCAACACAAGAGCATGATTTCGCTGTCCTCTTTGCCCTTTTGGGAGCTACAAAGAGACAACGAAGAGCTGTCTGGAAATGCTCTTCCCCGAACTGAGAAATGGGAAAACATGCTCTCCCCCAAACTGAGAAAGGGAAAAAATAATCTCCTTCTCTTTTAAGCACTGAGGTTGTCAAAACAAGCTCTTCCCCACTGTGGGAATGAAAATAACAAAACACAAACGTGTGAACTCTTCATCCCGCAGAGCTCGTACGCTCACTTTGTGTGTGTGGGTAAAATCGCTTCTCTTTTGTAGTTGATCATTAAAAGGGGGAGAAAGAGGATAAGTCAAGAGCAAGGAAGAAGCCTGGTTCTCGACCGTTCCTATTGCATCCGTGGCAAGCACTGGCACATTTGGAACGGTGGCAGACCTGTACACCCGCCTGAAACGTGAAGCGACAATAGTCGGCCTGGTGGTGAATGCGTCAAAAACAAAGTACATGCTGATAGGCGGAACCGAGCGCGACAGAGCCCGCCTGGGAAGCAGTGTTACGATAGACGGGGATACTTTTGAGGTGGTTGATGAGTTCGTCTACCTCGGATCCTTGTTAACCGCTGATAACAACGTTAGTCATGAAAAACGGAGACGCATCATCAGTGGAAGTCGCGCCGACTATGGGCTACAGAAAAACCTACGGTCGAGAAAGATTCAACCCCGCACCACATGTACCATGTACAAAACGATAATAAGACCGGTGATCATGGACATGAAGCAGGGATAATGCTGGAAGAGGACCTGCAAGCAGTTGGAGTTTTCGAATGAAGGGTGCTTAGGACGATCTTTCGCGGATTGCAGGAAAACGGTGTGTGGCGGCAGAGAATGAATCACGAGCTCGCTAGGCTCTACGGCCAGAAGGTTGCGAAAGCCGGAAAAGTGTCCTGCAAAGTTGGTGTTCGCGTCGAATCCGGTTGGCACAAGAAGACGGGGAGCACAGCGAGCGAGGTGGCTTGATCAGGTGCAACAAGATCTGGAGAGCGTGGGCCAAAATCGAAGTTGGAGAGACACAGCCATGGACCGAGTAAATTGGCGTAACATTGTTAACGAGATTTTATCAAATTAATTGATGTAACACCAACTAAATAATTAATCATAAACACCCGATTCTCGAAGTAGCAGAATTTGGCATTCTGTGCAACGCAGTGACGATGCCCTCCCGACTGGCGCCATTGAACGCGTACCTCACGTTTATCGTAACGACGGCGCAATAACGATTTTCTCTTCGTTTTCGCATCGATGCCTTCTCGACTCTCTCCAGGACCGTACGAATTGCGTCCACCGTCGACTTTCCTTTCCGGAACTGCCTTTCTGATAATCCGTGCTCGCTCTTCGTACATTTGGCCACTCTGTTTACAATGACCCGTTCCAAGAGTTTGCCCAGTGTATCCAGCTAGCATATATACAAGCCTGTTTGATGATGGTGGTTTTCCTGGATTCAGTAGCAGCACCAGCTTCTAGATCCTCCATATATCTGGGAAGTGACCTTCGAACATACCCGGGTACAATAGGATCGCCGCGATTGTGCGATATTTGCCAGAAAACCTATCGCCAGAAAACTATTCGCCAGAATGACATGTGCCAGAAAACCATTCGCCAGAATGTACCATTTACCAGAAAACCTTTTGCCAGAATGTACCATTCGCCAGAAAGTACCATTCCCCAGAATTATTTTTCTTTTCAATTTTGATCAACTAATGCATGGTGAAATATCTCGGAATCCAAAGAAGGCCGTCACAATATACGACGGTGACACTTTTCATATCTTCAAGAGCACTAAATTGAACTAATAGTGCGGTAACAATCTCGTTCTTCTCACATTAAGCTTTCTGCTAGTGCACAGAGTGGAGACAAACACTGTTATTCTACATCTCTTGCGAGATTTTTGCCTATGAGATTTTTGTACAATATTATAAGCTGTTTTACCTTGTTTTAACTTCGAGAAAATTGTATTTCCTATCACTGCAAGCTACTTTTCCTCAGAATATTGTATTTTACAGAATTTCTTGTACAACTACCAGATAATTTTTGTTTTTCAATGGGCAGTTTATTGGAGCTGTGTTACTTTCTCCCGAGTATCGATACTCCGAATGTCCTTTCCCCGAACACCAGTTCCGCAAATGCCAGTTCCTTGAATACTCCGTTTTCTCAATGTTTGGCACTCATAATTACCATAACTTATTGTATATTTCAGGGTGATGAACCGTTCATATGATATGCACCCTTCTTTTGTGATCAGCGGTTCTTTGAAGTTTCTCCTAACTCAGCATTTTTTCTTGTTTTCTTTATCGTTCTTTCTAGTTTACCACTCTTAAGATGACTCTTAAGATTGTTTCTTATTCATTCTGAACTGCATCTATTTTGGTGCCGGTCATAAACCACGTGGTCGTTCAAGGGGGGATGGGGTGTAAAAGGGGTGGTTCTATCCTAATACCACAATCCATACAAATTTTGGGTCATTCGGAAGAATAGATTGCGGGGAAAAGTGTTATTCGGATAACTGGCGTTCGGGAAATGATATTCGAGAGTACAATTTTCGGGTAAAAATAGACCAAAAGATTTTTAGTCACCTAAATTTCAGTACATGCAAAAGTATTCAAAAAAGAGTCATTGCCTATCACTACTTCATATGGTTTGGGGCAAATAAGAATCTCCATTCTTCATATATAGGATGTTCTTGTTAATTTTACAACTGTCATATTTGTCAGAAAGCTCCTTAAAGTTGTTATAGTAAATGTAACTTTGGTTTGCGAGTGGACGCATTAATTACTTCACAGAACAGACTGCACAATTATCGAAATCTTGTAAATATCCAATGAACTAGCCCTTAAGAAACAACAACACTTTAAAGAACAGATTATGATGAAAAGAAGGGAGAACCACTTGTGAAATATTCCAAATCAAAATCCCCTGTAAAACTTAATAATATTAAAATAGAAAAACATTTATTTGAAAATGAAAAATTCAGAAAGAAAATCGTATGGAATTTACTAATTATAAAATAACAATCTCATGCTACAACATCTGCATAACAATAGTTGCAACGTATATTAAAATCTCGTTAATATTCAATGAATTAGTCCATAAGAAGCAACAAAACTTTGAAGAACAGCTTAGGATGAAAAGAAGGGCGAATCTTTTGTGAAGTCTTCCAAACTATAATACCATTTAACAGGGAAAACATATATTTAAAAAAACGTACTTTATTATCTTATCCGTCATGCTGAATATCAAATCTTTACATCAGTAAGCAGCATCTTTTATACATAGTGGAACAGCGTCTAATGAATGGAATTGTAATTCTATTAAATGTTTTCTTCTTTCTAGTTCCACGGTCCCAAAGGGTTAAGTGCTGTATTTTCAATTTATATTTATAATGCTTCAGATGTTGATGTTGATCGTTGAACCACCGAGAAATCGATTTTTTTTAACCGTAAGGAAGTCATGTGTTCCTAGTCCAACAAGTAGAATACTAGAACCACAATACCCAAAACGGAAATTTGAAGCTGGCTCACTAAGTCAATTTTAGATGTTGTCCAACATATCTTGTACTTTTTTAAGTAGGGTAGATGTACCAGTTATGGACATAATAATTCCCTATTTCGCTACACGGGAAAAATTTATTTTCCTCAATTTTTAATCATTCTGTGTGTTTAAGTAGTATGATATCAAATGTATCTTGATGTTGAAATATTCAAAAATATTCAAAATGTGAAAGTTTTCTAGAAACACATATGGCCAAATAGGGAACCACTATAGCCATAACTGGTACACTTTTCCTAACTAACAAAAACAATCTCACATTTTTTTTATCGCTCTGGCTCGATTATTTTTTCCTACAACATGATTCATCTGAAAAAAAATCTAGGGGATGGTCCATTCTGGGGAATGGTACATTCTGGCGAATGGTTTTCTGGCGAATGGTACTTTCTGGCAAATGGTTTTCTGGCATATGGTACTTTCTGGCGGATGTCATTCTGGCGAATAGTTTTCTAGCGAATGGTTTTCTGGCAAATATCGCACAATCATCGCCGCTTTAAATGCCACATTCGTTATTCCATCCGGTCTGAGGGTCTTCTTCACCTTCAATGCTTTCGCCACTGCTACAAGCTCGTTATTTTAGACCTGACAATCTTCAGCGTTTGCTTCTTCCTCGTCGACATACGATGTGGGAGGCCACGGTGTCAGATCATGCGTAGGGAAGAGACCCTCAACAATAACCCTCAGCTTTTCATCACACGTTTTCACCGGCATTGATGGACCCTTAACTTTCGGCATGACCACTCGATAAGCGTCGCCCCAGGGGTTGGCGTCAGCTACTCGACACAGCTCCTTCTAGCTGTCTCCTTGGAATACGATCTTTCGCTCCTCTTTGACTTCTACGTTCCTTGCTCTCTGGTAACGCCTCCTAGCTTTAAGGCAAGCAGCGCGGAAGGCGTACGCCAGTACGCCGGACGACAATTGTTGCGGGGCGTTACCGTTTTCGTGACATCGTTGTATGACATGCTCTTGCCATCGCTACGGTATCCAAGTTCAGGGCATCGCTGTCGGTGCGAATTACCTTAGCCAAGAGATCTTTGTTGAAAGCCTTCGTCTTCCACTGCCTGTCGCCAATTGTGTTCCTCTGCACTGCCGCAGTGCTTCGCTGGCCAATCCAGTAGCGCATCGCTTGGTAATCGCTATGGGTATACTCTTCGCTTACCTTTCATTTCATGTTGCCCAGTGATGGGCTACAAAATGTTAGTTCGATGATCGACTCCCGTCCATCTTTCCGAAATGTGCTAACAGTGCACACTGGTCCAGGAAGCTAATTTAGGCGGACATGAGGTTTTCGTCAAGATTTATTGATTTTAGAGCCATAGTTTATTCTGAGAATATGTTCAGAATTTTTAGTACTTCAAAATGTACGGAACAAAAATTTTTTTACGGTGATCGCAAGAGTGACGCATACGCCAACTTTTTTATTTTAACGAATCGTAAGTTGGTATGTTCAGCAAAGTTGTAGCAAATGATCATAGAAACAACTTTGCCGAACAAACTTTTTCTCGGATTTGCTTAAGAGCCGAGATAATTAAGTATTTTTAATTAAAAATCGTTTTTTGCTCTTAAGTGTTTTATTTTTTAGTTTTATTGGCCTACTATGTTCTACAAAGTTTTTATACTTATCATTTGCTACAACTTTGCTGAACATACCAAAGTTGTATTTCTTATGGTTTTCATGTTATTTGAGTTTTTCATCTTAAAATTAGCTATTTTGTATGCCGTGTATCTCAACTATGAGCACCTCAAAAAATTATATCTTTCCACCAAATGATTTTGCAGTCTTTCAAGTACCTGTGAGCAAAATTTGGAGAAGATGATATTTTTCTATCTCGTTTAAAATCGATTTTACTAATAGACGATATGAGATAAATCCATATTTGTTGAATATTCATACATGTTCAACTCACAAAAGTCATGGCTACCTAAGCATATCAAACCAAAGGTAACACGTGTATTTATATAGAAATATAAAGTACATCGTTTTTCAGTTGTTTTCGATTAACTTGGAAGCTTCTGCAAGAAATTCATCGTCTTTTCCTCTGTCTGTATTTAATCTATTCCTAAGCAAGATCACCGGGTTGGAAGTCAACATAAGCCGTATAAAATACTTATACAAAATTTACAGTCCGATTGAATTATGTGGCATGATTTTCCCAGAATCTTCTGATGGATTTATTCCGCATTTTTTATGCTTCTTCGGCGCATACCGGACAACATCACTTCATGCGAAAGTAGTTTTTGCACCGTTGGAGAGAGTACATACCAATCGTAGAACTGGCGATACTAACAGTACGTTTCTGACAAAAACTGTTCAAATGCCTTCTCGTTAATCTTCCGATTAAAGTTGACCTCTTTTAAAATGATTGAGATCCGTGAAAAGAAGTTATTACAAGTGCGGAAACGCTAAAAAAAAGTGCGCAATTGAATCAAATCGGGTAGGTGTCTTCGGGGGACTTATTCTTCGTAAATCGAAGAATAAGTGCTCTGAAGACACCAACAGGATTCAATGCAATCCCTCACTTTTATTCACACTTTCGGACTTATGAGGCCGCACTTCGCAGCTCAGTAGTGAAAAAATACACAATATCTACTTCCCGTAAAAAATGGCATGCCGTGTTACGACCATTTGAGTTCCTACCAGCTGGAAGAGGTTTGTACAGTCTCAGCCCTAACCCTCCTTCGAGGGCTTTTCGTGGTGATCCTTTAGAATGCTGTTACACTTACTGATACGTCTACAACTATTGCACGGAAGTGGTGTTGTCCGGCATGCCGCATTACCAAAGAAAAACATGAAACGTGGAATCTATCAGAAGATTCTGGGAAAATCATGCCACAGAATTCAATCGAACTGTAAATTTTGTACATGTATTTTATACGGCTTATGTTGACTTCCAACCTGGTGATCTTGCTTAGGAATAGATTAAATACAGGCAGAGGAAAAGACGATGAATTTCTTGCAGAAGCTTCCAAGTTAATCGAAAACAACTGAAAAACGATGTACTTTATATTTCTATATAAATACACGTGTTACCTTTGGTTTGATATGCTTAGGTAGCCATGACTTTTGTGAGTTGAACATGTATGAATATTCAACAAATATGGATTTATCTCATATCGTCTATTAGTAAAATCGATTTTAAACGAGATAGAAAAATATCATCTTCTCCAAATTTTGCTCACAGGTACTTGAAAGACTGCAAAATCATTTGGTGGAAAGATATAATTTTTTGAGGTGCTCATAGTTGAGATACACGGCATACAAAATAGCTAACTTTAAGATGAAAAACTCAAATAACATGAAAACCATAAGAAATACAACTTTGGTATGTTCAGCAAAGTTGTAGCAAATGATAAGTATAAAAACTTTGTAGAACATAGTAGGCCAATAAAACTAAAAAATAAAACACTTAAGAGCAAAAAACGATTTTTAATTAAAAATACTTAATTATCTCGGCTCTTAAGCAAATCCGAGAAAAAGTTTGTTCGGCAAAGTTGTTTCTATGATCATTTGCTACAACTTTGCTGAACATACCAACTTACGATTCGTTAAAATAAAAAAGTTGGCGTATGCGTCACTCTTGCGATCACCGTAAAAAATTTTTTGTTCCGTACATTTTGAAGTACTAAAAATTCTGAACATATTCTCAGAATAAACTATGGCTCTAAAATCAATAAATCTTGACGAAAACCTCATGTCCGCCTAAATTAGCTTCCTGGACCAGTGTGCAGTGGCTTCGTTGCACAATCGTACGACTAGCTTTGCTAGAGCCTCTGGCATTGGTTACCCTGCTACCTCACTCCACGGCCCATGCATTGAAATCCATCTCCAGTCAGCACTGGTTTTTGACCAACTAGTTCGTCGGTCAACTCCTCTAACGTCCGACTAAATTCTTCGAGCGTCCATCTTGTATGGCGCGTAGCAGCTTCAAAAGTAGATTTCGTTGATTTTGGCGATCATGAATCCCGCGTTTGAGCTGGCAACCACTTCGTCATTCGTATTATTTCTGCGCCTGTGCTATCCGCCACCCAATTGGCGTTATTGAGTGGTGCTCGATACGGTTCAGCCAAAGACACATTAAAGACCTCCATGTCTCTTGTAGTTGCCCAAAACTTTATGGCTCATAAGGTAATCTAGAATGCCGTGAAAAGTGTACTGCGATCTGTCAAACTTGGGTACCTTTTGTACTACCGAGGGACCAAATGCAGTACTAGAAGTGGTACCCAATCTGAGCCCGAGTGGGACGCACCTGGTTCAGCTATTATCGCATCGTCGCACTTAGTTTCTGTTGTCGACTGCCACCACACGCTATTTCTGAACCAGACGATTATAAAAATCGAGTGTACATCAGATTTTTTCTCGCTAGAGTTTAGTATTTGGGTTTTTACTAATCGGAAAGATTTAAAATATTCCATCGGTGAAATTTTGATATTTTTCACTTTTTAGCCATTTTTCATACTATTTCCCTTGAAAATCTCGTTTTCGACGCATTTCAGCCCATACAAAATGTATGGAAAAAATTTCACCGATAGAGTATTTTAAAACCTTCCGATTATGAAAATATAGACCAAATACTGATCTCCAGCGAGAAAAAATCCGATGTACATTCGATTTTTATAATCGTCTGGTTGATCTGCGTTACCTCCGTTACTGTTGGGCTGCGATCACCTTTTGGTCCGCACGGCAATTGAAGCTGCCCGTCGAATGGGTGTTTCCTTCCTCTGACGAACAGAGCAAGCACCTTGGTCGATTCTTGCAGTCTTTCCCAATGTGAGCTCTTTCTTAACATTTCCTGCACAGTTCGGTTCTGTCCGGACCTTTACAGCTCACCGCCGGGTGTCCGAAGTCCATGTACTAGAAGCATCGCATCGGTGACCTATCTGCTCGTGTGACGAGTCTCAGTGGGTATATCGACCAGCCAATTCTCATCGCGGCTTTCTCCACCAGTTTGTTTGCCGTGTCAACTGGTATCCGAATCGTCGCTGACAGTGTGCCGTCGTACGACTTCCTCAGACGGATTACCATGGCCTCCTCTCCAAGGCTGCATTGCTTACGCAGCTCCTCACTCACCTCGTCCACTTCCTCTTCTCCTTGTGACTCTCTGTCTCTCTGTCTCGTTTTTTCGTAGGTTTGTCACCTTGTACTTTCGGGGTCCTAAGCTTGTCAGCCACTGTTTGCTCTGTAACCTTTTTTCAGTGCCTTTTCGGTAAGCTCTGCTCTTATCCTCAGTGCTTTCTAATCGTTCATGGCAGCGTTGACAGAGGATTTGATGCTCGTCAGTTTGCTCTTGATCGCGGTATGCGCATTGGGCCGGTCCTTGACAAACTGAATTCGGTATGTACACTGGACTCTGAATCCCTAATCCTCCTTGTTGTCCTTGTGTCTCACATTGCTTCGAGTTACTGCTATACGTCAGATGATTCTCCGTGGTATGCACCGGCGATCGTGGCACCTTACCGCCTTTCTGGAACGCGCCTGCGTCCTCGATTCCTGCTGCGTTGAACTCCATTGTATCGACATTGTTTTGGAAATTCTCCATTGTAATGGGTCCCCTCTTAACCCGCTATCCTCACCCGCAGTAAGTAGTCGCCTTCGTGATCCCATGGTGATGTACACTCCCGTGCAAAAGTTTGGGTTCACTCAAAAACATACAAAAATGTTCTGTCCATATCTCTGTGATTACACGTCCAATGGAAACTCTTTAAGCCGCATTTGAAAGGCAAAAAGTTATTATTACTTCGTATGTGTTTTTCCAAAAACATTTTTTGAATTTTGTATACTAAATTTATACTTAAAGTTGTGACATTTTTCAAAAAACACACTGAAAAACCATATTTAATTTCCTCAGCTTTTGGTCGACCAAAATTTTAAATCAAAGTGTCATTAGAATCGTAATCTTATATTCTTTGAAGAGACCCCACGAAATTTTGGCGAAAAAATCTGGAAAGTATTTAAAATCAATGAAACAGTCAGTCAAGTCATCGTGCAAAAGTTTGAGTTCACCCCTCAGTATGATGCAAATCGTGCGAAAGTTTGGGTTCCCCTGAGCCGCACGCACATCATTTTTGTCAATATCTCTGCCATTTTTCAACCAATTTTAATAGTTTAAAGCTTTTTTGAGCGCAAACAATAACGCGTTCATGATTGGTTTGAGATTTCACAGATTTAAGTAAGTTCAGGTGAACCCAAACTTTTGCACGACACACCATTCTGAGGGGTGAACCCAAACTTTTGCACGATGACTTGACTGATTGTTTCATTGATTTTGAATACTTTTCAGATTTTTCCGCCAAAATTTCATGGGGTCTCTTCAAAGAATATAAGATTACGACTCTAATAAAACTTTGATTTAAAATTTTGATCGACCCAATGCTGAGGAAATCAGATATAATTTTTCAGTGTTTTTCTTGAAAAATGTCACAACTTTAGGTAAAAATTTAGTATACAAAGTTCAAAGAATGTTTTTGGAAAAATACATACGAAGTAAGAATAACTCTTTGCCTTTCGAATGCGACTCAAAGAGTTTCAATTGGACGTGTAATCACAGAGATATGGACAGAACACTTTTGCATGTTTTTCAGGGGGTGAACCCAAACTTATGCACGGGAGTGTATGCAAGCAGACGCCATGCTAGGGTTGACCCAGCTGTTAATGGAGTGCCAAGTTCAGAGCCAGATCGGCGCAAGTTAGGAAAGATTCGACTGAGCCTACTTCCACCAGCTAAGATGGTGGGTTTAGAACGTACTTAGAGACCTGCCAAGGTTCTAACGGAACGGGAATAACTGTACCATTAACCCACTCATTATTTCAGGGAGGTGTCATCCATGGCTGTCAGCTCTGTAGCGTGGTTCCTAGGGGTGGTCCGTAGTCGTGTCTAGCGTTGGGCAAATTTAACCAGAACATCGATGTTACTGAATCGATTCAAATTCGAGATGTCGAATCGATTCACCGATTTAATCGAATCATTTTAATCGATGTTTTTAAATCGATTCGATTTTCAAGCTCATATGAAAATTTACGGAAAAGCTCTCAAAATAAAACCAAGTGCTATTGTAAATATTTATTTAATCCCTTCAATCAAATAACGTTTGAAATTAAAGATTATGAATTCAATGCTTCAAAACTTGGTTCAAGATTCTCCAAGTCATTGAAAAATTCTAATCAATTTCATACTTTTGAATCGGAACAAGAAATCGAATGATCCTAACATCGATTCAAAAACTCGATTAATCGAAACGAAAAAATCGATGTTCGGAACATTGACTCAAAATCGCTCATCGCTAGTCGTGTCCATATTAGCGTTGGGCGATTTTGAATCGATGTTCCGGAAATCGATGCTTGCTTTCCGATTAATCGATTTTTTGAATCGATGTTTGGAGCACCTAAAATCGGATGAATCGATACTCTTCATTCGATTTTTTGATTCGATTCAATTTGTTGAAATCGTTAAATATTTTTAATGAGTTTGTGGAAAAGAAACCATATTTTGAACTTATCTTGAAGTAGTAAATCTGTTCGATTGATTTTCGAAACTGTTTTGATTTTTTTTTTTATTTTTTTTTAAGGCACTCTGTGCTTGTGGTCACTACTGTGCCGGAATCAGTTTATCTGTAGCTTCTTTGCCGATACGATATATTTTCAACTAATCTATATTTACATCTACTTTCACTATCTCCTACTCTTTTACTCTCACACCGAGCAGGTAGGAGAGAGCTCTGTTGTTAGTGAGGCTAGCTGCCTGCGAAGAGGGTCAGTTTGTCTCAGTCACCATCTGATACTGACGGAGGATGGATGTGCTCCCCAAAGCACGGTCCTCGGTGAGGCGTCTTCTGGTGGCTGGACGGGTTTTTTTGTGGAGGGGCTGGGAATCGAACCCATGACCTTCCGCTTATGAAGCGAAAGCGTAACCCCAAGGCTACAGACCCCCCTAACTGTTTTGATTGAAAGATGTCGAAATTGAATGCTAATGCATTTGGTCTCATTCCAAGCTCCAATGTCAATTTTCATCCGATTTGAATCGATTCAAATGATTCGATTTAATCGGTGAATCGATTCGGCAGTTCAAATGTGAATCGATTCAGTAACATCGATGTTCTGGACAAATTTGCCCAACGCTAGTCCATATGCTTATGCTGCCAGTCTTCCACAATCAGCATCGCGGTGAATTGTTGTAAGAATTACTACCTCTTGATGTTAGATATTTTCAAGCGAGAGAAACAAACGACCATTTTAAGGTTATAGTATAAAAAAATATATTATTGATACACAAATTGACCACTGCTCTAAGACATATCCACAAATAACTTCACCACAAAACATTGAGTACTCCGAAAATAGCATCCCATTCATGGAACACTGGAAAAAGAACGCTCATCCAGATGGAATTGAATTATGCAGCAAGTTGAACCGCATTTTTCAAACGCTGAGTAACTTATGAAAAGGACCTAATGTTCATTTTTTTAATTCGAAACTCACGTGGTGACTCCATGCATTGATTTGGTTTTGCCAATGTATTTTCCTGAACACTTTTGCATTGGAAATAAATAGAACAATCCTTTTTTGAATATTACGTAGGAATGTTCCTTCCGAGAATGCCTTCTTGAAGCCAACGAAGCCACCTGATATGAGCTACCACCGTTCCTACCTGTTCGAGTACAGTGAACACTGGCTTCGTGGCATCACAAGTGGTTGTACAATACAGTGGCATAAGCAACAATTCCGAGGCGAATAATGGTGCTCCGGTTGCTGGGGGGAAAGCGATTGTTGAATTTCGGGAAGAAATGTGACAACTTGACAGCCACCGCAGCTGTAGTGGGATTTAAGTGGAAGTTTAAAAAAAAGTTCTCCGAACAAAGCACCTTACGAAACACGTGTTAACTGTCATGTTAAACTTTCGCCAAAAGAAGACACGAACAATAATTCTTCAATCCAAATCGAATGGAATGAAGTGTGGGATCCGGCATGATTTGATTTGATGTTTGGTCCTTTGATTGTATGGACGGACAGACTTGACATATGAATGCTATTTCGGATGGTCAGATCGAAGCATTCAAAATACTCCAAAGGGAAATGATTGTGGTATGGCACCATAGAAAATTTTCAGACGGATTTGTGCAGTAAAACTCTAACTTTATCACGTCCGGTCATCAAGGGAAAAGCTTATTCCAGACAAGGCTGAATTTATTTTATATGATGACCTATTACTTATATATTATTTTGGGCCGGATTCAGACCACATATTGCGCATTTAGGAAATCGGAACCCAAAGGTAAACACAAATTGTTAACTTTCACACCAATAAGATTTAAGCGAAGTATCACAGATCGATCGGATAATGTTTTCTCAAGAACCGATTAGTGAAAGAATCACGTACGAGGAATAGCTCTAGAATGGGCTATAGTACATTAATTGATTCACTTACTTATGTAACTTCTCACTATTAATTTGAGGTGAGTAACTTTAGATTTATACAAATGGTTTTGTTCATATGAAAGTGGACCTCCTCAATCCATTGCTTCAGTTGATAGATTCACAAATTTCATGACGCTGGAGGGGGTGGCTGGGTGTCCTTACGATGTAACGGTTCGTACAAAAATAGAAAAACATCAATACAAAAAGCGTTACATGGGGGTGGGTGGGTGTCCAAAATAGCCAATTTTACCGTTATGAAATATATTAACAAGCCCTTATTGCAATGCGTTCACTTCAACGTTCACCGAAATAAATCTGATGTGGACGCATGGTTGCTCACATTTTGATAGAGGGAATCAATTAGTAATTTCCGTTTACGCGGCTGTTGCCCTTATGGAAACCATAGACAACGTGTAGATGAAGTACGTCTTACATTCCGGGATAGCTATTGTAAATATAAATGAAACTTATTTCGACCGCTGTAGCACATTACCCACCAAAGTCCTCACACTTCGTTATTATGCAGACCGAAGGAGCGTACATTAATATGCACTTCGCAACGAAACGGTGTCAAGTGCATTTTTACGCTTGTTGCCCTACTTCCCTTGGTGACAACCCGACAACAAAGAGCCGTAGCAACGACCATCCCACAATATTGACCATCATCCTTCTTGAGCTACCTTCTGACAAGAGAATAATGGGCCTTTTCAAACGCAGGACAGCAAATAGACAGGTAAGTTGAGTCGAGATGCTTCTCTTTGAAGATGGTATAATTCTAGTTTTAAAATTTATCGATTACTGACATGTTGCACTAATCATTGAGATGAAAGGCGGTTTTCAACATAGTTTACGCTTCCAGTGCAAGTGACACAACTAGGACAGCCATCAAATCATTTTTGCACCGGACAGAAACTAAAAATATCAGATAATCCCCCTAGAATTTCGAGAGCTTCATCGCATGGCAACTGTATGCTTCACACCCAGAGATACCGGTCATCTTCTGTCGGAAAACGACATGGCCATTTAACGCTGAATGGAGCACGTGGTAGGTGTGACCCAGTTGTCGTCTCTGGAATACCGGCACGGTGTGTCTAAAATCGTTATTAACAAAGAAATGATCATCAACTCTGCACGCACCATTAGAATGATGTACCGTTTTGATTCATATTACGGACACTTAAGGCCTGAGTGTAGTAAAACCGATCGAAAAGCATATAAATTGCAACATAATATACGATACATCTGCGTTATCATGCTTTCCAAACACTAATCTTTCGAATGACGACCGAAGAGTCGGATTTTACAGCTTGAATTACCTGAAATGAATAGAAATTAGTGAACTTTCCATGATTCTTATTCCGGCCACAACCTCACTTTTGTTCCATATTGCGGACACTTTGTTTCAAATTCCGGACAGCTCACGAAAAGCAAAACTGAAATGGTTAAATCAAAAATTAAACTTTCTCATCCGTTAGAGCAACGTCAAAACTAATCGCGCATCATAAAATTTCATGGATTACTATGGTAAATTCATATTAAAACGTGCCTGAAAATTGTGAACTTTTGAACTGGAAATTTTGAAACATTTCAAGTGAAACCTTTCCCATACAAAGTAGAGTGTCCGTAATTTGAAGCTGTCCGGAATTCGAATCAGAACGGTAGTATGCTAGCATCCTCTCAGTGAATTTGAAAATGTTTTATCGAAAGAGATGAGGATTATAGTGATTTGAAGGATTAGGGATTTTCTTGTTTGAAACTGTTCCCATACACTGTATTGTTTACCATAAAAAATAGCCATCAAGTCCACATTTAAAATTTTAATTTGAAGACGTTTGAATGATGGAATAACAATTTACAGTGGTTTCTGTATTTAATAACATATTCATATGATACATTATATGATTCATTTTATTGAACCCATACTGCCTGTATGATATAGGCCTGAATGATAGAAAGAACACAAAAACTCGCGCCAACCAGCGAATACTTAACGGATTTCAATATTTTTGTCAGTATACTGAATCTACTTCTTCTTGGCATTACGTCTTCACTGGGTCACAAGATCATTGATCGACAGGAAATTGAACTCAGACACCTTCAGCATGGCTTTGCTTTGTAGCCGCGAGCTCTAACCACTCGGCTAAGGAAAGCCCCTCAGTATACTCGTACACATATTTATTTTCTAAAAGTGGCCAGAGGAATACCCTGTGGCTAGAGTTATTTTGGTGGGTGACTGGGTCAGGTTGGGTAAAAAGGTTTTTATATAACCGCAAAGGGTGAAGTTTTTCGGAAAACATTTGCCCTAAATTATTGTATCAATATAACTCGAATGAACGGCCAATGTTTAAAAGAAGGATGAATCTCTATGAAAATTTTAGTATACAAACTACAATGTAAGCTCATGTACATGACCTAGTTTTCACATTTTTAACAATTTTGGAAGCATAACTCAACACGAAGTGAATGGAAATCCCATATTTGAGTATTTTTTAACTTAATTTTGAATTCCGGCTCTCCCTTTTTTATTCGCTCCTTCTATTGTTGTCAGAGAGCAAAGAGCAAAACAACCAGAAAACCGAACCTCAGAACGTTAACTCAAAATAAAGTTAGTGGCATAGTAATTAGCGCCAACTTGTGACGTATTTAGGGGGCAACGTGTTCCGAATTAATGCGCTTCTTTTCACATAAGTAATAAGTCATATTCTGGTGAACTGTATCGAAATTAAAACAACTTTAATCCTATTAACTCAAAATTAGGTTAACGCATAAACCCCCCGATTGGGTGAAATGAACTCACTTTTGGCTACTTCATTCTCTTCATGGAACAAACAGCCTAAATCTCAGAGAAGGGAAATTTCTAGATTGAAAATGTTATCATTCTAAATAATTCATTCTCAACATAAAACGAAAGTGGTCATGTAAAAAGCATTCTCATAGCTACTGAATAAATGGTACGGGGGAGCAAAAAATATATCGTCAATTTGATTCCTATTCAGATTCAGGCAGGAGTTATATGAGATATGAGCTCCAAAATTGATTAACGTGGTGGCTAAGCTTGTTGATGTTTCTAGTTAAAAAACGATATCGAAAAGTATTTCTTAATTAGTAGCCATGAATCGGAGCAGGTCATTGTCCATATGAAGCTTTATTTTATGGTCAAATTTTTTTTTAACCAGACAAATTCTCCTTTTGTGGTGGTTGTAGGACAATTCTCAGAAAGTTAAATCCCAGAATACCCTTCCCCAGAATCATTTTTATTAATTTTCAACGAATGAAAAAAAATAATTCAATACTTGATACCTTGATGCGATACCTTGAATGCTGTTCTACAATCTTTTTCCAACACTGCGTCGGATAGTTCTCTTTAGTTTTTATTTTGTTCAATAATGCTTTATCCACTCGTATTTGTGGTCGTGGTCATGAGGGGAAGTAGAGAGATCTAGCCAAAGAACATGGTCCATACAAATTTTGAAATATGTGTATGGATAAAAGAACTTGATGGAAAAAAGTGGGGGATTTAGAAAAAAAACAATGCCACAGAGACAGACAGTGTACTCTGATGCAAACGCTGTTAAAATACTGTTTATTATATGTTCGATCAATCGTTAGAAAATGCATTTCTTTGTTTTTACAGGGTCGGCAAAAAAAACATTTCTAACTTTTTACCGCGCCGACAATAATAGTTTTATAACTGTCAAACATAAGCAACAAATAGCTGTTAAGCATTTTGTTGGAAAAAAATATATTTTCTTGTTTTCATAAAGACTATCTTAGCCTTCTTTTAAAAATTGATTGTTCTTTCTAATTACATTTTCAAGAGGGTAGTTTGTACTGGTGTTATATGATTTATATTCTCAAAATAAATTGATGTCATTTATTTCTTTGCTTTTATAGCATATTCTTCTTCTTTTGAACATTGACTGTTCTTCCTAGATTTATTTAACGATCATGAATCAACTCAAATTTTCAAATAGCTTCTGGGGGTCTAAATGAATAAAATTGAAGGGTGGAACTCGAGATTTTTTAATTAAACTTAACCATCTTATTGGGCACATTATTATCATCTTTGATTGTTCCCAGTTAAATGCTGTTGAACATTATCGGTGTCTATTTATCTGGATTTTAGCAGCCTGTTATATATTATTATTATTATTATCTTTATTAAAGAGACTTTCAGCCGTTGGCTGGTTCGTCTCTAGCTTGTTATATATTTTTTCTTTCAGGGAAAGATCCCAATCTGGAGAATAACGTTTTGGTAAATGTCATTCTGGGAAATGGTTTTCTGGTAAATGTCGTAAAATCGTCATTGTTCATGGAAAAAATATAATAATCATCCAAGGCACATGATTAGAAATCATTCTAAATAATTTACCGGCCGTTGTGCGGTTGACCACCACCTATAAACACCACCCACGCATACCTGGAACCACGAAATTATCGAAATCAAATGAACCTTAAATTTTTGTCGAACAGTTTTGAAAAATGGTCTAACCATTCAGGAAATCCTTGTCTCACAATATTCTGTCGGTCAAAAACTGAAATATTCGAGTTTTAATATTTTATATAAAAAAAAGTTCTCGGTGGACGACTTATAAGCAGTGCTGGAAAACGGTGAACAGAGTCTGGTCATGCACAACAGAAAAATGCTACCGCAATAATGATTCTTTTTGTGAGATTGCGTTCTTGATTTCTTTGCTCACGATCGCCTGAACACATATACTGTAGAGAGCGACGAATCATTTTATTTTGACACGCACTCACGCATCCGATTCCCTGTGATATTTCTACAATAACAACATATATCGTTCAATTTTCTCAATACTGTCGTACATTAGTTTGTAATATATCTATTAAAATCATAATCCACCCATAAATCATAATCATTAGTTACAAAAATAGCTATGAACGGAAAAAAAAACTGCTGTTGCATTAACTTGGCTATATTATGGTACTCTTAGTTTTTTTCAAGGGATCTGAAACATTTAATTGATAATATCGTATTATTAATCTACTTTTGCACCTTATGCAAAACAAAGGTCATTGTGTCCAATAAATCACAAACGTGGTCAGCGATGCAGCTGTGTGTGAATAAAGTTCGCTAGTTTCTTCAACTTATTCAACAGAATGTTGATGAATAGTTGATTGCCATAGGTAAGATTTAATAACTGCTATCTTTTTAAGATTCAATTGAGTCTTTTATCTGAAAAAAAAATATTCTCAAAACCATCATAGACAGCTAAATCTGACACAGAAAAAGTTCTGCAACTTATTCAGCTCCGTAATGCAATATGCTACATGAGCCCGCAGTTAAAAGTAATAACATTTCGATTTCAAATTCCTTCGAATCTTGTTTGCATGGTTTTGGACTGTTGAGAAAATTTAATGGCTAAGAGTCATGATAGGTACACCCCAACCTCTTTTTACGACCGTTATCGGGGGGTCGTAAAAAAATCAGGGTTATAATTATGTTTTTGTAAAATGCAACGTCTAGATGCGGAAATACTGATTAGAGATATTCGGCAAAGTTGAAGCATGCGTTGAGGACCGTTCAAGTTTTCATATTTTGGTAATATATGGCAACACTGCTCGATTGTTATCAACAGAGCCAGTTTTGTGGGGGTGTGATATGCAAATACCAAAATTTAAAGATAACGTTACCGAATGTTCACCAAAGTTGAAGGAAATGTTGCGTGCCGTACAGTCGGCCGAATTACAAATGTTAATGTGGCTGGCAACACTGTTAAGGAAAAATAAAGAAAATATCAAAGCAATAAAACTTGAGCGGAATAGAAAAATATAATGCTTAACAACATAGCAATACTCTTCAATTGTAATCTAGTTTTTCATGAAGGGTTCAAAATTGTGTCGTAGCTGGCAACACTGCTTAAGTGGAATTGCGCCACCAGGCAGTACAAGTGTGCATGCAACTATTGTTTTGCGGATATCTCAGGATCCTGACCACTTAGAAAGATGGCGTCTTGGGCAAAGTTGTTTAGTAGCTCAAGGACTATCATTATTCTAGAGATTCGAGATTTTGCCACCAGGTGGCGCTAGTGAGCATATTATTTTGTTTTGCGGATAGCTCTGGATTACGACTATTCAGAAAGGTGGCGTCTTCGGCAAAGTTGTTCAGTAGGTCAAGCGCTATCATTATAAAAGCTTCTTCTTCTTCTTTCCGGCGTTACGTCCCCACTGGGACAGAGCCTGCTTCTCAGCTTAGTGTTCTTATGAGCACTTCCACAGTTATTGACTGAGAGCTTACTATGCCAATGACCATTTTTGCATGTGTATATCGTGTGGCAGGTACGAAGATACTTTATGCCCTGGGAAGTCGAGAAAATTTCCAACCCGAAAAGATCCTCGACCGGTGGGATTTGAACTCACGACCCTCAGCTTGGTCTTGCTGAATAGCTGCGCGTTTACCGCTACGGCTATCTGAGCCCCATTATAAGAGCTATGAGATTCAAAATTTCGCCACCAGGTGACGCTAGTGAGCATAGAATTTTTGTTTTGCGGAAAGCTCTGGATTATGATTATTCAGAAAGGTGGCGTCTTCGGCAAAGCTGTTCATCAGCTCAAGGACTATCATTATAAAAGCTATGAGATTCAAAATTTTGCCACCAGGCGGTGCTAGTGAGCATGAAACTTTTGTTTTGCATATATATCAGGATCGTGACTACATAGACATGGCGCCTTGGGCAAAGTTAAACTACTCAACAAGTTTACCGAAGACTCCATCCTTCTCAGTGGTAAGGATACTGAAATAATCGCAAAACAAAAGTGTCATGTTCACTAGCGCCACCTGGTGGCAACATTTTGAATTTCATGGCTTTTAAATTGATAGCGCTTGAACTACTGGACAACTTTGTCGAAGACGCCATCTTTCTAAGTGGCCAGGATCCTGAGATATTCGCAAAATAAAATTTCATGCTCACTAGCGCCGCCTGGTGGCAAAATTTCGAATCTCATAACTTCTATAATGATAGCGCTTGAGCTACTAAACACCATTGCGGAAGGCGCCATCTTTCTAGTGGTCAGGATCCTGAGCTATCCGCAAAACAAAAGTTATATCCTCTCTAGCGCCGCCTGGTGGCGGAATTTTGAATCTCATAGCTTTTATAATGATAGCGCTTGAGCTACTGACCAACTTTGTCGAAGACGACATCTCTCTAAGTGGTCAGGATCCTGAGATATCCGCACAACAAAATTTCGATGCTCACTAGCGCCACCTAGTGGCAGAATTCCGCAATTCAATGACCACCATTTGTTAGTCCTTGAACTACTGAACAATTTTGCTGAACATAATGATCCTGTATTTTGAATACTTTTTAAGATAATGATCATTTATATAAACGGTCGTTAATCTGAATTTCGGTAGTAAAAAAGTGGTCGTAAAACGAACCGTCGGTAAAAAAAAACGGTCGTAAAAAGAGGTTGGAGTGTATTATCATACTCTATGTAATGAGTCGTCCACCTAGAACTTTTTCATGTAATATATTAAAACTCGAATATTTCAATTGTTCACCGATAGAATATTTGAGGCAAGGAATTTATGAAAATGAACTGCTAAGAAGTTTATTGTCTTACATGAATTTTCATACAAATTAAGCAATACTTGTACTGTTTAATTTTCCAATTGAATAAATATCTTCTTTCTGTTTGGAAGGGCACGCTAAATCTGTCTTACAATCATAAAAAAGCTTTTTTTCTCTACACAGTCTAAAAAAATAATCAAACAAGTTCACATGTAATGTGATTCAATAACAGGCATGTAATGCTCCACGAAATGATTGACGGTAATAAGTATAATCATTTGAAGGATGTAAAACATAATCGATTAATAAATCGCTGTTAAAAAAATAATGGGCAATATACATTGTATGCCATACAAATAATATCGATTGTGCTTTGTAAGAATCCACGGGAATCATATGTCTTGTAGATACTCTACTAAATTAACCTGATCAGTGAAAAGTCCGGTAGAAATTTCCCTTATCAATTTAAATTCAGATAATAAGATTGACGAAGTTAATATTAGACTAATATCACGTTGCGGGTCACGTTTCATATTGATCAATTGATTGATCCTTGTTTCACTGACCTATTTTTCACAACCAAATTTAGATGATTTTTTGGCTCTAATTTCCACAATTTTCAGCCGATTTCAATAAATTTTGACAGAACATCAAAACATTATCCAAGTTTCATGAACTGTACTAAAAACCCAAGTGGGAATGTCGGTTTTGGATTTATACGGACATCCCGTGGGTTCTGTCCAAAGGTTATGTTAGACATTTTCGTAATTATTTTGTGTAACTGAATCGTGAACCATTAATATATTCCAACTTTTTCAACTTATTTTCATTTGGTTCCATCTGGCCGGTTCCGAATTTCCTGTAACCGGTTCCTAGGGCATCAATTGAGGTCCAAAATTTATTTAGCACAAATCGTATCACACGACACATCAATTTTCAAGATTTTTCAATGCATGATGATAATTTTTTGTAACATTTTTTGTAACATATCTACAAGTAATTCCAGAATATCTTAAAGCTGGTTCTAGGACTGTAAAAAATTCAATCTCTACACCCATCAATCCGATGATTACAATCCGTATCATGCGAAACAGCAATTTTAAAGTTTTTTCGCCGGGAATATGATATGATGCATGTTGAGTAATTTCTTGCAACATAGGGTCATTTACAAGTACATCGGAAGGTTCTGAAGCCGATTCCGGAACCGTGGAAAAGGACATCAATACAATGATTGCAAACTATTTTTTTTTTTTTTTTTTTTTTTATTTGGCTTTACATCAATTATCTTGATAAAGCCTCGCCAACAATATTTCGCCAATTCCCTCGGTTCATGGCCGCTTCTCTCCATCCTCGACTGTGACCCACGCTCTCCAGGTCCTGGTGTACCTGGTCCATCCACCTAGCTCGCTGCGCCCCACGCCTTCTTGTTCCGACCGGATTCGTGGCGAACACCATCTTTACAGGGTTGTTGTCCGGCATTCTTGCAACATGCCCTGCCCAGCGTATCCTTCCAGCTTTAGCTACCTTCACGATACTGGGTTCGCCGTAGAGTTGAGCGAGCTCGTGGTTCATCCTTCGCCGCCACACGCCGTTCTCCTGCACGCCGCCGAAGATCGTCCTTAGCACTCGGCGTTCGAAAACCCCAAGAGCTTGCAAGTCCTCCTCGAGCATAGTCCACGCCTCATGCCCATAGAGGACTACCGGTCTTATGAGCGTTTTGTACATCGTGCATTTGGTGCGGGGGTGAATCTTTCTTGACCGCAGTTTCTTCTGGAGCCCATAGTAGGCACGACTTCCGCTGATGATGCGCCTTCGTATTTCCCGACTAACATTGTTGTCAGCCGTCAACAAGGATCCAAGGTAGACGAACTCGTCCACCACCTCGAAGGTATCCCCGTCTATCGTAACACTGCTTCCTAGGCGGGCCCTGTCGCGCTCAGTTCCGCCAACCAGCATGTACTTTGTTTTCGACGCATTCACCATTAGCCCGACTCTTGTTGCTTCGCGTTTCAGGCGGGTGAACAAATCTGCCACCGTTTCAAATTTTCTCCCAATAATATCCATGTCGTCCGCGAAGCAAACAAATTGTCCGGATCTCGTGAAAATCGTGCCTCGACTGTTAAGTCCGGCTCTCCGCGTGACACCTTCAAGCGCAATATTGAACAACAGGCACGAAAGTCCGTCGCCCTGTCGTAGTCCCCGCCGAGACTCGAACGAATTGGAGTGTTCGCCCGAGATCTTCACGCAGTTTTGCACACCGTCCATCGTTGCTCTGATCAATCTTGTGAGCTTCCCGGGAAAGCTGTTCTCGTCCATGATTTTCCATAGCTCAATGCGGTCGATACTGTCGTATGCCGCCTTGAAATCGATGAACAAATGGTGCGTAGGGACCTGGTACTCACGGCATTTCTGGAGGATTTGCCGCACGGAAAAGATCTGGTCCGTTGTCGAGCGGCCGTCGATGAAACCTGCTTGATAACTTCCCACGAACTCGTTTGCTATAGGTGATAGACGACGGAAGAGAATCTGGGATAGCACTTTATAGGCGGCGTTTAGGATGGTGATTGCACGATAATTTTCACACTCCAGTTTGTCGCCCTTTTTGTAGATAGGGCATATAACGCCTTGCTTCCACTCCTCCGGTAGCTGTTCCGTTTCCCAGATTCTGACTATCAGCCGATGCAGACAAGCGGCCAACCTGTCCGGGCCCATCTTGATGAGTTCGGCTCCGATACCATCCTTGCCAGCGGCCTTGTTGTTCTTGAGCTGTTGAATGGCATCCTTAACTTCCCCCATCGTGGGAGATGGTTGATTTCCGCTGTCCGCTGTGCTGACGTAGCCATCGCCTTCGCTGTCCTGACCTTCTGTGCCTGTGTTCTCTGCGCCATTCAGGTGTTCATCGTAGTGCTGCTTCCACCTTTCGATCACCTCGCGTCCGTCCGTCAAGATGCTCCCATCCTTATCCCGGCACATCTCAGCTCGCGGCACGAAGCCTTTGCGGGATGTGTTGAGCTTCTGATAGAACTTCCGCGTTTCTTGAGAACGGTACAGCAACTCCATCTCTTGGCATTCCACCTCTTCCAGGCGGCGCTTTTTGTCCCGGAATAGGCGGGTTTGCTGTTTCCGCTTCAGTCTGTATCGTTCCACGTTTTGCCGCGTACCATGCTGCAGCATTGCAGCCCGCGCTGCATTCTTCTCCTCTAAAACCTCCTGGCACTCCTCGTCGAACCAATCGTTTCTTGAGCTCCGTTCCACATATCCGACAACGCTTTCGGCAGCGTCGTTAATAGCTGCTTTGACTGTCCTCCAGCAGTCCTCAAGAGGGGCCCTATCGAGCTCGCCCTCATCCGGCAACGCTGCCTCAAGATGCTGCGCGTACGCATTGGCGACATCCGGTTGTTTTAGCCGCTCGAGATTGTACCGGGGCGGGCGTCGGTACCGTACATTGTTGATGACGGATAGTTTTGGGCGCAGTTTCACCATCACCAGGTAGTGGTCGGAGTCAATGTTGGCGCCACGATAGGTTCTGACGTCGGTTATGTCGGAGAAGTGCCGTCCATCGATCAAAACGTGGTCGATTTGCGATTCTGTCTGCTGAGGTGATCTCCAGGTGTACCGATACGGGAGGCTGTGCTGGAAATAGGTGCTACGAATGGCCATGTTCTTGGAGGCGGCAAAATCTATCAGTCGTAGGCCGTTCTCGTTCGTCAGCCGGTGGGCGCTGAACTTTCCAATCGTCGGTCTGAACTCCTCCTCCTGGCCAACCTGAGCGTTCAAATCTCCTATGATGATCTTGACGTCGTGGCTTGGGCAGCAGTACTCGCGTTCGAGCTGCGCGTAAAATGCGTCCTTGTCATCATCAGTGCTTCCGGAGTGTGGGCTATGCACGTTGATTATGCTGAAGTTAAAGAATCGGCCTTTGATTCTTAACTTGCACATTCGTTCATTGATCGGCCACCACCCGATCACGCGCCTTTGCATATCACCCATCACTATGAAAGCTGTTCCCAGCTCGCGTGTGTTGCCGCAGCTCTGGTAGATGGTATGATTACCTCTAAACGTTCGCACCAATGCTCCTGTCCAGCACACCTCCTGCAGCGCTACGATGTCGAAACCGCGGGTCTTCAGTACATCGGAGAGTATGCGAGTACTTCCAATGAAGTTGAGAGATTTGCAGTTCCACGTACCGAGTTTCCAATCGCTAGTCCATTTTCGTCGCTGTGGTCTTTGCCGATTGTTCCGGTCCGTATTCTCTCGTTGACGTTCCTGTGCTGATGTGTTTTTACGGTTGGCTTGCAGGGCCTGACACCAACCCCCTAGATTTCCGGAGGACCATGCAAACTATATCAATCGAAAAATCATTCTTCAGGTTTTTTTCTCAAGGAGCTTTTATGATGCAGTACTGTTCATGAAACTTGAAAAGTGCTGTCTCAAAATTTTATTGTTATCGGCTAAAAATTGCCAAAAGATCAAAAGGTGGGAAAAAAAGGTCAGCGACGCAAAGGTGAATAATTAAACATCACAATTATTCTCCAATTATTTTTCTTATTGATAAGATTTTAAGCCCTAGGCCAAACGGGCACCTCAAATTTACTTTGAAGTAACCAACTTATCTTTAAGCATTTAAGTAAATCTAATTACACAGTTCGAACGAAACGTGTAAATTTCTGAGACATATAATGCACATAATTGGAGCGTGGAATATCATGGATATTTACATGATATGTCATGTAAACTTCAATTATATGTCATGTAATCGAGCAGGACCCTGAGTGATTACATGACATATAACACATTTTTACATGATTTCAAACTGAAGTTTACATGACATCATGTTTACATCGCATAAATGAAGTTTACATGACGTGTAATCTTCATTATTTTTAACTGTGTAGAACGCATTATGAAAACGATTATGTTTAGCCCCTCAACCAGCAGCTTAATTTTTTAACACAAACATATATTCAAATAGCGATAAACTTTTAATTGCTCAATAGTTAATTTCTCTTCTAAATTCATAATCTGTGTCGTTATTAATAATTTGTCATATAGTTTTGAAGAAATTTTGGTTTTCCTTGGTTGACTAACATTCCCCATATCGAATTTCGTTGGCCGCCATTTTCTTTTTAGTAAATTTATCTTAAAATTAAATATTGGCTATACAATGTCAGGTTATAAAGTGCTTCCGTTAGAAATCATACAAATCGGTTGAGTTGTCTCCAAGAAATCTTGAAATTACAAAATTATATATTTTGAAGTTGTATTACAAACATCAGTGGTCATTTCTCAAAAACGGTTGTTGCACCATATTACTTCTTTTTTCACAATCGCCTCTCATCAAAGTACTGTTTCAAAAAGCGAATAACCGAACTCGCGAAAAAAAAAACTGTAGTCTGAGATATTTGATATGGCTACGGGACGGTCCCCCAAGGAATTTTGGAATCTCTCCGGGTCAATATGATCAACGATCGAAATCGACATATATTCTAAAAGTAGAGAGGTCGTGAAAAAATGGTGCAAACATATCAAAAAACAGCTTGTAGAGTGGTTCATATATATTTTTCGAGGTTTGAGACGGTTCCGTATCCAACAGCTGGGAAGTATTACCTTCAAGTTATGTGTTTTGTTTGTTTGGCGAAGATGTTTATTACATGAGTTTTTATAATAAATCTTCGAGCTATTCAGCAGAATACCTAAAAGTAAATGAAAAAACGAATTTAGTACTATACCATTTAATTCCACTAGAGTTAGTATCCTTTGACAGATACGACGCGTATTTCGACCTCAACTGTAAGTAACTGTAACAAAAGTTTAAGATATAAATTTGGAAAACATCTTTATTTACTTTAAGCTGTGTCATTCCAAGCAATGATTTAGAATCATAGTTGAAATATTCTTGATAATAGGTCCATAACTTCAAGTCAATATTTTACTTTACTCTTATAATATGTTGTCGTATTCTTAGAGAACGTGCTCAAATGCTAAATTCTTTGAAATCAAAAAATTATATTGGTAAACGATGCAGTATACAGGATTTTTGTCAAATAATAAAATATTCTTGAAAGTTTCCTTCTTCTTCTTCTTTCTGGCGTTACGTCCCCACTGGGACAGAGCCTGCGTCTCAGCGTAGTGTTCTTATGAGCACTTCCACAGTTATTAACTGAGAGCTTACTATGCCAATGACCATTTTTGCATGCGTATATCGTGTGGCAGGTACGAAGATACTCTATGCCCACGGAAGTCGAGAAAATTTCCATCCCGAAAAGATCCTCGACCGGTGGGATTCGAACCCACGACCCTCAGCTTGATCTTGCTGAATAGCTGCGCGTTTACCGCTACGGCTATCTGGGCCCCATCAATTTCAAGTTCAAGTTTCAAGTTTCCATCAATTTTGAAACTACTATAACTTTGATGTCCCTCCATGAAACATTTTCATGCAGAATGAATTATTTCGCTAATAACGATCCAGATCACACCGTGACCCCACCCCTCGCCAGCCATTTCGCATTTACTCGAAATATAGTTCGATAATGTGTAGCAACGTTAGTGGTGTTCTTCCACAAAGAAATAAAAAAAAAACTTTGTGCAGCTGCAAGCACTCTTCGCAGATGGCAGTCGAGAAAAAAATCTCTTCTGTTATGATTTGCGGAGGAATAAAAGTTTTTCAACAACCATATCGTCGTTAGGATGGGGTCAAGGGGGTGTGAACTGAATCTTGGAGTTGGGATTCGTTTTTTTTTTGGTTGTGTATGTCTGTGACGGCCGCAACCTGATTCTGTTGCAAACTGGATAAAAAGTTGTTTCCTCTGGTTAGCTCGGCGCCATCAAACCGACTGTAACCAAGGAATATTTCATGATTTGTGGTGACAATAATTGGATGCCACACACTACGAAAAAATCATGTGATTTACGTCTTTTAGGATGCACATAAAAGAAGCGAGCCGAATGACGTAAATTTGTGTCCAATTTAAAATACGTTAGTGTCTGATTCGGGAAATATCGATCACAGTTCTATCGTTTTCGTGTCCATTCGCATGTAAAATTACATTTTTTGTTCAATACATCTTCATGGACACATTTTTGTGTCATTCAATCACTTACATCATGTGTCATTCAGTCATAACCAGAATTACGTCCACAGTAATTTTCATTATTTTTAAGAGTGCAGTTAGGGAAGATATATTTGTGGCCGTATTTTCGAGCTGCAACAAACCGGGTTTCGTTCGTGGACGTTGGATTGTTCGGTGACCTATGGGTATGATTCCGGAAAGTCTTTGACGTTTTACATATGCATAAAATAGATGATTCAAGTTTGATGAATTGGAAAATCTTCACATTGGCTGTTTGTGAAGACAGATATCGGTGCATTACTTAAAGCTGGTTAATTTGATGGATTTTTTTCATTTTTCGGACAGTTTTTGGGAAAAGTCTTGGAAAATTCATAAAACAATTTAAGGAAACATTCGAACAAGCCTTCAGGAATGGTTACAGAGCATTACTTCTCACTGTTCGGTGTATCCGGGAACACAAGTGTGAATGCATTTATTGTACCAACATACCCTGCATAAGAACCACGAACTCGCGTTTTCGGAGACAAACAAATGTATTATTACTATGCGCATAATGGATTCAAAAGAGTGTAGAACAATGCAAATTATGTCTGTGCAAACATAGCTATGCAAAATACCACACAAGGCGTCTGTGATACTGGTCAGTATGAAATATGGCAAAATATCCCAAAGAAAACCAAGCATATATCCACCATATCTCAAAAACGTCCATGTTGGTACACCCCTCCAGAGCAGCACCATTTCCTCACAACGAGGAGCACCCAATTCCTGGAAATAATCATTACAATATTAACATTGGCCATTATCCATGGCAAAATCGTAGCTCGTTACCCGATGTTTCGCGATTTTCTTGGGGAAAAATATTGGCATGCCCCAGGAAAGCAATGACCATCACTTGTTTATCAAAAAAAAGCCAATGCAAAATGCAATAATTGGGTGCAAATTTGCATTTCAAAATTCACACAGATCTCGCTGAAAAAAACCGCAAAAAAACAGCTTTAAAAATTAGAAATTTTAACTTTACCCCAAAAGAAACTGGAAATAAGCATCACAATATTAGAAATTTTCCAAAGATAAGCCATTTTCTCATTCGTATATCGTAAACTCTATGGGTATCATTATACGCTATGCCCAGGGAATTCAAGGAAATTTCCATTGCGAAAAAATGCTGGAACGACCGGGAGTCGTGGCTTTGCTTTATAGCCACGGACTCTAACCACTCGGCTAAAGAAGCATGTTTTTTGGTCGTTAAGAGCAAACCGTAAATATTTTCTTAAAATATTTCAAAATGTTTAAGGTTAATTTTATTTGTTTTTTTTTTATTTCCAATTTACAAGTATTTTAATAGGAATATTAGTTGCTTATTTCTATATATTTCTCATCAGGAAATATGTTTTTAGTTTTTTTTTATTGCTTAAAATGTTCAAACTACTGCTAATGTCCAATTTATTTTTGACTACTTTTTGATAAAACACGCAGTATTCCTCTGTTATACATGCTTGTTATTTTGGCTACCATTTTTGCGACACAACAGTCTCCAGAGCTAATTTCCGTCTCATTGCTTTCTATATTTCTTTTTCTCTGGAAATTCAGCATCATCTGGAAAACATCAAACGCCAAACGAAACGGTTGACTATGGCGTCTCGTGCCAGACTATCATTAGGTATCCAAACGATGGCGAAAGCTACCCAACGACGGCCGCCGTAACAGTCTGTAATTCAGTCATCGGACAAGCGCAGACGATATCCATTATCTGCTCGAGGAAGGAGATTGGCTAATTGAAAGAGTATACCTCCTGTGATGTATTTTTATTGATTTTTTTAATCCTGGATACTTGCCTATATTATGAAATACAGGCTATGGATTCGTGGTACCAAATGCAACAATTTGCTATGAATACTCATTTGGTACATAACAAGCTCCATACATGTTTGATGCAATATTTGCGTAATGTAGCAGTAAAATGAACGACTCTGTTACTTTGGAGCACTGATTAATCCTGTTTTTTTCTGGAATGCATCCAAAATTAAATACATAACTAACAAATAACACAGATTCCGAAAAAAAATTTTTAAAGATGTGAAGCATGATGTGTATTTTCTAAATGGACACCATAATTGGATGAATCGCGAAATTTGGAGGTGTTGACCACGATTGTACCCCGTTTGGCATAGAGTCCATTGGCATAAGGTCGTTTGGCATAAAGCCGTTTGGTATGAAGTCGTTTGGCATAATGGTCGTTTGGCATAATGGCCGTTTCGAATAATGATCATTTGGCATAATGGCCGTTTGGCATAATGATAGACTTAGAATGATTATCGGCATTTTAGAAGCTTTAACAGAGATCAACACCACCACCATATTAAAACGTCAAAGAAAGTTTGGAACCGTCAAATTAATAAAAAAGGGTGCATATTAGATGGTCAGTTCGTTCACCACCCTGAAATGTATAAAGTTACGACAATTATGAGTGCCAAAAACTTTTCGAGGAAGTGGGCTAATCGGGGAAACGGGATGTTCAGGGAACTGGCAATCGGGGAACTGGCCTTTAGGAAAATGACATTCTGGGAAAAGTAGCACAACCCATCGAAGTAACTGCAGTAATCGATTTCAATGTTATCGATTGCCGCCCTTTTGTCAGCTGGAAACAAAAAAATATCTAAAACATATAGCTCTAAAGAACAGCCTATGTGTTAATTAAATTATTCAGAAGAAAAAAAATAACATAGAATAAGTAGATGAACATAGAATGTTTCGCAACTAGGGTTGTTTTGTCTATTACGGCTTAAACCAGCCGACGGTGTTTCGAAAAAAAACCTGAAGTGCGTAGACACAAAAGTCAATTTTGACAAATTGAGAAATAAAATTGTGAAAAAATAATGGAATCGTTCTGGTGGGATTCGAACCCACGACTCCCAAAACGCTAGACTGGGCACGTTAACCAACTACGTCACAGAACGGGTAACGATTCTGCAGCGCAATCGGCAAACCTAAAATCAAAGTCCGTCACGACCCTATATTCTCCCTCACATCCCTACATCTTCATGTTTGAAAGAAGGGTAAATTTGTGCAAAATATATCAAAATGATCAGTGCAAAAATTCATTCCAATAGCGAAACTCAAAAGAAGAATGAATATTTTAAAGAAGGGTAATTTCTGTACATATAATAAAATACTATTGGCAATAACTTTCCTAGTATGCTTTAGTTTCATCAAGAGCATATGATTGTTGAATAAAGTGTCATTTTGTATCAATTGATTCCAAAACAAGCCTGATATCAGAAAGATTCATTAGGAACGTAAAAACAAATGTAATCTTAAGAAATTCTTGGTTTCAGACACATTATGCCAAACGACCATTGTGTCAAACGACTTTATGTCAAGTGACCATTATGCTAAACTACCTTATGCCGAACGGCATTATGCCAAACAACTTTATGCCAAATGACCTACCACCATTGACCACATATAATATCTCTAAAGAGTATCGTCCACCTCTAGATATTAATTGACATGGAAGCTGAAGACACAGAAACACAGATAGATACTCAACGAAACGAAAGAACTCATTAAAATCGTTTTCTACCACTATTGCTACGAAACCAAAGTGATATCACAACCTTTCAGTACAGGTAGATGAAAAACATAGAGCGTTCAACACGAAACTGAACTACTTCCTTGCATGGTTAGATAACTTATTGGACAGGTCAAAATAAATTCTCGAATTTTATCTACATCTTTCCAAACATAGGTGCAGTTATGAATCTAGAAATATTTTTTACTACTAGGTTAATACGTTTCGTATTTTATGTTTCGTAGAATCTATCAGCCATTCCATAAAAAACCGATCTAGTGGGTCGCCGAATTCCGTGAAAATTTGCTATTTTGTTTCTTATCCGAAATAAGGATACACGTGTTTTGGATTTTTTTGTTAGGGTGACCATTTCTTAAATAGGGTGACCAGAAAAATTGCGACTTTGTAAAATTTTTATTATTTTAAAAATCATAACTTTTGAACCGCTTGACCGATTTTCAATTTACTTGGACGAAATGAAAGCTATAGATTTTGACTTTTCAAGAAATAAATGCTAAGAATTTCACAAAAAAAAATTTCACGTGAAAAATAAATTTAAAATTTCTGTTGTTTTCGTGTTTTGAAGGCCTCGGGACCAAATGGGGTTATTGCTGTTCTCATTTTTTCTTGAAAGTTAATATTTTTTTTTTATTTTACGTTTACTATCAAATTTTAAATGATGTATGTTTTATAGTTTTTGAGATATATTTTTTTTTTTTTTGAAATAAGATTAAAATATCAACTTTTCAGAAAAACATATAAAACTCTGAACACAAAAAAATATTACTTAAAAATATATAACTTTTATATTTTTTATGTAAAAATAAATTCTACGGATTTTTTTCTGAAAAGTTTAAATCTTAAGCTTAAATCTTTAAAAAAAATGGAAATTGGTTGACATGTTCAAAAGCTATGATTTTTTTTAAATAAAAAATCTAATGTACTGATTTTTTATTTTCAAAAAAAAATATACCTCGAAATTTAAAAAACATTCTTTTTCTTCTTCTTGGCACTAACGTCCCCACTGGGATAGAGCCGGCTACTCAGCGTAGTGTTCTAAGAGCACTTCCACAGTTATTAACTGAGAGCTTTCTTTGCCTAAATCACCATTTCACATTCGTATATCGTGTTGGCAGGTACGATGATACTCTATGCCCAGGGGAGTCAAGGAAATTTCTTTTACGAAAAGATCCTGGACCGACCGGGAATCGAACCAAGACACATTCAGCATGGCTTGGCTTTGTAGCCGCGGACACTAACCACTCGGCTAAAAAAGGCTAAAAATCATACATCGCTGAAAATTTGACAGTGAACGTGAAATTTTCTGAACTTTCAAGAAAAAATGAGAACAGAAATAGCCCCTTTGATTCCAAGGCCTTCAAAACACGAAAAAACGGAATTTTTATATTGTTTTTTTTTCATGTAAAAAGCCAATTTTTGTGAAATTCTTAGTTTTCATATCGTCCAAGAAAATTGAGAATCGGCCAAGCAGTTCAAAAGTTATGATTTTTTTTAAATAAAAAAATGCAAAGTCGTGATTTTTCTGGGAAGTCTATTTCGGAAATGGTCACCCTAATTAAAAAATCCAAAAACACGTGTATCCTTCTTTAGGATAAGGAACAAAATAGCAAATTTTCATTTTGCTATTGGAATTCGGTGACCCACTAGATCGGTTTTTCATGGAATGGCTGCTATGTGGATCAGTTTGACGGTTTATGCTTTTATTACAAGAAGGACAAAGTACTTCAATAAATTAACTCCTGTACCAAAAAACAAGCAAAATTCAAATGACATGTTTAAAAGTATAAAATGTCCTAATTCAATAGAAATTCGAGATATAATTCTTGAAGAGAATCGTTGTGCGTACCTTAAAGCAGTGGTGCTCAATCTGCAGCATATTGTCAGAACTGTGGACCGCACTAGAAAACTTAAATTGTTCTGAGAAAATTCTTATACGTAGGGGAACTTATGTATTCTTGGCAGTCTAAGCCAATGTCGCACTTCTTTTGTAATTTTCTCGGACATCAGCAGCCAAATTACGTGTTTGTTTGTTTACATTCATGCGCTGCTCAATCATCTATCGATTCACACCGACAGACTTGTTGAAATCTCTCTGGAAACGCTTTTACACGCTGCGAAAATCTCTTGTCAGTGTGACTTTTGTCGGCAGCTTCAATCTTCGGCAACTTTCCCATAAGCGCTGCAGGCGAATCTGTTCAGCAGCTCCAAATCAGTCGCATTTTGAGGCTTGTTCATTTGAAGTGAGGGCATCTCTAGTAACATTGTGTGTTCCTTCTCGGAAATCTCTGACAGAGTAAAGTATCATCTGAATATTTTCATTGGTGTGTTTTGATAAAAAAAAAACTGTATTTGGCGTTTGAAATATGATTGCCGATAATAGTCGAATGGTGCCGAAGCCGTAAGTCTCCCTATATCTTTGTTGAACTCAAATTCTAAACTAAACAAACATCCCGAAGCATTCGTTCAAGAGCCAGCTTCCCATTCAAGATCGTTCTTAGATATTTTAAAATAATAATCTTCCTTCTTTCTGGCGTTACGGCCCAACTGGGACAAAGCCTGCTTCTCAGATTAGTGTTCTTATGAGCACTTCCACAGTTATTAACTGAGAGCTTACTATGCCGATTGACCATTTTTGCATGTGTATATCGTGTGGCAGGTACGAAGATACTCTATGCCCTGAGAATCGAGAAAATATCCTTTACGAAAAGATCCTCGACCAGCGGGATTCGAACCCACGACCCTCAGCATGCTGAATAGCTGCGCGTTAACCGCTACGACTATCTGGGCCCCTAAAATAATAATGGAAGTGTTCAAAATTTTAGGCGTTCATTCTGTCATTAGGCGCCGTTCACAAATTACGTAAGGCTCTAGGGAGAGGGGGGGGAGTAGGCACAAGCGTTACGGCTCATACAAAAATTTAAAAATTTGCAAACAAAGAGCGTTCGGAAGGTGGTAGGGGGTCAAAAAATGTCAATTTTAGCGTTACGTAATAAATGGATGACGCCTTAGGCAGCGTCCATTTATTACGTAATGCTAAAATTGGAAATTATTGATTGCTTCCCAGCTTTGTCAAATTGACGGGCCACATGAAATTTCAGTATTTGGATTTTGTCAAGACTGTCAGATTCACAGTGATTTTACAGGAATTACTTCAGATGTTCCTACGTCAATTTTTTCCACAATTTTCCAAGAATTTTCCAAACAATCGTTGAAAAGCTTTCCAACGAATTCCCATAGGAACCGCAATAAAATTTCCATTATTATTTTTCCCTGGAAATCATTCGGGAACTATTCCTGGCACTCTTTTATCGATTCCTCAAAAAATCTAATGTCCCATGTCAATTCATGGAGTATTTCATGGAGTTCCTCCAGGAATGAATTGCTTATTTTCTCTAGGAATTTTCCTAGCATTTAATCTAGTAATCACTACTCTACCAGATGTTTTTTTTTAAGATTTCACGAGTAATTTCCAAGTTAATTGTCAATTTAAGAAGTTCATTTAAGATATCGATAAGGATATATTAAAGTAATTATTCCAGTACAAATTAATACAATACTGGAATAATGTTTGCTATAAAGTTCATTGAGTATTTCTCAAGACGTTTTGTAATAAATTACTTTGAGATATTTAAGATACCGGTAAGAATTATATACCGGGACTTTTTTAAATGAATTCTGGTAATAATTTCTCGAAAATTTCCTAGTGGGATTCCGGCAGATATTCATTAAAGAATCATTAAATCATTAAAAACCATTGAAGGAATTCCAGAATAAATCATTTTCTTGAGATATCTTTGAAAAAATACGGGTCGATAACTTGCAGAAGACCTTAATGCAATTATTGAAGTGTATCCTGAGAAAACCCATAAGAAAACCACTGGATGAATTTCATATAAAATAATCGAGGGCTTCCTTGAAAATTATCGTGTGCCATTCAAATAACTAAATTTCACAATCTATAGTCCGTCGAGAAGCAATTTTTTTTTATTTGTCCTCTACCGGGAGCATATTTTTTTTACAACAAAAATATATTTGAATCGCATTTTTTTTCACAAGTTATCAAAAAAATCTTTTGTTTTTAGAATCCAAGTCGGTTTTGTAAATTGGTCACCTGTTTTTGAAGATAATCTGTTTATTTATTTATTCTTCAATCATTTGTAGACTATATAGTTACGTAATTTCTTATGTTCTAAGGTTTTTCAGTGTGTTGAAATATGATTCCAATTTGGTCGGGGCATACTTATATCAATCATTTCGCAATGCTTATTGTAAAAAGACATCATTTGATTTAGAGGACTAAATTAGGCGTAAACAAATTTATGTGCATAGTCGAGTAGGAGCATAAAAGTAATTTGAAAAACAGCTCAAATGAATCAATACGTTGTGAAACGATATCGTTAACAGATGCAGCTATGGCAAACCATGGAGGAAACGCTGTCCATCCTAATTTGCGGAGTGCATATAGTAAAAACTGCTTATGAATCGAATAGAGTCGTTCTTCATGTGATTTCAAATATTAAGACCAGACAACACTACAATACCCTAATATGGATCTCACATAAGCAACGTAAAGGGTTTTGATCGTATAAGGACTCGAAAATGACTTCCAAAACGTTTAATAAAGTTTAGCATATTGCCCACTTTATGAGTTATTGTGTTTTTAATGTTCAACGAACGTTAATTTGGAATCCAAAATTACTCCTAGATCTCTAGTTTTATCACATTTTGTTTTCTTAACTTGATTGTGAAACTCGGGGTGTCTCGCTTTCTATGTTATGAGATTACATTCTTTAAAATTCAACTTCAATAAACTTTTACAACGCCAGGTATTAAGTAGGAGTATTTCATTAAATGAAATGTTTCATAATCATCATCTTTCATGATTTCTAAAAATAGTTTCCTGTCATCTTCATATACACTCCCGTGGGTTCACCCCCTCAAAAACATACAAAAGTGTTCAGTCCATATCTCTGTGATTACACGTCCAATTGAAACTATTTAAGCCGCATTCGAAAGGCACAGAGTTATTCTTACTTCGTATGGTTTTTCCAAAAGCATTCTTTGAACTTTGTATACTAAATTTTTACTTAAAGTTGTGTCATTTTTCAAAAAACACACTGAAAAAACATAGCTAGTTTCCTCAGTATTGGATTGACTAAAATTTTGAAACAGTGTCATTAGAATCGTAATTTTATATTCTTTGAAGAGATCCCACGGAATTTTGGCGAAAAAATCCGAAAAGTATTCAAAATCAATGAAACAGTCAGTCAAGTCATCGTGCAAAAGTTTGGGTTCACCTGAGCCTCATGCACATCATTTTTGTCAATATGTATCTCTGCTATTTTTCAACCGATTTTGCAGGGTTGCTGTCCGGCATTCTTGCAGCATGCCCTGCCCATCGTATCATTCCAGCTTTGGCTACCTGGTTCGCTGTAGAGTTGGACGAGCTCGTGGGTCATCCTTCGCCGCCACACAGTTTTCCTGCACACCGCCAAATACCAAGTGCTTGCAAGCCCTTCTCGAGCATCGTCCACGCCCGTAGAGGACTACCGGCCTTATGAGCGTTTTGTACATGGTACATTTGGTGCGGGTGAGAAACTTTGTTGACATTGCTTCTTGTGGAGGCCATAGTAGGCCCGACTTCCACTGATGATGCGCCTCCGTATTTCACGGCTAACGTTATTGTCAGCCCTCAGCAAAGATCCAAGGTAGACGAACTCGTCGACCACCTCGAACGTATCCCCGTCTATCATAACACTGCTACCTAGGCGAGCCCTGTTGCGCTCGGCCCCACCAGCTAACATGTACTTTGTCTTGGACGCATTCACCACCGGTCCAACTTTTGTTGTCTCGCGTTTCAGGCGGCTGTACAGGCAGTGTTGTAAGCAATCACAGTAGTCGACACGTTTTCGCTGATATTCGGCATCGCTTCGCTTAAACATTCACAACACGAGTGGTCAAACGAATGTCGAAAAGAAAAATGTCAATTGAATGCCACTGACCACGATAGCAATGTTAGTAAGTGTTATGGTGTTGTTTGTTTCTGTTCTGTTTTCACTGTAGGTGTGTTACATTCGACATAACAGACAAGATCAAATTATCCATGTTGTTTATTATCCGATGTCTGAATTTTATGCAAAACTAATGATTTATGCAAATTTTCTCGTATCAGACGACATTCAATTGACACTTTTTTGTGTTTGTCGACGTTCATTCTACCGCTCTTGCTGTGACTGCTGACCATGGCAACGAAACGAACGTCGCTCAAAGTGTCGAATGTTTACAGCACTGTGTACAGGTCTGCCACCATTTCAAATGTTCGGCCGACAATGTCCATATCATCCACGAAGCAAACAAATCGACTGGATCTCGTAAAAATCGTACCTCGGCTGTTAAGCCCGGCTCTCCGCATAACATCTTCTAGCGCAATTTTGAACAACAGGCACGAAAGTCCATCACCTTGTCGTAGTCCCCGGCGGGATTCAAACGAATGCTCGTCTGAAATCTTCACACAATTCTGCACACCTTCGATCGTTGCTCTTATCAGTCTCGCGAGCTCCGCTGTTCTGTTCTCGTCCATGATTTTCCATAGCTCTACGCGGTCGATACTATCGTATGCCGCCTTGAAATCGATGAAGAGGTGATGCGTTGGGGCCTGGTATTCACGACATTTTTGGAGATTGTGCCTATCAGCTGGTGTAGACAAATGACCAGCCTCTCTGGGCCCATCTTTATGAGTTCAGCTCCAATACCATCCTTACCAGCAGCTTTATTATTTTTGAGCTGGTGAATGGGACCTCCCTGGTTGGTTTCCATCGCCTGCAGTACTGACGAAGGCATTTCCTCCATTGTCCCATCCTTCATTGCCTGTGCTCTCAGTGCCATTCAGGTGTTCGTCGAAGTGCTGCTTCCACCTTTCGATCACCTCACGCTCGTCCGTCAAAATGCTCCCATCCTTATCCCTGCACATCTCGGCTTGCGGCACGAAGCCGTTGCGGGATGCGTTGAGCTTCTGATAGAACTTACGTGTTTCTTGAGACCGGCACAGCTGTTCCATCTCCTCACACTAAGTCTCCTCTAGACGGCGTTTTTTCTCCCGAATGAGGCGGATCTGATGTTGCCGGTCCCGTCTATAACGTTCCACGTTCTGCCGGGTCCCTTGCTGTAGCATGACCGCCCGCGCTGCGTTCTTCTACTCCAGAATTTGCCTACATTCCTCGTCGAACCAATCGTTCCGTCGACTCCGTCCCACGTATCCGACGTTGCTCTCAGCTGCATTGTTGGTGGCTGCCTTCACTGTTCTCCAGCAGTCCTCAAGAGGGACTTCATCCAGCTCACCCTCTACCGGTAATGCAGCCTCGAGGTGCTGCACGTATGCCGCTGCGACATCCGGTTGCTTGAGCCGCTCTAGTTCAAACCGGGGCGGCCGTCGGTACCGTATGTTGTTAACGACGGAGAGTTTTGGATGCAGTTTAACCATCACCAGATAGTGGTCAGAGTCGATGTTAGCGCCACAATAGGTCCTGACGTCGATAATGTCGGAGAAGTTCCGATCATCAATCAGAACGTGGTCGATTTGCGATTCTGTCTGCTGTGGTGATCTCAAGGTGTATCGGCATGGAAGGCTGAGCTGGAAGTAGGTGCTACGAATGGCCATATTCTTGGAGCCAGCGAAATCAATTAGTTTTAGGCCGTTTTCGTTCGTCAGCCGGTGGGCGCTGAACTTTCCAATAGTCGGTCTGAATTCCTCCTCTCGGCCAACCTGGGCGTTTAGATCTCCTATGACGATTTTGACGTCATTGCTTGGGCAGCTGTCGTACTCGCGTTCGAGATGCGCGTAAAAAGCGTCTTTATCATCATCAGTGCTTCCGGAGTGAGGGCTGTGCACGTTTATTATGCTGAAGTTGAAGAACCGGCCTTTGAGCCTCAGCTTGCACATTCTATCATTGATCGGCCTCCACCCGATCACGCGCCTCTGCATATCACCCATCACTAAAAAAGCTGTTCCCAGCTCGTGTGTGTTGCCGCAGCTCTGGTAGATGGTATGGTTACCTCTAAACGTTCGCACCATTGATCCCTTCCAACACACTTTCTGCAACGCTACGATGCCGAATCCGCGGTCCTTTAGCACGTCGGCGAAAATGCGTGTGCTCCCGAAGAAGTTGAGGGATTTACAGTTCCATTTACCGAGCTTCCAACCGCTAGTCCATTTCCGTCGCTGTGGTCTTCGCCGACTGCTCCGGTTCGTATTCTCTCGTATATTATTCCTTACATTCAAACGATATTTAAAAAATAGCTTCCAGGCACCTTTGGGACAGTTTTTTCATTAATCGTTATAAATTAGAAAGTGACATGGAAACCGAAACCCTACACACTGAGTGAAACCGAGCAAACGGTTCTGATGGCAGGACAGAGAAAAGTGCAAATTTGATAAGAGCGTTATTTACGACCCGCACCCGTTTACCCCTTCGGAAATGAATGAAAAGCCGGTCGGTGTGGTCCCTGATGGTGCCAAAAAGGGAAACCGCACCGCAAAAAGCATCCACATTCAAACACACACATCCGTTTATCCGATGGATGTGGAAGCAGATACACGTGTTTCCGGCGGTCCGAACCTGATACGAGGAAGGGTATACGACTGGCTGAAACTATCACAATTGAAACTCGATGTGTTATTTGGAAACGGTCATTTTTTTGTGACAACGATTATCATAAAATGAGATGAGGATATTTTTAAATAACTGAAATTTAGCACTACGGCATATCAAAATTGTAACAAATTTTATTACAAATACCACTTTGAGTAAGAATCAATTAGAGTATAAACTATATATGTTTTACTCGTTTTGTTTTGAAGTGTGTAGCTCATTTATAGAAAACGACTGAAATTTATAAAAAAAGGATTCATATTGGTTTAAAAAAAAAACGAGACTATACCGGGAATCGAATCGAAACATGCATCGTACCACCGATGTTGACCTGTGGCCCCTCCATTGAGGCTACCTCTTTTCAGCTTATTGGAACATATCGGAACATTGGTAACTATTCTTCGTACAATAAAACGCAATTAAACACCAAATCCTGTTATCTAACAACTTATTATACAATTATGTTACAATGATGAATGTTATAACAAGATTGAAACAAGATCTGTTTTTACTTTTTGTAACAAGAATTGTTATGAAAAGAATTGTAACACATTGTGATATTATCTTGTTATTAATAATTGGGGAAAATTGTCATATCGAAATGGGATATAATTATATCCCAATATGGTATAGAATCAACTCTTCCTAGCTCGATATTCGGTATCTTGATATCGGGCTAGAGAACCATAATAAAAGCTGGTTTTCATGTCTACCTCAATGGTCCCTTGGATCGTATTTGTACTTGTTTGGTTTTCTATAACTCGATGGTCCCATTAATATCGAGTTATGTAGAGTTGGCTGTAGTTTTGATACTATCAGCTACTCGGGTCGGTTGCGAGCTTTTTCGGTCCAGTTGACATTGAATGGGATTGTGGTTCCTCAAGGGAAGCAAACACGTTGCACACACGTTTCTGTGAGTGTTATCGCAACTCCCGCCCCGATTACACAACTGATGACATTCATGGAAGCTGTTGGCTGGTTAGTTCGTTGGTTTCATCACCACTCACTACCCTTTTGAAGCCGCTGGTTGGTTGGTTGCAAGCGGAAAACAAAAGAGTAGAGATTACGCAAATCACTCGGCAGTTTGCGAAGCTTTGTCGGGCTAAATATTTTGGAATGGGTTTTTGTTGGAAGTGGTGTTGAATTTATGACTCGGATGTTACCTTTTCCGGCTGTGTAATAATGCAAATAAAAATCATAGGAACCCATTTGGAAGATCAAACTGATGCGGACGTGATATTATAAAAATTCAGGTGAGAATGGGACATTCGTAAGGTCCTAAAACATGCTAGCAATACAGTGAGATACACCCCCAATTGTGGCAACAAAATGGATCCGATTTTGGCAACAATTTCAAATAGGGGAAGTGGTGGTAAAATGAACAGGGGTGGTAAAATGAACACCGTTCCTTTTACCGAGAAAAAACAAATTTCGATGAATTTTTATCACACACGGACGATTTAGAGCATAAATCTGAGTGTTCGAGTTGATACCGAGGTCAATTGAAGTGAAAATATCAACAAAAACTAAGATTTTAGAAAACCACGTTTGAAAATTAGAACTGACGTAACTTTAAGCTCGGAAGGCTTCAGGTTTTTCAGTGAGGTGAATATCGTTATGATATGATGTCAAATCTGATACCTTTATAATTCTTTTTGAATGGGTTACAATCATGATTGGATGTATTTTCGGTGGGGCAATGAAAATTTTCAGAAATATTTGTTTTGCTCACGTTTTTTGCGTGGTGTTCATTTTACCACCAACTGCTGTTCATTTTACCCACATAGTGCAGGTAAAATGAACATTTGCATCGCTTTTTGATAGCGATGAAAAAATGGGAAAATTTAGCTATTTTAGTCTGAATCCATGTCGCTGCTATAGATTACATCTTTATTTTCAATGTTATGCGATAGAACTACACAAATTCCTCGTTTTTCCATCAGAAACAAGATGATTTCCTTAAGGTGTTCATTTTACCACCCCTTCCCCTACCATTAGAATTTGTTCATAAATATCCTCGTGTCTTAGGATTTATCCATTTGAACAGCTTGTCAGTTTCACGCCGACGTATTCCAGAGTTCCAGCTTATTCGATATTTATCCAAATCCCACCAATCCACAGTGATTTTTTTGTCGATTTTGTGATTGAAATCGAATAACGTCTAAACCGTTGCACACTGGGGCAGAATCGAAAAAACGCGGAAACAACCTGTAGTTCTTCGGAATGCAGAGATAGACGTTTGGTGTCTTCAGCGAAAATGGTCCTTTCAATGAGACCGATTTTTTGACATAAAGTCATATATTTTTGTATTATTCGCATAAATGGCTCATATGCCATTTCGGCCAAATGACATTTTAGGTGTATGGTTTCTTCGACAAAGTTGTTCATTGTTTTATGCTGAAAATTATTGCTGAAGACGTCAAATTTCCAAGGCCAACTATTTTTAAAATATAGACAATTTATGAGAAAATGGTGCTCAAAAACGTAATATTTGAGTTTTGCATGTATTTTTTCAATTAAAATGCCATATATCGCCTATGACTATGTCATTTATTGACATAAAGCAGGTCTGGTAAAAATTGGATGTTAAAAATAAAGTTTTGTTTGATTTTTAAAAGAATATTTCCAAAAAAACAGGGATATTGCGTATAGGCAATTCTTGCGATCGGGCAAGTTCGGGCAGTTATTTTCATCGTCATCCACTTACGAAAGGTCAGAGCATTATTGTCTATTAATTTCTAGGATATGGTATTTAATATATTTTTTCTATGCGATCTGAAAGTATGCTAAGCTTATAAAAAGGTTAAAAATTATTCTACATCACAATGAAGCAGTTTTCCAATGAAAACAAAATTTCAAAATAATAATTAACATTCTTGCGGCTCACTGGTAGCTAAATTCACTCAAATACGTGTTATATACATTGCCTTTACATTGCTCTATTCGCAAAAATGACCTAAGCGTCAGACTCATATCAAACCATTTCGGTCGAATGACAATTAAGGTATGTATATGATTTCTTCGGCAAATTTGATCGTAATTTTATGACATTAATTGCTTAAGATGTAAAATTTCCAAAGCCCACTATTTTTGAAAAACTGATAAAATTGTTTTGGGTACTATATTCGGTTTCTCCGTACTACGCTCAGTACCGAAGTTTGGCAAACTTGTGTTACACTTGCACTCGTTTGTTTGTTATACACTCTCAGTATTTTATATGTTTGTATATTACCTAACCTGCCATCAAATTTTAGGCAAATGGAAGCGAAATGATCGTCTTTATTTCGTCTTTGATTAGAGTGAATGCATCTGTGCATTGCGATAAATTTTCGTTTTGGAATCATTGGCTGAAATCCAATATGCTACGAGTACTTCATACACGCTGTATGAATAACTGTCCAACATAGAAAAGCTGTGCAAGGCTTGACATAGTTAACCGCAAGAATATTCATCATTATTTGGAGCTTTTTTAATTGGAAAACTTCTACTTCAAGCATGTTTATAGCTTAGTCAACTTCCAGATAGCATTGAAAAATATATTAAACATTATGCCCTTGGCAAAAACAGATAAGTGGATAGCGATAAAAACACCGGCCCGAACATGACTGATCGCAAGAATAGCCTATACACAATGACCCCGTTTTTTTATTGAAACTTCCGTAAAATAATCAAACAAACAAACAGCTCTATTTCATGCCAAGAAATGACATAGGCCTATATGATATATGGTATTAAAACTGAAAAATTACAAGCACAACAATAAATATTTTGTACAAAATTTCTTAAAATTTTGTCGGTTTGTCAAAAACAGTAGGCTTCGGAAGTTTGACATCTTTAGCAATTATTTTCAGGATAAAATAACGATAAACTTTTCAGAAAAAAATATAGCTACCTATATATCGAATCGAACGATATTGTTTGACATAATGAATCTGGCGCTTATGGCATTTTTGGGAATAGAAAATACATAATTAATGTATGTAATAAATATTTAAGTAAATGTTACCACCAGTAAACCGGAAAGATGTTAATTATTATTATGAACTTTTGTTTTCACTATAATAATTTTGAAACTTTTTATAAGCTTATCATACTTCCAGATCGCTTAGAAAAAATATATCGAATATCATATCCTAGAAAATAATAGACAATAATGCTCTGACCTTTCGTAAGTGGATGGCGACGAAAACACCTGCCCGGAATTGCCCGATCGCAAGAATGGCCTATTCGCAATATCTCTGTTTTTTGGACATATTCTTTGAAAAATCAAACAAAATTTTATTTTTACCATCAAATTTGTACCAGACCTGCTTTATGCCAATACATTTCATAGTCATAGGCGATATATGGCATTTTATGTGAAAAAATACATACAAAACTCAAATATTACGGTTTTTAGCACCATTTTCAGAAAAAAATGTCTATATTTTGAAAACAGTAGGCCTTGGAAATTTGACGTCTTCAGCAATAATTTTCAGCATAAAACAATGAACAACTTTGCCGAAGAAACCATACACCTAAAATGTCATTTGGCCGAAATGGCATATGAGCCATTTGTGCGTATAATACAAAAATATATGACTTTATCTCAAAAAATCGGTCTCATTAAAAGGACCATTTTCGCTGAAGACACCAAACATCTATCTCTTCATTCCAAAGAATTACAGGTTGTTTCCGCGTTTTTTCCTTTCTGCCCCAGTGTGCGTTGGTTTTAGTGAAAAAGTTTATTCAAAGAAGTTTCTTGATTTGTAAAAGCGCTTCTTTTGATACTAGCGGCCAGGTGATTAAATAACCTAAAAGTGTGATAAAACAAAACTTGTTTTACCTGTTTGCGATAGACGGTTGGTGTCTTCAGTGGGGTTTTTTTGGACTAATAGCATTCGTTTGGAATCAGATTGACGCACATAGTAATTTGCGATTCTGAATGGACTGTTTTTTTCTTTTTCAAATGACATTAAGAACTTTTGGCCAGAAGCGGTCTATTGATTTTTATGTTTGAACTAGTTAAACCATAAAAATGCATTTTTTGCGGTTTTACGACTTTTATTTCATTTTCATTACGTTATTTCATATAAAACATGTTGCATTTGATACGTTCTGACCATTTTTATAATTTTTGATACACTCCCTCACCCACAAACTTCATTTAGCATTGCAATTACTTCGACTCCCGTACACGCTTCTCTACTTCTGGATGGTCATGTGTTTGCAACGTTTCATGAAGTAATTGATCTCTATAAGTAATTCAACTATAGTTTCAACATCTTTCCTCTGACATTCATATTTTGTAACCCAGTGGCGTAGGTAGGGTTTTTGGGACCCGGTGCGGAGTTCGATTTAGAGGCCCTCAAAATTAAGGTGGACGCCGTCACCTGAAGATTCCTATCGGGTTTTTGACGTTTCATAGCGGGATCCTTGGTTAATTTCATATGATTGGTTTAAACCATATTACAAACACAACTTCTAGCACATAATTGAAACTCTATTTAAATTAGAATTATAAAAAGCCTATTTCTATTCTACAAAATTTCGGATCGCATTTTCAGACCATGAGGACTTTTAGCGGCACGGTTTTGACAAATAGTTTAATTGTTATATACAGCAATTAATTTCAACTGCTTATGTTTGGCTGGAGGCAAAATCAAAATCACTAGAGCAAGGCGAGTAAATACCGTTACACTCTAATATGTTACATATCTTGTGATAGATAGGCCTATTTCATATGTGACTTGCAGACTTCGTCAGTGTCGAGTGCTGTGCTCTTAACACATACCTTAATAATTCCTCAAAAGTGAAAGTAAAGTTACAGAATTATGTCAAATTTAAAGCTAAATCCATTGAAATAAAAAAAAATCAACCCTGAACATTTTTTAGAATCACGTTGTATGTATTTATGTATTTAGTTCTGAGGAAACTATCAGTTCTTGAATAAAGGTCACTTATTCGATTATTATTTATACTATATATTTTAATTATTCAGATAGTTTAGCGTATAAACCAGGTTGCTATGACAGTCACCTGAAGTTTACGTCAATTCATCCATATAATCATTCAACAAACTCACTGATTAGACGGATAATTCGATGTATGCGTTTGCAGAAGACAAAAGTAAGAAATTAATCACAACTTTCGAATTTCAATCTTTAGCAAATGCAGAGATTATTTTACCGAAATTGTTGAATGATTCTCAAGAATTTAACTGGGAACACAAAAACCCATTTTTTTTCAGTAAAGATATTGTTGGTGGTTACGTCGGCCATGCAAACATGGGCAGTTTTGGCGATAAAAAGTTTTTCGATCGTTTGTCACAATCAACATTTAGGGTTTGTAGATTCATAGCATAGTTCTTCCCTACGAAAATTTGCTTCGAAGTTGACCGTACCAAACTCAAGGATAATGTAACAGCATACTTAAGGTATTTTAAAACAATTATTGAAAACTGAAATAAGAAAAAATAGGTACCGATTTTAGCACGGTTCAGTTTTTGGCAAGCTAATATTTCGACCTTGTTGCCAAAAACGAAACCCCGCAGTAATAGTAGAAACAAATTTTTATGTAAAAAAAATGATGAAGCATGGCTATCCTGTCAAATTGGTTTGGCCTCTTAATATGGTAAATAAGCGTGAGTTTTAGTGCTGTTGGTCTCACTTGACATGCAATCATACAGAAATGGTAAGCAAACATGTCATAATTTGTTATGTTTCGTTAAAAAAATCTAATCCGTTTTCTCAAAACAGCCTTTTTTATTCATAATTGTGTCACCACAATAACATGTTTTAACTTATCGTCAGTGAAGTATTTTAACAAAGTGCTCAAAATATCTTATAATTTAAAGGACAAAAACCCCAAATCAAACCGGAAAAAAATTCTTTGTATACTAATAGCAGTATATGCAACAAGTTGCAGAATGACGATTTTTACAGCACGAGTCGTACATTTATCCAACGAAGCTTGCCAAGTTGGATAATTGCGACGAGTGCTGTAAAAATAGAGTTCTGCAACGAGTTGCGTACAACATTTTTTGCAATTTCGTAGAAGACCACTTGAGGGTACCAGAAACCATATCGGAATGCATTCACCATTATTTTACAATTTCTGAAATATGTTGTGTAATGATTTATTACGCAACTCAAAACAGTTGCGTAGCGAGAAAGCGTTGTGTAATGAATCATTACAGCACTGTTTTCAGTTGTGTTATGACTATTACCACACTGCATAATTCAGTGCAGGAAAGTAGGCCGTTTCATGACAATTTTGCGTGATAAAAAACTGCCTATTACGATGAGAAATTGCAAAAATAATATTTCATGATATTGTCTCAGGTGCTTGAGGTTCTGCTTGACTAAACGAATATCTTGGATTGAAAAATCATTCGCTGTCCTTCATTTTTCTTTCATTGTATGTGTAAGTGTGTACATCACCCACTCATGAATGATTATTTGACAAAATAATACGACAAAACAATATTCTGGTTAAATCATTCTCTCGCTATTATCTGATCCATTTAATGTATATAACTAAGCTCGATTAAATAAATGTCGACCACTGTATTGATTCCAAAACGTGAAAATGCTTGCAATGAAGAATCCAAGGCTCTGATTTTACTTCTGCTAATTCGTCGGTGCTCAGACAGACCGGACTAGACGATATTTCAGCGTTACAAAGATACGTTAAGTAGTTCAACAATTCCGATGCTATTTTAAGACAGATGTATCATCAAAAAGATAAGTTCCATTATCACAACAAATAATGCAAATATGTTGATATTTCGAATGCTTTGGATACGCTTTCTTTGAAACTAATAAAAACACTTGGTTCTGTCTGTCTGAACACTGACCAATTAGCATTGAATAATTATAATCTATAAAGAATAATGAACTAATGAATATTTTGAGACTTTTAGAAAACAAAAATTTTGATGACTGAATTAAAAAGCTTCCAATGTTTTCGATTCTCTGACATAAAGTGTCATTTTAATAACATCGTGCAAAAGTATGAAAACTCCGAGATAGCTATGTAAAAAAGTTTCGTTCCAATTGGGACAGAGCCTGCTTATATTAATTCTCTTCTTAGAACTTTCACGATTATGAACTGAGACCTTGAGAGAATATTTCCCTTACGAAAAGATCCTCGACCGGCGATTATCTACTAAATATTATTGCTAATATAAAAAAGTAAAAGAAAAACTGCAACTTCTGAACTAGTGCAACATTTCTTGGTACAGGAAGTCTAAACTTCGACCAGCCTCCGTTTCTCAGCAGTCAAAAGGACGTGGTCTGTTTATCCCCTTGGTGCACGTGGTCGCAACTCTTAGCTTACAAAACACGGTAAAAGTTCAAGCAGTACACCCGTTTCGTTTCATCATCACGTCCTCTCATTCATCCATCCATCCATCCAGATCCTGTTCCGGACAGCTAGTGATGGAAGTTTATATTGTTCCGTTAGTATTGTTTTCACATCCTGGTACTTTCGCAGCAATAGCGCAATTGCGCCGGGTTTCTCTCTCGTTTGAATGCAACTTGACGATTCAAGACGAGAGGAGGCACTGGAGCACAAATGAAATTAAATTAGTTATCCCGCTGTTAAGCTTGTCGGTCTTGTACCAGATTAACTTGCTATGGTGAGACAGTTCCATTTGAAAGGGATTCAGTTCTTGGTGTACCATATTCGGGAGAAAGGCAGTCAAATTAACAGGCATTTAAAGAAAGGGAACACTCTGTCTTATATCAAGTTAAAAATCGTTGCCATCTTCTATTGTCACGATAATTGCGTTATATATTTAGGTTAAGTTAGGTAAAGTTAATTGAAAACGTTTTTTCTCTTATAAGAAATTGAAATAAACTCACCTGCAAAAAAATCTGCCCTGCTACGACCAATGAAATGCAATATGTTGCTAACAAAATGTTGATAGAAGCTTAATTTAACTTTAACCTAATTTGAATGATAGTGTTTTCTAACACAGAACACCTAGATGTAGGAAATTTTTAGTATAATATTGAAAAACATTTAAAAGACACCGACACGTTAAGGTGAAACATCTCGGAGTTCAAAGATGGCCGTCACAATGGTCGACTTGTGACCCTACTCGCGTTTTCAAAGGCACAAAACTGTAGAAATAGTAGGTAAACATTCCTGATCTTCTTATTTTAAGCTTTCTAATAGTGCATAAAGCCAAAATAAAAAGTACACTGTCGTTGGATGCTTCTTTCGCGAGATTAGTGCCTTTGAAGTTACAGTGACATCTTAGAAGTTATATTCCAAACTGTTTCACCTTATTGCTTCCAGTGGACGATTTGCCCTCTAACACTTGTCCGCCTAAGATATTCGTCACTTACACGGACGACGAAGCCTCAAAATCAGTTGGAACGCTAAATTCAACCCACTATATCTCGGCTGTCCTAAGTCCGATTTACAAAATTTTAGCACCTACAGAAATGTATGGGCTTCTAGATTCATGTCAGATTTTTTAAATATTTTTGGAAACTACTGTTTGATTTGTAGTACTTAAAACACCGGAGCAAGTCCTAAAAAAATTTCTAACCGCCAGTAATTTGTACATAACTTAGAATTTATCGCAATAACCTATAGATTTTTTTTATTGTATGATGATCGTATTAATGTAACCAAACAATTGACATTGAATTTTTGATTGTTAGCTGTTCAAAGAACTACAATATATTCACAAAACTACGTAGAATACAGAAAAAATGCATTTTCAACTATAACTTGAAATTTATCGCGATGACCCAAACATTTTATGATCTTAAAATAGACTCAAATTTAAGGCCATCAAATTTGCAGAACACTGATAATGAATTTCTGTTGGAAAAACTACAATATTTTCACAAAATATTGAAAAATACAGGAAAATATAGGTTTTCTACAGTAATTTCATATTTATCGCAATGACTCATCAGTTTTATAATTTTAAATTCTTCGTATGTTCATGAGAAACAAATTTCCTAAACATCGTTGATCGCTGTTTGTTTAAAGAACTACAATATATTCACAAAACTGCGTAGAATACAGAAAAAATACATTTTCAATTATAACTTGAAATTTATCGCCATGACACAAACATTTTATGATCTTAAAATAGACTCGTATTGAAAGCCATCAAATTTGCAGAACACTGATAATGAATTTCTGTTGGAAAAACTACAATATTTTCACAAAATAGTGAAAAAATCAAGAAAATACTGGTTTTCTACAGTGATTTCGTATTTATCGCAATGACTCATCAGTTTTATAATTTTAAATTCTTCGTATGTTCATGAGAAACAAATTTCCTGAACATCGTTGATCGCTGTTTGTTTGAAGAACTACAATATATTCACAAAACTACGTAGAATACAGAAAAAATGCATTTTCAATTATAACTTGAAATTTATCGCCATGACACAAACATTTTATGATCTTAAAATAGACTCGTATTGAAAGCCATCAAATTTTCAGAACACTGATAATGAATTTCTGTTGGAAAAACTACAATATTTTCACAAAATAGTGAAAAATTCAGGAAAATACAGGTTTTCTACAGTAATTTCATATTTATCGCAATAACTCATCAGTTTTGTAATTTTAAACTCTTTGTAGAAACAAATTGCCTGAACATCGTTGATCGCTGTTTGTTTAAAGAACTACAATATATTCACAAAACTGCGTAGAATACAGAAAAAAATACATTTTCAATTATAACTTGAAATTTATCGCGATAACCCAAACATTTTATGATCTTAAAATAGACTCATATTTAAGGCCATCAAATTTTCAGAACACTGATAATGAATTTCTGTTCTACAATATTTTCACAAAACAGTGAAAAATACAGAAAAATATAGGTTTTCTACAGTAATTTCTTATTTATCGCAATGACTCATCAGTATTATAATTTTAAACTTCGTATGTTCATGAGAAACAAATTTGCTGAACATCGTTGATAGCTGCTTGTTCAAAGAACTACAATATATTCACAAAATCTTGTATAATACAGAGAATTTTTGAATTTCTTCTGCAATTTATTGATTGTCTCTAGATCAATTAAAAGATTTGTAGTATTTTAAGTTATAAAAATAAATATATTTACATAACATTTTTAATGCTTTTTAAGAACTATAACAGTTTCACAAAACTATGAATACTTCAGGGAAATTACGATCCTAACAACAGTTTGAAATTTATTGCAATGATACATGGATTTTGTGATTTTTAAAAATTTGTTATAATGCGTCATCGCAATGAATATCAAACTACACTAGATATGAGAAAATTTATAAATTGTAAAATTCACGGGTAATAGCAATTATTATAAACCATAGCTCAAACCATTTTTTTTTTTCTGCCATATGCTACGCAGTTTAATATGTATGTTGTGATTCGCTAAATGTACAAATTACAATGAAAAATGTTTGGTAATATAAATTCGAACTTCATTGTTAGATAAGTTTCAAGTTATGTACAAACAAACGCTAATTTTTTTTAGACTAGCTCCAGTGTTTGTAGTACTACAAATCAAACCATAGATTCTAAGCACATTTCTATAACCGCACATGCATCTACAAATAAGGACAAACTAGGGCTGAAGCGATCCACTTTTTTTTTAACACCGTCATCCATGTAAGTAAAATATCATTAATTGCGTTATTATTAGTAAATTGAAAAATGATGTCATTGCAACAATAATGGATTAGCTACAGCTTGTAGTTGTAAGTCTCAAATATGAGAATAGTTTAATATCACAAAATCTATGGGTCGTTGCGGTAAATATGAAGTAAGATTGTTGAAGGTATTTTTTCTGTATTATTTACAATTTTTTGAGAATGGTTTAATGCTTTGGAGAAACTATAAAATTTGCTCAGTTAATTTATGGTTTATGATATGAAAAAATATAATAAAATCATGAAAATGATAACTCTTTGTCACAATTATTATACTGCAACGAAAATCTGATATATTTCTATTATAATAGATAATAATAATTAGATATGATTTGTGTAAATATTATCAATAAATAGAAATTGTTATACAGGTCGGACTCGATTATCCGGAGTATCGATTTTTTTTTCACTCCGGATAATCAAATCCTCCGAATAATCGCATCACTAAGAAAAAAATTGAAATCTTCGAATAAAGAACTAAAGTATTATCTTTTTCTGTTGTTTTATTTATATAATGCGGTGGCGTAGCTAGAAATTATTTCTAGGAGCAGTAGGAGTCTCTACAAGAAAATAAAAATTTTGACCAGCATACACAAAAACCCACTTTTTTAAACCCCCCTTTTCTTAAATACGTTCAAAACTACAAAACCATTCATATTGTATATTGCAATACCAAATTATCTCAGATTTATGCATAAAAATCGAAAAACAAGAACATCAAAAAAAAACAAATTCCGGATAATCGAGTCTAAAATTCCGGATAATCGAATCCCGGATAATCGAGTCACCGGATAATCGAGTCCGACCTGTATTACCAATTTTGTAAACTGCTTGTCGTGCTTTGAAACAGAATTTATAACTGCTCTATTTTTTATATATATTACGTTGAGAAAATTTCAAATCGTAAACACAACTACTATGAAAACGCAACCATAGTCAGAGACTGTTCTGTATTATTCGTGATTTTGTGAAACTATTGTAGTTCTTAGAGCAAATAGCCATTATAATTGTTGAAAAAGTTAGTTTTTTTTTTTCAAAACCTAATGACGGTTTTGAAAAATAAAATCAATAAGTCATCTTGATAAATATGAAACAAGAGCAGAAATAGTATATTCTTGTATTACATGGTATTTTGTGAAAATATTGAAGTTTTCTAACGAAACTTCATCGGTTAATTTACACAAGCTTGCCAACTCTAAATGATAACATTTAATTCAACATTTTCAAATAATAAAATCCATGGAACATTGTGGTCAATTGCAGGCTGTTATTACGATCTAACTTTTCTGGTATTTTCCACAGTTTTGTGTAGATGTTTTAGTTCTTTAAAAATTTCCAAAAATGTTCTGTGGATATATTTACTTTTATATATGAGTATGCTCCAAACCCTTAAAATTATATGGTCTGGAGGCAATCAGTGATTTGCAGTTGGCTGTCAAAACGTATTGGAAACGGAATTGGAAAAGAACGAAATGATCTTGGAAGAATTATTCTCTTCCGAAAGAATAAATAATTCGATATTTTTTTCTTTTCGATGTGTTATTCCTTTCGACGTTTTGTCATTCAACGTTTGTTGTGTTTTGATACGTTCTGTCAATTTATATGTGAATCTGAAAAATTTGAAACTGTGGAGATTATAAGGCAATGCGGCAATTTCAAAATTACAGGAGAAATTTTAAATGTTTCTGTATTATACATGATTTTCGAGCACACTTATTTTTCTTGAAAATTTACAACAATTTAGAAAATAATACAGTTGATAAAATGTTCAAACTTCGGTAGCAACAGAATATTTTTGTATTATACGGTAATTTGTGAAAATATTGTAGTTCGTTCAATAAAATTTCATCGATCATGTTGTGCAAACTGGACAACCCTATATATGAGAATATTTTAATATCACAAAACCCATAATTGCAAAAAAAATCAAACTGTTGTTAGGATCGTATTTCTCCTGTATAATTCACAGTTTTGTAAAAATGTTGTAGTTCTTTGAAAAACATAAAAAATGTTTCAAAATATGTTAATTTTTATATCTAACAATAACTTTAAATTGATAAGGTCTAGAGACAATCAATAAATTGCAGAAGAAATTTCAGAATTTTCTGTATTATACAAGATCTGGTGAAAGTATTGTAGTTCTTTAAACAAACAGCGATCAACGATGTTCAGGAAATTTGTTTCTCATGAACATATAGAGAAGAGTTTAAAATTATAAAACTGATGAGTCATTGCGATAAATATGAAATTACTGTAGAAAATCTGTATTTTCCTGATTTTTTCACTATTTTGTGAAAATATTGTAGTTTTTCCAACAGAAATTCTTTATCAGTGTTCTGAAAATTTGATAGTCTTAAATATGAGTCTATTTTAAGATCATAAAATGTTTGGGTCATCGCGATAAATTTCAAGTTATAATGGAAAATGTATTTTTTTCTGTATTCTACGCAGTTTTGTGAATATATTGTAGTTTTTTGAACAAACAGCGATCAACGATGTTCAGGAAATTTGTTTCTCATGAACATACAAAGAGTTTAAAATTACAAAATTGATGAATTATTGCGATAAACATGAAATTACTGTAGAAAACCTGTATTTTCCTGAATTTTTCACTATTTTGTGAAAATATTGTAGTTTTTCCAATAGAAATTCATTATCAGTGTTCTGAAAATTTGATGGCTTTAAATATGAGTCTATTTTAAAATCATAAAATATTTGGGTCATCGCGATAAATTTCAAGTTATAATTGAAAATGTATTTTTTCTGTATTCTACGCAGTTTTGTGAATATATTGTAGTTCTTTAAATAAACAGCGATCAACGATGTTCAGGAAACTTGTTTCTCATGAACATACAAAGAGTTTAAAATTATAAAACTGATGAGTCATTGCGATTAATATTAAATTACTGTAGAAAACCTATATTTTCTTGTATTTTTCAATATTTTGTGAAAATATTGTAGTTTTTCCAACAGAAATTTATTATCAGTGTTCTGCAAATTTGATGACCTTAAATATGAGTATATTTTAAGATCATAAAATGTTTGGGTCATCGCGATAAATTTCAAGTTATAGTTGAAAATGCATTTTTTCTGTATTCTACGTAGTTTTGTGAATATATTGTAGTTCTTTAAAAGGCTAACAATCAAAAATTCAATGCCAATTGTTTGGTTACATTAATACGATCATCTTACATTAAAAAAATCTATAGGTTATCGCGATAAATTCTAAGTTATCTAAAATTTACTGACGGTTAGAATTTTTTTTAGGACTTGCTCCGGTGTTTTAAGTACTACAAATCAAACAGTAGTTCCCAAAAATATTTAAAAAATCTGACATGAATCTAGAAGCCCATACATTTCTGTAGGTGCTAAAATTTTACAAATCGAACTAGGGCAGCTGAGATATAGTGGGTTGAATTTAGCGTTCCAACTGATTTTGAGGCTTCGTCCTCGGTGTGTTAAAGAAAGCACCACACTAGACAACGGAGTAGCATGCAACGCCCAGTGGCACAGACGAAATACATTTCTGACGAAAAGTTTTCCAGACTGAAGCGTGAATCGATCCCGCACCCCTTGACTCGATGCGGCCAAATGCTTGGTAACACTAACCGCACGGCTACGAAGCCCACAAAAACATTTAATTTTTAAATGCTGGTTTTTGATTGGTTGTTTTTTTTCGTTTCTTTCGTCGAAAAACATATTCTTAAATGCTATTTAAAAATGTTTAATTAGTAATTTACACCCAATTACACTGCGGAACACGTTTTTGTCTCAAGCACCAAAATATCGCTATTTACTAAATTAAGGGTTGTTGAATCCATTGCCGTTTTGAAAAATATCATAGCACGTCTAGTTTTTGAGATATTCACTGTTGAAAATTCTAAATTTGACTATTTCAGCCAACTTGCATGCAAGTTTGCCAGCTTGTATGGAAATTTATTTGCTTAATTTGCCGCAGAATTCAAACTTCATGTGTATAACAATTATTATCAACAAAATTCATAATACTTTCGATGCTCAAAAATAATTTTTTGATGGTTTCGAAAAGTATTGTATTTTCCCATATAAGAAAAACGTAGAATTTTGTACGGAGACTGCAAACATGTTGAAAAATTCGATATAATCTAAATTTATTCGCACAAGTTCAACCAAATTTTATCTCAAATGAAAGTTGAAGTCCTATTTTACATGCTTGGTGGTTTAGATCACTAAAAAGTTTGACAAATCATTCTTTAAATTTTGTATAAACATCAATTAAAACAGTGTTTTATACAACTTTGACGACCTGTAGCTAAAAATTGTGACGTGCTGGAACATTTCTGAGAACGGCATCATATACAGCAACCCCAAATCTGCTAGAGACACATAGTTTGATCCTTGAGACACGCAAAAATGTCATTTTTGTTTCGCTGTGTTATTGCTCATTTCAAATTATTTCATTGGCTGTTTCTGGATAAACTAGTGGTGAGTTGTCCTTTTTCAATAGAATGATATTATTTTTCCAATTCGGTAATCGATACAAGACGACTCCACATCAGCACTAATTAGAAAGCCTTTTTTTCTCCGGGGGGGTCGTTTTACTGCTGATCGAAGATAATTACTCAGCAGGACAATGTAAGAAAATTCGGTACGTAACAGCTTTGCAATTGGAATTTTGTTATTAGAATAACATTTGTTGCTCACAGTTCCTTATTACCAAACCATTACAAAATAAACGCTTAACTTCGAAAAGCTACAATTGCACAATCCGTCTTTCTCTCTCAAATGCCATTTGTTGCCACTAAATGACGCGAAGATTAAGCTGTATTTGGACATCTGGCAGAAAGTGAACGGTCTGGCGAAAGAAAATGGCGAAAATCTGACTGAAAAGCAACAGCCCATTACCACCCTCCAGGGTATTTTAACACCACTGAAGGATCGTTTAGTATCGTTAAGCCGGATATGATGGGGACAAGACTGAAGACGAGGATAATGGAGAAGAGGTAAAGCCAAGAAGGGAAACTAGGGAAACTGTGTATTTGCTTTCTTAGCGCACTCCAGTAAGAAATGTGTTAGCGGGCCTTGATCTTTTTCTTGTCCTCCTTCTACATGGATTCACCACCAGAGGAGGCATGTTTTGTTCTCGAGGGATCAGGTCAGATGGGCCACTTTATGTGGCAGGAGCAACACGATAAATAATGGAGGTTTTCTTGCTCATCTGACACTCATTTTATTGCTCTTCATTAACTCGAGAAGATGCTCGAGGGAAAACTGTAATTTACTGAATCGTTTGCATCAGTACTGGTGAAGGAGATTCGCTGACGTATCACAAATATTTTAATATTTCAATACAAGAAAGCTAGTATGATTTACCAGTTTATGACAAATTACACAAATGCGGCCCCAGAAAGGCTTTGTGCGGCACATGAACTAATTTTAGATGATGAGTTGTTTAGTGGAATACCTTTGAGTAAAAGAAAACCGAATATAGTACTATACGAATCGTATCAAAGTCGAGTCTAGCACACGACACTGAAGACGGCCTTACAGTTGCGGTATGAATATGCGTATCTGTCAAAGATTACAAACTCTAATGGAATTGAAATGATATAGTACTAAATTCGGTTTTTAGAAATGGTAAGTATTTGAGTGATGTGGCCCGCATTGCGTGAATTAATAGTTTAGACTGTTATTAAGTTATTGGACTCATAACAATATTTTTAGTGTTTCTATAGGTAAAATAATAGTTATCAGGAAACGAAAGAAAACTTTTTGAATTTCTCGGATCTCAAGTACTTATATCTGAATAATGGTTTCATCTGTTCTGATTTACCCCACGACCTAAAAGCTCTCGTTATATGAGCTCATTCAATTTGAATTTACGTATTAAAATATTGCATAGCATGAATCATGGTTTGCAATGCAGTTTACATGAGCAGCATGTTTTTTTATAAACACTCGACCAAAAAACAACTAACTAAAATGAGCAATACCACATTTTTATCTACAATACATTTCCATAGTTATCATTATTCGTCCCGTACAGAAGCACCTTGACGCTGGTTTCGTATCACATGGTATTAGGATAGGTGCAGCACTTGCATTTACGATTGTCTACCGTTCGTCGTCTAGCTCAGCAACCTTGCAGAAAACCAGGGGCAGTATAGGATATGAACTGACACAATTTTAATTAAAAAACTTTATATCGATTCAACTGATGATGACTATCAGCACACATCACCGCTTTTTTGCCGCATGCTGCCGAGCGTTGATCAGTGACATGATATAGCCCGTTTCCTGTACAGGGTTCATACAATGAATGGTGACGAACCGGAAAACTACTTTCCGCGCACATCCGCTTTTCTTCCGGGCGGATTTGTGTTTCTTTCGTTCCATGTCCTCTTGGCCTACCTATCGGAATCCATGACTCTATTCATCCAATCCTGACACGACTGTCAACTTTAATTCCGGCCTGGCCTCGACCGGTGTGTATTATGAAGACAACCGGGCAGCGCAGTCATTCGGATGAATATTCTAAATGTCAAAAGAGCTTCCTCGAATCGTTATATCACCCAGAGGCTGACCGGCTGTGGTTTGGTTCGTTGGCGGAAAGAATCTGTCCCACTACTATTCACGGCCCCAAACAGGATAATGTGAGCTATTATAAAGTTGTGAACAGCTTCCTGTTGCCTATATCCTCTAGGACGTCTTTCCACCCGAAAATGTCGCCACTATAGAGGAAAATGGCTCAAAACGATAACCTTAACTCATTTGCATGTTACAGAAAAAAAAACAAAATTCTACAAAAAAAAAAACTCTAGCGTACCACAGTAGTTTATTAGTAAATTTGTCGGGATTGTTGTCCTGCATTCTATTAACGTGCCCGGCCAATCGTATCATTCCAGATTTGCTGACCATCTGTATTCTAGGTTTACCATGAATCTATGACAAAAGGTCGAAAGACAAAAGGTCTAAAGGACAAAAGGTCGAAAGACAAAAGGTCGATTTCGACTCCTGGAACCATATCACAAAAGATATTTCATGGTTTTTTTGATGGTCCCTTCAAACAGCTTTTCATAGTATTTTTGTTTTATGACTCGATATTTCCATGAGTCGATGGTCCTTTCAAATATCGACTCATGGAAGTTTAACTATATTTCTTATCCGGTAAGCAATGTATATACTATAAATTTCATTAAAATTTTAAATTACATTGTAAACTGGGCCATTTAACTCCATGAGTGTAGTTTGCACCACTTTGCCCTACTTACTCCGCCGGGCTACCCCTCTCCAAACTAATATATAGAATTCATTTTTCAGCTATGGAAATAATTTTCTTCTGTCGCTTGCCTTTCACCGAGGGAGGAATGGAGCAAAGTTCATACTAGCAGGGAGGAACTCATCGCTCAATGGAACGGCAGAAATGCCTCATCTATCTCCTCTCTGTCATTGTGTGTGTATGGTGGTGGACATGGTACAGAAGCTGCTGGAATAGACCTTACTAACGCTGTCAGCAGGAGGCCTAGAAGAGGGCGGAAGTGCTTCATTGTATCGCTGGCTGCCGTTCGACGGGGTCCTGGCGGTGTAGAATTTGTAGCGCTCACCATGTGGGCTGATTCGTACTTATTTGTGTCGCACAATGGGGAAGCGCTGCCTGAGTGGCTGGTTAGCAGCAGTGGAGGAAGGGTTTCTGGCAAAATAATAAAGACATCGTTGATAACTGATGACGATAGTGGTGATGACGGTTCGATCGGCTCCATGACCGGAGATTATCTGAGTGCTTTTGTGTGGTTCGCCGGCGTTTTAATAAAGTTGGATGAGGAAACGTGACAGGTATTTTGCTCAATAGCATGTATTGAAATCAGTAGGAATAAGCTAGTTATGTTCAGAAATTAAAAAAAATGTTTCAAGACTCACTAGTCCAACATTGTTTTCTAATTCTCATTTTCTAAACTACACATGACCAAAGCCATATAATGAGTTACAAAATTAAAACAAGATCCGACAAAAATCATTGCAATTTTGTATTTCCACGATTAATGCGTTATATATTTAGGTAAGTTTGGTAAGGTAAATTGAATGCGTTTTTTTTTTCTCTCTTATAAGCAGGTGAAAGCAACTCACCTGTAAGCATTCTCACCTGCTTTGTATAATGAAATGTAATATGTTGGTAAACGTGTTTTTTTCTCTTTTAATCAGGTGAAACCAACTCACTTGTAAACAATCTGAACTGCTACGGCAAATGAAATGTAATATGTTGTTAACGAAATGTTAATAAAATCATAAATTTGTTTTACCAAATTAGGATGATAGATGATGTCTAATAACACAGAACACCTAGATATAAGAAATGAATGTAATGATACTAATAAAAAAATAAAAAAAAAACTTTTACCAAAATCATACTTTTGCCTTATTTTACGCTAGTGGAACTCCAAAGAATCGCAAACCAGATTTTTTTTGTAGAAGTTGTTAAAATTTTCGGATTGCAACGGCTTGTCGCACAGTAAGTGAAAAACCATATTCCACAATAAATTCAAAGCGTATCCCAGTTCTTGTGTGAGCAACAAGCCATGGTTTACGACTTCGAACCACATATGATTCTGAATTATTGGAAAAGCACACAATGCCCAAGTTATCCGAACGATTGGCCACACAAGCATACCTCGAATCTCCTAATTCTGGAACATATTCTAGTGGAATGTATCGCTCAATCTGGCAAACATTCCTAGCGCCAGTCAGACATCAGTGCCGTGTTCAACCGGAAGAGCCATTCGGTTACTGTTGCTGCTGCTGTCACGCGCTGGCTGATGACTGAGCCATCATCCATATTTATGACCGACTGTCACACGGTGTGTATGTGTGTGTTTTGCTACGATTATGAATTGGAATATTTCAGCGCAACTCTAGATGGCGTACCCAGTTTCCAATTCCGTCCATTGTAGGGTTGCCATATTTGCCATTACTGCAAAGACTACTTTTTTCGAAATTTCATAACCATTAAAAAAATAAACTTCTTCTCTACAAGATTTTTTGTTTGCTGTGGTCATTTTAGAATATTGTAAGCCGATGTCATTGAATGGGTTTATCTCAATCAGTTACAAGAGTATTGAAATTAAGAGAGGACTTCAGAAGAATCGGTACACATAATCGAAATTCTTTCTGAAAATTCGTATTCTATGATTTTGTCATAACTTGCTGAACCTACAAATGTCATTTGCATGTTTGTATAATGGATTTCTCCAAAGATTAACTAGACACTTACGGTTCTTAGGAGTTCTAAGTAATCCACAGCTATTCAGCAAAACCTTGCTTAGGGTCGTGGATTGAAATTCCACTGGTCTTGGATCTTTTCAGGTTGGAAATTATCTCGACTTTCCAGAACATATACAGTCGACTCTCCACATCTTGATGTTCTACATCTCGATATATCTCCCTATGTCGATGATGTTTTCGGTCCCTTCATTCTGCAAACATTTTCACTCTCCAGATCTCGATATCCTCCATATCTCGACATCTCCCTATCTCGATGTGTTTTTTTTTTAACATTACATTCATTTCTTATATCTAGGTGTTCTGTGTTATTAGACAACACTTTTATCCTAATTAGGTAAAACAAATTTAAAATTGTATTAACACTTCTTTAACAACATATAACATTTCATATGCCGTAGCAGTTCAGATTTTTTACAGGTGAGTTGATTTCACCTGCTTATAAGTGAAAAAACACATTTTCAATTTACTTCACCTAACTTAACCTAAATATATAACGCATTAATCGTGGCAATAGATGATTGTAACGATTTCTGCCTGAAATTATTAATTATTTCATTTGACATTTGTTTCAATGGTTCAACATTGAAAATTCTATGTAACCAATTAGTACTATACCAGGGAGGAAGCATCAGAATCATTTTCAAAATATTATTTTGAATTCTCTGCAGAGCTTTCTTCCTGGTATTACAACAGCTAGTCCATATTGGTACAGCAAACAACATGGCTGGCCTGAAAATTTGTTTGAATATCAAAAGTTGCATGAGTGTTCTTAAGATAAAGTTTTGATTTTCTATTAACAAGGAGATAGAGACATTGTACATATTTGTTACATTTGGCTTGAATGCCCTCAATGTGATTTTTGAAAATTAAATTCTTATCTAGCATGAGCCCTAGATACTTAACTTCATCTGACCAATTTATTGGAACCCCTCTCATCGTGACAACATGTCTACTTGAAGGTTTCAAATAAAGAGCTTTTGCTTAATGTGAGAATATTATTAATTGAGTTTTGGAAGCGTTAGGAGAAATCTTCCATTTTTGCAAGTATGAAGAAAAAATATCCAAATTTTTTTGCAATCGACTACAGATGACACGCAGACTTCGTCCTTTGGCGGAGAGGCCTGTGTGATCCGCAAACAAGGATTTTTACATCCCTGAGATAACTCAGGTAAGTCAGATGTGAAAATATTGTATAATATTGGTCCCAAAACGCTGCCTTGGGGAACTCTTATCTTTCAGACTTGAAGTTTTGATAAATCATGAAGTGTACGATTTGACAGATAACTTTGAATTACATATTCTAACAACGTTTGTAGGAAAATTTAAGTTTTTTTCAATTTTACAAAAAAGCCTTCATGCCAAACAGTGTCGAATGCTTTTTCTGTGTCTAGAAGATCAAGACCAGTAGCCTTCAGATTTGTTGGAACGGATCAAATTTGTTACACGTAAAAGTTGATGAGTGGTCGAATGTCCATGGCGGAATCCGAACTGTTCATTGGCAAAAATTGAATTTTCGTTGATGTGGGCCATCATTCTGTTCAAAATAACCTTTTCAAAAAGTTTACTGATGGAGGAAAGCAAACTGATTGGACGATAGCTAGAAGCTTCTGCAGGATTATTGTCTGGTTTTAAATTTGGAACCACCTTAGCATTTTTTCATTTGTCAGGAAAATATGCCAACTGCAAACATTTGTTAAATATATCAACTAAGAATGATAAGCTACTTTCTGGAAGTTTCTTGATGAGGATGTAGAAAATTCTATCATCGCCAGGAGCTTTCATATTTTTGATTTTTTTAATAATAGTTCTCACTTCTTCCAAATCAGTCTCCTAGGAATTGTCGAAAACATTTTCTTGATTGAGAATATTTTCGAAGTGATTTTCAATTGGACTAGTAAGTCCTAAATTAAAATTGTGAGCGCTTTCAAACTGCATAGCAAGTTTTTGAGCTTTTTCGCAATTAGTAAGTAATAATTTGTTTTCCTCTTTCAATGCCGATATTGGCTTCTGAGGTTTTTTTTTTCAAAATTTTAGATAATTTCCAAATGGCTTAGAACCAATTGGGAAATTTTATTTTCAAAACTTTCGTTTCTTAATTGTGAAAAACATTTCTTGATTTATTTCTGCTAATCCTGCCATATAATTTTCATAGCAGAATCGCGAGGGGGTTGAAATTGCCTTCTCCTCACACACTTAAATCAGAATGCCGATTTCAGCTGTACAAATCTCGGTTAAAGTTCGTTTGCTGACATCTCAGCAAAAGTGACGTTTCAAACGTTTCACGGATTCAAATTTTGGAATTGCAATGCTCATGGCTTCAACATTGGAATTTGTTAAAGTTTATTAAAGTTAAAGTTAGAGATTAGAGTCAATATACATTTCATATGTATTCCAGTCCGCTCGAAAATAATTGAAAGTGAAGCTGATAGGATTGAGAATCGCTTCATGGGATATTTGAAATGTAACAGGGACATGATCAAAATCAAAATCAGCAGGTGTAACTAATTGGCTACAAAGATGACTAGAGTCGGTTAAGACCAAGTGAATCGTAGAAGGATTTCTAGAAGAGGAAAAACATGTAGGGCTATCAGGGTATTGAATTGAGAAATATCCTGAAGAGCACTCATCAAATAAAATTCTGCCGTTGGAATTACTTTTAGAATTATTCCATGACCGATGTTTGGCATCAAAGTCACCAATTACAAAAAAATTGACTTATTGCGAATCAATTTTCGCAAGTCAGTTCAGAGCAAATTAACTTGCTGTCCAGAGCATTGAAAAGATAAATAGTCAGCTATGAAAGTATATTTTGCAAGCTGTGTTTCAACAGAAACACCTAAAGTTTCAAAAACTTAAGTTTCAAATGACGAAAACAGTTGATGTTTCATATGCCTATGAATGATGATTGCAACTCCCCCCCTTGTCCTATCAAGTCGATCATTACGATAAACAAAAAAGTAAGAATCACTTTTAAGTTAGGATCCAGGTTTCAAATATGTTTCAGTAATAACTGCCATGTGCGCGCCATTAACTGTAAGAAAATTTTAAACAGCTCGTCCTCTTTACCATTCAAAGAACGAGCATTCCAATTTAAAATATTTAAATTATTATTTGGATCCATTAGAAAAACGTAATCCAATAACAATTTAATTAGTAAATTTTACACCAACTTGGACTGCTTCAGTCATAGTGGTGGCTTTGAACATTGTATCAAGCATTAGATTCAATTGTTCAGTTAGAAAATTAAAATCAGAGGCAGACATATCACTTGAAGTGGGTACATTTGGTGATTTTCCGTTAGAATTTTAGGTAGACGAAGAGGCGGAGTAGGAGTTACCTGTGGCGGTAGGGTTTTTCCCTTTGATTTGAAACAAGTAGAATGAGTACTCATAGTACGAATAGGGGAGGAGTTCAAATTACCTGCTACGATATCGGCAAAGGATTTTCCTTGGGTAAATACATTAGAAATTAAAAGATTCGAACGGCTACCCGACGGATTAAAATTGGTTTGTGAATGATCATGATTATGATCTTCCTGATGAGTATGACTCCTAATCAAGCGATCGTTAACTGAAAAATGAGCATTGTTCGATACTCTACCAGACAAATTCCGAAAACGATCGTTATCGTAATGGATATTATCTTTCATCTGCCTGGCACGAGCCTCGACGACTCTGCCACCACAATTCGAGCATATGAACTTATCGGTATCTTCCTTCACTGGACAGACGTCCTTAGCTTGAGAAGAACTTCCGCAAATCATGCATTTAGCATCCATGCGACAATTTTTTGTTGTACCATGACCCCACTTTTGGCACCGACGGCACTGAGTGAGGTTCTGGTAATTTCCTCCAGTTTTCTGGAAATGTTCCCATGGCACAAGGGCATCGAACATAAGTTTTGCTTTTTCTAAAGCTTTAATATTATTTAGATCTTTTTTGTTAAAGTGAACTAAATAATATTCTTGAGGAAGCCCTTTCCGAACAATGCCAGATTGGGTTCTCTTTTTCATAATGATTACTTGGACTGGGGAAAATCCATTTTTGATCTCTTCAGGTGACTTATAGTCACTTGAGAGACCTTTCAAGATGACTTTGAACAAACGTTCATTTTTGTCGTCATAAGTAAACAAATTGTGCTTCTTTTATTCAAGATGTTTCAAAAGAAGTTCGCGATCTTTAAGAGTTTCCGGCAAAACGCGACAGTCTCCTTTCTTTGCGATTTGGAAGGAAACCTTGATTACCCCAAATTCGGAACAATTGACCATGATAGGTGGCACTCTTTGCTTCCTCACTTGAAACAAATAGCCTGGGCTAGAGACTGCTTCGATTTGATGTTCGGAAAATTTGTCTAGAACATCGAACTGATTGCTCATTTCGATGCAATTATCAACATTATCCATTTCACCCTTGGAAGAAAGTTCGCATTCCGGAGAAACGTCCTTTCTTCCATTCTTGCCACGTTTAGAGACAGTTTTAAATCCCACTTTTTTAGAAGGAAGTTGTGAATTTAGAGATTCATCCTTCCTTTTGTTTGTAGTTGCAACCATGTTTGGAGTTAATAAACGAAAGAAGACAAGACGTCCTAAAGGAGTTTTTTTCAATATGGTGTCCAAAAAGGATTACCACCTCTAGCTTTCGCCAACGGGTCCAACGAAAAATCGAAGGAACGGGTCCAAACAAAGATCGTAAAGGGATCAATAGTAGAAAAAATAGTACTGAAAAGTAGTGGTTTTGTAGCACTGAGAAGTACTGTTTTTTTGCTTTAGGTAGTTTTTAAAAAACTTCGAAAAGCAGAGAGAATTCGTATACGCACAGCGAACGTACGAAAGTACGATGCGCACTGATTTACATACGTAAACTGAATTCACCTAAAACAAGACTTCGTAAATAAGGCTCCAGTGTATCGCCAATTTACTCATGTATTCTAAAAGAGTACAGATGGTAACCTTAGTCCAGTACTGCTCCTGCTGCAATCGCCGGCACGAACCGAACGAATGAATCCGGTTCCATCCGAAGGCTCGTGTCAGTCAGCATCCACCGGTTATGGCGGTTGTAGTGCCACCCGGAGCTACCTCCACAGTGAGTGCCGACGATAATAATGTAAATTTTATTCATTGAAATATATGAACGAACATAATTTCCACACTGATAAGCATTTAATCGCGCTAGAGGTCTACTGCAGACGACTGTCGACTTCTGGAAATGCACATTCTGGCAAACTTGCCCAAACTACACCGTTGTCGTCGTGATGGTGGTGGTGGTGTACTTCCGGTGATCATCCGCCTCTCCACTTCTTTGCTGGCGATATCTAGTGAGTGGTGTCCCGCACACGAATGGAAGATAAAACGTGACTTAAATCCTGGCGCACTTATCGATTTTCCAGCTAGCATATTTCACCCATAAAATTATAAATGTCCGTTTGTGTTCGTTGTTCCAAACAGCTTCCAAGAGACTGAATTCATTATTCTCACGCTTTTTGTCAGTCATATTTTTCAGCATACGTATGGGGATAACTCTGATCGAACACAACGACCATGGTTTGATGCCATTTGACCGAAGTTATTCTGTAAAAAAAAATGCATACGATGGTGACATTCGGGAGAACAGATTTCCGGAAACCTGTCCGACATGGAATCAATTTTTTGGCACCAATCCCAAATTGATTCGTTTTAAATAAGCTGCTATGCATATTTGCCATTGGGATTTCGGTGGTGTTGTGTCTATATATTCGTTGAATAATGTGCAAATAGATGTGTCCAGGATTGAACGCGCAATGATCCAGTCGCATTGGCTGCAGGACCGATGTTTATTCAGCCGGAAAATTAAATCTATCTGTGGAATGCATAATTACCTTTTCGTTAGCGGTTGACAGTGGAGGCTGAAACGACAAAACATAATAACAGCGATATAAGTAACAATAGTTTGCAGATTAATTCTTTAAATTAAAGCTCATTTACTTCATTGGATCAATAGAGTGTGATAACTGTAGATTAATTTACAAACATTTATTTAGTTCATTGACTCAGATGCTAAATAATTTATTACTCACTCAAAATAGCACAAAGATATTCACTTATAGGTTTATGGACAAAAGGTCGAAAGACAAAAGATTGAAAGGACAAAAGGTAATTTTTCCTTCTTTGGAAAAACAAAAAATAAGGGACAATTTTTTGTTCTTCGACCATTTGTCCTTTCGACCAGTGGGCGTTTTTGCCCTTTGAAGGAAGCACTAAATAGCAAAAACAAAACAATAAACCAGCATGGAACTTCTAGTAATACAGTAGTAAAACATAACTCGCGAAGAGTTTACCGGACTAAAGCTGGAATCGAGCCCACACATCATGACACGATGCGAATAAATTCCGACGACACTTACCGCACGGCCATGAAGCCCTTTGTTATATATCGTAGTGTCTTCTTCTTTAGGCTTAGTGTTACCAAATATTGTTGATGCCACTCAGAATATATTCTGAGATTCAAAAGTACTTCTTCCAGAGTACGTTCAGTAGAGTATTAAAGTATCTTTGACAGGAAGAAGATGATAAAAAATGTAACTAATTATATTGAGGTGGTACGTTTCACATAAAGACCTTCTATTCTTGTACAAAAACCGCTTTATGCGCAACGTCCATTATTCCAATTGTCCTTATATAATATGTATTTATTTATACGAAATAGACCTCCTCCTATTTTCTAATCCTTGAAATCTTTTAAACATTTCGTAAGAGCATGTCGGTCACTTTATTAGCTAAAAGGATTTGGACACATTAAGGAGATCGCAGCAAGCCGTGCGCGCGGGCGGTTGCGTTTTGAGTTTTCTGTCATGTTTACTTCGTTCTGCGTTTTTTTTTCGGATCGGCTGATGGTGCTACACCGACCATCGATTCAAAACGAATAGGGGAGAGTGGTCCAAAATGCCACTCTGATGATTTGTACATACAATTTTTTTTTTATTTTCAACACAATTCATGAAAGGGTTTCATTTATTCAGGATACATACATTATAGATTTCGGTCGGGAGGGAGGTCAGAGTAACTTTTCTTCTCGTTTCAGAGAGCGAGTAAGGGCGCTTAAGCCTAGGCTTCATAGCCAGGACATACGGAAGAAATACCTGTGTCCCATCCTTGGAAAAGAACCACAAACAACAATGGAGTGCGCATTAACTTTCTTAGCAACAACACTCCCAACGATTTTACCCGATCTCCCTGAATGGAACGGTTGGTACGGTTGTCCCCGTTTCTTCCATCACAATATTTAAAAAATATTCCGTCTATCATGTTATTCATTCGTGAATAATCTGATCGCCGGATTTTTTTTTAAATTACCTTCAAACCACGAGTCTGCACAGTGGGCCTGGCCATTTTAATATTTGTATCAAATCATTGATATGCTACAAATATTAATGCTGACAAGAAAATACTGGATGGAATTTCGGTATTTCCAGGATGCTTTTCAATATTGGCTGTGCAAGCACTTAGAATAGAATAGAATAGAATAGAATAAAAGGATTTGGACACATCAAATTTTGTAATGAAATCAACTGAAGGAATTATTTTCTTAGTACATATGATATAGTATCTCTGTTTAATAAGTTTGGCAAAAATAATGGCAATATCCTGAATCATAAATAATAATTTATTTTATCAAAAATATTTGGAGCAATATGCCCTTCTGCTAAAGCGACCATATATGTCCCACGAAAAGCGGGACACCCTGTCAGATCTCGTTCTCAATGAAACATTATTCGTATTGGATGTGTATTCTATAAACATGTTAGGTCTAAATCACGATCTATTTGCTCAGATTAATTAAACAATTAGATTTGACGCAGTAATATCATGTTAAAAATCTCGTTGTCCCGCAAAACGCGGGCGGTCTGGTCACGTTACCTTCTGCAAAATAGTTGAATTACATTAAACAAACAAGTTTGTTAGTTATTATTTTTCTTGTAAAACTGATGGTTTAGAACATAATTTCGAATTAAATTTATGGTAATTTTGACAAAATGTGAAATCTGCGATAACTAAAGAGTTTGTGTTTAAAATATTTTGAGTTTTGGCTAAACGAATTCATGTTATTTCTGAGCTGCGGAGAAAATTTCAAGTAATTCGGAGTAGCTGAGTTCCATGCCTTCAAACGTGACGATTTCTAATTGTAAAACAGCCAATACGTACTTTATAAATAAAGTATTCTGTCCAGTACTGAATATAAAACAACCCGTGCCCTCGTAAGCCGGGGTATGCTTTCCCTACGTACAAACAAAACAACTCTCGCAAAACTTTTCTCCGACATTGCACTCAACGTCTGTATTGCTGGCCCATATCCAAGCCAAATAGATATAAAACAGTTTGTTTTACAGAGGAAGGCAGAAAAATCATCAAGGAAAAACCAACATCAGAAACGCGATATGCTCCCATGCACAATCCGCCTGGATCCACTTGTTAGGATCTCGCACGCAAAGAACGAATTACATTTTGCATTTGTTATTTTCCTGCAAATGAAGAAGATTCTTTTGTTTTTTGTTTGTTTCGACTCCAAAGTGGATCCACTCGTAGCATGAATTCGTTTGGCATAAGGTCGTTTGGCATAAAGTATTTTTCCCATAAGTCATGTGGCATATCGTTAGGCATAATGGTCCTTTGGCAAAAGGGATAAGAAAAATGGTCAGATTGAAAACCCAACATATTATTAAATAGAAACTGAACCCTTCTTCCTTCTTACATCGGATTATCATATATTCTGGCAATGTAACTGTTTTTGTAAACAAGTGCAGTAAAGTTTAGTTGTATGCAGGGTAGTCAATCTTCGAAATCACCTTTATACCAAACGACTACCACCGATCCACTTTAAGGTCGCAAAATGTGTGAAAAAAATAAAAGGGTTTGCATTCTCCGAAGCAAGAATCAACCGTAGAGAGTATAATGCATTATGAGCGTGTTCAAATTGATGTCATGCGAACTAGAGGAAAAATCACCATCACAGTGGAAAACTTCCGAAGGATAAGCTGATGTGTCAACAAGCGGGATGCAACCAAGCGCGCATTAAAGCTTTAATTGTATTTCGCAGATATCCAGGCTGAAAGGAGTAATTTTCATAATTATATCCAAAGTCGGACAAAACAGTTGATGCTTGTTGATGGATGCGCTCTTAGCTGATGAGATGCTGGTCTGCATAATGTGTACGGATAAGCTCACTGACAATCAAGCTCACTTATTGCATTAGCAGCATTAGCTCTCGCTCTGTTCGAGTTGTCCTTCATCAGTGTCCCTTGTCCATTTATCTGATATATTTTTTTACTGTTGACCATCGTTGCCATTTTAGAATTGGTTTTGTTAACATTTCATTCGTTAGAATGAAACTAGCGTTCAACGATCTAAATAGTGGTTTCTGCGCTCGTGTACATACACGTTACATGTCACAAACACTAATTAACGATTGCGGGTTGAAAATATAAACAAAGATCAGCTGTTCCCAGCAAAATCAAATGGCAGTACACCCGATTCTGTTTTTGCACGGGGGATGCGTACCGTGTAAAAAAATACCGTGCAAAAAAAATCCGTGTTATTTCGAGAAACCGTGCAAAAAAAATCCGTGTTATTTCGAGAAACCGTGCAAAAAAAGTTCCATAGAAATTATTGGAGTTCCGAAGAGATTCTTGGAAATCGATGTCCGGTACCAATTGGGAATCCAAGATGGCGACTTCCGGTTTGGGAAAATCACTTGGAACCCATGCAATATGGGTATAATTGGAACGGGGCTGACGAGTAGATGCCGGAAATCGATGTCCGGTGCCAATTGGGAATCCAAGATGACGACTTCCGGTTTGGGAAAATCACTCGGAACCCATGCAATATGGGTATTTTTGGAACATGGCCGACGAGTAGATGCCGGAAATCGATGTCCGGTGCCAATTGGGAATCCAAGATGGCGACTTCCGGTTTGAGAAAATCACTTGGAACCCATGCAATATGGGTATTTTTGGAACGGGGCTGACGAGTAGATGCCGGAAATCGATGTCCGGTGTCAATTGGGAATCCAAGATGGCGACTTCCGGTTTGAGAAAATCACTTGGAACCCATGCAATATGGGCATTTTTGAAACGGGGCTGGCGAGTAGATGCCGGAAATCGATGTCCGGTGCCAATTGGGAATCCAAGATGGCGACTTCCGGTTTGGGAAAATCACTTGGAACCCATGCAATATGGGCATTTTTGAAACGGGGCTGACTAGAAGATGCCGGAAATCGATGTCCAGTGCCAATTGGGGATCCAAGATGGCGACTTCCGGTTTGGGAAAATCACTTGGAACCCATGCAATATGGGCATTTTTGAAACGGGGCTGGCGAGTAGATGCCGGAAATCGATGTCCGGTGCCAATTGGGGATCCAAGATGGCGACTTCCGGTTTGGGAAAATCACTCGGAACCCATGCAATATGGGTATTTTTGGAACATGGCCGACGAGTAGATGGCGGAAATCGATGTCCGGTTCCAATTGGGAATCCAAGATGGCGACTTCCGGTTTGAGAAAATCACTTGGAACCCATGCAATATGGGCATTTTTGAAACGGGGCTGGCGAGTAGATGCCGGAAATCGATGTCCAGTGCCAATTGGGAATCCAAGATGGCGACTTCCGGTTTGGGAAAATCACTTGGAACCCATGCAATATGGGCATTTTTGAAACGGGGCTGACTAGAAGATGCCGGAAATCGATGTCCGGTGCCAATTGGGAATCCAAGATGACGACTTCCGGTTTGGGAAAATCACTTGGAACCCATGCAATATGGGCATTTTTGAAACGGGGCTGACTAGAAGATGCCGGAAATCGATGTCCGGTGCCAATTGGGAATCCAAGATGGCGACTTCCGGTTTGAGAAAATCACTTAGAACCCATGCAATATGGGCATTTTTGAAACGGGGCTGGCGAGTAGATGCCGGAAATCGATGTCCGGTGCCAATTGGGAATCCAAGATGGCGACTTCCGGTTTGGGAAAATCACTTGGAACCCATGCAATATGGGCATTTTTGAAACGGGGCTGACTAGAAGATGCCGGAAATCGATGTCCAGTGCCAATTGGGAATCCAAGATGGCGACTTCCGCTTTGGGAAAATCACTTGGAACCCATGCAATATGGGCATTTTTGAAACGGGGCTGGCGAGTAGATGCCGGAAATCGATGTCCGGTGCCAATTGGGGATCCAAGATGGCGACTTCCGGTTTGGGAAAATCACTCGGAACCCATGCAATATGGGTATTTTTGGAACATGGCCGACGAGTAGATGGCGGAAATCGATGTCCGGTTCCAATTGGGAATCCAAGATGGCGACTTCCGGTTTGAGAAAATCACTTGGAACCCATGCAATATGGGCATTTTTGAAACGGGGCTGGCGAGTAGATGCCGGAAATCGATGTCCAGTGCCAATTGGGAATCCAAGATGGCGACTTCCGGTATGGGAAAATCACTTGGAACCCATGCAATATGGGCATTTTTGAAACGGGGCTGGCGAGTAGATGCCGGAAATCGATGTCCAGTGCCAATTGAGAATCCAAGATGGCGACTTCCGGTTTGGGAAAATCACTTGGAACCCATGCAATATGGGCATTTTTGCAACGGGGCTGACGAGTAGATGCCGAAAATCGATGTCCGGTGCCAATTGGGGATCCAAGATGGCGACTTCCGGTTTGGGAAAATCACTTAGAACCCAAACAATAAGGGTATTTTTGGAACGGGGCAAACGAGTAGATGCCGGAAATAGATATCCGGTGCCAATGGGAATCCAAGATGGCAACTACTCGTTGGCCCCGTTACAAAAATACCCATATTGCATGGGTTCCAAGTGATTTTCCCACACCGGAAATCGCCATCTTGGATTCCCAATTGGCACCGGACATTTATTTCCGGCATCTTTTCGTCGGTCCCGTTACAAAAATACCCATATCGCATGGGTTCCAAGTGATTTTCCCAAACCGGAAGTCGCCATCTTGGATTCCTAATTGGCACCGGACATCGATTTCCGGCATCTACGCGTCGGCCCCGTTCCAAAAATACCCATATGGCATGGGTTCCAAGTGATTTTTCCAAACCGGAAGTCGCCATCTTGGATTCCCAATTGGCACCGGACATCGATTTCCGGCATCTACGTGTCGGCCCCGTTCCAAAAATACCCATATTGCATGGGTTCCAAGTGATTTTCCCAAACCGGAAGTCGCCATCTTGGATTGCCAATTAGCACCGGACATCGATTTCCGGCATCTACGCGTCGGCCCCGTTCCAAAAATACCCATATTGCATGGGTTCCAAGTGATTTTCCCAAACCGGAAGTCGCCATCTTGGATTGCCAATTGGCACCGGACATCGATTTCCGGCATCTACGCGTCGGCCCCGTTCCAAAAATACCCATATTGCATGGGTTCCAAGTGATTTTCCCAAACCGGAAGTCGCCATCTTGGATTCCCAATTAGCACCGGACATCGATTTCCGGCATCAACGCGTCGACCCCGTTCCAAAAATACCCATATTGCATGGGTTCCAAGTGATTTTCCCATACCGGAAGTCGCCATCTTGGATTGCCAATTGGCACCGGACATCGATTTCCGGCATCTACGCGTCGGCCCCGTTCCAAAAATTCCCATATTGCATGGGTTCCAAGTGATTTTCCCAAACCGGAAGTCGCCATCTTGGATTCCCAATTAGCACCGGACATCGATTTCCGGCATCTACGCGTCGGCCCCGTTCCAAAAATACCCATATTGCATGGGTTCCAAGTGATTTTCCCAAACCGGAAGTCGCCATCTTAGATTGCCAATTAGCACCGGACATCGATTTCCGGCATCTACGCGTCGGCCCCGTTCCAAAAATACCCATATTGCATAGGTTCCAAGTGATTTTCCCAAACCGGAAGTCGCCATCTTGGATTGCCATTTGGCACCGGACATCTATTTCCGGCATCTACTCGTCAGCCCCGTTACAAAAATGCCCATATTGCATGGGTTCTAAGTGATTTTCCCAAACCGGAAGTCGCCATCTTGGATTCCCAATTGGCACCGAACATGTATTTCCGGCATCTTCTTGTCGAACCCGTTACGGTATTTACAAATATTAATGGGTTCTAAGTAACTTTCTCAAACCGGAAGTCGCCATCTTGGATTCCCAATTGGCACCGGACATCGATTTCTGGCAAAGTCGCCATCTTGGATTGCCAATTGGCACCGGACATCTATTTCCGGCATCTACGCGTCGGCCCCGTTCCAAAAATACCCATATTGCATGGGTTCCAAGTGATTTTCCCAAACCGGAAGTCGCCATCTTGGATTCCCAATTGGCACCGGACATCGATTTCCGGCATCTACGCGTCGGCCCCGTTCCAAAAATACCCATATTGCATGGGTTCCAAGTGATTTTCCCAAACCGGAAGTCGCCATCTTGGATTCCCAATTGGCACCGGACATCGATTTCCGGCATCTACGCGTCAGCCCCGTTCCAAAAATACCCATATTGCATGGGTTCCAAGTGATTTTCCCAAACCGTAAGTCGCCATCTTGGATTGCCAATTAGCACCGGACATCGATTTCCGGCATCTACGCGTCGGCCCCGTTTCAAAAATACCCATATTGCATGGGTTCCGAGTGATTTTCCCAAACCGGAAGTCGCCATCTTGGATTCCCAATTGGCACCGGACATCGATTTCCGGCATCTACGCGTCGGCCCCGTTCCAAAAATACCCATATTGCATGGGTTCCAAGTGATTTTCCCAAACCGGAAGTCGCCATCTTGGATTCCCAATTGGTACCGGACATCTATTTCCGGCATCTACCCGTTACAAAAATCCGGTCGGAATCCCAGGAATTCATATGGAATCCCAAGAATTACTTTGAATAACAAAGAACCGTGTTATTTCAAGAAACCGTGCAAAAAAAATCCGTGTTATTTCGAGAAACCGTGCAAAAAAAATCCGTGTTATTTCGAGAAACCGTGCAAAAAAAATCCGTGTTATTTCGAGAAACCGTGCAAAAAAAGCCGTGTAAAAAAAATCCGTGCAAAAAAAATCCGTGCAAAAACAGAATCGGGTGTATTTTTAACCAGCAAATTTGCGCACGTGTTCGTGACACCGCTCGGCGAGAGCTCAATGAGGCAAGCATTGGCCGTGAAAAAAGAATGAATGAAGTCGAAAAATTTTGCCATAAAATTGTTGTTTGTGGGAAATTGTCTGTGCAATCGAAAATGACGCAAACAATTACGAAGTATTTTTTTATCTGACGGCGGAAGTTGATGATTCTCAGAACGGCATTAATTAAGCATAAAATGAGTACGCAATGTTGTCCATTCATGGGGCAATTGTTCACTGCGCATTGTTTTCTTGAAGCCTTCCATCATTGGTTGCACAAACATAATTTTACGAAATTAATGTTGAATTTTGTGTTATTTATTTTTTTTTTTTCGTTCTGTTTGTGCATCTCCAGCATGCTTTTTCGACTTAAACTCAGCCGACTATCATGTTAGATACATTTTTTTTCTACAAAAACCGTACGACAACTGGCCGAATATCCGGTGCATTACTAGTAAACACTGTAACGGATTGAATGAATTACTTTGTTTTCCCATAGTAATTGGCATACAAGTTTCGAATGCATTGTGCAGCATTTATTTTCATCTCAACATATTTAAATCAAACTTTCAATAACAGTTAAAGTTTTTAAGAAGTGGTTTCAACTTTTTTGAACCATGTCGATAGATTTGAAAGATAAGGTGATTTCAAAACTTCAGAACATTAATAACGATTCAAAACAAAAGAACAGATTTACCACTTTGATAAATATTACGGACAATTGTGGTCTTAGTGAAGCGAAATTAAAATAAATCGTATTAATTAAATAATGTTATTTTCTTGAGCATTAACAAGTTTTGAAAACATCTAAATTTCGAATTATGGGTAAAAGTTTCAGTTTTACTATGTCGAAACCCTTTAAACAAATAGACTTGCGTGGCTTTATCATTTTCAATGAATGAATGAATTTTCTTTATTAAAGAGACTTTCAGCCCTTGGCTGGATCATTTTCAAGTCACATTTTAGAAATTTTGTTTCAAATTCCAAAGATTTATGAAATATAGTAAGAAAAGTGAATAAGAAAAGTCATTGAATTAACAAAAACAGTAGGGAGTTGAACGTCTCTAATTGGTGATTGTCCATTTCAATTGATGTTCATGGAAAATCAAATGTTAAAGAAAAAATCCTTATATTAAACAACAAATGAAAATTCTCGAGTGTCAAATTATAAAACCTTTCCCATATTTTTTTTTATCTGGAATAAAAAGTTGACCTGAATTTGAGTGAAAGGATAATGTACCGTAATCCAAAACGAAACATCCAAATTTATTGGATGAGATTTAGTAGTGTCAATTATATTCAAAAAATTAACAAAGAATAAAAAACTATTTGGATCACATAAAATTTTGTAATTTGAAAACTACGTCATTAACCATCAAACGATTACATTGATCTCTACAATTGAAAACAATAAATTTAATCCATATGTACAAATATATGCAAATAAAAACGTTACGAAAGATAATTTGGTAATTGATTATTGTTTTTTAAGCTTTGCAAACTTGGTAAAATAACGTAGTCTTTTAAATAATCTGAATCATGAACTGTATTTGGATAAAAACGGATCATTTTATGCAGACTTATTTAAAATTTTCAAACATTTTTTTATTTAAAATTATGCCAAATTTAAGGATTTCGATAATTTTTCAAATGAACTTATTAAATGAGGTTTTTTGTACATTACCTGAAATATTTGGCTCAAGTGAATTAATTTTTTTTTTTAAATATCATCATTCTTTGTAAACTGCTGAGCAAGTTATTTTATTTCTCCACGATGTGAACATCATTTTTAATTATGTTCCATTCTCTTAAAATGTCATCGTTCTTAGTAATTAACTTCTGATATTCATCTCATGGAAGCATTCGGAGAGAGTGCTTGGGATCTTTCTTTAAATTCCGGGTCTTGCAGCTTTTAGACGTTGGTAAGATTTTTGTATGCGGAAATCAGAATTAAAACAACAGAAAAAAAATTGCTTTAAGGAAAACCTTCATGGCGAAGTGAATGTGTCGGTAACGCTACTTATGGCCAATTGGCTTATTGTGGCTACCAGCTTAATAACATTCCTCAAGCACATACCGTTTTGATTCATATTACGGACAGCTTCAAATTCCGGACACTCTACTTTGTATGGGAAACATTTCACGCGAAATGTTTCAATTTTCGCCGTCCAAAAGTTCTCATTTTCGAGGCTCGTTTTATTAGGTTTTTTCCATAAATATCATTGCAAATTTTTAATGCCCAACTAACTTAGACGTCTCTTAATTGGTTGAACGACTTCAATTGATGATTTGACTGTTCCATTAATGATTATCATGAGCTGTCCGTAATTCTAATCAAAGCGTCCGGAATATGAGGCAAAAGTGAGGGAGCGTCCGGAATAAGAATCATAAAAAGGCCACACGTTTTGATTTATTTAAAATTATTCAAGTTGCGGACGCGTATTCTTTACCCACCATCCGAAAGTTAAGGGCTTCCGACGCTCGATAACGCTAAAAAATCATACAGAATGATTTATTTTGTATGGTCCATGCTGGGTTATACTTCACTGAGGCCTTAAATGTCCGTAATATGAATCAAAACGGTATATGGCATTGCTGGCAGTGTTGATGACCTCGGGTGCCTAACAGATTTTGCAGTAGAAGCTTTGAATTGTTTAAAATGAAAATTGTGCTAATTCTTCCGCGGAAACTAAGGCGAGTTAACTAAGACTACAAGTTCCCATTTAAGATCAGCCGAGATCGGAGAACATGCCTGCACGAAAAAGCACTTGAAACGTAAAAACACAAAAGGTTCTATTTGTTGGGAGAGCGTCCATCAAATTAAATAACAAAATTTTGCTAGTTGCATATAGATTGTTGGTAAAATGGCTGATACTTTTTCAATGATTCAATCACTTCTGTTTTTGCGACAAAATACTGCTCTTGACGATAGTCACACCGAACGTAAAACTTGGTTTCCATACTATTTAGATTCGATTACTATCCTTTCCACGAAATGTTGGTTTCTGTTGCAACTAAACCTTTTCGACCAAATGTCCATTCGACGAAATGTCAGATCGACCAAATGTCATTCGACTGAATGTCATTCGACCAAATGTCTTTCGACCAAATATCATAGATTCCTTCTTCTTCTTTCTGGCGTTACGTCCCCACTGGTACAGAGCCTGCTTCTCAGATTAGTGTTCTTATGAGCACTTCCACAGTTATTAACTGAGAGCTTTCTTTGCCGATTGACCATTTTTGCATGTGTATATCGTGTGGCAGGTACGAAGATACTCTATGCCCTGGGAATCGAGAAAATTTCCTTTACGAAAAGATCCTCGACCAGCGGGATTCGAACCCACGACCCTCAGCATGGTCTTGCTGAATAGCTGCGCGTTTACCGCTACGGCTATCTGGGCATATATCTATAATATATGAATCTATGACATTTGGTCGAATGACATTTAGTCGAATGACATTTGGTCGAATGACGTTTTGTCGAAAGTAAATTTGGTCGAATGGACATTTCGTCGAATGGACATTTGGTCGAAAAGAATTAAAATATTTTAAGAAGCGTATGATATTTACTTGGAAGGACATTTTGTCGAATAGGGATTTTTGAAGTTGATGCACAGTGAGAGCATGTATGAATGGTGCTATAACCGGAGATTGCTTATGCTTGAACAACATGATAGAGTGCATTGGTGTACTGGTATTTCTTGAACAAACTGTAACCTTCAACAAGCGCTACTTTGGGATTCCAGTTGATCATTCAGACTTCCTCACAAAATCACTTCAGGCTTTTCTGCGAGTCGGATGAATTGCGGAGAGCTGATATCAAATGAAAGCAAATCAACTTTTGTTACCTAAGTAGACTCGTCTAACCTTACGCGATACAAAAAATGAACACAATTATCTTGTTTAATTATTTTCAATTGTATTATTTATCAACTTTTAATCAATCGAATTCATCGACTCCCTTGTAAAAGTCATATGTTTGCTCAAGGAATATAATTTAACTGGAAGCCAGTTATAACAATAATTCACCATGAGTAGGAAAACGTATCTTACAGGTGGATATTTTGATGCATTTCGTTAAAATCCTAAAAGCAATGAACATTAAAAGCGATTCCTTTATTCTATGTACTTAAGTACAGACATTTCAAGGTAATAAGGTTAGCCTATGCACAGATCTGGTCACCGCCATCTGGTCATCAGATTACCTTTGAACTACTACAAATCGGTTGAAATAAAACCTCCCATCTTTCTATTTACAAAACGACTGAAGACTAGAAACATTGACAAGATAAATTTATCCTTTATGAACATAAGAATAAATACTAATCGCGATGTAAAGCGTAAGTAATAATGGGCATGTAGATAGTTTCGTTTTTGACTTCTGACAAAAATTTCATTCGATGTGCAAAAATTCTAGCTTGGTTTTATATCTGCTGTACCAAACGATTTTGAATCAATCATTTCAAAATACTTTTTCGGTGAAATGTTGTAAAGCTATTCGACCAAATGTCCATTCGACCAAATGTCCCTTAAACCAAATGTACTTGCGATCAAATTTCGTTCGACCAAACGTCATTCGACCAAATGTCGTTCGACCAAAAGTGCCCTGAAGCCATAATATAATACATCCCTAACACGATGGTCCCTTTAAAATCGAATTATGGAGAGTTGACTGTAACTTAAATCAAGAAATTAACGTGATCAAAAGATTGAATCAATTTCGTCGATTTTTTATCATCGCCCAAAGCTTCTGCACTCAAGTTTTAATGCAGTTACATACTTACTTAGAACATGGTCGGTATTTAGTCAGACCGAACCAAGTCCTTTTGAATAATTTCTGAAAACGGTACTTTAAACATTAATTTTTTGCGTATTTTTGTTGTAATGTTCGAACTTATCCATTTATGCAACAGCTGTATAAAAATTGCATTGAAAATTCAGAATTGTAAGAGCTCTTGAATTATCTTCACAAGGTCAAAATATCATCTAGATCAGTCTGTCTGAACACCGACCATTTAAAAGCAAAATTGTGTTCAGTACATTCTATGATGTTCAAAAAGTTTCCTGGGAGAAAGGCCCCCAAAAAAACTCTGGTCACCAGGCCCCCACGTTAGTAAATCCGGTACTGCATCTAAATAAGGTCAAATGCTAGAAGGACATTCGAATTTTGACCTTGAATCGGTTGAGCAATGTGGAGGAAAACGATATTTTGAGCCACCCTAATGGTCATATATCCTCTTGGAAAAACCTATAGATAGCATGCCTGCTGAATAGGGCAAAAAACAAAACAAAGTATCATTTGTGCATCATGCAAAAGTGCAAAAGTTTTGTATGTTTTAAGGAGGTGATCCTAAACTTTTGTACGAGAGCACACTATCAGACTGTAAGACTGATAACTTTGTCGAAGAAAGCTCTCCATGATTAACTGTGGAAAAGCTCATAAATCACTAAGCTGACAAACAGCTTGTGCACCTATTGGAACATAATGCCAGGAATGTCTTCTTAAAGTTCCGTGGCCAAGAAAACTAGATGAGAATTTAAAGAACCGTCATGAACTTTTTGCACATCAGACCATGTTGTTTTTTCAGAGCGAACTTTCGTCCCATGCACTGCCGTTATAAGCATAATTGTCCCATGTTACTTTGTATGCATTTTGACTTGTTGTCATCAAGCAGTTTATTTTTACGTATAGTTTTAGAAAACACTTGCCAAAAAATAACTTTGTTCGGAAACTCAATGAAAAGCAAGTCAAGTCAGTTTGTCCCATTGTTTAATTTCCACGCATAACTGTCCCACTACTGCATTTCTACGCATAACTGTCACACTATACAATTCGCTGCGCTGATCTCGAGCAAAATGTTCAGTAGGCAGTTTTTAATTAGCTGATGTTTGGGAAAATTGTTTTGAACATCTTCCCATGTTGGCTTGTGGAACACAACCTGTTTTATGTGTTTGTATTATCGGGATGCATTAATAATTCATGCTAGCCTGGCGTCAAATTTGATTGGAATTTTCAATATCAAAATATTATTTCCCATCCGTTTTTCAATGAATTTCAGTTGAATTTTCAGGGTCCATCACAAAATTCTTCTAGTTTTTGGAACCGCGGTCATCGATTAGAAATTTATAGGAATTTTGGATTCATCACGGGGAGTACTGAAGTAATCACACTTGAAGAATCAGTAACCACTTTAATTTCGAACTCCATGGCTTGTGACAAATCAACTTCAGGATTTAGCACACCAAGTCTAAATAAATGGTCGAAACTGTTTTTGGATGACTTGGCCACAAGCTAGGTTGTTCCGAATACCGGTTCACTGGTGGAAGTGGCCATTATATTGGCGAATTTGAAACCTGGCTTGCGACATATCATTTCCATGAATTTGCAAATCAAGTCTGAAGGTGGTTCAAATGTATTTGAATGACTTGACCACATGTTGGATAGTTCTGAATTCCCTGTTCCCTGGGGGAAATGGCCACTAAACTGTCAGTTCTGAAACCAAGCTGGCAACATCAAACTTCTTAACTTCCCAAATCATGGCTAAAGAAGGGTAATTCAAACGTTCTTGGATGACTTGATAACATGCCAGGTTGTTTTGGATACTCTATTCCCCAGAGGAAGTGACCATTATATTGGCGATTCTGAGACTTATATTGCGACCTATCAAACTTCATGAATTTGCAAATCAAATCAAAAGAAGAATAGTTCAAGAGGTTCAAGATGACCTGGTCACATACTGGGTTATTCCGTATGAGTGGTTCTTCGGTGCAAGTGGCAAATATGTTGGCTGTTCTAAAACTTAATTTGCGATGTACCAAATATCATGATTTTGCAAACCCAGTCCAAAGAAATGTCAAGCCGTGTGAAGATTTGTGTCGTGAATTTTGAGTTAAATATTTTCTCCGCCGAATAACCTTGAATTCGCAGGTGAGTTTCTGCCAAGCCTGTAGCTGGAAGAGTCAATATAGGAATTTATTACATCTTATAAACTCTCTAACTTACTCATCCACTTTTTTTTTCACTAACTCATACATTTTCTCATTATCACACATACGACAAACAGAAAACTTTGCTTTCCATCCCAAACTATAACATCGTATTTCTTCACTTCCCCACACGTGGCTCCGTTTGGCACATGTCAATTGAGCCTTTATTAGGTGCCTTAACATAGTCTTGAGGATATACGTCCTCTACCTTCGGTGCAATCTATACGTAAGAACGGTCATCTACAGCAGTATGCTAAGCACATACCGTTTTGATTCATATTACGGACAGCTTCAAATTCCGGACAATCTACTTTGTATGGGAAACATTTCACACGAAATGTTTCAATTTTTGCCGCTCAAAAGTTCTCAATTTTGAGGCTCGTTTTAGTAAACTTTTTCCATAAATATCTTTGAAAATTTATAATGCCCAACTACCTTAGATGTCTCTTTAGTGATTCGACGATTTCAATTGATGATTTGACTGTTCCATTTATGATTATCATGAGCTGTCCGGAATTCGAATCAAAGTGTCCGGAATATGAGGCAAAAGTAAGGAAGCGTCCGGAATAAGAATCATTAAAAGGCTGCACATTTTGATTAATTTAAAATTATTCAAGTTGCGGAAGCGTATTCTTTACCCACCATTCGAAAGTTAAGGGCTTCCGACGCTTAATAACGCTAAGGAATCATACAGAATGATTTATTTTGTATGCTCTATGCTGAGTTAAACTTCACTGAGGCCTTAAGTGTCCGTAATATGAATCAAAACGGTAATTTATCACTACTATCAGTGGGACTATTAGGCGTATTTCTAGGCATAACAGTCCCACTTTGAATTTCATAGCCAAATTGACTTTATTCCCATAATACAAACTCTTGACTTCAATGAACATGCTATTCTTTATACTATTGTAAAGATTTTGATTTAATTTATCACACACCTGGTCAATACGAGGCCTAAATGTGTTAAAATCTTTAAACGCATTTTTCTCGATTGCATATTTTGGAACATTTGACAATTATGCGTATAACGGCTGTACAATATGCGAACTTTTGCCCTAACTATGGGGAAAAAGTTCGCATTTGACTTTTTTTGGATAACAAACAAAACTTTAAAAACTCTAGTACCGTTTTGATTCATATTACGGACAGCTTCAAATTCCGGACACTCTACTTTGTATGGGAAACATTTCATACGAAATGTTTCAATTTTCGCCGTTCAAAAGTTCTCATTTTCAAGGCTTGTTTTAACAAGCATTTTCTATAGATATCTATGAAAATATATACTACCCAACTTCCTTAGGCGTCTCTCTAGTGGTTTAACGATTTCATTTGATGATTTGATTTTTCTCTTTATGATTTGTTTGACCTGTCCGGAATTCGAATCGAAGTGTCCGAAATATGAGGCAAAAGTAAGGAAGCGTCCGGAATAAGAATCATGTAAAGCCCACACGTTTCTATTTATTTAAAATTATTCATGTTTCGGAATCTAAATCTTCACTCACCATTCGAAAGTCATACAGAGTGATTTATTTTATATATTTTTTTGTGAGTTATTCTTCACTGAGGCCTTAAGTGTCCGTAATATGAATCAAAACGGTACAACGTTTCGAAAGCAATATGTTGAGGTATAAATGGGCTTAAATGCTTTTAGTGCAATGGACATCGTCTGCGACAAGTTAGGTGCGAATCTTTGCCCCAATTTACTCTATTGTTGTATTTCTACTTCTATTTCTTAATTTCTATACTGGATTTTTCTAGCTGAAATTTTGTCCCAAGCAAATGCCATGAAATTCACACTACAAATACCGTTTTCATTCATATTACGGACAGCTTCAAATTCCGGACACTCTACTTTGTTTGGGAAACATTTCACGCGAAATGTTTCATTTTTTGCTGTTCAAAAGTTCTCAATTTCAAGGCTCGTTTTAGTAAACTTTTTCCATAAATATCTTTGAAATTTTATGATGCGCAGCTACCTTAGATGTCTCTTTGGTGGTTTAACGATTTCGATTTATGATTTAACTGTTCCATTAATGATTATCATGAGCTGTCCGGAATTCGATTCAAAGTGTCCGGAATATGAGGCAAAAGTGAGGAAGCGTCCGGAATAGGAATCATGAAAAGGCCACACATTTTGATTTATTTAAAATTATTGAAGTTGCGGAAGCGTATTCTTCACCCACCGTTCGAAAGTAAAGGGCTTCCGACGCTCGATAGTGCTAAGGAATCATTGACTGTTTAACGATAAACTTGTGACGATCGACGCGCCACCATATTTCATATAACGGAAGTTATTAGAACTAACTTGGAGGTGATGTTTTGGAGGTTATTTGGCAATTTGGAGGTTAAAATCACCTCCAAACACTAGCGATTTTGCGGTGGGATGTTGACGTTTAATCACGAATACAGAATGATTTATTTTGTATGCTCTATGCTGGGTTATATTTCCCTGAGTCCTTAAGGCTCAAGAATCCATCATTCAATCATCAGCAATCATCAGAAATTAAAAACCAGTTTTTTCGTTCAAATTCAATGAAATTCTCTTGAAAATCTATCATTGCATTGCAGGTAGCAAGTGTAGTGCGATGATAGATTGTCTTGAACATTGCTTCAACTTTGAGCTAAAAAACTGGTGTTGAACATTTGTAAAACGATGATGGTTATTTTCCTCTTAAGTGTCCGTAATATGCATCAAAACGGTATGAGTCCAATAAGCCTATCAGCCTGTTGTTAAAATCATCGCATTGTCTGGCATAAAACAGAAAAGGTTGTCTGATTATGCATTTAAAATGAATTGAAGGATATGGCAAATCCTGTCAGTCGGTGGTGGTAGACTATTACCACATCACGTTCCCCTCTTCTCGGAATCGAACGCAGACGAAGAAAATCTGAAATAGTTCCAAGAATCAAATCGTGTACCCCTTAGCAACGCCTCCGATTCCAAAATAGCTCTTCGAGGAAAATACTAATGATTCCCGACAGTGCTCTCTATCATCGTGGTGGCGAACAGGTTTCACGATGAAAATGAGCCATTAAAACATACCCGATAGCCAATGGCAATGGCACGAGAAATCGTCACACGAACGATAGAGCAGAAAATAGCACTCATCTTATGTAGTGGGAGAAGATGACGACCACCAACATCGCAACATCGCCATTATCTTCGTCGTCGTCGTCGTCGTCGTCTTCGGTAATTTAGCAATTAAATGGAAGATCACAACAAAACAATCAATTAGAAATTGTTCCCCTCGATGACACCCATTGACTAAATGAGCCATACAAGTGTCACATTTCCATCAGACGGAAAGCAGTCACTAGTTGCTGTCTTCTTGCCTGCCTGAGCCCAACTTAAGTCCTAGCGGGAAAGCTAACATATAGACGCAGGAAGGAATATTTTAATTCATTTTCTGTTTTATTTCTGTTTCTATTGGCGTTGGCAGCAGAAATAAGACTTTTGCAAGTGGTTGGTGCACAGATGTGGCCAGGCCCGGATTTGAAGTGGGAAATGGGGCAAGTGTTACTTTGAGATAATCCCCGTCCATACAGTCTCAGGCCTAAGGCTAGATACCCAAGCAACACACATGTTATTTTTGAGTATTCTCAACTTATAAAGCCTGTCCACGTTAAATTTCGGACACCCAAATAATGGCAGCAAAAAAAAGTTACTCATAATTCAACAAAAACAATTGTTTATTTCAGAATAAAAGAGTTATATCTACAAAATAAACAGTTGACAAGGATGTTAATCCTTCTTTCTGTAAAATTCTCGAACTTTCTGTGGTACACCCGCCATCCGTGTCCGAAATTTATCGTGGACAGGCTTTATATGACCAGATCGGGTCATATATCAGTTAATAATGCTCTATTATAACATGTTTGTTACTCGGGTAAGGGTAGTATTTTGGATATGTTGTAATAATCATCAAAATAGTTGACACTATAACTTCCTACATTATGAAAGCTTTTGAAGAAGCTTGTGCTATGCGGTCTGTGAAGTCCACCAGAGGGACCCCATGGTAGAATTCATGCTTTTAAACTACCCTTCTACGCCCACTTGTCCCATGTTCTATGTACATCTTATGAACCGCGGAACAAATATGCGTGGAATGGCAGTAAAATTTTTACTTCGGCTAACTGAAGGTCGATGCAGTTATTGCAAATTGAAAAACTGATCTCAGTCAACTCTGTTAACCTTGTATGAGTACTGTTAGGACGCCTGGTTGCCTCAAGGGCAATGGTCAGGGGTTGGTCCTTCAAGAAGAAAGAAAACGGATATTTTCACTAACACTTTTATTAACTAACTTGACCCTTTGCCAGGTCGATCGAAACTGTATGCTACAGCGTTCCAGAGGGTCCGTTTTTGTAGCCCAAAACGATTGTTTGGATCCTTCTAGAACGCTGCTACCATGGTGACAACGTCGATGCCTCCTTATATACAGAGGGTGGTAGACTGTCTAAGGTACATAATATAAACTTTTAATTTCTTCCAAGTTGCTATGATTTGTTAATATTGAAGGAAATCGTGGCTGAATACGTGGTTACCGGAGCTATCAGTTTGGGCGCGAATAGGTGCCTAGACATTTTTTCAATCCCTGGATACTGATTTGCTGATGAGTTAGATCCAGGAATTGAATCCTTAGACATTTGAGAGAATTTCTCACTTATCGCTCTCAGTAACAATCATGATTTGCAGCACATCATGAGAGCTTGTTTATGGCATACTGCTACAGCTCTGATTAGATGATAGCAGTTCATGATAAAAACTCCTCTAAATAAGCTCCAAACCTGGGAACACTTTTGATATCGGATATTTGGGGATTGTTTATCGTGCTAGTAAAATAAAACACCTACCCCCAATGGTAAACAAGCGAGAGAAATAGATTTTATCATCGTTCTCCTGTAGGGTTTTTTATCGCTACTCTTATTTAACAAACTTTTTACAACTTGCGATATTGCCGATCATGGACCGCTACTGATGGGATGTTTTCCTACGCTTGCTTTGACCGTGCTTCTAAATCAAATGAAAACGAATTCTGCAATGCCTGGTGAGATCACAATGGAGGATAGCATGACTTCATTAGTCCAGAGCAAGCTATTTCAATCTTTAAATACTGCGTGGAACTTCAGAAGCATTTTTGGGCGGCAGCTCAGCACAAACAGTGCTAGAAAGGTTTGGAGTGTATCGTTGAACGAAACTATATGATAGGGTTTGATGTAAAATTAAAATGAAAAAAGTTCTTTTTGAGAAGGTCTCATAAAAGAACATAAATATAAAGGACTCATCATAGGATTTTCTTTTTCTTACTAATCTCCCAACATCAGTAAAGTTATGACAATAACTCAATACCTTTCCATATAAATTGAAACTGGTACTACATAATTTATCCGAAGATTGAAAACCTCCATCCCAACAGACTTTCTTGGTCTCTATCCACCAGCAACGCTATCTGAAATCGGTGAGAAAAGACGAACGCAAAACTTCTTTCGATTGCAGCGGCCAGGGATATCAACCGGATACCGAGTCAGAGCGCACCCAGGACTAGCGAAATCGGTGTTCCGCCGTTTGAAAGGACGAACCGTAACTATTAATATTCATTAGGTCCCACATGGGGCGAACTGACCCGCAACAAGATGAAGGGATCTGCTCCCAACGGATTCCGAAGCTCAGCTCGACAATGGCTTTGCTGCGTCAGAGCCAGAGGGACCAATGTTCCCATAAATTACTTGAGTCGGAGACGGTTGGGCTCTGCTCGGGTGATTTGTGAGATGCGAAAAAATAGGAAACAATGTAATCACGTAATCGGTTTGTAGCAAATGAATCACGGGATTCCAGGGAGTCAATTCGGCTGGAAAATGGCCAATTTGGTGATTCAAGGTCTACAAGGCACGTCGAAACGTGGCAGCTTCGCTTAATTAACTTGTTCGAAAGCTTCATTACGAAGTTAATCCGAACTAATACAGTTTTAAATCGTTTTATTGGCATCGTAGGCGTTTACTTTTAAGAGGAATCCAAAGGACTTATTAGATAGAACCTTTTAGTTTTTTTAATATTCTGTAAAATCAAAAAAAAACGAGTACCGTAATCTGGGGTATCATTGATCAGCGGGGTAACATTGATCGGAATGACTCACCTCATCAAAAGTTCGTATTATCATTTATTGATGAAACATTTCCAAATCATGAATGGTGTTTCTCTTTCTTATATTCATAAGCTAATAAATGTTAATATTTTTGTGAAAATTGCGTTTACCTTATGCGTAAATTTGTCAACTTTTCGGAATAATGATTTTGGTTGGTTAGGATGACACTACCGAAGATTCATGTCTCACATAAGTTCTGCAAACGATATAAGCAAGGAAAATGTTTTTCGTACTAAAAATGACATCGCCGAAAACGATTCCGTTGTCAAAACTTTTATAAGTATGCTCAATTAAGCAACATTACCGAATTACTGTTAAGAATGTAAAATTCCCTTTGGAAATTGCCTACCTTTAGGCGTATTCCGAGGTTCGAGGTGTTTTTAATTTTAAAATAACTCAAAAAGTAAATGACTTGTAAGCGTTTGGCCTTCATATTCGGCTTCAGGGGCCATGATTTAAGTAAGTAACGACATTTTCAGTATTACCGAGCGTTGTTTATATAGGTGATCAATGTTACCCCATATCAACTAAATCAAAAAACCGCCTAAAACATTTTTTTTAACATGCTTAAATCTTTCAATAAAAAATAAATACAGAAATACAGTATATAGTCTCGAGCTATGGGTGGCAGTAGTTGTTTTAAAAATTTAAAACCTGCAACATTTGCATTTTCAAACGAAATATTGAAGAAACATTCAGAAAAATGATCAATGTTACCCCGGATTACGGTACTATAAACAATCTCTTGAAAAATCGAAAAAGATTTTTTTGTAATGTATGAACAAATTCCTCTGTTTTTATACATTTGAATGAATATTGAAAATAAATATTCTTAGTGATTTTAAGAAACCTTCAACTGATCTGGTATGCTATCCTAAGCTTCTTATATTCAATATTAAACTATACATTGAAAAACGTTCTTTGGCCGACTGTATTTTTTTCCGACTTACAATAACAAAAAGTAATTCAACACTTTCCAACGCTCCGAAGGATTCATTGAACCGTTTAAAGAGACACGGTGAGCAACACGTGTGACTCGCAAACAAGTTCGCGCAAAAGTCATTCGTTATGATCATCCCACTTGATTTGATGTTCGCGACCAATCACCGCACATGAACGAGAGGAGCAAACATGTTTGCTCTAGCAACCAGATTTTCGTTGAAATCATGCGGCGGAGAATCAGGATGCTGGAGGATATGTGAAACATGACAACGCGAATCGAGGGGTTTGTAGCGGGAAGCCGTCAATGTTGGGACAGCCATAAAATTAAAAATGTACACATTCAAAGTGGAGAAATGCAGCAGTTTGAAACAATATCAAACCAAGCTATAAATGTTTATGGATCACTAAAATGCCAAATCAACATCTGGAAGCTATTCAAGTGGTCTTTCTAATCTAGACATTTTGATCAAACACGTAAGTGAGTATTTTTATTTTGCATTTTTGTTATTGAAATCCGTTGGAATTTCGTTTAATTCGTCGAAACTTGAACCAGGATAGACCCCCTTCCCCTACTGGCAAAATATAATTGCCCAATCGATGAGATTTGCTGGCGACGTGAGTTCTCATGCCCCCGTAACGGTAGCTGAGCAGAAGACGCGCATCGTTGCCAGCGTGAATACGTTATCTTCGTAGGGGAAGGGGTGGTTAAATGAACACCTTAAGGAATTCATCTTGTTTCTGATAGAAAAACGAGGAATTTGTATAGTTCTATCGCACAACTTCAAAACTAGGGATGTAATCTATAGCAGCGACATGGATTCAGACTAAAATAGCTAAATTTTCACATATTTTCATCGCTATCAAAAAATGATGCAAATGTTCATTTTACCTGCACTATGTGGGTAAAATGAACAGCGGTTGGTGGTAAAATGAACACCACGCAAAAAACGTGAGCAAAACAAATATTTTTGAAAATATTCATTGCCCCACCGAAAATACATCCAATAAGGATTGTAACCCATTCAAAAAGAATTCTGAAGGTATCAGATTTGACATCATATCATAACGATATTCACCTCACTGAAAAATCTCAAGTCTTCTGAGCTTAAAGTTACGCCAGTTCTAATTCTCAAACGTGGTTTTCTAAAATCTTAGTTTTCGTTGATATTTTCACTTCAATTGACATCTGTATCAACTCGAACACTCAGATTTATACTCTAAATCGTCCGTGCGAGGTAAAAAATCATCGAAATTTGTTTTTTCTCGGTAAAAGGAACGGTGTTCATTTTACCACCTCTGTTCATTTTACCACCACTTCCCCTACAACGAGCAATAACGTTCAGATGTGTGTGTCGTCGGTCGGGGAAAATTCAATCTGTGCTTATTGATTTCCAAAGTAGAGCCGTGCCCATTCAGCAAACGTCAGAAACTCAATCAATGATGGTGAAATTGTTAGGAGACTTTTTTCCGTTCTGGAAGAAACCGTTGAACTTCAGAAAGCTGCAAAAAGAGATGGGTATGTGTCATAAACCGTTGTATCGTGAATCGCTACAAAATTGAATAACATTAACTTAATGATGCCACTTTTTTGGTGCACTGTTAAGCTTCGACTTCGACTTATCAAAACTTAAAGAATCAAATTTACATAGGATTTGAGCAAACAAGACTGGTGCATTTCATATAAGAACATTTCAAATGCGATCCTTTGGCTTAAAGAACACTTCGCACGAGAAGCGACTTTATCTGCGATTTGACAGATAACTTTGGATTATTCTATCAATGTATGTTGGAAAATTAAAGTTTTTTAATTTAACATTCAAGCTTTCATCCCAAACACTGTCGAACGCTTTTTCTAAGTCTGGGAGAGCAAGACCAGTAGCCTTCAGATTTGTTGCAACTAATCAAATTCATAACACGTAAAAGATGATAAGTGGTCAAATGTCCATGTCTGAATCCAAACTGTTCATTTGGAATTTTTGTTGATGTGGAACATCATTCTGTTCCAAATTACCTTTTCAAAAAGTTTACTGATGGAGAAAAGCAAGCTGCTTAGAGGATAGCTTAAAACTTCAGCAGGATGTTTGCGCGGTTTAGGGATTCTTTCATTCGTCAGGAAAATATGCCAACTGAAAACATTTATCCAATATATGAACTAAGAATGATAAGCTACACTCTGGAAGTTTCTTGATGAAGATGGAAAAAATACCATCATCGCCTGGGCTTTAATATATTTCGCAGCTAGAGGATGGGAACACCGCTTCCTGATCAAGGCTGTGCACTCCGTTGAAAGCTCGAAGCTGCCGCATCACACATTCGACGTTTCGCGAGTGGTTCAGCAGTTCGCATACCTCCGAGAACTACCGATCGTTGGCTTCCAGCAAGCTGGCCCGCAAATACTGACCGGGCTGCGCGATATGTACCTGTCGGCACCACTTGAGTCGCGGATAGGCCGCTCGAAGAGCTGATAGCGGTCAGGACCAAACTTTGATGGACCGATCGGCCGTGAAAATGTAGAAGAAGGAATCATCGGGCACCACAAGTGCGTCACCGTGACAAACCAAGATCTCCACGACTTACTGAAGAGCAACTATACGATTGAACAGTCCGGCATTTCCGTCGTTTTGTTTCCGAGCTGGAAGACAACATAAGAGCGACAGAAATTTTGAAGAAGACGACGAAGTGGATCGGCGATCGATTGAAAACGGGACTGCTTTGGAAGGACGATGTCCCGGAGTTCCCCTATAGCTACCCGATAGCGTTCAAGCGTCTGAAGTGCCTGTTGAACCGTTTGAGGTAGGACTCAGATCACTACGCCAAAGTCCGCTCGATGCTCGCCGAGTATTTGATCAAACGATACGCACACAAAGCAAAACCGTCAGAGCTAGTGACGTTAGACTGCAGCAAGGTGTGGTATATACCGCTTAACATCATCTACAATCCGAGGAAGAAGAAGTTCGGCTTGGTGTGGGACCCCAGAGCAAAAGTAAAAGGCGTTTCGCTGAACTCCAAGCTGCTGAAGGGTCCGGATATGCTAACTGCCCTACTGACAGTGTTCTGTAAGTTCCGAGAGCGACCGGTCGGAGTGTAGATATCAAGGAGATGTGCCACCAACTGCGGATCCAAGAAACAGACAAGCGAGCGCAGAGGTTCCCATTCCGGACCGAACCTTCAGAATAGCTGGAGGTGTACGTGATGGACGTGGCGACATTCGGATTCACAAGTTCGCCTTGTTCCACACAATATGTGAATAATTTGAATGCGAAGGAGATGGCCGGACAGTTTTCGGAGGCAGCGAAAGCGATCGACGAGAACCAGTACGTTGACGACTACTGCGATACAGATACAGATACGATCGACCAAGCAGTGAAGCAAAGAAGGAAGTTCGGCATCGAGCTCCACAACAGGGTCTCCAAACAGTTCCTGGTAGAGATGGAAGAACGTGTGAAGTCCCTAAGTAGAGAGACGATCTGGAGCCATTCCTCTCCGGCCAACAGCTGCCGACGAAAAAGATCGTGATGAGCTGCGTAATGAGCTTTTCGACCCACTTGGCCTACTATCCGTCTTCACGTTTAATGGCAAGATGCTGATCCAAGACCTGTGGCGAAGTGGATCCGAGTGAGACCAGCCGATCGACAAGGTTGCGTAGAGAAGTGGAACAACCTGGATCAGAAGATTCCCAGAGATAGAGGGCGTTCGCAAACCCCGTTACTTTTCCAGAGAGGCCGTACCCTAGACTGCAGCAGCCTTCAGCTTCTCGTTTTCGTCGACGCAAGCCAGGACGCGAATGGTGCAGCTGCATATGTCCGCATCTAGACGATAAACGTGCCGTTGTGTTTCCTCGTGATGTGAAAGGTCAGTCCCCCGCCTAGAGCTGCAAGCAGCAGTCCATGCAGCAAGACTAGACAATTCTGTCGTCTACGTTCTTTCCCTCGATGTCGAGCAACGTTTCATATGGTCCGGCTCGAAGACTGTTCTATCGTGGATCCACTCCGACCACCGATAATACAAGCAGGCGTTTAGGATCGTCGAAATGCACAGGATGATGAGACTTGCGGAGTGGCGCTGGGTGCCAACAAAGTGCAACGTGACGGATGCGTTGACCAAGTGGGTGAAAATGAACACCTTCCATTCTGACGAGCCCAGTGGATCCGCTGCAGTTCTCGAAGTGGAAGGTCCTAGTATGGACGGTCGAATGCTCCTACCGGTTCGCATCGAACTTTAGAAGGAAGCGAGATGGTATGGAGACTGAGACAGTTCCATGCAAGGCGAGGGTTAGGGAGGTGGTGAAGAAGGAAGTTCGCTCGAATGTAGTACCACTGAAGCGTGAGGAGTACCGAAAAACGGAGGTGTTCCTTTGTTGGTCGGTTCAATCCGACCACTTCGAAGACGTGATTAGGACCCAGAGAAAGAATCAACAGTTCCCAACACAGCAACGTCACCAGCTGGAGTAGTCTAGTAGCTTGAATAGCCTGAGTCCATTCCTGGACGACGATGGTGTGTTGCAGATGGAAGGCAGAGCGCTTCCCGATAATTCTACCGAAGCTGCAAAGCCCACGGGAACGTGGAAACTGTCGTGAACGAGATCCGGCAGCGGTTCAGCATCGTGAACTTGAGAACGAAGATGAAGAAAATTGAGAACGACGAGGGCTGTCCACCTTGATGGCCATACGGTGATTCATGTGTCGTAGAGGAAAACCGCTGGAGTTCTACTCCAACAACGGCACGAGCTTCCAAGCTGAAAGCAAGGCGATCGTGCCGAGATTCAAGCCACGAGCGAGGACGAGTTCACGGATCCCAGAAAACGGTGGAATTTCAACCCACCTAGCGCGCCCCACATGGGAGGGGTCTGGGAGTGACTGGTTCACTCAGTAAACGCAGCACTCTCTGTGCTGAACGACGGTCGGACGATAACAGGGGAGGCGTAGCTGACGACGATCGCGGAGGCTGAAGACCTGATTGAATCGCGGCCGCTAACGTTCGTTCGTAGTGTCGGTGCAATCGAGGTGGAACAAGGCGTTCCACAAACCAGCGAAGGTAAGGCGCTTCGGGATCGCTACAAGCGGACCAGCTCAGGGCTCGCTGGGTAGCCGAATATCTGCCGACAATCAACCGAAGGACCAATGGCACTCAGAATCGCCGCCATTAGTTTGTGGTGATCTGGTGTACATCGCTGACGAAGCCGTACGAAAGAACTGGATCCTAGGCACCGTGACCGAGGTCTACCAGGGAGCGGACGGCCGAATCCGTCAGTAGTGAAGACCGTAAGTTTCGAAGGCCGGTGACCAATCTGGCAGTGCTGGAGGTGCAACAGTAAATCCGGTGCGGCCCAAGGACCCTCACCAGAATTACGGGGAGGGGTATGTTCACAACGCCGCTCACAACCCTGCAGTGGCATGACGATTGCGTATCTGGCTGCGTACCCCGGTGGCGTGGCGTAGGAACTGTCAGTTGAGTTTGTTGTGTAAGAAAGAGAGAGGTATGTAATTCAATACACGGAGAAAATGAAGTACTCAAAAGTGAGTTCATTCCACTCAATTCCGGGGGTTCGTGCGTTAACCTAATTTTGAGTTGATGGGGTATAAGTTGTTTTCATTTACAGCCATGCGAAAAAATACTTACTGGCTAAGTTGTTTTCACTCAATCGGCAGATCAAATAACTCAACTTCCAGTACTGTGCCACTTACTCAAATTTGAGGTAACGCACTAAGGTTCGGTTTTTGGGTTGTTTTGCTTTTCGCTCTCTGACAACAATAGAAGGAGCGAATGAAATGGGGAGAGAAAAATAACTCAAAAGTGAGTTAAAAAATACTCAAATATGGGTTTTCCGTTTTCTCCGTGTAGGTCTGTACCACAATAAGGGAGAGAAAAAAAAAGAGGTATGTAAACATAAATAAAAATACAAACACAGGCATAAACATCAACAAGAAACAATGGTTAACATAGGCAAGGCATAACAAAACCTGTTTTACAAGGGAAGTTTTGTTAAAATTTAAAAGGAGAAAAGTTCAGTGGACTAGGCAGCTAAAATATAAGTTTTAGTGCAGAGAAGTGTATTAAGATTGCGGGAGAATTACCTCGTAAAGTGTGGAGAATTTCAAAGTTAGGAAAAATCAATGTTTTGTAAAATTTAGGTTCAAAAAGCGCTTTGAGGTTCAAAGAGCGCTTTGAAAGCCGCCATACCCGATAAAAGAGGGGATTATTCAGAAAACTATAAAATGTGAGCAGTCTTCCCAAACGAACACCAAACACGTTGGTTCAGGCGGTTTCGTACTATCCTTGTACTCTGTTCTCGTGTGCAAACCGAAACGTGCGAACCTGAACATAATCCCAAAAATGTTCAAAGTGAACATCGGTTTAAACGCCGTTTCTAAAACCGGTTCTAGATTGCAACCACGGTTCAAATTTTGATGCAAATCTTCGGTTACATCCGAGGTTCAGAACGATGCCACAAAAAGGACAGTCAGAAAAAAAGTTGAAATCCACGCTTATCAATTTTTACTTATCGTGTCTCTAGTAAAATCCTTGTTTTTTCATAAAATTACCGCTAAATGTTACCTGAATATTGGTTTTAGTTGATCTGCTTAAATAAACCATTTATTCAATCCTCAAGGGTCTTGCGATATGTACCAAGGAGTTCCATAAATTTTCGTATAAATTTATCTTCGTAGATTTCAACCGTTCTCTGTTTGTCTGCTTTGTGTCATCATTTGAACCAAAGTTTGAACCGAAGTACATATGTACCGGGTTTGGCGTTGTACACTGGTAGAGACGAAGCGCGTTTGTGGTTCAACACAAGTTGCAAGGTTTAAACCAAAGTTTAACATCGGTTCTGTTTATGGGAAGACTGTATGTAACTAATAGAAAAGTCAGCAGTTTAAAAAGAAAAGTAATTATATCAATTTTGTTTCGTCCTGTTCTTCTATGATCAAAAATAATATAGTTTCAAGCTGTTGCATAAACACACTAGCACTGCTTTGAGAATTCGTTTTCGATAGGGTTATCCAAATCCGAACAACCTGATAGGTATGACTTTTATGCAAGCGATTGTCAAATTAAAAATAAGCATTGTTTGATATTTTTCCTGGGAAATTCCAGTTACGAGAAATAATGCCGTTCATGTGCCTAGTACGAGCCTCAAGGTTTGCGCGTAGGGCAATCCTAAAAGTTAGACTTATGGATGTCTCCGCAATCCACGCATACAAACTTTTTTATATCTTCTTTTACAGGACAGACGTTCTAAGTATAAGAAAACCCTCCGCAAATCATGCATTTAGCATCCATGCGACAATGTTTGGTACCATGGCCCCATTTTTGATACCGACGGCACTGAGTGTGGTTCTGGAAATTTCCTCCAGATTTCTGGAAATCTTCCCAGGTCACACGGACATCGAACATAAGTTTTTCTTTTTCTAAAGCTTCAATCTTGTTTAAATCACTTTTGTTAAAGTGCACTAAATAATATTCTTGAGAAAGCCCTTTCCGAAGAATGTCAGTGATTACTTGGACTGGCGAAAATCCAAGTAAATCATTTTTTTCCTTTTTTGATCTCTTCAGGTGACTTAAGGCGAAGTAGGCCGTCATTGAAATTTGTACGTGTCGTTGATGATTGCTGCTAATTCATCTCACGATTTCGAATCAAAGAAAATCAGTTGGTTTTGCACTGACTCAGCTGAAAAAGTATCAGCATGCTTTACGCATGTAAGCGCGTACAGTGATACTTTTTCAAGTCAATATAAACTATCAAGACTGAGTTTTATCACTTTGAAATGCAAGCTGAAAAGTCATCATTGATGCCAAAACTAATGACGGGCTACTTAGCCTTAAAGTAACTCAAGAGAGCATTCAGGACGACCTTGAACAAACATTCAGTTTTGTAGTCATAAGTAAAATATGTACTTATTCTCTTCAAGATGCTTGAGAAGAAGCTCGCGATCTTTAAGAGTTTCTGGAAAACGCGACCGTCTCTTCTTTGTAATTTGGAAGGAAACATTGATTCCCGTAATGGAGTTAAAGATCTCCTGCCTAAATCCTCCAAGTTCGGAACAACTGACCACGATAGGCGGCACTCTTTGTTTCCTCACTTGAATCAAAGAGCTTGAGCTAGGGGCTGCTTCGAAGAAAGTCCTTAATTTTTTGGCGCATTCAACAACAGTTTGAAGATCCACCTTCTTGGAAGGTAGTTATGAATGCGGATGTTCACCCTTCCTTTCATTCGTTGCAGCAATTATACCTTTTAAAAAAGTATTACCACTGCTGTCGAAATTTTACTTCCGCTAACGGGTAAAAGGTAAAATCGAAGGCATGGGTGCTAACAAAGATTGAAAAAAGGTTCAATAAATATAGGGAAAAAGTATCGCTGAAACGCTTCAAATATGTTGTCATGCTGAAGGTGTCTGGGTTCGATTTCCGGTAAGTCCAAGATCTTTTCGTAATTCGTCGCTTTGCTTCCTAGGCATAAAAATCATTGTAGGTGTACGATATACTAATTTTAAAATGACAATCATAACCAAATAAGCTTTCGGTTAATACTCTAGAAGCAAACTCTACTTAAGTGGAAACGTAATGCTAAGAAAATGAATAACATTTGAGTGGTGTTGTCAACGCATATTTCACACCGATTTTCCTTCCTAGTTATCACGAACTGAAAATTGCGCCTACAGGCTCGCGTTGTTCACAAGTTCACACCCCTCCGGTTGAATTAGCGAGCTTCTTAGGAGGACGCCAAGTAACGCCGTAGGGGAAAATTAGACAAATTTCAGCACAGCGTAGATAATAATTAAAATATAATTACGCTAACTGGTGGGACGACTTTCTAGTGCGGGTGACGGGTGGCAGGATGAATGACGGTTTCACGTCTCGGTCTTGTAACCTTTGATGGTGTTGTCTGAGGAAAAGGCGCTTTTCTTGGAAATGTATCTCGATGCTGTCGTAAATAAGTACATGGAACAATTTCGCGACACACGCGTTGAAGAGAGTTCGCTGAAGTTCACACCGCTAAATGTCAACAAAATTTCCACTCTTCAGCAGAGTTAAAAAGCATTTAAACTCAATTCACTTTAAATGGAGCAAAACGTGTCCAACGAACTTTGTGATTCGGTTCAAATGCTTCAATCATCTCGTGTCCTGGAAACGTCAATACCAGCACTTGATTGATGCATTTTATCGCTATCGCAAATCGAGCGACAATCCCATTTGTCACGGTGAAAGGGTACTCACAAACTTTTCCCCATCTCTCCCACGCGAGGCTTCCCCCTTTATGCATCCAGGAAGCGTGTTGAACCATTACGAGCGACGAATCCTTTTGGGAAATAGCTGATACCGCAATGGTGGAGTCGACCGACCGCGCTCAGTTTATTCTCATAAATTAAGAATTCTAATTACTGCTCTAAATCATCATTTCTCGTCGAATTGAACACATTCGCTTGCCGGTAGGGTGGTTACCGAATCGGGAATTTGAAATGATCACCGGTAAATGTTTTCGTATCAAAATAGTTATTGTTGTATTTCATATCGTTTGTACCATTATAGGAACAGATTTACATCATTTTTAAAAGCCGCACTAGCTTCATGGCGTAAGCAAAACACATTAAAATCGCATGTTTACAAAACTTTCATACTTTTTCCGTTGAAGAATGATAACAAGTTTTTTTCCTTCTTCTGACGTACATATTGCGAAGTAAATTAAAGCAAGGTAACAAAAAATAACTAAATTTTTAAATAGAGTCTTTGACGAAAGATATTATCGATGCAGTCGCCGTCGGGTCTTTTCGAAGAGCGTCTCGCATGCTGCCTTAAAACACGTAGATCCGCCTGGAATTCTCGTCAGGCGGGCATACACAGATTACGTTTTCAACTGTGTTGTAGACCTCGCAGATTCGAGGGAATGGTGTCCCTCCAAAATTGTATCAAACCCTCGTATTACCAGTTCTCAACCGGGAGATTATTTTCTAGTCCTTCATTGACATTGAGGAAAACTTGCCAACTCTCGCAATAGGTGATGTTAAGGATGCTATCAAACAGCTGAAGAACAACAAAGCAGCTGGAAAGGATGGTATTGGATCGGAGCTTATTAAAATCGGCCCGGACAGGTTGGCTATTTGTCTACACCGATTGATAGCCAGGATCTGGGATACAGACCAAATCTTTAAGTTGCGGTAGATCTCCGAAATTAGTCGCGTTTAACAAGTTCCTACGCACCACCTATTCATCGATTTCAAAGCGGCATATGATACCATCGACCGCGGAGAGCTATGGAAGATTATGGACGAGAATGGTTTTCCCGGAAGACTGATCAAGGCAACGATGGATAGTGTACAGTGCTGTGTGAAGATATCGGGTGCGTTATCGGACCCGTTTGAAACACGCAAAGGACTTCGACAAAGCGGTGGTCCTTCCTGCCTCCTGTTCAACATTGCGCTAGAATTTGTTATGAAACAGGCGGGCTTCAACATACGGGGCACGATCTCCAATAAATCCAGCAAGTTCATCTATTTCGCTGACGACGTGGACATTGTGGGAAGAACGTTCCAGGTGGTTTCTGAACAGTATACTAGGCTTAAACGTGAAGCAAACCGGGTTGGATTGAAGGTAAATACGTCGAAGACAAAACATCTATTTGACTGGAGGAACCGAGCGCGATAGAGCTTGTATTGGCAGACACATGATGATCGACATAGATGAGTTCGAGGTGGTGGACGAATTTGTCTACCTCGGATCATTGGTAACGTCGGTAACGACTGCAGCAGAGAAATTCGAAAACGTATCATTGCCGGAAGTCGTACTTAGTCCAGATTCCACAAGACCTTGCGATCTGATAAACTTCACCTCCTTACTAAGTGTACCATGTACAAGCTGATATGACCGGTAGTTCTCTACGGGCATGAAACGTGGACGATGCTCGAAGAGGACCTGCAAGCGCTAGAAGTTTTTGAACGACGTGTGCTTAGGACGATCTTTGGCGGAGAGAAAGGCGTATGGAGAAGAAGAATGAATCACGAGCTTGCACAACTCTACGGTTAACTCAGTATCCAGAAAGTCGCCAATGCGGAAGGGTTCGATGGGCGGGACACGTTGTGAAAATGCGGGACAACAATCCCGCAAAAATGGTGTTCAACTCGAATCCGGGCGGTACAAGATGAAGAGGAGCGCAATGAGCTAGGTGTTTTGACCAAGTGGAGCGGGATCAAGGAAGTGTGGGACGATCGAGAAACTGGAGGTTAGCAGCCATGGATCGAATTTGTTGGCATAACATTGTGGCGCAGGTCATGTCTTGAAGGACGTAACGCCATCAAAAGTGAAGTAAACCAGGCAAGACACCGCATGCAATTTTCGACTTATTCAAGTTATTTATCAAGTGCTAGATTCCAGACCTTTTGAGATTTACTCTACAGCAACTTTTACGTATACTGGGTGACCTGATTCTAAATCATAACGGCTCCTTAGGCTCACTTAAGTCAGATACGAATCGCCCAATGGTTGCAGAAACAGAAGCATGGTCAAAAACTAGTCATTGAGATATACAGGGCAATTCAATAAATGGTGGGGACGGACCTGGCATGCCTCTCACGCCAATGACCTTTAATCGAATCCCATCCCCGAGATAGTCACTTATGACGTAAAAGTTAAAGTAGGCTAATATGCAACGTAATGACAGAAAAAAAATCACTTCGGCTACGCGAAAAACGAATCCGCTTGCTGGGCTTTACGAAGTGCACTCATCGGAACACGCATATCTGTCAAACGATAAAAACTCTAGTTGGAATTAAATGGCATAGTAATACATTCTGTTATCATTTACTTGTAATTTTCTAATAATTTCCAAATTTTTAACAATTTACAACCTCTTTCAAGATTGTTTTCAAATAGTTTGAATATGCTGCGGCATAGAAACCGTTATTGAAAGACCAAATAAGTATCTGTAAAAAAAATAATTTTTGGCGCCCTGAAATGGATTGTCAAACAACGTTCTACTGATAATATTGAAATTTATAAAATATCCAATGAATATCAATCGTGGTTTGCGGCTAACCAGCCGAGTGGAAGTTTAACAACTACCGAAAAGCTAAACATGACATATACTTTGCAATTGGATTAAATGGACAAATTGATGTGAAGTTTTGCGAAAAAGTTATACGTCTTCTCAGTGAGAATCGAATCTTCCGAAAGAGATGCACTTTGCGAAAAAGGACCACGTGATGATTGAGCTGAAATCGAATTCAGGTTAACTTCTGCGTCCATGAGTCCTCTTATGGCGTAGGGATAACACGCTCTAACTAGAGATCAGGGAGTCGTGAGTTCGATTCTCACTGAAAAGACGTGTAACTTTTTCGCAAAACTTCACATCAATTTTTCCATTTATAAGCGGTTTCTTCAACACCGCTTAAGCCTTAAACCTAGTTTAGCTATATGGGTAAACGTGGTTTACGGCTTAAGCGAAGGTGAAGAAATCGGCCCTTAATCCGATTGCAAAATATATGTAATGTTTAGCTTTTCGGTAGTTGTTAAACTTCCACTCGGCTGGTTAGCCACAAATCACGATTCATAATTAAAAACAAGGGACATTGGTGTTTGAGACAAAAACGTGCACCGCAGTGTTATTTGATTTTAAGATTTTAGATCAGAGTTGAGTACCTCCTGATCAAGTTTTTTTTTTGTATTTAAAAAACTATTGAATGGGAAATTTTCTACAGTTTTCGAAAATTCACAATAAATCATAATTTTCTTAAAAATAAAAAAAAAACACTCCGATTGTATATACCGCTCATACTCCTTTAGGCAGAAATGTCATGAATGTTGTATCATTCCATTAGAAATCAGAAATTTTGGATTTTATTTTTAACAAATTCAGTAGATCTGAAATTATTAGCTTTATGAAAAGTTAGGAAAACTTAGCAGCATACATTACTAGGAAATATACATGGAAAACCGGGAAAAAAGCGAGAATTTAAAAATTGAAATTCGGTGGCCACCCTGCCGCCGTTATCGCGAGGAGGAACTCTTTGCGACGAATTCTCATTTGGACAATCGCGTGGAGGTGTCGTCGCCGCCATACTAGTCACCAATGCATTGCATTGCCAGCAGATCCGGGCCGGGCGTTACTTTCCATTCTTGGTAATTTATTGCTTTGTTATTGGAGTGCTTAAGCTTCTTTGTTTAGACGCGAGGTAGGATGGTTCGTTTAGCAGTGAGACAGCGCCGTTCAGGTTTGTCCCTCAAGGGATAGCTGTCACGTGATCACATAACCTAGCTAACACTCTTTAACCCCTCTACCTGCCGGTATCATTTTCGTACCACAAAAAAAAATAATTAGTTATAGTACATGATTCCAAATTTTCTAAAACAAGACTTTCATTTTCAAAATAGAAAATAAATTTTATATGAGGAGTTTCAACCTTAAAAAAACATAGGAATATAAAAATCGATACATGTTTTAAAAACAGAAAAGTTTTGAAAACTTAAAATGCAGTATTTTTAAATACCCACCAGATAAAAAAAAATCGTTCTAGGATAATCGTACAAATTTAAAGAATTCACCAAAAGTGGGCTTCGTAGCCGTGCGGTTAGCGGCATCAGTTGTTTAGGCGTATTGTGCTACGGAGTGTGGGTTCGATTCCCGCCCCAGTCGGAGAAAACTTTTCGTCAAACGAAAAATTCTTTACTGGTCCACTGGTCGTTCTGTGTGTCCGTTGTTTAATGTTTGTTATGTTCAGTCTGTGCAGCCTATGGCTGAAGACGGTGTAAATTGTCCTTAAAAAAAAAAAAAGTATAAATGTTGATCAATGAACAATAATCAATTACGATTTATTACGACATTTGAAACATCGTCTATATTGGCATTTTTTCTGCTAAATAAAGCCATATTTTTCCTCCACACTAAAGCGTCTATTCGGAGAATCCTTCAACGATACTTTAACATGCTCATATTGGAATGAAGCTATTATCTATCAAATTGATGCACGAATGTTCCTCTTACTCATCCAACGGCTTAATACACGCCACATCCCCTGGGTGACCACTTATCCCAACTAATCCACTTTGCTATTAAAAACATAATAATCTCGGAGGATTTCACGCTTCCGAAGTGTACCGCTCTCTTTGACTCATCCTCACCCTTACTATACGCCCGAAATTGATCTCTTCTTGCCATCATTTTCATTCATCTCACAGCAGGAACCACCAAAACTCCGAACTCCCATCCCATTGCCACCACCACCCTTGCCGTCACTTGCCGCTGATAAAAGGAGGAATACCGTAAAAAGGGATATCTTTGATGATGTGAGTAACTTTGATAGTACGGGTCCTATGACTTGCTCAACGAAATAACAAATTTTTTAAGACTTCAATACAGCTGATATGCCCTATATTATCCGTATAATGGCTCTATAAGCCCAAAAAGGTGAATAAACGGGCTAGTGGTTACTTGGGTTCCTATTTGTATATTTTGATGCATAAAATCTAATCCACATATTCTATCAACATCCCCCAAACAATTTCAACCAGTCGTTTTAATGTTTTTCATGAGTTAACATACCGATTTCATGCTATACCGTTATGCTAAGTTATACCGAATCCGTTCATCAACTTTCCATTGTGTGAAAAATTGTAGATCAATTCAAAATAAACCCTTTTGCATTCCTTCAACTGCGATCGATATTTAAGATACAGGTACTTGTTTTAAAAATATATTGTTTTAAACAGAATACAGAAATAAACGAATTATCTTCCAAAAAAAACTATCAAAATTACCCCAGTTTACGGTATTACGCTAAGATTCTGCAAAGATGCTACTGACAGGAGGGCTTCTTTTCGTGAACGGTTTCCAAGAAGCAAAATCTTCACACCATCCGGTAGACCCGGTGGATCCGTGCTTCACCTGACCGCCATGTCCTCACAGTAACCGGAGCCGAGAAAAACGAGAGAAGGCAATTAAAATCAATTTAACGATCCCGTAGAATTAAAATTAATGGACACTGAAGCTCTCTGTCAAGTTTGGTTCGAAAATGGAAGGAAAAAGCAGCTGCGGACACAATAGGTTTTCAATTTGTGTTGTTATTTTCGTTGATTAGTTTTCTACATATATTGATCATTGTTTTCGATTTCGAGCTCTATGATAAATATAAAAGAAATTCAATGTTAAACTTTTAAGCGCTTTAAGGGGATCTGAGCACTTTATGTTTTCAAAAATTTTGTAGCCTTAGAAGGTTCAAAATAGAATCAACGTACTATAATATCGAAACTCATTTTCAACATTGTGTACCACACCTTCATTACCAATTTCTTACAGAAACCTTTTTCATTACGAAGAAAATTTGACATCTGCATGTTGATTTCCGCCCTACTAAACTCCCTCCATGTTTACTGACACATCAGCTAGAGAACGTGTTACCACCAAGCTTCTCCTCGTGATTCACGAACTCCTGTAATGGAAGTTCGAAAACTACTTTATAGAAAAGTTGCATTTTCCCCAGTTGAGGACTTGTCCATGTCGCATTAAGTGCATTTCGTATATGAAAATGCTTGAAACGTGTAACCGTGCTGATTCAATTCCCGGACTGCTTTATAGATAATCACCTGTTTACAATAGATTTCAATAAAAACTTATCCGTTGACGCCACGGGGTCCTTAATGAAACTATAGTTTGAAATAGGATTTGTCTAGAATTTGAGTCAATACGGTGCAACTGAGGTGAAGCTTTTCCCGCAGAGTGTGGATTAGAAAGTTTCGCTCGTTTCATGCTATTCAATCGGGAGAGCTTTGGTTAAATCCCATCTAGCCATCCAACTGCACTTTATTCGTCTTGGCACCACTGGTGAGTAAACACACAATCTCGAGGGGAAAACTTCGACACTGGGAAAGTTGTACAGATTTCACACTCGACTACTCCATTTTCCCAGCTTGATTAAAGCCGCCCCTTGACAGCACTTTCTAATGGCGTACTTGTTGTGATTGTCTCGTTATAATAGAATTTCAGCCGGAAACTTTTTGAGCCCTCGAGACACGATGCTTTCGTCTGTTAGATGAAGATGTTCGGAGAAAGCTTTGCGCAGGAAATCCGTGACTGATTTGAAGATTTAATTACGAACGCAAACTGAAGACGATGGATCCCATTTGCGAGCAATAATTTATTCGATGAGCTCGTTTGAATTGTCTTGTTTGTTAAAAAGTGTAATCACTATCTGTGTGTAAAAGGAAAAACCTGACTGACCTTTTATCCTTCCTAAACCATATGGGTCAATCCTTACCAAGTGGCCACAAAAAAAAGTAAAAACGTGTAATCGGCCATCACCGATTTCAACTAAATTTTGCTCAAATGTTCATTACCTTGAAACATACAAAAAGCCAAATGTTCATGCCAATTGGCCTTGCCCCATGGGACCTCCCGCGTGGTTGTAAAAACACTATTACAAAAAAAAACATGATTTTGCTTACATTCTTCCATTTAAATATATCTTCGAAACTTTTAGATATAGAGTAACATGTAATTCAGCTCTTATTGAGAAAATCATTCGAGGAATTCAGAAAAAATAAGACAGAATCAAAAACATAACATGTCAAACTTAAAATGTGGATTCCTTCGTGCTTTTCAGACATTATCGTTTTTATGTTAAAACGTCATAATTTTTAAGCAATCTTGGATTTCGACGAATAATTTGTCAAATTTGCTATCCGTTGGCTTTTAAGCATTTTGCATGTTTCATGTGAATGAACATTTGACCAACATTCGGTTGAGCAGTTTCCAAAATATCTGAACGGGTTATGTCAACGCGTTGGTTTCCCAAGTATTTTCAAAACCAGTTCACCAATGATCGAAATCGATACAGATTCTTAAAATATAAGATTTTTTTAAATTTGTGAAAATGTGGAGCAAATTTATTTTTTTCTTAGGTTTTCTCCGCTTTATCATTCTTGAGGCAGCTAAAACGACGTTTCGTGGTATATTTCACCTTCTTCAAGGGTTTAGAGGCGGCGTTTTGTTGTGTGTATTGGTGTCTTGTCCGACTTGTGACCGTCTAAAATTGCTAATGGCGTCCCACTACGAGCTTTGCGTATCATTTTTTGTGGCTCTCACTGTGTTCCGAAATGTTTAACTAAGCTTCTAATCTATAGATTAGCTATAGCTTTCGCCAGCACCTACGCTTTTCGATAAAAGCTCTAATCGCCCGCGCACAGTTGCTTTTGCCTTTTCTAATATAAAAAATAGCACGATTTAATAAATTTAGTAGAATATCTATAAGCAATATTTTACAGTGAAACTCCATGAGTCGATATTCCGTGACTCGATATCGACTCATGGACTAAAAACCAAAGTTCATGGCTATTATGATGATCCCTTCAAACAGCTTTCCAAAGCATTCCCGTATTAATCAATAATTCCATGAGTTTCGACTCATGAAGGTTTAACTGTATTAATTAATTTGATGGACGGACCTGCGCAACACTACATAGAACTTAAGCGTCTCACGCCGAGGACCTGTGATCGAATCTTATGCACAAGAAAGTCACTTGTGATCGTGAGGTTATACAGTCGACTCTCTACATCTCGATATCGAAGAAACCATCGAGATAGGGAGAGATCGAGACTCTCTTTCATTCTGCATGGAAATTTAATCCCATTTGTCCATTCGGCTGGGTTGAAGCATCGCTAAGCTCCAACCCAGTCGATATGACAATTAGTGTAAAAAATCTATCGCAAATCTATCTAGAAATACAAAAATATGATGTGTCGTTAGTTTGATGTTGCTTCGCGTTGCATCACGGCATTTCGAAAATTACTTTGACTTGTCTTGGCATGAAGTATCATCGCGCTCCTCACAAAACCCTCGAATGCAAAAATAGCAAACTTCCAAGTTAAGAACAGTAAAACTGATTAGAACACTAATCCGAAAGGCTGATTTTGTTTCAGTTGGGGAAGAAAAAAACGAGAAAGCACCATTCCCACATCATTCCTCAAGTATCTAACGCATGCCTTCCGCATTTTGTTTGCCGACGCAACCTTGGAGCAAATTCCTGGAGTTTTCCTTCCTGTTGACTTGCGTTAGCGTCGTCACCATTTCCGTTCCAATCAACACCACCGACGAAGGAACGACCACAAGATGGCACCGGACGTGCCTACATCGAACCGCAGCAAATTTTCTCGCTCCTTCTCGTCGTCATCGACTGTTGCGCCTTTGGTTGCCATCCCGGGCCGGGGCCCCCCGAAGAAGGAAGGGTAAATATTTTGATGTGATAATAATTTTGTCACATCATTTTGAAATTAATACCCACGGGGATTGGCAAACAGTTTTAGTATGGGGCGGTATTTCTGCTTCTTCCTGTTCGGTTTTTATCGGCACATTGCTACACGCCCACATGTTGACGCTAGAGCTGGCACCAGGGCCGTATTTACGAGGAGGCCGAGGATGGCCCCCAGAAACCACAAATCAGAACTATAAATATTTTCAATTATTTATAAATCAAAAATAAATTGAATGGAATTAAATGATACATACTTATTCAAATCACGGGTTTACGCTAAAAGATTTGGAAAACTCAAGCACGAATAATAAGCCCTAAAACAACATCACAAATGCAAAGTAATCTATCTACGGCTCATGATAAATAAGAATTTAACTTTCAAAAATCACATTGAGATCATTTAAACCAAATGTAACAAATATGTAAAATGTATGTATCCACTTATTAACAGAGAATCAAAACTTTGTCTTAAGAACAAGCTTTTGATCTTCAAACAAATTTTCAGGCCAGCTATGTTGTATGCTGTAATATGGACTAGATGTTGTAATACCAGGAAGAAAGCTCCGCAGAGGATTTAAAATAATATTTGAAAATGATTCTGAAGCTTCCTCCCTGGTATGGCACTAACAGGGGACTGACACGGCTGTCATCCAGCATACATTTCGGCTCTTCCTCACATCGTTTTGGTACTTCGTGTTTTGGTACCCACTTTCTGGTCGGTTTGCCCTAACTTTACTCCTGATTTTCGAGTATACGGCTCATACGCTGCTAGTGCTAGATTCTGGCAATTAAACATATCGCATTGAATCGTTGTTTTTGATGACGCTTTTCATTAGTTCATCATTTTGTTTAATGTTTTACGCATCAGCGAGGTATCATTGATGTCTCCTACCCATAAAAACATATGTTTTGTCCCTCCCAAAATAATCAAAACAAAAACACTGGACGCCATGTTGAATTGATGTTGGGTTGGTAAATATTGGCTCATGCCACCCCCCTGGGCACTAATGAGTTGCATAGAATATCCAATGTTGAAAGATTGAAACAAATGTCAAATAAAAGAATTGATAATTTTAGACAATAATCGTTGCAATCTTCTATTGTCACCATTATTGCGTTATATTTTTAGGTTAAGATTAGTTAAGTAAAGTGTTTTTTTTTCTTTTATAAACAGGTGGAACCAACTGACCTATAAATAGGCTGACCATAAGCCAACCAGATAAAAACGGGACAAATAAAAAACAAAAAACGGGACAATTTTAAAAGACATAGATTATGCGATTGTGCTACTTTTCCCCGAATGGCCCGTTTCTCCGAAGCCATTTCCCCGGATCACGCGTACCCTTGTAAAGCAATGCAGCTCAAAAAAGTGCAATAATAGTCTTTAGCAGGCGAAAAACGCTAAGTAATACCATATTTAGAAATGGACATACAAAAGTGATATTAACTTGAAAGATATAATAGATAAAATATCCGAAAATAATATCTAAAATTTACTCCTGGAATACTATAAGCATATCATATTAAGCTATTATAAGATCTCACCAATATCAGCGAACTATTCCTTAGATCTTTCAACATCAAATTAGAAGTTCCAGGAATAAAATTTTGAAATTATCTTCAGATCTTTTATCTCGATTTGCTTCTGCTCGGGTAGTGAAATAGTGGTGAGTTAGAAAGATCGATAAGCTACCAAAGAAGGAGATATTTGATCATTCTCGACTCAATACATACATAGGGTAACGGTCGTATTTTGGACCCCCTAAGGAAGTGATTTCAGTTTTTTGTCCCTATTAATTAATTGCACTGTTTTTCATTATTTTGGACACACTAATACATTTTGGACCCTCAAAGTATATATTTTGGACCCCCGGCATTTTTTATCGTTTGGCGACAAAGTCCACGACACTGGTTGTATAATATGCTTGCCTATAGTCTGATCAATCGATTGACAATGGAAAACCTAAAAAATTCTACGCTTTTAGTTCAGAAATTTGAAAAAAGTTTTTGTTTACATCTGGAAAATTTCTGACGGCTTCAATTTCTGTGTGTAACGTGTTGTAACGGTTGCATGGATGAACCGATTAAATTAAATTAATTTCAGATAAAATAAACACATTTTCTTTGTACAAATGGTTGATGCAAGTACGGAATAGTCCTATCTTTCCAAATGACATGCGAATTGAGTTGGCCTTTCGATTTAAACTGGGAAATTTGCAGGAAAATGGCCCAGGGGGTCCAAAATATATTGGTTACCCTATTGCCAAAAATACATATTGTTCACCACCTTGAAATGCGAAAGGTTATAACAATTATGAGTGTTAGAACTTTTCTGAGAACTGAGCTATTCGGGGAAACGGGGTTTTCGGGGAACTAGCGTTCTGAGAACTGGCGTTGGGAGAACGACATTCAGGAAACCGCCATTCGAGGGAAAGTAGCAGAACCAGATTATGCAATCCCAAGCTACCTGTCTGTATGATTTAATAAAATCACTTAAGAGCCTTGAAGCGCATTCTTTAATTTCCGAGAAGCAGCGTTTTTTTTTAAGAATTTTCTAAAAAAATCGTTACGCTTTTCAATTTTTCCAATTCAAACTTAAATTTTTCTAATATTTCATTACTTTATTGAAATATCCACTTTTTAAACAGTTAATCCAATAAATTGCGTATCAGAAGTAAACACATAGTTGTTCTTTTTCATTTTAGGTATTATAGAATAATTATCTTATGAAGATCCGTATTTTGGAAATCCACCAAAATTTGGCATAAATATGAGTAAAGAAACGCAAAAATTTAAGCAGAACCATGTACGGATCAAGTTTAACTCTGTCTGAGAAACTAATAATTACTAGGAAAATAGATGAGTAAGACAAAAAACTGTGAAATATTTCTAAAAACTGTTTGTTATGTTGTTATTTTTATTGTTTTACTGGTGTTCAAAATTATGTGCCAATTCTCCATTTCCTAAAATACGGGACAATTCGAGCATTTTCCATAAAACGACGGGACAACCCGTCGAGGGGACGAAAACGGTACTGTCCCGTTAAATACGGTACGTATGGTCAGCCTACCTATAAAAATTCTCAACTGCTACGGCAAATGAAATGTAATGTGCTGTTAACAAAATGTCAATGAAAGCTGTAAATAAATTTTTTACCGAATTAGGAAGATAGTAGACACAGAGCACCTATATCTTGCGCTTTATATCATACAAGCGTATCTGCAGTGGTCGTTTTTTTCTTATCGAGTTTCTCTTTGGATAAGTACGGGACGTTCAATCGATTTTCGGAATATTTTACGATGCAGTATGACGCAGGACCTCACGGCCAAGTAATAAGCTAAAAAGAAAATCGATTAAGAGAAATCGATCACTGCAGTTACGCTCTTATGATACTGAACGCGAGATATGAATGTAATTTTCGCAATGATACTAATAAAGAATTTAAAAAAGGCATTGTATTAAAATGCAGACACGACTAATGAAAGCAATTCTACCACGTAGAAACCCTATTACGGCATCATTCATACTTCTAAGCATGTAATCCATATATATATACGAAGTAAGATTGTACAATCAACAAAAATATGGGTCAAACTTGGAAAACTTGTCTATCATAGCAGGACCTAAAAAAAATTGTTGAATTTAATTCGGAATGTTTGTTAGCTTGAGTCAAGGCATTGAAGATGCGAGCGATCACTGTGAGTGCGATCCTGCAATGATCATAGTACCCACCCTCTGTGAGCGAACTATGCTGCTCGCTCGGACTTCAATGAATGATCAAAGAAGTTCGTTGCCATGATAAACAATGAGCTGGAGTTTTCGCATAACTTAAGGTGAAGATGCATCGAAGCCAAACATCGAATTTTCAAGAGCACAAATCTTAAGAACCAGACAACCGTTCATGCTGAAAATCTAATCGATTGGTCATCACCAACGAGTGACCAGTGAGTAGCATTTTCAGCACAAACGGTTGTCTGGTTCTCTAGAATTGTGCTCTTGAAAATTCGAGGTTTGGCTTCGATGCTTCTTCACGTTAATCGAAGTGTGCTTTTTCAAATTACAAACAGTTGACCTGACATCAGATGCATAAAAAAGAGCGAACGTTCTAAATGTCACGTAAATCCACGCGTTGCTCAAGGGAAGCGAAAGCTGCCACTGCAGGTATTCTAGAAATGGTTTCAATTCTACTGTCTAGCCTGACAAATTTATGAATTTTGTATGCCAATTCTAGGTTCTTCATCCGTAGTTTATAATATCATGAAGCGATGTTGCAGGGGAACAACCAGCAAAAAAAACCGCAGCGTTTCGATAGTACCAGTGAAGCGCCATTGTTCGTCTACATTATCGTTTGATTGGTTTAAAAAAAATCAACTTAACTTGTATCTTCTGTTTCATTCACGAACAACATATTGGTACATTGTCTGCGGTACAAAAGTAATTGTGAGTGTTCACAATGCTATCTTCGAACTTTCTGCAAGATACTGTTTTCTACTAATTGAACATATACACAGTTTAGATTTTGTGATATTATTTGTTGTGATATATGCAGTACAGAGAAAGAAACGTGTGATACGGTTAACGTACGAACTTGGAATGAAACTTTTATTTCTGGTTTGAGTAATGAACATTGGTTAGTGTGATAGTGTGCGTGTGATACATAGTGTGTGTAGTATACAAAATACACTGATCGAAAAAAGGATACTGTCTTTGTTGTAATATAGAATCAGGAATTCAACACTCCTCCTCAACTTAGACGGTATCAGCCATCAACTTAACGCCGATTGCACTTCGATGTCTCTCTAGTTTGACTCGCTCAAGGGGCTTCGTCATTATATCCGCTTGCATTTCAGATGTTGGAATATACTTCAAATCGATGACCTCTCGTTGCTTCAGATCCTTGGCGAATGCATGTTTAGTATCTATATGTTTCGATCGTTTACCAATACGGTCCGATTCAACCAGCCTAATACAGGACTGATTGTCTTCCCAAACTGGTATCGGTGTAAGCTGTTTCTCGTTGACGTCACTCGATAGCTTCAAGTGCCACAGAAGTTCTTGGCAACCCTCCGCTAAAGCAATAAACTCCGCCTCTGTAGACGATAGCGCGACGCACGACTGCTTACGTGTTCCCCAGCTTACCAGTCCACCACCGTATTTTATAAGAAAGCCGGAATTTGACTTCCTGTCTCCTTCGACGCTGGCCCAGTCGGCGTCAACGAAACATTCGAGGCCTCCGGTTCCAGAGCCAAGGTGCAACCTCAAGTCCTTGGTCCCCTTGAGGTATCGTAAAACGCGTTTGGCTTCTGTCCAATCCCGGTTGGTTGGCGTTGTTACTTTGCGTCCCAGCAGTGAAGTGCTGACACAGATGTCCGGACGGGTATTGACGGCGACGTATAACAAACTACCAACCAAGCTGCAATAGGAAGCGTTGTTGGGAAGCTCCTCCTCCTCCTTTTGTTTAACGTACGCCGGATCAATGGGAATAGCTGAAGTTTTCGCATCTTCGTGTCCGAATCTCGTGACGATCTTCTCGATGTAGTTCTTCTGGTTGAGAGTATAGTGATCTCCGATTTTCTCCACATGAATACCGAGGAATTGTCGCAGTTGTCCAAGGCTCGATAGTTTGAAATGCTTCTGTAATACTCCGCAAATTTCTTCAAACTCACGTTCTGAATGGCAGAAGACGACAATATCGTTAACGTAAATTAGAATGAATGACGATTTGCCATCTCGATTACGTACATAGAGGCAAGGGTCTGCGTCGGCCGCGCGGAACTTCATCTGCTGGAGTACGCTGTCAATTTTCTTATTCCAGACCCGCGCCGACTGTTTGAGGCCATATATGCTGCGCTTCAGGTGGCACACCAATCCATTATCCTCAGAAAAACCCGGTGGCTGCTTCATATATATGTCCTCTTTCAGCTCGGCATACAAATACGCTGTTTTTATGTCTAGATGTTTAACCAGCATACCTTCTCTACTTGCGATTGTCAGCATTGTACGCAGGGTTGACTGTCTGACAACGGGGGCGAACACCTCGTCAAAATCACTACCATATTGTTGCGAAAACCCCTGCGCAACAAGCCTCGCTTTATACCGGACGGTTTGTCCGGATTCATTTTCCTTTTTCTTGAAGGTCCACCTGCATCCGATAGCCTTTTTACCCGGAGGAAGCTGAACTAAATCCCACGTTCGGTGCTCGGTCAGGGAATCCAACTCCTCCTTCATCGCTGCTTGCCACTTAGACTTCTCGGAACTATTGATCGCCTCGTTATAGCTTCTCGGTTCGCCGATGTTGTGCGCTACAGCACCGGATGTGTTACCATACCTTTCCGGTGGCATACCTCTAGTCGAACGCTCGAAACGTCTTGTTGGTTGTCCGACTTCGACACCCAACAGTGGCTCATCGTCGCTGAATCCGTGGAAACTGTCATCTGATTCTTCCATACTATCGGCATCACGATCGTCATCTTCGTCGACTGTAGGTGGTACTGATGTTGGGCGATTTCCAGGCTTGAGCTCGAACTCGACGATGTCACTCTGCTCGTTACCGGATGCAACCTCTGGATCACGGATTGCAGGCGATCCTTCCATGAATGTGGCATCGCGACTTACGATAATCTTCCTTGTTGCTCGGTCGAGAAATCTGTAGGCTTTGTGTTCTGGGGAGTAGCCCACGAACGTAAGCTTCCGGGAAGTTTCACTCAGCTTTTTGCGTTTTTGCTTAGGAACGTAGACCCACGCACTGCTGCCGAAGATTCTGAGATGGCTCACGTCCGGCTTCCTTTTGAACCACAGTTCGTATGGGGTAGCTTCCACAGGTTTCGACGGTAGGATATTCTGCAAGTACACCGCTGTACATAAAGCTTCTGCCCAGTAGCACTGTGGCAACCCAGCATCGAAAAGCAGACATCTTACCATCTCAATTAGATATCGGTTGCGACGCTCTGCTACCCCATTTTGTTGCGGGCTGTATCCTGCTGTAAATTGTGGGGTAATCCCCTCTTGTTTGTAGAACTGTCGCAGTCTCTTGCTGGAGTATTCCCCTCCTTGGTCCGAACGCACAATTCTCGGTTTGCGCCCGAAATGATTTTTCGCATAGGCTACGTATTCCTCAATTTTCTCGGGAACTTCTGATTTTTCCTTAAGCAGGTATACCGTGCAATGGCGAGAGAAATCGTCTATCACCGTCATGAAGAATCGATACCCGCTTACCGATGGGACTTCTACCGGGCCACATACGTCCGTGTGGACGATATCCAACGGTGCCGCGGTTTTCGTTTTGGACTCTTTAGGAAATGGAAGACGTGTACTCTTACCTTTAAAGCAACATTCGCACGGTTCATCAACGTCGCACTCGGAGACTTTCAATCCAGATACCAGTCCGCGCTTCTCCAGAAATCTGATAGCATTCGGCTCCCGATGGCCAAACCGCTTATGCCAGACATGCTTACAATTCACGTTATGCTGGCTCTTCGCTACGGAAACAGTCTCGTCGGGTAGCTTCAACTGATACAATCCTTGCTTTAGACTGGCCACTGCAACTGTCACGTCGTCTCGTTTGATTTGGCAACCACTGGCACTGAAGATCACTGTCGCTTGCTTTTGTGTTAGTGCCGATACCGAAATCAAATTCATCGCTAGAGTCGGAGTGTACAGTGCTGAGCTGAGTCGCATTTTTCTCCGCTCACCTTCTTCATTGCAGCACTCGATTTCTCCAGGACCTTCGCCTTCCACTTTAGCCACTTTTCCGTCCGCCAACTTAACGTACTGAACATCACTACGGTGCAATTCGACGAAAAAATTTCGATCCGCGACGGTGTGGCTCGAAGCACCAGAGTCAACAATCCAGCACTTGTTTACACTGTCGTTCACGGTCGCACAGGCCACGAAGGCGAACGAAACACTGTCTTCTTTCTTCTTCGTGGGCTTCTGTTGGGGATTACTTCGTTTTTCTGATTCACGAATGAGCTGCCGGCAAAACTGTTGTTTATGCCCCGGCTGTTTGCAGAAATGACAGATGATTTGCTTCTTCTTTCTATATCCTTCTTTCACTTTTAGCACTGAATCCGTTACTGCGCTTTGACGTTTAGCAGCTTCGTCCAAAAGCTTTCGCTTTACCAGCTCCAACGTTAAATCGGCCTCGGCCCGACTCTCGAGTGCAGTTGTCAAGGCGTCAAAAGAGTTTGGCAGACTTCGCAAGATCATTGCGACGGCGAGATTTTCTGCCAGCTCTTGCCCGGCGTTAGCAAGCCGCGAAAACAACTCCTCCATGGCAAACAAATGTTCCTCCATACTTTCCCCCTCCGAATAGCGTTTATCGCAAATGCGTTTCAGAAGGGAAACTTTCGAGGTTAGGCTGGTTTTTTCGTGATGGTTTTTCAGTGCGAGCCATGTGTCTCTTGCGGTTCTTACGGCACGAATCAGACTATGCTGATTATCGTCAATCAGGAGCCCGATGGTTGCCCTCGCCTTAGCGTCCCCAGCGTCCCAGGTAGCGTCTACTTCACCTTCCGGCTTGACTCCTGGCTCTACATAGCGCCAGAGCTCCTCGCGGATCAATAGCAGCTCAACTTTAAAACGCCAGCTGGGATAGTTACTATTGTTCAATTTCTGGATGCTGAAGCGGGATCCATCCATGATTTATACGGTAACGGCTTTCACGGCGAATCAACCAAACTCGCGACGAACCGCGACGGAACAATAGATTTTCAACAGAAATGGTATTTCGACAAAATGGCGTCACTTTTACTTTTCTCCGCGTACAGGCCCATAACCTGTTGTGATATATGCAGTACAGAGAAAGAAACGTGTGATACGGTTAACGTACGAACTTGGAATGAAACTTTTATTTCTGGTTTGAGTAATGAACATTGGTTAGTGTGATAGTGTGCGTGTGATACATAGTGTGTGTAGTATACAAAATACACTGATCGAAAAAAGGATACTGTCTTTGTTGTAATATAGAATCAGGAATTCAACATTATTTTCTTAGCATTATAGTGGTCTTATCCCATGGACATCAAGAAGAAGGATAATTTATATAAAAGGGAATATACGAAGGCTTACTTTACCATAGAATTTTGGAATCGATCCGCTCCTTGTTCTGCTCACGTAGTAAATTGACATATCAGTATTAACTCTTCAGCCGTAGGCACAGTCTAGATCGGAAACCTTTTTGATTTAGGATCAATCAGGGAAATGAATCGTTGATACCCGTTTCTCACCACTTTCGAAAATTACCCTGTTCCGTTTTAGGGAGATTCAATATTACCAAAATATTTCCAATTAAAACGAAGTAATATCGGGAAGATGAACAATAAATTGAAGGGACGGGCTGCATTATTTTATTCCAAAATATAATGACCATTTGATGCTTTCAAATTATCCAAAAAGTAGCAAATTGCCAATAAGATCAGTTGATTTTTTATTGATGAGCGACGACGATCACATGCGGCTCTGAAGATGAACGTCAAAGTTCACTGATCGGTGTTGCTCACGGTCTACCTCTGTAATGAGCATCAAGATAGCCTGAAATCGTCCGATTTTTGATCATGAGCTGAACTTTTTCTATACCTAAGCTGCTTGACAACCATGCTGATTGTCACTTGATTCGACATTTTTGTCAATCTAGCAATCATTGTAGTTGACATAACAATCATCAAATTGACTACCTTGTATATTGAGAGTGTTTTTCGATAACCCAAGCGTGAAAAAATAACTTACGGCTGCTCGATGATGGAGAATCAATTTGGTGATCTCGTTTCATGCTTGCTTTTACATAATTGTATACTATTATGGAGCAAATTTTGTCGCAACAACGGTAGGAACGTTACCTATATGTATTTATTCAACATAATAAGTGTTTCATCACTATAAGTGGAGGCATATACCCTTATTCATCAATAGTGTTAGAACCACTTACATTTCCTTTTACATCATTTTCGTTAAATTCATTTAATTGATTAGACACTAAACATGTTGACTTACTATAGATTTACATTTTCTGACTAAGACAGATAGCTGACTTATGATCTGAGGTTGTATGAACCACATCACTTACCAAGGTGAATCCAGCTTTTGAATCTCTTTCCAGGCATAACATGGCAGTGTCCTGTCTCTAATAGTTTTTGGGAGAACTCCTGGGTGTTTTTATCAGACCTAGTGGGGAATGGATTCCGAAACGAAGGCCCCTACCGACATTTGAGAGTGAATCCACTACCCGGGCTCATCAAGCTTACAGACAAAACCCTGAAGGACTGCAAGGCGATCATTGGCGAGGCTCATTTGAAAGAGTCAAACCCTATTCTTCGACGGATTAAAGGACTTCCGAAGATTCACAAGCCGGGAAAAGAAATGTGAGAAATCATTTCGGCCGTTGGATCCCCCACTCATAAACTGGCGAAATGGTTAGTCAAGGAATCCCAGAGTATGCCGAATCCATTCCCCACAAGGTTAGTTAAAAACACCCAGGACTATTAGAGACAAGACACATCGAGGATAACGAGATGATGGTTTCTATCGACATAGCGGCTCTTTTTCCCAGCGTTCCAGTAGAGAATTCCCTAAATTTTCTCAAGGACTGGTTATTACCCCAAAGGACGGATGCAGCATGTAAAGGAAAGGTCAGGACATACATGAGGATGGCAAGATTGTGCATGGACGAGAACTACTCATGGTGAATTTTGAGGAGAATTTAAAGAAACAAGAAGTATTACCGGATAAATGGTGGAGAAACGTCGACGACATTTTCAGCGTGATCAGGCGGAACGATCTAGCTAGAATTTTGGATATAATCAACAGCGTACACTTCCATCCCACTCCTCCTCGTGGGTGAATTCGATTAGGATATTAATCGAATTCACCCACGAGGAGGAGTGAGATGGAAAACTACCGTTTTTGGATCTACTTGTCACCAGGGAAGAAAGTTCATCTTACAACTGCGAAATCTATAGGAAGCCTATAAACACCCAGCGAGTCATGCCCTACACATCGAATCATTCGTTCCAGCATAAGATGGCAGCATTTCACGACATGATCCACAGTATGCAAACTCTACCTCTCAGCGAAGACGGAAAGACCAAGGAACTGGAATATATCTACGAGACGGCAAGAATAAACGGGTACAAGGAAAGGACGATAAAAGCCATCATCGACAAAAATAGAAAGACAGCAAATTCGGAGTGCTTTGACGACACTAACCCCTATCACCGAACCCATGAAGAGAGTCTCCATCCCATACGACATACAAATCAGCAAACAGCTCCACCCAAAACTAAGGAATTTCGGAAACGATTTGATGTTTTCCAGCAGAGACAACCAACTTAAGATTTCGTTAGGCTCTACCAAGGATCCGGTAAACACACTAAACAAGGCTGGTGTTTACAAAATTAACTGTCCTCACTGCAACAGGGTATACATTGGTCAAACAAAGCGGTCTCTCGAGGTTAAATTCAAGGAACACTCAGCGGAAATAGGAAAAGTTCAGAAGGTGATAGACAAGGGGATGACTTACGATTTGGAAACTAAGGTAGCAGAATATGTCTTTTCAGAGGGTCATACAATTACGACGCCCGATATCAAAACTTTGTGAAATGTTTCTTCTTCTTGGAAATTGGATGTAGCCGAGAGTTTGGAAATTTGTAAACAGGTTCCAAGGCAAACAGAGACCAAGGCAACAGCAATACATGGCTTTTCAACCTGATACCTTCTAATCGTTCCCGTGATGGACCTTACAGCTCTTAAATTTTCTTCAAAAGAAAGATGGGATGTACCTAAAAGCTTTTAAATTTGAAGATTCTTGCAAAAAAAGATTAAGGAATTATGACTATAAATATATAATGTGTGCTTACGATGGTTTTCTTCAAGTCAAAGCTAGTAAATACACGACACTAAAGACGGCCTTACAGTTGAGGTCGAAATACGCATATCTGTTACAGGATACAAACTAGTGGAATTAAATGGTATAGTACTAAATTCGGTTTTTCACCAACTCATAGGTATTCCACTAAACAGCTCGAAGATTTATTATGATCAAAATAACATTTTCCATAAGTTTGCAGAATAGCGCAGCCACAAATTTTCTCAAACAAAAAAATATTGAGTCAAAATTTAAAATTTTTCCCAGATGATATAAAACTTAATTACGAATAACTTCTCTGGAGACATCATACGCCTAAAATCGATGAGAACATCCTGTTAAATTGTCGATTCGGACCATTGTACACTGTGATTTTTTCTACAAACTACATATCTTCAATTTCAACATTTTTTTGTCAAATTGAGTGACAACTTCGTTAATTTAAAAAACCGCGTTGCAGTAACAAAATATGATTGTTATTTGAATAAAATAGAAGAGTTGCACGCAACAAACAGTTTTATTGATTCAACCTTGCGAAATCTATGAGCGTATAAAAGTATTCTAAAGTAAAAGTATAATTTTTTGTTAAAATAAATAAATAAATAAAAGGTTAGGACTGTTTAAAACTGACTTCTAATTATTAAAATCTTATCCAGAATATTCACCAAAAAAGTTACAAAGGAAGTTAACTTTCAGTTCATTTCATAGACCCCTCAGCCCCCGGGAAAATCCGGCCCTGGCTAGCACGCATATTCGCTCTTGCTCGACTCACACTGGTCACATGTGGCTCGTGAAGATTGATAATGATGATGCGAATATGATGACCATTTATTGGCATCATTCCCATAAGGGAGGGCTTGAATTGCCACGGCGGGGTTGGCATAGGGAAGGCGCACTTCCGGAGAATATTGTGATCGGAAGAATTCATCGACTTGAGGTATAGAAGTATAGCCTTCCCCTTAACAATGCGTTCTTGAGGTGTACAGAAAGTTTAGTTGGAGTGCTATGAATTCCACCACATTCTAATGAATGAAATATAACGTTTTCAGGCATTATCTCAATTTCATGCTCATGATCCTCAGGTCCTACCATGTGGATCAATTTGAAGATGAATGATTTCAATATTCCAATTCTGATCTGTCTTCTTAAGTTAGTTGATCCCGATTTTATTCAATGAAAATGATTGAGTTTTTTATATAATTCTCCAGTATATCATCTGAATTTATTCTATGTTCGGAAATCACCTGTCGACGGCGGCTGCTTTACTCGCTGTGACTGGTAAAGTTTTTTTCTCCGAAATAGCTCAGGAGAGCAGGTGGTTAATTTAGACTGAAATTACATATCAATCAATTTCGCGGAATGTTTTCGTAGCTTGACTCGTGGTGGATGTGATCGATCTGAAATTACATGCCAATTTAAAAAATGATTGTCGTCATTATGCTGTCTAAATTTCTTCTTGCGTATTCATGAAAAACCTGTACCATTTTTTTTTCTTTTGGTGGGTTCTATTTTCTTAGGCTGCTGATAGAATACAGTGTCAAGTTACATCAGTCAACAACCTTAGCTGTAATTGCATGGAGTGTAGAAGATATTAAGTTCTCTGTACAGTGTACCTTCGGGGCCTTTCCTTAGCCGTGTGGTTAGAGTCCGCGGCTACAAAGCAAAGCCATGCTGAAATTGTCTGGGTTCGATTCCCGGTCTGTCCAAGATCTTTTCGTAATAATTTACTTGACTTCCCCGACTATGCTCACGATATACGAATGCGAAAATGGCAACTTTCGCAAAGAAATCTGTCAGACAATAATTGTGGTAGTGCTCATTAAACAAGCTTAGGAACTGGTTTTGTCTCAGCCGGCTTCCCCGCCAAGAAGAATAAGAAAAAGAAGAAGTGAACACTTAAAGCGTACAAAGTAGCCCTTTTTTTGTCTTGAATGATATTTTGGCTATTCATGTTTTTTTTTTATTTCTCGGTGGATTTACCTCATATTTTACACATTTGTCGCGTACATATACAACTGAGAAATAGGGCAAACGGTCCCTTAGTGGAGGTAGCTCCAATAGTGGAGGTAGTGTGTTTTGGCATGTTTCGCGCTAATAAATGATTATGTGATTTTTTCTATTATGCGCGATGCGATAATGATGCAAGTAATCGAATAATATTTGTAAAATTGAACCGTAAAACTATTGAAAACAATTATTTTGCTTAAAATTTTTGCTCATTTGCACCTATAGTGGTGCATCAGTACCCATAGTGGAGGGTCCCATAAGAAATCAATGGATTGCGCCACTAAAGGAACCATTCTTAAAACATACCTCCACTAAAGGAACAGTGTTCCTATTATTGGTGCAAGGCTTTTTGCAAGGAAATTTCAAATGAATCGTGATTTTTATACATTTGAATGATAGAAGGATTTGAGAACTATCGAATGATACGTTAAAATCATATATTTCATGATTTTATCACCATGTTTTAGCAGTATTCCCTTAGGTGCACCAGTAATGGTACACTTGCCCTATACAAGAATTATCCAAATCTATTTTTAATTCCTTAAGTTACAAATCCTCAAAGTTGAAGAATACTGAAATAATGTCAAAAAAGCCCCGTTTGACGGTAAATGTAAAGTGTCCAATCTTGTAATTTTATGAAACTCGACAAAACTTTCTGCTGCAACCCGTACTATAGTACTATAAGCGTGTTAAAGTCTCCAGGATGAAAATAATTTACGATTTTTTTTTTGCGATGTCTCATCTCCCATTTGTAAAAAAAAATCATCGCGTTGTGTACGCCTATCAGCGCCGATTGACTCGCAAAATAAATGAAGATTTTCCCATCGATGTGTTGTTTGTGACTGACTAAGTGACTCGACTACGAACGGAATATGTATGTGTTCATAATGCAAAAGCATAACAGTATTACTCTATGAATAGCACGCAGTGTTTCCACTCAAAACCACATTAATTTTCAAGGAAAAAATGTAAACCAGCGAAACATCAGGCTCCGTAGGTTGTAGCTCTAGGGCTATTAAAAATTTAAAAAAAAAAAAGTTGGGATTATAGAACTGCAAACATCTACAAAAATCCCAAACAAAATTTGCTCAAAAGGCATTTGTTTCTTCAGCAACGTCCTTCATTATGATTTGAGAAATGAGTTTTCACTATGGGATGATTAGTTTGTACTTACATTACAGTGCTAACGTGTTTGGATTTGTCTTCCAAACTTTCTCCATTGTAATTTCCATATAAACCTACATCGTTTTTGGCCACCTTTAAATCGCCAAGCTGAAAATTTCATAGAAGGCTATTTTTATTATAAGGGTACAAATATGTAAAAACAATATACAAAAGATATAAGAGATTGAATTTTCAAACTTTTTTTTTAATTTTGAATCGCCCTATTGTAGCTGTGGTCTTGCACACGCCGTCGACGACGAGTCCTGTCGGTCGACACCGTACGACGTAAGCCATTCGCTCGGTTTCTACGTGTCTCAAGCCGAATCAGCTTCAGGGAAAACGAAATTATGACTCTCGTCAAGAGGGCTGAAGAGGCAATGATGTTTTCCCGCATTTCTTCTAGCGATTTCAATTGAAATGAAGCAGGGTGTTTCCGTTTTCAAAAGGTGCAAGATCTCCGGCAAGATGAATGGCCTTTAGGATTCGTTCTGAGCTTGATGGCTTAGGGAAATATTGACCCCGTGTTGACAGATTTACAATCCCGTGCAAAAGTTTGGGTTCACCCCCTCAAAATCATACAAAAGTGTTTTGGCCATATCTATGTGATTATACGTCTTACTGAAAATTCACGTTTTCACTCTCATTATCTTTGAGGATTTATAATCCGAAGACGGCGGGCTGAATTACTAGACCAGTGAGGAATATTTTTCTGCGAGAATTTTTCCCGACCTTCTGGACATATGTTTTGGTGGGTTTCCAACTATTACCTACCAACTTAATAGTTTCTTACGGAAAACCTGGATCATGAGTGATATCACAAATGTTTTTGTGGGCTGAGGGCTCACTGATTTAGATTTAGCGATCAAAACTTGGCAAAAGTTTGGAAAGATCATTAAATTCTAGCTTGAACAAATATTTAATTATAATTTAAGCTAATTAGGTGATCGCATGAATCTTTCTATGGTTAGTTATCATTCGAAATAAACACACTTCTACGTTTTTACTTCAAATTCATTATCTTGGAAATACAAGAAAGAGAAAACAATTTTATTCCCATTTGCTTAAAACCAACTCGCATTTTTGTTGACCATGATGATGATGGTTCACCAATTATATATGATGAAACAAGTTGTGTGCCGGCTTTATGCAATTAAATCGATTCGCATGTTTAACCACATAAAAAATTTATAAATAAGTAGATTCATCACAAATTGTTTAATAAGTAAAGTCGAAATGTTAGAATTTTTTATCCGGGGAAACACTGGTATGATTTTTTGTTATTCAAATATATTTATTTTGTATTTCAAATGTATTTCAAATATATCTAATATTTTTCAAACAAGTAATAATCTACAAAAAACTTCATTACAAAATGGATTTTACATTTTGAAAGTCAGAAACGCGTTTAAGAATATTTTGATCAAAATTTCAATTTTGCTGATTTTTTTTTGTAACTTTCATCACCAAAATGAAGAGTATTCGTTTATTTTTAGAACATCGTTCCAAACTAAATTGATTGTCTCTAATACGGATATAAAGGTGAAATTTGTGCAACTCGTGTATTATTTTAGTACCGTAAAATCGGGTGTAATTGATCAGAAGGGTGAAATTGATCATCGTATCACACGATTTTATTTATTCGTAATGGAGCACAAATATCAATGTAAGCTGCAGTAAATGAACGTTGTTTGTCGTAACTATTGTCGAATTGTATGTTGTGAAGTTTTTTTGCGAAGAATGTTTATTACTATGAAAATAACGTAAAATTTCAAAATCATGCACGGTGCAGTATTGACAAACACCTATGAACTTTTATTCATAAGCAAGCATTTGAACATGGTATAAACCTGAAAGTTTGTGAGGATGCTTGAGATATACACAGTTCGAACGAAACGTGTAAATTTCTGAGACATATAATGCACATAATTGGAGCGTGGAATATCATGGATATTTACATGATATGTCAAGTAAACTTCAATTATATGTCATGTAATCTAGCAGGATTCTGAGTGATTACATGACATATAACACATTTTTACATGATTTCAAACTGAAATTTACATGAGGTCATGTTTACATCGCATATACGAAGTTTACATGACGTGTAATCGTCATTATTTTTAACTGTGTATCCCCAAACCAGATTTCATCACCAAAACTCGTACCAATTAGCTCATATGGTTGAAATAATTGAATTTCTGTTAGATATCATTGAATTCCTTTGGAAATTGCATACATTTAGGCGTTTTTCGCGTAATTCTTGAAATTTAACTATTCGTTATTTATATAAATATTGCATTGTTGAGAATTTTACAAGCATATTCGAATTCAGGGAGCTCAAATTTATAATATAGAGTTGTTTTGGAAACTAACAATAATGGCATTGACAAGTGATCAATTTCACCCCGAAATATGAGATCCTCTGATTTTTTATTTTAGAGATATTTGTTAACACTAAAATGACATTCGTTAGAAAATTTCGGTACATAAGTCGAAGAGGCTCACCTTCGTACTTGTTTTCTTGCATTTATTTGTTTGGCATTGTTAACATTATAGAACACAGACTTGAAAAACCGTGAAAAATGGTCAATTTCACCCGAAATTACGGTACTAGATTCTTTGCAAGCAATTATTTAGAGAAATTCTACACTTTAGGCAAAACGAGCACTTTACAATGAAGAACTTATAACATTTCGCATTTTCGAAAAATAAGGGACAGCCTAGTGTCCACTTTGTCCCGCTAGCTTGATGGTGACTACCAAATGTAAGCTTTTTTTAAACCTTATTTTGGAAACAAAATATTTTTTTCCAAATTATGCAATAACACGCAGAAGAATTTCTGTATGTTAAGATTACAATCCTGTCAATTACTTTTACTTACGCACAAATAGTTGTTTCGAAATAAAATTAACTTACGCCAACACTAACGTCAAATCTAATACACACACTTCTTTGATTGAGCTATCCACTGGTACTTATAACAATTATAATTTTGATAATTATCACTATTCGGAAACATTCACCTCCCTAGACTTCAAGTCATGCTCACAAATCTACTTATTTCTAACTTGCAAGGAATAGTGTATGTGCTAAGATGACCACCTCTCACGCAGGAGACCACATATCAAGTTTGTCGACTCGCCCTTTGTTTTCATTTTTGCAATGTTTTTTTTAGACCGATAAAGCAGCACCGATTCTTCTGTTGATAAAGCAGAACAAAATGCTGAGTAAACATTGAAAAATATTGTAAACTCAATAAAATTCACTTTGAGTCAACTAAAATATAGTTAAATTTAGACGTTTGACGTTTGTAAATTCAATCAAAAATATAGTTGTCAACAACTATATGGTATAGTTATGTTTAACAATATAGTGTCAATTCAACTATATTTTTAGTTGTCTCCAAATTAACCTTAAAATATAGTTAAATTGACCGGAAAAATGATTACGAACACTATATTTTGTTCTCCGTGAACTCCGACCAGAACCACATAACAAAATTATAACACATTCCTATCAGCAGCTGTTAAAAATAACAGAAGTTGATAAAATTTCATAATCAATATGGCTTTGCTCTCAACTTGATATATATTTAGTAACACATTTATAACAACATTCGTTATATTTTTGACATCGCTTTTATAAGTTTGTTGCAAATAACATCCGAAGTCATAAACAGTAACATAGTTTGCAATAATTTTGTTATCTTGTTACATCCTTGCAACACATTATGTAATAATTTTGATATAATTGTAACAGGGTTTGTTAAATTTTAGTTTAATTTGGTGCAAATTTTGTTAGATTTTTTGTTATTTGAACTACTAACGGTACATGTTTTATAACAAGGGGTGATATCAAAAAATCATATCATGGGACCACATTCTGTTAATATCTTGTTTCTTCCGTCTGGTCGGGATGTTTAACAAATGCTTAAGAACTCTAAAAAGCGTACTGCACATAAAAACAGTACAATATTCATATCTTACAGCCAAAATAGGCAAACTCCTTAGGGTGTCCCTACTGCCCCGTGTCCCCCTATATGTTACTGATAAGATCAAATAACCATTTCAATTCACTTTTAACAGCTGCTGATGATGTTGTTCATAGAGGTTGAGCTGATGGCTATATATTCCAATCAACGATTACAGAAAAGGTGATAGAAAACTTTACTTATTATACATATGCTTTTCACGATTTCAAATATTTTGTCGTTTAACATCACTATGTAATGTTTTCATCTCTGACTCAAAGTCTCAATTCACTTCTTTAAAACATAGAGCTTTCCATCATTTTCTAGTTCCCGAAAACAATATATTTTTTTCATTATTAGTCAAATAATTAACAAATAAATAGCGAAATACATCAAGTATTCATCTCAAACCAAGCGAAATAACTTTCTCTCCCACGACGGATATTTTTGACCCCATTCAAAATCTTTCTAATCTCATTTAGATCTTACTAATGATATATGACTAATCTGTGTACATTCCGGGCCCAGATTTGCCCAATCTCCTTTCCTTGACTTTCCTGGACATAGGGACTATAGAGTATCATCGTACTTGCCACACGATATACGAATGCATAAATGGCAGCTTTGGCAAAGAAAGGTAACAGTTATTAACTGTGGAAGTACTCATAAGAACTCTGAGAAACAGGCTCTGTCCCAGTGGGGACGTAATGCCAAGAAGAAGAAAGGTGCGGCTTTTTTCAAATGTTCTCAAAACCAAACATTCGTGTGCTCTTATGAATCTAAATCACATAAACAAAAACAAATAAACTTTAGCTAAAAATAATCACATTTAGATGTGGCGCAATCGACTTAAAGGTGAATTTTCAAGTTATAAAAAATGGCCTTCAGTGAAGTCACTATAATTTAGTTATTTTACAACCAATTTTGAAACTTTTGGCACCATTATCTTTAAAATTAAATTTATAAAAACTCTGTACAACATTGAATTTGTCTAAAATCGAAACTAGTCTTAAATTAAAAAAAAAAAGAGTTTTCTCCAAATGTTTCTTCATTTTACTAAAAAAAATAGTTTTTGTTCTACTAAACCGATTCCAAATCATGTTTTTGAAGTAAATTTAGTTGTTTTCAAACTATTCATACCACACATTTTTCTAACAAAATGGGTTTGACTAAGTTAGTCAACAAAAAATACCCAAAAACATGATTTTAAATTAAAAAATCTAATTTCTTTAGATTATTTACGTTATTTTGACGAAAATTGCATTTTTTTCATAAAACTTAAATTAAATATTCGTCGAGTCTAGTACACGACACTGAAGACGGCCTTGCGTACGCGTATCTATCAAAGGATACAAACTCTAGTGGAATTAAATTGTATAGTACTAAATTCGGTTTTTTCGTCTACTTAAATTAAATATTTTGTTTTTATTATGAGTTGAATAGTGCATAAAGTTTTTACATCTGAGCAAACATAATTTGGTTTGAAAATTATTTGAAAATTGTTGCAAAGTCCTTTTCAAAGGTTTAACAATTGAGAAATGATTTGACTGAGAAAAAAATAAAAAAATGGTATTTTCTGTTATAAAATCATTATTGTGTGCAGTTTTTGTTTGATAACTTGATTTAACGATTTCAATTAATGATTTGATTTTTTTAATTATGATTTCCATGAGCTGTCCGGAATTTGGAACCAAGTGTGTGAGGCAAAAGTAAGAAAGCGTCATGAAATGTCTACACATTTCTATTTATTGCGCTTCTCGAGAATTTTTAGCATTTCGATCACTTCCTCTATACTTCGTGTGTTACGCGCCACGATCTGGTACTAGTTGGGCACTTTGCGAATCTTTTCTCAAAACCGCAGACCACCAAATAAGTTGCGCGCCGATCGGTTATGCGCCGAGTTGTGGGTCATTAAAACGATTTAAATCGCTTACAAGTTGAAAACAAGAAGGTACGAACAATTTTATTCCATACGTTTTTTATCGATTAAACAATTATGCTCACTCTCCAGTTTAGGACTCGAGCCCTAAAAGTGATTCACTTCCTCGGCGAGATATTTTGACACTTCTTTATTTACTTTTGGCTGGCGCACAACTCGGCGCTTGGGCCACCGGCGCGCAACTTGTTGGACAGTCTGCGGATTTAAGTGTTGCGGAATCAAAATCTTCAACCACCTTTCGAAAGTTAAGTGTTTTGAAGGCTCGATTACGCGGAGGAATTACAGAATGATTTATTCTATATGTTTTTTATGAGTTATACTCCACTGAAGTCTTAAGTGTCCGTAATATGAATCAAAACGGTAAAAGGTTTGGAATTGGTTGAGTATTCATGATTTTTTCCTCAAATAAAGATGAAATTTTTAGTAAAATAAGGAAAAAATTGGAGTTAACTACTTTTAACTAGTTTTGATTTTAGACAAATTTGGTGTTCTTCAAAGTTTTCATAAATTAAATTTAGAAAAGAATGATGCTAAAAGTTTAAAAAATTGGTTGAAAAATATCAAAGTTTGTTATTAAGTTAAGTTATGTATATTTCACTAACGGGCCTTCTTTAGTCGAGTGGTTAGAATCTGCGGCTTCAAAGCAACGCCATGCTGAAGGTGTCTGGATTCAATGCCCGGTCGGTCCAGGATCTTTTCGTAATGGAAATTTCCTTGACTACCCTGGGCATAAAGTATAATCGTACCTACCACACGATATACGAATGCGAAAAATGGTAAGATTGGCAAAGAAAGCTCTCAGTTAATAACTGTGGAAGTGCTCATAAGATCAATAAGCTAAGAAGTTATCTCAATTATTCGTAGTTATAAATAGTGCTCAGATACGCATAATCAATAATTTTAAGTAAAATATTCAATTTTTCAACTGGCAGAAAAGTGGCAAAGACACGCGAAGACACGGATGAGTCCACCTGGAAAACATAGTAGAGATGTTGGTCTTTCTAATGCATGTAATTTTGTTTGCAACTTTTAGAGATATTTTAGTGTAAAAACGTGAATTTTCCACAATAAAATGCTTATAGCAAAAATGAAAATATTGTCTTGGTATGTTCAGAAAAGTTTTGTATTTTGAAAATATATACATAGTCCTAGAACATTGTAAGCCATTACAATCACTGCGAAAAAATTCAAGTGAGTATTTGTACTTTTGAAATGGTTTTTATATGAAAATCGCTATAAATCCTTTATTTGAATAGATAGAGTTAAAATGTCTTCGTCAACTTTTCTTCATTTTACAATTCCAACAACTTTGTCGAAGACACCAATTGCTTTTAACGACAAACAGAGAAAAAATGTTTTATGTCATTTATGAGAAAATTAATAAAAAAAATTGTGAATGTCAAAAGTTTCTTCTTAACATATGCAGTAGCTTTGCCGAATATAGTATGGTAATATCTTCACTCTTTGATACTGAAAAAGCTGGTGATCGTGTTTATTGGGTTTTAAGCCACTGTGCAGTAGTTTGAACCAAATCTAACAGTCTCTTTTGAGGATAACAATAAACTTTGAGGATTTTTCGGAACTAAAGTTGAATATTCTGGGGTTTTAAAGAATATTTTGTCAGAATAGAAATTGCTGTGAGATATGGGACAGTTCCATAACTCATGATTTCATAAGATTTGTTGCTGAACATTTGGACAAAATCGACGATAGGAGGACAACAACTCATGAATAGTAAACTCACAACATAATTATCTATCTAAATAACACTTTCTGGAAAACCCATGAAACCACGTGGTCGACCTTGCTGTTAATATGTTCTGTATAAACTTGTTTTACCTTTTGAAAAATCTTTACAACAACGTTGTTACTATTGTACGATTGTACAATGAATGGAATTTTATAAGCTAGCTTAAGCTGTAATGATAGCGAAGAGAATGTCTTTTACATCTATAAGGATTGAGAAAATAAAAGAGTTATTTTATCAGAAACTTCCCTTCACTAATTCGTAGACAAGTTTTGGCCATTTTTCATTCGATTAAATGTTCTGAGATCACTGATCCTGACACCGCAACGAACAAATCATATCTAAACCCACAATTGGAAAGTCAAAAAATACCGGAACCAATACAAATGAACTCACATAACCATCAATCCCCAATTACACTGCATTTGACATCAATTATCCTTACAATTTATACAAGTACCATTAATCAATGGTGCAAAAATGGTTACCTCATGAATGCCCTTCCAGCGGCGTCACATGTGCTGAGTTGAGTAGTGGTTTGGTGGGCTAGCCCTGTGTCCAATTACCTAGCTGTTCGTTATTTATGTATTCACACCGTGCTTCCTGAACACGAGTATCTACGGGTATGCTGTTATCTCTCTTCCAGTGTCGAAATGAAACATGCACTCGAGTGAGATTATTCTAAGCCATCGAATCAATCACCGGAACACCCCATAAATCACACCTAACCTGGAATCATCGACACTCGACAGGACAGATATTCACCGGCAAGAGAAGCGCTAAATCCACTTCAATGTAAATTTTTTTATCGCCGTGTTAATTCAATTTACAGCTTCTTCGCCAAGCCACACAAATTCACATCCTGACTTCTTACAGATTTGGCGTTGCCGCCGTTCCCCGACAACAACTTCGAAAAGCACTTTGGTACTCGGCGGCACTATCTCAGCACTATCGCAGCTTTTCGAGAGCTTCTTGTGACTTTGGTTCGCCGAAAGGGAAAAGTTCTGCCACAACAATTTTCCTTGGTTCCAGCATCCACTAAAAACATTTGCCACCCGGCAACGTACCGCAACACATTCTTCGGACCACTTCTTCAGCCACTTGGGCCTCCCGGGTTTCGACACTAATAAATGAAGTCCTACAATTTATTCCAACGGCAACCGACGACGACTACTCGCTTCTGCCAGTCACGCTTCTCTTCCTTTGGAGAACCGCGCGTAGAGGGGCTTCTCTTCGACAAGGACGACAAGGACACTATGGAGTCTGCCTTCGGGGCCAACTCAACAACGAGAAGATGCACCCCATGCCACTACTGCGCTGGGTCTTGGTTCAAGTTCATTATGTTGCATTGAATTATCCTTGGGTTTTCCTCTTCGCCATGCCGAGAGTTCACTCCGCAGGCATTTGCTTCTTTTGTTTTCCAATAAATTTCACCTTCTCTGATTGCACTTTGGTGTCTTCTTCAACCTTCTCCTAAGATGCTCGAGAGCAGCAATTTAATTAGCGAACTTTTCGCATCTCAAGGACCACGCTTCCATCTGTTTCCCGTTCCGTTGGCAAAGCTGTAGCCGGTCACTTTTTAAACGAACTGCTAATTTTCCTAGCACAAATTGGAGCACTTCTAAATGCAATTTCCGTTTGAACCACTAGAAGGCAGGATACCCCCCAAGGATTAGTGTATTCCATTTTCCAGGCTAATGAGTTCGAGACACCACCTCGTGTTTCGGAGTTGGATTAGATTGAACCTACCAAAGGATATACGGTATAGTCGCGCGGCGGTTCATCAGAAACTGATCCTCTTCAGGCGGAACGAAGGACACATCTCATCAGCTCCACAGCATCCACGAATGGGTTTTTGCCACGCGCTCCCGCTGTTTGTTTATCTTGGACTGGACTGGAGACTCCACTATGCGGTCGTTGCGTGCTAAGGACTCGGCGAGGATTCGACGAAAACCACCCATTCACGATGAGGATCGAAATTAAATCCGTGAGAAGAGCAAACACGACGCACGAACAACATCCATCCCGCCAGGATTGAGGCGAAACGGTTTCGAGACCGGGAGAGAAATTGAGCATTTTGCACACATTTGGCGAGATGAGATTTGCCGGTTTTCTCCACATGGCACCATTGGCGTAAGAAGGACATGCTTGAGGATCCATTGTGATTCTAACTGGTTGAATTTGTGCTTTTTCAATTTTCTTTATCAGTATCATTTCAAACATTTCATCATTTTCTTATATCAAGGTGTTCTGTGTTAGACAACACTATCTTCCTAAATTTAATAAGGTGTTATCAACACATATTACATTCCTATGCCACGTCAACTTCTACAGATGAATTGATCTCACATGCTTGTAAAATTAAATTAAAACGTTTTTCAATCAACTTAACCTAATATGCATTCACATATCGCGGAAAAAAATGGAAATGATTTTTGTCTCAATTTATTGATAAATTTTTTCGACATTTGCTTAGGCTGACCATACATCCCGTATTTAACGGAGCAGTACCGATTTCATCACTTTGACAAATTGTCCCGTAATTTCATTAAAAATGCTCAAATTGTCCCGTTTTTTTTTAATTTGAAATAGAAACTGCATAGAAAAAGATGGAATGAGACCGTTCGCCTAAGCAATTTAATTCATATGTCAAAATTAGGAAACAATAAATCCTTTTTCGACCCAGCATGTCGTTTTTCGAAGCCTTAGGCATGTCCAAAAAATATCACAGGTGTTGTTTTTTAAAAATATATATATTTCTTGAAGCTTTAAAAAAGTGATGTCTTATCACGATTATTTTTAGCGACGGGGTAAAACCGCCCACCCACGTGGTAAGAGTGACCACCACGATTTTCGTACACAATTTTGCAAAAATATATATCAGTTCCCTGTGATTCTAAAAAGTATAATGTTTTATGAATTCCACATGGATTAATGTGGATATCGAACCATTTTCAGGGTTAATTATTTAAAAAAAACTTAGATATATACTTATTATTACCTTGAAACTCCCATATTTTGGAAAACAAAATAGCTATGTGGAATTCACAAAATTGATTTCATTTTTTTTAAATTGACTGAAAAGTTAAATGTTCACAGGGGTGATAGTTCACACATTTGTAATGCAAAATACAATTACCTTAAATAAATTTGTTTTTATTTTTCTAAAATTAACGGCTTTTCAGTCTTACGGATTTATTATTAAAAATTATGTGTAGTGTTTTCTTTTTATTCTTCTTCCAATCAAGACAAAAATAATCGTTTGCCGAATCTCGGTAATAGTGTGCCGAGATTTTCAGCAATGGATTACCGATCTCTTCGTTAAATTTTGACAGCTGGGTTGATTTAACATTTCACGGAACAATCGGCACTTTGAACTTTTACCGAGATTTTTGCCGAAATCTCAGCTGTTGGGTTCTCGGCAATTATTTTTGCCGGCCTCGGCGAAACAAATTAAGTGTGTACATTTTTGTTCAAATTATAACATATTTTGTTTAGTGTAGAGGAAATTATGTTAAGTACTAAGTAGCCAAAATTATAACATATTTTGTTAGAAAAAACGCGCTAACTGAGTAACCAAATCTGTTATAACTCTGTTGTAATCCACTTATCAAGAATTCAAATCAAAACTTATAAATGTCATCAGAGGCGAATGACATTAATTAAAACCTCTATAATCAGTGCGCATCGTACCTTCGTGCTGTGCGTACACGAATTCTCTGTGCTCTTGGAAGTTTTCTTAAAAACTACCTAAAGCAATAAAACAGTACATTTCAGTGCTACAAAAACAGTGCTTTTCAGTACTATTTTTTCTACTTTTGAACCCTTTACGATCCTTGTTTGGACCCGTGCCTTCGATTTTTCGTTGGACCCGTTGACGAAAGCTAGCGGTGGTAATCCTGCTTGGACACCGTCTTGGGATAAAACCTCTTAGGAGATCACGTCTTTTTTCGTTTATTCACTGAACATGGTTGCAACTACAAACAAAAGGAAGGGTGAATCTCTGAATTCACAAATTCCTTCCAAAAAAGTGGGATTTAAAACTGTCACTAAACGTGGCAAGAATGGAATAAAGGACGTTTCTCCGGAATGCGAACTTTCTTCCAAGGGTGAAATGAATAATGTTGATAATTGTATCGAAATGATGATATTCAAGTGAGGAAGCAAAGAGTGCCGCCTATCGTGGTCAGTTGTTCCGAATTTGGGGGATTTGGGCAGGAGATCTTCAATCCATTAGGGGAATCAAGATCTCCTTCCAAATCGCAAAGCAAGGAGACTGTCGCGTTTTGCTGAAAACTCTTAAAGATCGCGAACTTCTTCTCAAACATCTTGAAGAGAAGAAACACATTATTGTTACTTATGACGACAAAACTGAACGTTTGTTCAAAGTAGTCTTGAAAGGTCTCTCAAGTGACTATAAGATCAAATATGGAATTAATGATTTACTTGGATTTTCCCCAGTCCATGTAATCATTATGAAAAAGAGAACCCAATCTGGCATTGTTCGGAAAGGGCTTTCTCAAGAATATTATTTAGTTCACTTCAACAAAAAAGATCTGAATAATATTAAAGCTGTAGAAAAAGCTAAACTTATGTTCGATGTCCGTGGGAAATTACCAGAACCCCAATCAGTGCCGTCGGTGCCAAAAGTGGGGTCATGGTACAAACAATTGTCGCATGGATGCTAAATGCATGATTTGCGGAAGTTCTTCTCACGTCAAGGACGTCTGTCCAGTGAAGGAAGATACCGATAAGTTCATATGCGCCAGTTGCAAGGGCAATCATAAGTCCAATTTTTATTCAAGTGATATGTATGCCTCTGATTTTAATTTTCTAACTGAACAATTGAATCTAATGATTGATGCAATGTTCAAAGCCACCACTATGACTGAAGCAGTCAAAGTTGGTGTAAAATTTACAAATCAAATTGTTATTGGATTACGTTTTTCTAATGGATCCAAATAATAATTTAAATATTTTAAATTGGAATGCTCGTTCTCTGAATGATAAGGAGGACGAGTTGTTTAATTTTCTTACAGCTAATAACCAGCATATATCAGTTATTACTGAAACGTATTTGAAACCTGGAACTAAACTCAAAAGAGATTCTAACTTTTTTGTTTATCGTAATGATGGACTTGATGGGGCATGTGGGGGAGTTGCAATCATCATTCATAGGCGTATAAAACATAAATTCCATTTAATGAGTGCTCTTCATGATATTTTTCGATTCAATACCCTGATAGCCATACATGTTTTTCCTCTTCTATGACATTAGCCGTTTGTTTAAAAAACCCTCCAGCAGTTGATCAAACATTTCCCAAAAAATCTGCTATTCCATGATTTTATTATATAGAATGTAAAACAAAATTTAAGAAAAACATCAGATAATGTGGCATAACATAACCTGTGATCATTGAATTCGTATTATAGCTCTCTAGACAGTCTATAATGTGAATACGGGAATGATCAACTACGATATCTTTTTTAATCCAAATCTTTGGTAATGACTAGGAACAATGGAAATCCGTGACATATAGTCGTCGACGCGAAATCCCGCGTAATGCCGTGAAATCAGTAAAATTTGGCGAAATTACATTACAATCACAGTAAATTTCTAATTTTTGCCTATGAAAATGGTTTATTCATTTTTGAGTCGAGGTTACATAAAAATGATCCAATCGTTTAGTTGCAATTTGGAAGTCTTTCCCGGTCAACCAGTCAGTAATTTTCGATAGCGATCGATATAGATTCGTTTTGAACCGTTAGCGATCGCCATCGTTGGTCAAAGATCTATAAAGAATTATGAAGACTGGTTGGTCGGGTTCTGGTTTGTTTGTTTCGTTTAAATTTTGATGTTAAACTTACAATCTCAATTTGTAAAATCAATAAAATTCGTGAAATTTACACATAAAAAGGTTATTTTTTCTGTTGGAAAAATGCGTTTTATCTTCTTCTTCTTCTTCTTATTCTTCTTCTTGGCATAACCGTCCCCACTGGGACAGAGCCGGCTACTCATCAATGAGCACTTCCACAGTTATTAACTGAGAGCTTTCTTTGCCTAAGTTGCCATTTTCGCATTCGCTATCGTGTGGCAGCCTGCACGTGCTGTAGCCTTAGGTGCAGGAGCCTCATTGCTTGTAAGCGCACGGGAGCGCTGCACATCGTGAGACCTTTTTTGGTGCGCCTCATTTTTATTGAGATGTGTCTCACTGCGGTCTCATGCGATCCATCACATGTGCTGTTTAAAATTCAGCGCAATAATTGAAGTGATTACAAAAGTTTTCAACGAGGATCGAAATTGTAACTTTTGAATCGCGAGTCTTCGATCATATCATGTAGGCTATCTAGACACCTGCATAATGAGGCGAAAATAGCTGTAGAGGCTCTTCGTTACTAAGCAGTTGTTTCACAACTTGAATACCGATGGCGAGCCATAGCGCCGAGCAGCGCATGTGACGAATCTCCCCGAGAGCACATCACCTAGCGCGCGCTTTTAGAATTTTCGTGAGTCTCCACCTAGCGCAGCACACTAGGATTCCGATGAGCTGAGAGACGGTTTGGTTGGAGGCTCGTCAGTACATTTATGTGCTCCTGAGAAATATGTAACTCTAGTGGCAGGTACGACGATACTCTATGCCCAGGGAAGTCAACGAAAATTCCATTACGAAAAGATTCTGGACCGACCGGGAATCGAACCCAGACACCTTCAGCATGGCTTTGCTTTGTAGCCGCGGACTCTAACAACTCGGCTAAGGAAGACCCGTTTTTTATGTAAAATGTGAATAAAACTTAAGGTGAAACAGTTTGGAATCATCTTCTAAGATTGCACTAAAACTTCAAAGGCACAAATTTCGCGAAGAAAGCATCCTACAAAAGTGCACCTTTAGTTTTGGCATTGTGCACTAGCAGAATGCTTAAAATAAGAAGATCAGGAATGTTTGCGAACTATTTCACCAGTTTGTGCCTTTGAAAACGTGAGTAGGGGGAGAAGCCATCTTTGGATTCCGAGATGTTTCACCTCAAAGACCGCGACAAGCCAAGAGCTTTTTAAATTTTGGTTTTATCGCCTTGGTCACCCACGAAATTTCAATACCGTCAAGCCACCATTCACCGTGCATTTAAGAAAAATCTGCACTTCAAAAAGTTATATTTTTTTTTTCAAATTATTTTAAGCGAACTAGAATACCACTACGAGGCGTACAATTATACCATAATTCAGGGAAAAATCTAAAATTAGCGATGTATAACAAAAAATACTCAAAAAATGTGTTTACAAATGTATTGTTAAGGTCGCCTCGTACCGTGCTATGTCACCATTTACCGTGCACACTGGTGCACCATTTACCGTGCGTATAGTTTTCGTCATGATTTAATTTTGTATCTTGAAGAAACGTTGTTGGTGGAGCAACTACGTTGCTAGTAGCGTGCGCACTCAGTTTTAAGGGTATTCAAACCTTATTTTACAATGAAAGCCATAGAAAGTTTAAAAAAAAACTGGCTAAATCATTATTTTTTCATTTAAATCGTTATAGGAGGTTTGACTGTATTGTCCAAACAATTTCATATTAGCTCAACAATTGAATATGGAGTAGTTAAATCATGTCATAACAATAAATCCAATATTACCCAAAAATTTCAGGCCTTTTACACTAATGCACGGTAATAGGACCCAGGTAACCACTAAGCACTGTTATAAGCGGTATATAAGACGCTTTACGGATTCTCAGTGCTAACAGGCTCCATATAACATTTTCAAGTGCTTATAGGCACTGTGACCTTGAGCACTGATATAAGCCGTATATGTGTATATAACGCTTCACCACAGTGTTTGTAAGCTCTGTGTCATCAAACAGCTCACAGCGGCTGTCAAAGCTGTCGAAAGGGTGGTATATGTGATATTTATGTCAGCCGCATCAAAATGGACTTTACCCCAAAATAAAAACACGACCAACGATGTAATGGCATGATAGAATAAGAAGTGATAAATTTGGAATTGCAGCAGGATTGTTGTTATGGGCGATTTTCAAAGGAGACGAACCTGGTGTCGTAATCTTAATAGAAATCCTCGGCATCCGGATAGTTTCAGAAATTGCAGGATTTTTTTTTATCAAAACAAACTGTCTGAAACTCACTCTCTCTGTCGTTCCGGTGCCCATCCGGATTCTGAAGACTGCGACACTTGAACACATTAATGAAATTGATTCTTCGTTGTTTGAGGGATCCTTAAAGTTGTCACTCCTCTCTCATTGCTTTTCGCTGTGTTTGGCTTCTTCCGTGTTTAGGTGCATATAATTCCAGGTTAGACCGCTGGGATTTGCAGCCTCCAATAATCTTCTGCTTTTTATACGACGCTCAGCAGTACAAACCATAAGAGCGTCGATGGAGCAGATGGGAAATGAGACCGAATCATCCAATATGCGCCTGGAGAACATCAGTTCAACTCTAAAGCACCTTACAAAAAACTCAACTTGGATAAGCTTAAAGAAAGAAAAAAAGAATAGTACAAAAGATAAACAATCTTTTTTTTCTTCGACAAACGTGCTATAAAATTTTGACATCTCTCCAGAGACTCAGTACGAGTAGGCAGTAAATCAGCCAAATAATTCGCCAAAAGTGGCTTTTAAACAACCCTTAATCACGTTATAGTTCCTATAAGCCCTGTCAACCATGTCTTGTATTCGACTATAGAACCGTCTTCGTGCCAATCTTTACGGCTTATTGGTTACTTGGGGAGCCATCACCGTGCATTTGTGTTTCGACTGAAACACAATAAAAAAATCTTATTTGCATAAAATGTCATGGTTCATACGATGGAATACATGTAACTAGAAGTATCAGGGGCCCAGATCGCCGTAGCGGTAAACGCGCAGCTATTCAGTAAGACCAAGCTGAGGGTCGTGGGTTCGAATCCCACCGGTCGAGGATCTTTTCGGGTTGGAAATTTTCTCGACTTCCCAGGGCATAGAGTATCTTCGTGCCTGCCACACGATATACGCATGCAAAAATGGTCATTGGCACAGTAAGCTCTCAGTTAATAACTGTGGAAGTGCTCATAAGAACACTAAGCTGAGCAGCAGGCTCTGTCCCAGTGGGGACGTAATGCCAGAAAGAAGAAGAAGAAGAAGTATCAATTGCGAAAAAATATTGAAATTTTGAAAAATTTGATACTCAAACGTTATAATGAAAAATGTGATTTTTTGGCGTTTCTACTAAGAGTTTTAAAAAATTCATTATTGAACATGATTTTGACTACTAGAATCAGGTTTTTCAGAAGGCTTTGTGACAAGAACTACTTAATTCCATCAGTTTTACCTTATATTGCTGACAAAAGAATAATTTGTAAAAATTGTATGAATATTCTGTAGGAATTTGTATGTGTGCACGGTGAATGGAGACCGCACGGTGACTGGTGACTTAACGGTACGTTCATTACTGTACATTCGCAGGGCTCACAACTAACCCCTTCAAGGAACAGCTGCCACCCAGTCGTCAGTAAAGACTCGTCACACCTATGTATCCACAGCTTACACCGCCGCGGCGTGAGAGGACCGGATTTTTTCTCCACACGCACTTCGGAGAGCAACCGATATCCTCGCTCTCCAAATGTGCCATCCATTCTAACAACACATGTGAGTGATACCGCCATAAAGCATGTCCTTTTTATCGTTTTTATCTCTCGCCTGTCTGGCTAATAGCCGAAGTGATAAAACGGCGCGCGAGAGGAAACCAACCGAGATCGTCTTTATTGCGCCGTTTGACGGAGTAACGGTTCGCTGTTTTTCCCGATTTCCCCGCCACTTTGCCGGTACCATTCCATCCAAGCGTCCAGACTGTGTGTACGAGCACATCTCTCAGCCGCCACTATGAATGAAATTGGGAGCAGCGTTGGCAGATCGGTGATTTGATAAAACACTAGTATTTTCTTGTGTTGATAGATGTTCTATTATCAGTTATTAGACGAATGTGCATGCTTTGAACTGAATATAACAGTTTCAAGAAACTGTTTAACGTCTTTCTTCTTGACTATTATCGCTTTAAACTTCGGGCTGTCAAGCTGTTGTACCGTAAGGACGCCATTCACCCTAAGAATGTGGCCCTATATATACTGCCCATAGTCGCATAACAGTCCCATATTATATGGAATTTCCCATTATGCGAGTTGAAATTAATTTATTTCCATTAGCTTGTTATCTTGGTTCTATAGGAGGACAACATATTAAACCGTGGCAGTTAAGAAGCATTTTTGGCTGTGCCATAATAAAATCATTGTTAAACTCATGTTATCTTGTTACTCAATGCTTCGTTCTGTTACTAAATTTTTGCAATTTCTCATCGTAATAGGCTGTTTTTCATCACGCCAATCTGTCATGAAACGGCCTACTTTCCTGCACTGAAGTATGCAGAGCGGTAATAGTCATTACCTTACTGAAACCAGTGCTGTAATGATTCATTACGCAACGCTTTCTCATTACGCAACTGTTTTGAGTTGCGTAATGAATCATTACACAACAATTTTTCAGAAATTGTAGAATGATGGTGAATGCATTCCTATATGATTTCTGATACCCTCAAGTGGTCTTCCACGAAATTGCAAAAAATGTTATACGTAACTCGTTGCAGAACTCGATTTTTACAGCACTCGTCGTAATTACCCTACTCGGCGAGCCTCGTAGGATAAACTTACAACTCGTGCTGTAAAAATCATCATTCTGCAACTTGTTCCGTAAACTACTATTATCAGTGCTCAATATTTCTATACAGCTTTGATTGTCTTCATAAATAGTTATTAATGTGTTTTCTCCAAAATCAGTGAGCAGTCGTTGTAACCACCATAGAGCTGCTTGCGATGCCTCGGACAATGCGATGAACTCAGCTTCAGCAGTAGGAATGGAAACACACGTCTGTTGTATTGACAAATTTAACAGCTGTTTGACTTCTTGTCTCCACAACAGCGTATCCAACAAGTTCTGCAGGCCTTTTCATGTTACTCAATTGTAGTTTCAGCTCGCTTGTTCCCTTCAGATATCGAACAACTCTCTTTAATTAATTCCAGTCATGTTGTGATGCAATTGCTGCCTTTCGGTTTCGGATTGATATTGAAGCTGAAATGCCCGATCTGAAATTCACCACCAAATATAAAAATTGTCCTTCATTTTTTTGATATACATGATTATCTGGGAGGGATGCTTCTTCTTCATGATGTTTTTCGTATCCAGGATCCAAAGGAAAACAACATCGAATATCTCCAAGGCTAGTTATTTCAAACTCCCCCAGTCATATTTCTTCAAGAATATCCAATATCAATTGGTATTTACTGGCTGCTATTAGGTCATCCATATAAATTAGCACGTAACTCCATTTTCCGTTGACGTACTTCCGATATAGACATGGATCAGCATCACCTTGTTCGTAACCGATAGACACCACCCAAGTAACCACAATCATTATATCATTGCATTAATTTGGTCGAAAGTCAACATTTTTTGCATTAATAATGTTATCATGCCTTTATTCAACAACTGCCAAGCAATGATACATTTGATTGACATTGTAAATGTTTTGTAGCATTATTTTAGAGTGAATATACAGTTACAGTCACTCAATCTCATTTTCGTACGGGGCACTGTTTTCATATCAAGTTGGTAAAAATCTATTAAATGGTGCATGGACTTCGATATACTTTGTCAATAATGAAGGTTATAGGTGTCCTCTATTGTTTGGCAATGACAAACTGTATTCATTTGCTTAAATCTTCGGAATAATGGAAAAGTATTGAGATTGTGTCTATAATTGACCCAATTCCATATTCGTACACCTAACAAAAAATAAATATACAGCATTGAAAACTAATTTTTAATGGACTAGATGATTACTTAAGCTCTTCGTTGTGTTGTTCAGATGCAGTAGAATACATTTGGAAAATTTAAAAGCGGGCATATTTGAAACTTAAGTAAATTTAAGAAAAATACCAGTTTTCCCATGTTTTTTGCTAAAATATTCGGTAAGTCGAACAATAAATTGCATTTTTTCCAACATCACTTCCTTAAGAATGATAACTGCGAATATTGCACAAGTTTCAAAAAATTATAATCAGTTTGAGAGTAGCTAGGAGTGGATATCGACAACTTATACTTTTGAGTCTTAGGTAGTATAACATTTATAACAAATCCAAAACTAAAAATTTTAACAACTACCGAAAAGCTAAACATTACATATAATTTGCAATTGGATTAGATGGACAAATTGATGTGAAGATTTGCGAAAAAGTTACACGTCTTCTCAGTGAGAATCGAACTCACGACTCCCCGATCTCTAGTTGGAGCGCGTTACCACTACGCCATGAGAGGAATCATGAACGCATAAGTTAACCTGAATTCGTTTTCAGCTCAATAATCACGTGGTCCTTTTTCGCAAAGTGCACCTCTTTCGGAAGAATTAGATGCCCATCCAAACACTACGCTTTCTATATATATCTAATGCCTAGCCCGAGAGCGCATTGTTTTTTAGGGGAGATCGGGGAGTCGTGAGTTCGATTCTCACTGAGAAGACGTGTAACTTTTTCGCAAATCTTCACATCAATTTGTCCATCTAATCCAATTGCAAATTATATGTAATGTTTAGCTTTTCGGTAGTTGTGAAACTTCCACTCGGCTGGTTAGCCGTAAACCACGATTCATAATTAAAAACACGTGCAAAAATTTTAGTCAATTTCTTTATGTTTGGCTCCTAAATGTATATACATAATCCATAGTTAATGTTCCTATCAAAACATTGCGTAATTATCATTTTTAATTTACATTTTACTACCAAACATGATTATAGAGATTTAAAGAATAAATATTATTGCCATAACCGCAACACAAACGTTTTTTTAAAATGATGAAAACAACAGGATATATTCTATTAAATAGTATATCAATGCTCTCTGCTCATTCAAGTTATTTTGTATTTTTCTTATTAAATCAATAAATTGCAAAATAGGGTACTATTTTGAATATAATTTGAATATTATTTCAAAGATAATTGAATATTACGATGACATCAACTATGTGGAGGTATGTACAGCGTAGTTTAGGGTACTTTATTGTAAAACGAAGTTCGTAGTTCAAATTATTTTTACAGACAAATTCAAAATTAACATTTACCTGTTGTTTAGAATGAAAATTTGGTTTACATTGATTAAAAATATCATTTTAGAAGAGCTTTGAACTTATGGCACAACAATTTTCTGAACTGTTTATGATTTCTGTAAACTATATATATTTCAACTAAATTTCTATCAGAGCTTACGAATATAATCTATAGATTGGATCCAATGACAAAAATAAACGTTATTGTTCGAATTATAGGATTTAATAGCAAAAATCATTGGAAAACTGGCATTTCTCATAACTTTACCTAAATTTCATATATGTCCACTAGTAAATTGTCCAAATGTATTTCACTACATCTGAACATCATAATAAAGCATTTCAGTAATCAAATAGAGCTTCTAAATTTAGTTTTGAACGTTGTGCGTATGAATTTTGGTAGGTGTACGAATATGGAATTGGTTGAATTTCAGACATCAATTCAATACTTTTCTATCAATCCAAAGATGAATGTAAATGGAAACATTTTGTGATTGTGGGATATGGAAGAATAATGAAATGAGTTTCTTTCATCTCGAACCCCCATTTCATGATCTAAGGATATATGTATTCATTTAGAATTGTTGTATTTTATCTATGAGACTCTTTTATTCATAAGGAGCGAGAAGAAATGTCGATCAATTTCATTCCCCTGAAATCTTTTTAATGCGCTAGGGCTTCGATTTGTGGGTAAGGTTCTGTTATTTCCTCTACGAGAAAGAATGGTGATCAAATTCTTTCTATTGATGTTTCATTTGGTGAGGAAAGGAAATCACTGTTGTTCAATCGAGAGAATTCTTTCTATTCGTAATACTGGGCGAATAGTAATGTTAACACACATAGTGGCTTCGTTTATAAGGAACTTTTATCCTACCTTATTACATCAGCAGCAACGCGCCAGGCATCCAGCACACCATCATCCTAGTTGTGGGTTCGGTTTCAAAGATTTTGATTGGTGCTGATAATGCTCGGTTGAAGCTACCCTTCAACAAGCGAGAGAGACGAGACGAAGAGCCAGTGGCTGTCAAAACGAGACTGGGTTAGACGATATTCGGTGGACGGCGAGCAACCGACACATGTGCGATGGTGCACGTACGAGATTATTTTGAAATGGATCAGCTGGGTATAACGGTCACTTCAATACTGGAATCCGAGGAAAATAGGCGTGCACGACGGATCCTGGAAGATACTACTCGGCGTACGGAACCAGGTCGGTTTGAAACCGGATTATTATGGAAGCACGATGAAGTGAAATTTCCCGAAAGCTATGCGATGGCGGCACGGAGGCTCAAATGTCTTGAACGTCGGCTACAATCGGATCCAGAGCTTCGAAAGAACGTGGAAGCTCAGATTGACGAGTATCAGGAACAAGGGTATGCTCACAAGGCCACTGACGAAGAGCTTCGAAGCTCTGATCCAAATCGCGTGTGGTATTTACCGCTGGGGATCGTTCGAAATCCACATAAACCCCATAAGGTGCGCATTGTATGGGATGCGGCAGCTTGCGTCAAAGGAGTTTCTTTGAACTCCATGCTCTTAACCGGACCCTATTTGATGACTCCGCTCATGTCAGTTCTTTGTCGATTCCGCCAAAGACAGTCTGCTATAACAGGCGATATAAAGCAGATGTTCCATCAGCTACGGATTAAAAAGGAGGACAGACAGGCGCAGAGATTTCTCGCGTAACATTACTAAAGGACCTATCTAACATTGAGAGGCTCTCTTTGTTTACTTTCTCTTTCATTAATAACTGAGTCACATTAATCTCTTCTGTTGCTTTTTTTGTATGAAACGCTAGTCAAGGAAATTGACTTTCGATCTATAGTGAAAAACTTCCCAAAATCTTTAGTATTCCACTGTTATAATCAAAAGAGAACGAGAGAGGAGAGAATCTCTCATTTGTACATAGGTCCTTTAGTAATGTTCCGCGAGATTTCTGTGGCGCGCAAAACCCGAGTCAACCCCGGATGTGTATGTCATGGACGTGGCCAGGGACGAAAAAAATCATGCTCACTATACTCAATTCACTGACATTTATGCCACCATCAAAGTAACCGCACCACCACCAATATGATTGCACCAATGAAGATGGCACAAAAGTAGATGAAAAAACAAACAACGATGTCCGTACGTCGCTGGTGTTTTTGATTATCAGAAGCAGAAGAGTGTCAGTTTTAGAAATTTGATTATCATTGAGGTTCATACTAATTAAAAAATATGCTGCTTTACGGGTAATGAACGATCCGATGCACGGAATCGATGATGTTGACGCGTCTTTACTGTGCTTTGTGCAAAAATTACAACTTCCCGAAGCGGAATGTAAAAAAGTCAAGCTGTCAAGAATTAGGGTAGAAGTACCAATTATGGCTATAGTACCAATTATGGCAATAGTGGGAACAAAAAGAGATTTTTCTTATTGATTCACTAGACTATAATGGCTTATATTCACAGGAATGATTAAACTATTTGTTTTTGATGGTAACTAAACCTTGAAAGGAACATTCGTGCAACAAGCTTTGAAAAATGAACATTTGAAAATTTTGCCTCACATATATGTCACCTTCTTAGCAGTTGGCTAAAGGACCTCCGTTACGAAATGTATGTTTTCATCCGGATAAACTGTTTCAACCGATGAATGTATATTACCTAGTGAGAACAAATGAATAAATTTAGCTGGTATGCAATCAATTATACTGTTTTAAGTTGGAAATCGTGTTATTTCCACTATGTCGATAACTGGTACAAAGAATGTATGAGAGCCCAATTATGGCAATACTCTGGAGGCGGTTTGTTTACATTTTTTGATCAGTAAAATAAAAGAATTAAAGCTATTTTACGGGTTACTTCCACGACCTGACGGTTCGGTAAGGCATTATCTTCATGTTTTGTACTCAATTACTAAGATTTTTCAATCACACGTTCGAAAACGTTCGTGAGCGGAAGATGCTAATTTCATGATAGAGAGGGGTTTTCAGCGACACTGGATTTTTGAATTTTCCCGCTTTTTTCGTTAAAAATTGGCACTGGAAAGGTAATGTGAGATCATCAATGCTGTTTTGTATCATAATTTGCATTTACACTACATTTTGACTTCTTTTTCGAAAATTAATTTTCTCCCATGAACCCATTGCAAAAAAATGATTTAACATCTATTTAACCCAAAATTTTTGGAAAATTTTATGAGCGCTATCTTTATTACATATTAGCGTTGCATTATCATTCGCTCTTCATGGCGTTTTAGTTCATTTCGTGCAAATATTCGATAGTCCATAATTGGTACACTTTTATGTCGAATGCTAGGAACGCTATTGCCATAATTGGTACAAAGACAACGCTTTTAAAAATCCATTTTTAGAAGCTTAAAGTCAATTTAGTACTAAAACTGTTTAAATCAACAGATTCGCAAGGCTTTAAACTAGTAATTGACACCAAAAAGTCATGCTTGCGTTTTAGAAACGCGGTTACAACTTGATTTTTATTACTACTGTTGACATATTGCATCCATAATTGGTACACCTACCCTAATATCATTTTTTGCTTCCGATGATCATAAAGCGGTTGAGTATCAGCAGGGTGAAGGGAACCGACAATCTTGCGGCAAGCGCTTTGCCAATCTTTGTTGTGTTGTCAAGGCGAGGATAAAAACAAATAAAAATCAACGAAGATTCTACCCTGCAAGTATCAATGTAGGCGAGGGTAGATTGAGTATTTTCGTCCCTGGACGTGGCTACATTCGGGGCCACCTGTTCACCGTGCTCAGCCCAATATGCTAAAAATTTAAATGCTGCCCAGTATGAAGCACAGTATCCGGAGGCTGCACGAGCAATTACGCAAAACACCTACGTGGACGACTACTTAGACAGCCGAGACACCGTTGAAGAAGCTAGTGAATTGGCAGTACAAGTTCGTGAGGTCCACAGTAAAGCCGGATTCGAAATCCGGTACTGGCTGTCCAATGACCGGAAGATTCTTCAGCGAATCGGAGTTGAAAATAGCCAAGATGTCTGCCCAGCAGTAAAAAGCTTCACCGCAGAAAAGACGACGATTGCAGCCCGCGTCTTGGGAATGATGTGGGAACCGTATGAGGACCTATTCGTGTTTACCATTCAATTTCATGCAGATTTGCTTCCTCTACTTGCTGGTGAAATTGTACCTTCTAAACGGCAAGTTTTGCGTGTGGTCATGACTCATGAGCCTTTTTGACCCTCTAGGTCTTATTGCTTCATTTACGGTCCATGGAAAAATACTTATCCAGAATATCTGGAGATCAGGCCTCGGATGGGATGATCCCATTATCAACAGGGACTTCATGGACTGGAAAAGGTGGATAAGCTTATTGCCAGAACTAGAACGAGTGCACATTCCGAGATGTTACTTCCCAAACTACGAGCGAGAAGCTACGGTTCACTACAGCTACACGTTTTTGTGGACGCAAGTGAACTTGCGTCCTGTAGTGTGGCATATTTTCGCATAATCGACCGCAGGCAACCTCGATGCGCCCTGGTAGCTGCAAAAGCTAAAGTAACTCCTCTGCGACCACAATCAATTCCCCGAAACGAGATGAATGCAGGCGTAATTGGGGTGCGGCTAATGAAAAGCGTTATGGACAATCACTCGCTGCAAATTACAAAGCGGTATTTTCATACTGATTCCACTGTATTACTGGCTTGGCTGCGGGCGGATCCTCGTAAGTATCGTTCATATGTGCAGTTTAGGACTACTGAAATCCTGGGGGAGGCAACCAAATGGAGCAGCGGTCCCAGTTTTGATGGACGGAGCAATTGGTATCGCGGGCCAGATTTCCTCTGGCAACCGGAATGCAAATGGCCTGTAAGGAAAGCCCAAGAAACAATTTTTGCTTTGAGAGAAGTTTCTCAGAGCTGTTTTATTGAGCTGTTAGTTGCTTAATTATTGACTTGGTTAAAATTAAACTATTATTCAAGCCCTATTCGTCCAGAAATGTAGAATCTGTTCAACAACAACCATTTTATTAACGTAATCTAGTACATGTTTATTCAATGACTTTACATCGGCTGTTAAACAGTAGTAACTTATAAATAAACTTTATAATGATTATTCAACATTTAATCCACATCCATAAATGCTTATTAGACGTTTGTTTGACAGGGTTTCATAACGTGTTTTTTCTAAATTGTCGAAGATAAGTTGTAGATACCATTATTACTCAGTGTACAAAACAGTAGACTTTGTTCAGCATTCGTTCAACAACAAAACAACACATGCTGAGCACAGTTTGTTTAAGTGTTTTGTTCAACTAAATTGGACATCATATTTATTTATAGAATTAATTATATAAACGTACAAAAAGAGGTTTGTTCGATGTTTCTTCAACATTTATTTTATAATGGAAACAGCAAAAACATGTAAGTTAATTGCGCACTTTATTTAATACCCGCATCTGGATGCCTAGGAATTTGACGCTTCATTATTAAATTTCAATTAATCAAACATTGTTGCGATGTCGGGGCTCGAACTCAGGACCTTCCGATTAACAGGCGCATGCATCTCCACTGCTCCAACCAAGGTTATATACACAGACAAACAGACGTCACACTCTCATCATTGTCCATCGACCACCTTTTTAACGGTTAATTCGAAAATACGGTAGGTGGCCAATCTGCCAACTGCAGTGCTCGCATCGTTTTTGCTCGTATTTGACGTTTACACACTACCGCCATCTGTTGGCGCCGATTTTAGCATTGAGTGCACATGTCCTCTTGACTATAATTTTGATCGAAATTGGTTCTAAGTATTACGTCTGTTTGTCAGTGTTATATAGATCAGCAGATTGAGAGCAGTATTTAAAGATAATAAGATAATCGAACAGATTATCGTACATATGTTGTTTAAACATTGTCTAAGTATGTTGCTTGCCTTCGGTGTATGTAAACATCATTGTTGAACATTGCTTGTGAAAAAGTCTCAAACGCAAGTTTTATTACAGTTTAATAGAAGATGAATAATCACCTTATGAAAATATGGTGTTGAATTAACACTGTACAAAGGTTTTTTTTGGAACGACGGTGATTATAAGTAATAAGGACTTCTTCAACTTTTCTTCCACGATTTAGGTATTACTCGTTATAAATCCCTGTTAGACAAACGCTGAACAAGCATTTCTGAATGTTCAATGGAAAACTAGTTGTGTTATTGATGAATACACATTGAAGAGTCTATTTAAAATGTTATTACTGTTTAACAGCCGATGTAAGGTCATTGAATAGACATCTACTATATTACGTTAATCAAATGGTTTATTATTGAATTGATTCTCCATTTCTGGGCGATTGACGCTTGAATAACAGTTTTATTTTTACTAAGTCAATCATTAAACAACCAATAGCTGAACAAATCAGTTCTCAGAAACTTTTCTCAAGGGAGAAATTGTTTCATGGTAAGTTTAACAACACTTGTGATTAAATATTTGAATCTTAATCGGTAATAATGGTTACTACCGCACTTCTGCAATTTTTGTACAACGATGAGCCTACAACTGTGTTTAAGAGCTTTTATATTACGGGTGGTTGAAAAGTCGAATTCAAAGCTTCTCAAAGCAAATATATCACCACTGCCGTTTCGACCCATTTAAGTATTGTTGAAAAAGTGACGAAACAAGTGTTTCTAAAAATTGTAAAAGCTTGTCGTTCAATTGTATGTCGCATATGAAACAACAGAGTCCGGATCTATAGAAACAACTCATCTTCAATTATAACAGAGAGGCTTTTACACAACTAAACTAAATTATCAACCAACGTTGCTTCAACTTTAGTTCTACTTAATATTAAAGTTCCATGAACTTGGAACTAAAGCGCTGCTAAGAATATATGCAACATTTAATCATCGCATTATACAACTTATACTTTTGTTCAACTAACACGGCTGTTGTAAAGCTTTAGTTAAGCAGACAAGTTTATTAATCGCCTACAGTTGTTTCTTGGGAGGTATAGTAGATGAACCAATGGAAGAATTGAGAACAACGAAAGTACACCGAGAAGCAGCGACGACCAACGTAATTGATTTCAGCAAGTTTTCACGTTGGGAGGATTTGGTCAAATCTCTAGCCTATGTATACCATTTTGTCAACCGTTGTTCTAAGAAACAACGTGTTCCAACGAAATCCCGCCTTGTGACACTGGTACGTCAAGACTACGTAGCGGCAGAAAATGGATTGTGGCGAATAGTTCAAGCGAAAGAATTCGGAGAGGAGATTGCAGCATTAAAAAATGTGAAATTACCTGTAAAAACAGGTCGCATAATAAAGTCCAGTCCATTGGCGAAACTGTCGGCATTCCTAGATGAACAGAATGTTCTGAGAATGGAAAGTAGGATCGACCCAAAAGCCGCATATTACCCATACAATTTTCGAAATCCAATAATTGTACCTAAACAACATCGTGCCTCTGAGCTACTGATACTCCACTTCCATGGAAGATATGGTCACGCCAATGCTGAGACCGTTATAAACGAACTGCGACAGACCTACTATATTCCTAAGATCCGCTCAGTAGTAAAGAAGGTCATCAAACAGTGTATGTGGTGTCGTGTAGCAAAGCCGGACACTCCAAGAATGGCACCGTTGCCACAGCCACGTGTAATACCATTTGTTCGACCATTTACGCACACAGGTATTGACTATTTCGGACCACTTCTAGTGAAGCAGGGTCGTAGCAACGTTAAAAGATGGGTTGCAATTTTTACATGCCTTACCGTTAGGGCGGTGCATCTTGAAGTGGTGCATTCATTGACAATCCAGTCCTGCAAGATGGCCATTCGGCGATTTGTCGATAAACGGGGAGCACCGCAGAACATCTTCAGTGACAATGGTACCTGTTTTCGTGGAGCCGCCAGAGAACTAGCTGCTGAAATAAAATCGATTCATCTGGCCATTGCGGGTACCTTTACTAACGCTGAAACAGAATGGCATTTCAACCCACCATCCGCTCCACACATGGGAGGTGTGTGGGAAAGAAAAGTTCGCTCTATTAAAGATGCCTTCAAGGTTCTAGCACATCGTGAAAAGTTGGACGATGAAGGGCTGCGTACCTTGCTTGCAGAAGCCTCAATGATCGTCAATTCACGTCCTCTTACCTTTGTGCCGTTGGAATTTCCCGGTCAAGAAGTATTAACGCCGAATAGTTTTCTATTGATGAGCTCCAGTGGCAATAACAACAGTCTTCTGCGTATCCCTACCAATCAGACGGTTTCGTTGCGTACCAACTGGGGAGTAATGCAGCATCTGCTCAATCAATTCTGGCAAAGCTGGATAAAATCCTATCTCCCTACCATCGCAAGAAGAACAAAATGGTTCACAGATGTACGACCACTTCAAGAAGGCGACCTCGTGATTATTGTCGACGAAAGTGTACGAAATGGTTGGCTTCGTGGACGAATTACCAGGACGTATCCAGGTGTCGATGGACAAATACGCAAGGTAGACGTCCATACCAGCTCAGGAACATTTCAACGACCAACGGTTAAAGTGGCTCTCTTAGATGTGCTGGAAAATAGTAAGGCCGACGACAAGTTAGGCCTCACGGGTCGGGGTGTTGACGCACAAAGCGAATAGGCCCTTTGGATAGATAGGACTGAACAGATCCATAATCCATTTTATGTGACGTTTCGAATCATATGTTTTTTGTTTGTTTACCAGCTTTGAAACTTGCTGGCGGGCCCATTTATTTACGTTTCTTCTAGTGCCACATTTGGGAGGAGCTCATTCATTAATGGCGTGCAACGAGATTTTCAATCTTCCCCAGTAAAATTAAAATTAGCAGGCAGGGAAGAATTTATTTTATTTACTGGTAACATCAGACATGTAACCGCGTAGAAAAATAGCCAGAATGAGGCGAAAATGTCATCACCAACAAAAACGTTACCAGCGCCATTCACATATCATGCTAGTTTTTAAAACAATAACAATGAGCGGCCCGCCAGAAAACGTCAACCGACTGTCTCGTAAAATGGCTTATTGAGCTCTCGCCGAGTGGTGTCACAAACACGTGCGCAAATTTGCTGGTTGAAAATACTGCCGTTTGATTTTGCTGGGAACAGCTGATCTTTGTTTATATTTTCAACCAGCAATCTTGAAGTAGTGTTGGTGATATGTAACGTGTATGTACACGAGTGCAGAAACCACTATACTATAACAACCTGACAGATGGCATTTTTCTATAGAGGAGAATAGAAGAATAGCTCACACGTTTTTGCCACAAACTTAGCAATATAATTAGTTTTTTTTTTCTTATTATTTCAATATAATTAGCCAATAGGCGATTAAATTGTTAGCTAAGTTGCTTCTACTATTAAAATAACCTCTTGAGCATTACATCAGGTAAATATCGATAACATTGAATTCGTTATGTTGATCTAGATGTGGTATACTTAACAAAGTTTACAATTATGTATCAATTCAGGAAGAATCACGTTTCTTTGGAAGAAGAGCATATTTCAGTACCCTTACGAAGTTGCGATCAGGTGTTAACCGTGAGTAGCAGTTTGTATTGGCCAAGCAAAATGTCTAAGAATTACATTGAAATACACAGGTATCTACTACAAGCTGTCCTAGCACATATTTGAGGTCGATTTCTACTACACCACTGTAAAACTTAATTGTAAGTACTAAATATGTTATTTATTATTTATTTATTTATTTTAACTAAAATTTTGAAAGAGGGAAAAACCCCTTTGAGTGATCACTTAATTAGATCTTCTCAAAAAGGCACAAAACCTCTTCATCTTTTTTAAAACGTTATAATAAATATCTTATAAACTAAAGGCTCACTCGGATAGAACCATAACAGAGCCAGATTCTTGATCTTCTGAAATGTTCAATCAGAAAAAAGGGAAATAATCACTCTTGGTATGTGTTTCATATTTGAATCCTGAAAAAAAAACAAAGAAAATTAAGGCAGATACAAATCAAACAAGATATCATATCTCATTTAGATAATTACACTCTTAAAAATAATGAGATTTACAGGTGACATAAAACATAATCTGACGTAATATTTCGTGACATAATCACAAAAACGACTAAATTTTTAGTTTTTAGTGATGTACCAGAATATCTTATTTATCTATTTTTACATCATCATTAATAATACACATCGATCTTTTAAATTCACATATATGAGTGCAGGAAATAATAAGATTGAGGTGTTCTCTTTTCAATAGTTTATTACGTAATGGTCATTGTCAGTCATAAGTCTAAGTCGATGCCTACTACAATTTAGATTTATTCACCAAAGCCTACTACAATGAGGCTATTAAAGTTAATCATATCACTTAAATTTGTGTTCATCAAAACGTGAATTTACATGGCTTCCAAATTGTTGGCGGCGTCATGCTAACCGTCAAGTTTGTTTTCAAGTATGGCCGCGGTAAGACGTTAATATATATATATAATAGTTTCAAAGTAGGATAAAATTTACTTCCAAGTATATCACGGACAGAGGTAAAGGGAGTTTGGTAAAAGATTTTCAAATTTTTAATGAATTTATTTCTAAATATCATAAATTTGGTGCATACAAACACAATATGATCAATATCTTCATAAAATTCCCCACAATCGCATAAATTTGAATCCTTCATATCAAAGCGATATAAATAACTGTTGCATATGTAATGATTCGACATTATTCGTGAAAAAGTGCAAATAAAATTTCTATTTACAGATATGTTTTCAAACCATGGGAATTTTTCAACAAACGGACAAATGGAATGACACCAACGTCCTTTATCACTCGAATTCCAAAAATGTTGCCAATTATCCATACAATATTTATTAAGTTTTGAATGATATTCTGAAGCACAAATTTCTCTATTGTAAATAATTCCACGAGCAACCCCTAATTTGGCCAAAGAATCAGCTTGTTCATTGCCATAAATATTACAATGAGCAGGAACCCACAAAAATTTAATTAAAAACCCTTGAGTATATAAATCATACAAAAGATTTTTAAGCTCCAAAAGAATGTGATGAGTTTTTGAATTAAAGTTTATGGAATTCAAAGTATGAAGAGAACTCAAACTATCAGAACATGTTATAAATAAGTTTGGAGTAAAAAGTCTAATCAAGTTACATGCAAAATATAAAGCAGTTATCTCAGCTATGAATATAGAACAAGGATTTTGTAATTTAAAAAAGTGAGCCAAAAAATTATTAAATACTCCAAATCCAGCAACATTCTGAATTAAAGATCCATCAGTGAAATAAAATTGATCACGACTGATACCTTCAAAATTACGTTCAAATAAATAATTTGCAAAACGCGGATGTTCAATTTTTGGAATTTGTTTCAATTCTTCATATAAAGATAAATCAATAAGGGGTCGAAAAGTATGAATATTTATATTGTAATTTTGGAATCCAGGGGAAGAAATTGGCGTTAAATTCTCATTTAAACAATATATAAAGGAGCTTAATATTTTACTTGACGGATTGATTTCAAATAACGATTTTAAATTATCAATAATCGGATGTTTGTACGAAACACATTGCAACAGAAATTTACAATTTAATTTTTGAAATCGAATTTTGAGAGGTTCAATTCCAGCCAATACTTCAATAGATTGAGTATGCGTTGAATTCAAAAGCTTCAAACAAATTCTTAAACAACGAAATTGCAATTTTTCAAGTTTTGAAAAATGAGTTTGAACAACATTACCAAATGTAAAACATCCATATTCCATCACAGAGCGAATAGTTGTTTTGTAAAGCGTTATTAAATCAGACGGATGAGCACCCCACCAAGTACCAGTAATTGATCGAAGGAAGTTTATTCTTTTCGAACAAACTTTTTGAATATATGAAATATGACTTGCCCAATTTAATTTAGAATCAAACCATATACCAAGGTATTTATAATCAAAAACTTGTTCAATTTCATATCCATTTAGATATAAACTAATACTAATTGTTGAATGCTTTCTTGAAAAAATCATATATTTAGTTTTTTGAACTGAAAATGTAAAACCATTATCAAATGCCCAGGTATCAATATTGTCTAACGCAGATTGCATGAAATGTCTGATAATTTCTCTATTTTTACCACTAATAGATAAAACATTATCATCAGTAAACTGTATTAAAAAACATCCATTAGGAATAATATTCATCATATCTGATGTAAATAAATTATACAAAAATGGACTCAAACTTGATCCTTGAGGTAACCCAAAACAACTATGACGAATAATTTTTGATGACCCATTATGGAAAAAATGCATTATCTTCAAAGAAATAAGTTATACAAGAAATTTGAAATTAAATTAGGAATTTTTAAATTGTTTATTTTCTTGAAAAGCAAATCAATCAAAACAGAATCGTATGCACCAGAAATATCAAGAAAAGTAGAAACTACATCTTGTTTTTTATTGAATGAAAGTTGTATTTGAGAAGCTAAACGAGCGGTACAATCACGAGTACCTCGACCTTTTCTGAATCCATATTGGGAAGATGAAAAAATATTATTTTTCTCTGCCCATAATTCTAACCGATTTAAAAGCATACGTTCCATAAGTTTACGTAAACATGATAATAAACTGATAGGTCTTCGACTATCAGCTAATGAAGGATCTTTACCAGGTTTAAGAATACTTACTACTTTCACGAAACGCCATTCAAAAGGAATAATATTTTGAGAAAGGAATATTGAAAGTAAAAATTCCTTACAATCCTCTGGTAATTTTTTAAGAACTATAAATTTAATATTATCAATACCTGGGGCAGTATTTTTAGTGAGTGATAAAGCCAAATGTAATTCCTCTAAAGAAAAAGGAACACAAAGCTCAGGAAAATAATTAACAGTTTGATTTTTAAAATTAACAAGTGTAGGAACAAAATCAGGACATATTTTTGATGCAAATTGTTCAATCAAAGCTTCAGAGTATTCCAATACATTCGGATCTGAAGAATAATAATTTCTCAAATTTCTTGCCACAGACCATAATTTAGCTAAAGAAGTTTCTTTATCAAGACTTTCAACAAAATGTCTCCAAAAATTTATTTTCTTAAATTTGGTAATTCTTGTAAATAAAGCTTCAGCTTTACAATACAAAAAATAATCTTCTCTTCGACCTGATTTACGAAATAATTTAAATGCAAGAGATTTTTCTTTCAAAGCATTTGAACATTCATCATCCCACCAGAAAGAAGGCCGATTTTTCTTTAAGTTTCCTGTAATAACCTTCTTTTTCTGAGATTTATGTAAGCATTCAAACAACAATTTTTAAAAGAGATTATATTTTTCAATTGCAGAAAGAGAAGTATCACTCCTTATAATTGAAATTGACATCAAATTCGCAAATTTAGTCCAGTCTACATTTTTACATAGATCAAATACAAAAGTCTCTTGTGTAAATTTGTCACATCTAGTATTTTGGAATTCAATCAAAATAGGTAAATGATCACTATTATTTGGATCATTAATGATCATTAATAAGGGATAAGTTAATACATGAAGGATTATTAGGAGTAACTGCAATTCTAGTGAAAGATCCATCATTCAAAATATTCAAGTTTAATTCATCAATCAAATCCATTATCAATGAACCTCTACCATCAGATTTGTGACTACCCCATGCTATATTATGAGCATTAAAATCTCCCAAAATATAGAAAGGGGAAGGAATCAAATCTAAAATATTTTTAATTTGGGGTATTGAAAAAGAAGCATTAGGAGGAATATAGAAACAAATTATACAAAAAGTAAAACCATTTTTTGTAATTGAAACAGCTACATATTCAATTTGGGATTCCACCGACAAATCTAAATATTTAAATTCAATATTATCTCGAATACCAATTAAAACACCTCCATATGAAACTGTTCTATCTTTACGTATAATTTTGAATTGTGGAATTCTGAAAAATTTGGTTCTTTCCAACCAAGTTTCATTTAAACAAAATATATCAATATTGAAGTTTGTTATCAATACTTTAAGTCTGTCAATTTTGTTAATTATGCTGCGACAATTCCACTGTAAAATTTTCAAAATTTTTGAATCCTTCGAAGCCATTACAATGAAAAAAGAGATGAAATGATGGGTCCAACTGCATTCAGTTTATTTAAAATAGAAGCCAAGAAAGGTAGAATCATTTTAATTATTTTTTTCCAGAATTCACTAAGTTCCAAAAAATCAACTAATTCTTCTAATATTTTCAAAATTGAATTGTCAGAATTTTTATTATCATTGATCTTATCGGTTTGTTTAAATTGTTCATCAAAAGAAATATTATTTTTTTTAAAACCAGGAATATTTTTTTGCTGACTACAATTTTTAAGTACAGGAAAATTTGTGTTATAAGAAGATTGAGGTTCAAAACTAAATGAATTAGTTTTTGATGAATTATTATGTGTTTTTTTTCTTTTAATGGGAGGATTGTAAGTGAAATTCTGTTGTTTCCCAAAATCATTATCATCATTATCTGGTAAAATTTCCTAATTATTTGGAGAATTGATATTGTCTGATGATTTCATAATATGTATCTGCATATGATAAAAGATTTTTGTTTTCAATTTTTTGATTTAATTTGGATTGGTTTTCAATATAAACTGTACATTGTTCAAAAGAAATATGTTTTTTTTTCTACAATGAATGAAAACACCAGAATTTTCCTTACAATCTGAGGTCGGATGCCCATCTCCGCATTTAGAACATTTTAATTTGTTTGAACAAAAACTAGCAGTATGACCAAATAGGAGACAACGCTCACAGTGCATTATCTTTGGATAGTAAAGCCTGACATGAAAAATTACATTATCAATCATTACATAATCTGGTAACACAGAACCAGAAAATGTAATTTTTATACAATTTGAATAAACATATTTAGATTCACTACCATTAAAAAATAATTTGGATAATCGATTGCATTCCAAAATCTGAACTGGTGCAATGGATTTGTTTCTGAAAATACCTAAACCGTGATTTTTAATGTCATCACAATTTAAATCTTCATCGTATATAACTCCATTGATTTCACAAGAATCACATGGAGCATATACACGATATGAATTTACAAACAATTTAGATTCTAAGAGGGCATTGGCATCCTCTCTAGATCCAAAAACAACTCTTAATTTATCTAAAGAAATTATTTTGATTTCTTTCACAGATTTATATATTTTATAAATCTCTGAAGAAATCAATAAAACATTAATGGGTCTGTCTTTTTTACGAAAGTAAACAACAAATAGACCCGAGAAAGTAGAAGGATAAATTTTTATCCGAAAAGGTTTTGAAGGAGGCGACTCTTTAGAATGAGAATTATCATTCGAATCTCCTTCCCCTCCGTCAGTTTCCATAATATAAACTAAATGTAAACAGAAATGAACAGAATAGAATAAGGAATAACGTAAGGAACAAAATAAATACAAACGATACTTAGATTTTTAAAGACGGCCCTTCGATGAATAATTCCACAAATAAACAAATCTTGAAATTTTTGAATCCCGGTTTCTGAACACCAACTCTTGAGAGTGGTCCTATAACACTTCCCCGAATACCATTACCCCGAAAACCATTTCCCCGAAAACCAGTACCCCGAAAACCATTACCCCGAATGTAACGTTACCCCGAATGACACATTACCCCGAAAACCATTACCCCGAATAGTAAATTACCCCGAAAACAAGTTCCCCTAATACGACACTTCCCCGAAAATCAGTGATGCACTTCAAGAAATTCTTCAAGGAAGCTCGCGAATTTGAGCCTGAAAGTTTTCGACTTAGTAACTACTACTATTCCTATTAGTGATTTTTTATTCAATCATCGGCTGTTCTTTCGAGGTTGTATAATGGAAGTGTAAAAATTTTAATCAATGATTTTCTCTTCATAGAGTTATAGGCTGTTCTTTCGAGTTGTACCGTTTGAGTTGAAGTCTGAGCGACAGCGGTAAAAAAAATCGACTGACAAAATTGTCTTGAGCGAAATTCAAAGTTGACAGTGACTTCAAAAAATAAATGAAAATAAGCCCCTGTATTACTTGTCTGTATTACATCTTGTCAGTATTACAATTTCCAACAAGAGATTTGTCCTTCTTTTAGTTATCGGCTATTCTTTCGGAAGTTGCACTTGCAAAGTGATTGTTGGCATCACAGTTATTGACGCTTTCAACAGTGGTTTTTTCTTCTTTTATCATAGGCTGTTCTTTAGCGATGTACTTTTGGAATAGTGGTCAGTTTAATATCAGTTATCATTTTCATCTGACATTTTTCAAACCATAGTCTAATGACATTTTAGAATATGTTGAACTCGCATTGCCTCCAGCAATATAAAAATATAATTATGCATTACCGAATAATATAACGCTTTTGAAAGAGGGCGGGAAAGGTCTCTAATATTAACATGTCAGCATTATCATCAGTTCGAAAAATGATTTATTGCTGTGAACACAATCATTCTCACAAAATCAAGTACACGCCTGTGAGTAAAATTTGGGTTCTCACTTGGCTCATGAAGAATAGCTGTTGATTAAAAGAATAATAAAAATCTTTGATAACATGAAGAACATGAATTCAAATGAAAATCAATATTCTATGAAATAGGTATATGGGATTCATTTGTCGGATCTTCAATTTTTCGTGCCAAGAAAATTCGGGGTTATGGTCCATTCGGGGAAATGGTATTCGGGGTAACGGACTATTCGGGGTAATGGTTTTCGGGGTATTGGTTTTCGGGGTACTTGACCATTCGGGGTATTGACTTTCGGGGTGATGGTTTTCGGGGTAATGGTATTCGGGGAAATGTTATAGGATCCTTGAGAGTAAGTTCAAAACAGGAAAAAACGTATTCAACATCAACGTCCCAAATTGAAATCATTGGGAAATCTCGAATGATACTTAGAATTTTGAAGACGGTCCTCCGATAAATAATTCCACAAATCGACAAATTCTTGAAGTTTTTGAATCCCAATATCTGAAGACAAACTCTTGAAAATAAGTTGAAAACAGGAAACATCGTAACCAACATCAACGTCCAAAATTGAAATCCTCGGAAAATCTCGAATCTGAAATTGGAGAAAAAATGACAAGCGAAGAAAAAAACCATGTTGCCTGGTCAAGGCCTACTTACCGAGTATGAACTAAATATGTTCAAACTACACATTATTAACATGCAATAAAATTTCAGTCGAGTCTCGCTTCGCTCGGACTACGGAAAAGTTTAACAAGAGTCATAAGGTTGAATAATAAATACCGCTTTAGATAGATAGACATAACACCCATGAACTACAAGTGTTCCAAGGAATGTGTATTGGTAATTAATCAAATCACGACTCAGTGCAACGTCCGTACTTTGTATTTCATCCAATTCCGAAAGATTAGTCAATTTCTCTTGCAAATAAATACATCTCAAATAACCACCCTGTCTATTTCCAGATCGGTTGCGCCCGTCCCTGGACGTTGTGGATGTGACTCTGCCGGGGTGCTGTAATGTTCCACTCGTACCAAACCTTGTGGGAAGCAACGCATCGCCAAAAGTTGACCACGATCTCCTCGCCGGCCCGGACCTGCACCGGTTCCGTCAGCGGGAAGAACATCGAGAACCACGAAGCGAGGCCCTTGGTATGCGTGAACGGATGAATACTGATGGTGATGTCTTTGTACAGGACGGAATCGAAATAGCCGCAAAAGCCGTGCATCACACAGTCCAACTGAGCCTTGAAGCGGAGCGTTTTGTACCGAGAATTGTCGATTATCGGATCCAGGTTCGGATGGACGAACTCGAAAACCGCCTGGGGATTGTCGATGTGATAGGCGTTTTTCAGGTAGGCCACGTAAGTGCCTTCCATGTACCGGGACGTCACGATTCGGTCCTTGGCGTGTAGACTCTTTTCCATCGACCTTATCTGGCTGTAGATCTTTGGCGCCATACATGGATTGAGATAAGATGTAGATTTGCCTGGAATTTAGATAATGTCAAAATAGTTATTCGACGAGCACAGATAAATCGAATGAAAATGATCATTGTGCCATACGATTTAATTTACAAATAGGGTATACCAATATTAATGTAACTGGTGATATTTGAGCAGCATGGAAAAGACTGACTGTACATGTCTACTCCGTGATTACTCGGAGCTGGTAAGAATTGCACTTGTATCCAAATTGATACTAAACGGGACTTTCTGCTTATTCTCGAAGTGCACGTATCATTGATCAATAACGGCGCCGGCCAAGTCCTCACAGTCAGTTGGGATGATGAAGGAATGTTAGTGTGTAATGATTGGTGCTTCTAGGTAAATATTGTTCATAAGATATTTAGAATATCCATAGGAAATTGCCTACAGTTAGGCGTTAAGCGTAAATTTATTGAAACTTATCAATTGAATATTCTCTTAAGTATTGAAATGAGAAAAATTCAGCAAGCATATTTAGATTCAATTTCACACAGAAAGTACGGTAATTCAACTCAGTAAAACTTACATGGAATGCTGACTCCATCCGGCTTCAAATGCTTCTGTGCGCCATCCAGGCATTCCGGCGAGAGCTCGTTATCCCCAAACGATCCTAAAAGCTCCGAAACCAGAATATCCGCCTTTTCCGGGGGTTCGAATTCTCGCATATCCGTAGAAATGAGTTCGATGTTCTTGTCCTTCCACAGTTCATTGATGAGGGCACTCAGTGTGACGATGGCGTTGGGATTCTTTTCGACGACATAGATCTTCACCATTCGCTTACTCTTCGAGGCGGCATTTAGGGCGGCTCGAACCAAAGGACCTCTGCCACCGCCCACAACCATTATGATGGAGGTGCGGGTTTGGATTTCAGAGGATGGGACGCGGTCCCGGAGTGCCTCTTCGATTGCATTCTGGTACAGAATATATTTGACTGGGTCTTTCTCGAACACTTCGTAGGTGAAGCTGTCCAGATTATCGTACAAGGGCTGCAGAGGGATCTCCAGCAGGTCGTCATATCCTTGCATCGGGTCTTTCTTGTAGTTCGACCGGAGGATGTACTTGATGTAATCGGCGTAATGGACTAGCCGTTTATCGTCCGGATTGGCCTTTACTATGAAATGACATCCGAACGTTCTGTAGAACAGTACCAAGCAATTCCTGATGCGCTTTGGACAAAACTGCGTAGTTGTTGGCATTGGTCAGAAAGATGTTCGAGGACAAAACCACCGCATCGACCGGTTCTCCAAGCCAACGATAGATTTCCCGTTTTTCCGGGATGTCCGCCGTAAACTCGAGGGCAACTTTCACGTGCGTGTCGAAGTCTGCATAGGATCGGAAATTGTTCCACCAGTTCCACGTATCATCCGCTCCGCATTCGTAATCCGCGTCGCTTCTCCAATTGGCCTGCGCTACCTTCGGATTGACCATCGGAACCTCGACCAGCAAGACTCCTTTCAGCCCCACGGTGGTAACCCTGGCCAGATTCGCACAATTCCCGCTCTTCAACCGCAACAGAATGTATCCATTTTGCACCAAATGTTCCGCGTAGGAAAGCTCCTGCCTGAGTGTCGATTCACCCTGCTTTCGGACATTATCGTCCTCCGAATCGCAATCCACACCGCAACTCAACCGGCAAATCACCCGATTAAGCCACTGCGTTGAACTGAGCAGCAGATCCGAACGCGTGAAGCGATTGTGGCCGGTCTTGAGCGGTTCCTGTACAAACTCCCGCTCGAATCTCCGGTGAGCCAACGGAATTGTGATCGAGTTGTAGTTCGATTTGGCGGCGTGCTCGATGGCCGTTTCCAACTCGTAAAGCGTGTCCTGGTGCAGCGAGATGGACACTTTGATTTGCGGTGGTTCGGACATTGTATCGGTGCGCGATCCGAACGATGGAATTTAACTGTTTTGGGGGACGTTTTTCCGGAAAATTTTCACTGATAAGAAAATCGGCTACAACCGTGTGTTATTCGCGTGAAAACGAGGTTCTGTTTGGGTATTTTCGAGCTATTTTGTTTGGGAGTGCGCAGAGTCGAGCAGAATGGAAATGCTGCCGAACACGAGATAATTTTTTGCGATGTGTGAACGTTTCCGAAGGGATTCAAAACCACGCGCGCAAAACAATTCAATACAGAGTCAGAATTAGGGCGAATGTGAAACTAATATAATACACTCTCAGTGAAATCGGTTTGAAGTTACACGCAATAAAATTGTGTGGTAACAACTACCATTTTAGGGGGTTAACTTAATGGCCGGTACGCTGATCATAAGTACTGTGCAAAAGGATAGGACAAGAAACGGTCAAGGAATGATTCCGGTACCGAAATTACTTGAGCTGTACGCTGCTGATAAGTAGAGCTGATTTCATAACGTCAGTAACGCCTGCCGTGCATATCAAATGGAGCTGTCACTTTTCCGTACGGAAAAATGTGCCGCTCAATTATTCCGCAAGTAAAAGTGACATTTCGCTCGTATTGGATCAGCTGTCAAAACTACTTGGGTAAAAAGGAGAAATTTTACTTGAGCGCTTTACGTTTCAGGTGCATACTACGCATAACCCGCATAGAGAATCACAGTTCGCCTTACATTGAAAACAATTAATCACTTTTATCTGTTAAGGTTAATGTACTCCGAACAGTTGGTTTTATGTTGAACTGTATTCAGTCTAAGGCTTAAGACGTTTAACAATGATTTGCGTGATGTTTGCCAAACAGTAACAATAAAAGATACTGTCCAGATATTGTAAAATTATACGGAGTTTCAAATCTCCAAGAAATGGTAAAATTATTACTTGACATTCTGCGAAACGGTCATTATCGCAAAACACTAACACATTTACATTTTACCGTATACAACCTATTTTTAACAGTTTGGCAAACAGTGGTTCGCTTTAGTGTTTGTGAGCGAAGTACCTAGAATATTTTCATCGTTTCGCCATTTGTTTTGTTTGGTTTAGGAGTGAAAAAAAACTCGTGCGGAAATAAATTTTCAAGTGGCGGATCTTTATTTGAGAAGGATTCAAGCTTCTTCCCTCTGGTTTAAGGCTTATGAGCTAGATCCCAAGTGACCCGTTTCATATCCAGATTTCTCAGGTAAGAAGAATTTATTCCGTGTAACTTAGATCCAAGTTCTAACGGGCACCAATTTGTTTTTTCCAGGATGTGTTGTTGCAGTGACCTAGAAATGAAACCAACAAATTATTACCGTTACCGATCTTCCCGTAATCTTCTAGCTGAGAAATCGTGCTTTCAAGGCCCAGGATTGTGCGAGCAAGAACCCCCCGAGTTTGGAACGGCGAAAAAGCAGAAAAAAGTGGTTAAATAAGAAACGCAATCTGTTTTACAGTGTGATTGCTCTAATATGAATAAAAATGCATAAACGATCAAATTCGTTCATCTTTCACTGATTAATCACAACAGGGATAATTCTTGGGTTAAATACTATACTTCACAATTAAACGATAATTACATATACAGTATTTGTTTTGATTTAAATTATAAAGTTCAACCATTCTCTACCTGTTTGGATTATAGTAGATTGATCAAAAAATGGAAGGTATGTGAACAGTTTGGCAGATTGTAATGAAAAAATTTTGTTCGACAAAATCGGCCTATTTAAATGGTTACATAACTTAACCGCCTATTTCCCACATTGTAATTTGTGCAAATACCATTCCCCGAACTGTAAAACCCGTTTATGGTACTGTTGGTTTATTGTTATTTTTAATTTTACAACCGAATTATACGAATACTGTTGTTAATTGTTGTGGATTGAATGGGAAACAGTAGATGTATGGTTCATAATTATGCGGGAAGCGCTCGCATCGGCAATTTTCAGCAGACCAAAAATGCGCTTGATTTTACGTCTGCAGTCGAAATCAGTTTGGTGAAAATGCTTTCTGTCGAAAATACCAGTAATGTGGTGGGATGTACCGTAAACATAGTAAAATTCCATGGTAGTATTAAGAATGGGCGTAGTCAGCTAAAATAGTAATTTTCACCACAGTATTTTTTCCCGTGTAACTGGACATAATTCCAATGGATCATTGAATTAACCGAAACGGCCGCTATGAAAAGCATAGAAAACGTGTGTTTGACAGAACAGCAATGCTGTCACATTGTCCCATATACACCCGGATAAAAAATACAATACAAAAACAATATAACATATTGAAACAGTACCATTCAATATATTGGAAATACAATACAGTATATTGTAAAATGACAATACAATTACAGTACAATATATTGTTTTGAACAGTTCACTGTACGGTATATGAGATTTTTGCAATATAATGTATGGGTGGTTAAAGAAAAAAGCAACAGTTGTTTTACGCGAAAATAGGAATTTGACCAAAATTGTAAGGTATAAAACCAATTAAAAACAATACAATGTTCTGTTACAATAGGGGTATTCACTTAACAGCGTAAAGCACTGCGTAAGCCATGCTAAATTGGGTATTTGCAATATTCCATGACATTGCATAAACTGCGAATGGAATATTTCAGAACGATCAAAACCAACGGCCCAGCAATCCATGAGCGCTCTGGTGATTTAACAAATGTCAACAGTTTGTTTTAGTACGTATTCGGAAAATGCATTTTCATGTTTCGATACCCGGCTGGAAACACTGTGAACACTGTTCACTGTGAATTGGAATTTAATTACTGACAAAAGATTGATGATTCACATTCCAATAAGAGCTTGTAGCTGGATGTTGAACTTCATATGTGTCATGGTGACGGAATTGGATACATTGATCTAGATCGGGAAAAAATTATGATCGGTTTAGCAACGGATACGGATTTTGCCTGAGAGGCTCCGGGAACAGCTAATGCTTTTTATTCATACCGATTGAGTGGAAAAAAAACAATAGACTAACTTATCTACTTCAGTGGTCTGGGAACGTTTTCAATTAAAGTTTAACTACCTCCCAATCGAATCATGCGAATCCAAGTACGAGTGGCCAAATAGCGTGTTTAGGCAATATGAATACGGAGGTATCTTCACCAATCCCTAATGTTCTGGGGTCAGCTCCAGGTACCCTGGTAAAAAAGGTCATATGTGAAATTTCTAAGCACCAAACTTCGCTGTTTTCGATATAACATTGGTACGCCAACCATTTACCTCTATTGCATACCTGTCACCATCTGTAATATCAATTCGTGTGTCGTTAAATTACAAAACCCATCTAAAATAAATCCCAAAAATAATCAATTTACGAGCTGAAATATCAGATTTAAAAAAATATATAGACGTTGACAGCGGTTAGACCTAGATAACTAGATTAAAAATATCCGTTTTGACACTCCGTCACATGCAATGGGGAATATTTCATTTGAAATATTTCCTTGCTGTAGTTACGCAGGTTTATGTTTTACGAGACTTTAAGTGAATACCCCTAATATATTATATTGTTTTTGAATTGTATATCCAAACATGAATAATATTGCTTCGACATTCAATTACAATATTTTATTTGACAGCTTCAAACTCAGCCAGATTAGGGTTTATTCACAAATTTCAGACGCCAAAAATGGCCATTTTTGACACCCACCCACCCCCGCGTAAAGCCCCAAGCACAATGTGAGCGGCAGCGCGGTACAACGGCAAAACGGCAAGCCCATCTTGAGCTACACTCTACTTGTCAAGTCAATGTTGAAAAGGATTTAGTCAACATGGGATTGATAAGTAAAGTGTAGATCAAGATGGGCATGCCGTTTTGCCGTTGTACCGCGTTGCCGTTCACATTGTGCTTGGAGCCTAACGCTGTATGTATGAATATTTTATAAATTTTGTATGAGCCGTAACATCACGTGGACACCCACCCGAATAAAAAATACAATACAAAAACAATATAACGTATTGTAACAGTACCATTCAATATATTGGAAATACAATACAGTATATGTAAAATGACAATACAATTACAGTACAATATATTGTTTTGAACAGTTCACTGTATGGTATATGAGATTTTTGCAATATAATGTATGGGTGGTAAAGTATCGTAACAATACAAATATAGATATTTTCTCATACAAACATTTTGAAAATACAATACGATATAATGTTCATGTATTGTCTTGATTAACAATTCGTGTATTGTTGTACAATACAAAAACAATTCAACGAACTGTATCATGGTTGCATTCGTCGTTACACCTAATGTCAAGTGACTTCTAAAAACCTACTTATTTTAAGTTTTTGAATATTTTTTCACCCACCATTTCTTGCTTTCTGAACTTGTTTTGTTTTTTTCTTTCAGCAAAGTTACATAGAAAAAAGCAACAGTTGTTTTACGCGAAAATAGGAATTTGACCAAAATTGTAAGGTATAAAACCAATTAAAAACAATACAATGTTCTGTTACAATATATTATATTGTTTTTGAATTGTATATCCAAACAAGAATAATATGAAAGACAAATTAAAGACTCCCATGTCGCTTGCAGTTGGCTAAAATTTTATGGCTCATAAGGTAATCTAGAATGCCGTTCAAAGTGTACTGCGATCTGTCAAACTTGGGTACCTTTTGCACTACCGAGGGACCAAATGCAGTACTAGAAGTGGTACCCAATCTGAGCCCGAGTGGGACGGACCTGATAATATTGCTTCGACATTCAATTACAATACGCTGTATTGCATCCAATACGTTATATTGTACATTAATGGTTTATTCCATTCACTGAATGATACGTTTTTATCCGGGCAACCACCCCCTTCAGCGTTATGAAATTTTTTAATGGGCCCTCAGCAAGGATGAAAAAAAAATCGCCTCTAGCGACTAACAACATAGTATTTGAATGGTCTAAGATGACCGTCGCTCTTGCCGCAGCATGATTTGAACATCTCACTACGCGCGCATAGTAAGGATACAGCGGGGATTCGCTGGTTGGAACACGATTGCCTTCCATCTAGCGAATCCGACCCGTTAGTTGGAACGACTGACAGCTGGTGAAAATGCTCCACACTAACGCATCTGGAGAGCAAATCGTCACGAAACGCACATATACATACGCATTTGTTCTATATATGGAGACTTCAATTGAGCTCTCGCCGAGCGGTGTCACAAACACATGCGCAAATTTGCTGGTTGAAAATACTGCCGTTTGATTTTGCTGGGAACAGCTGATCTTTGTTTATATTTTCCACCAGCATTTTTTAAGTAGTGTTAGTGACATGTAACGTGTATGTACACGAGCGCAGAAACCACTATGCGACGGTACTCAGACGTCAGAGTCAGTTTGACATTTTCTGTTGACATTTGAGTGCTTTTTAGTTGGAATATTTTCCAACCAGCGAACATCCAACCATCGAGTCATTCCATGTAGCGGACCTCCAACGAGCGAATCCCCACTGTATATGGAGCATCTGATGCACTGTTTGTCGCGGGACAAACCGTTTGTCGAATGTTGTAACATGTTGAGATTAACATGAATCAGAACGCGTTCACAGCATAATTTGCCGCACAAACTATGCCCGATTGGTTTTCTGATCAGAAATGACATACCAGAAGACAGATCGCGGAATAAAAGCTTCAAAATCCTCGAAATGTTATGCCTTTGATTTGCGAACAATTGATCGTTAGCACACATGCCAAGTGATTCATTTTTCGCGGAGCGGAGTTTGTTGTTAGGCTTTGACGACTAAAGGTTTATCGTTGTTGCTATGCTCGCATGATAAAGAACAACCGCGATGCACTGTAAACTCGTCATTACCGTTTAATGTGGAAAAATACCCATTATTTTCTGATATATGAAAACGTCAAAATAAAGGGTAAATTATTTTTTCGAATAATGGGTGCCCAATTAACATTTAGTGCAAATGTAAACATTCTCTAGGCCTTCTTTATACGGCTTCATGCTGAGTAAAGGCGTTGTACATACGAACGAAAGCTTCTATGCGATCCTTTTACCAACAAATCTGGCGAATCTACTCAGCTACTATTAAGCTGTGTTGGCAGCTCTTATTCATATTGATCATTGCTCTATCTCGACAGTTATACGACAAGTAGCCGTGTAACGTTTTCGGAAGGCGCTTTCTCAACCATTTCGCAACTGTTGAATAATTAATATACAGCTTCGCTGTATTATCAATTAAATATTATTTTCAAGCTGTTTCATAGCTTTCGGAATTCATATCATAAATATCTGAGAATTTAATGTTCCTAACGTTACCTGCCACCGCTTGGAATCGAACTCACGATCTCTGCATCCACAAGTCTCGACGCTGTCCTTGTTGCCACCACAGTCTATATCGAAAGGCAAAGGAAACACACCGTTTTGTTCTACATCGAAAACGGTTCACACAATATTTTATAATGATAATGCAATGTTTACATCCAATAAGCTGAGTAGATGCGCCACAAGTTGTTGTTTTCCAGCATACTGCTGTATGCTCGCTGTATAACTAACGACAAAGCGCTTCTTAAATATATATTGAGCAGCATAACAAATCATATTGTATAGAAGCAGCCGGATTGCTGATGGCGAGTTCTATTCCACATCATAAGGTTGCTATCTTTTACGGTGTTGAGTTACAGCTTAGTGAAAGCTGCAAAAGCGATAACTGACGAAATTTATCCAGCTAAGATTTGTAGCTGCAAAACGTTTGCGTTACAGCTGTATTAACGCTAACCGTTCTATTTTTGACAGCTTTCATTGTTTGATGCGTTCGCTACTTCAATTCAGCTGTTATACAGCACAAAGCAAATAATCTTGGTTTATAGCGCTAAAATTGTTAGTTGGGTGTTTAGTACCCTTTTATATATTCCGGCCATTTACTCTTTAATGGGTGAAAATTTCCTTGTAATTTGAAAATAGATTTAACTTCTCCCTCAGACCCTGCACAAGATATAATAGTTTATGTACACAAACCCGTAACAATTTAATAAAAACCAGGATAGCCAGTAATTTCAAGATATGTGCATTCAAATTATTTTCCTATCGTGTTCTTACTATGAAAACAATCAAATTTCACAGGATGTTTGCTCGAGACTTCTGATGCCAAGTCTCGTATGCTTGTCCCGCTGCACATAACCTCCGGTAGCAGCAGTATTAGGATTGCAAGTCAGCCTTTAATAAATAATGCCCCCGCATCGGACTGAATTATGTGTTATTATATTATTCAATAAAATGTTTTTTATGGTCATAGTTTTCTATTGATTATTTATCTTAGAAATGAAACATTAAAATCGATTTGCATTTTATATATTTCAAAAAGACTAAATTTTACTCTGTTTCTTAGAAAAATGTTTTTGGATAATGGGTAAAATTCACTCGTTAATCTGACGTACAAGCCGTTTACTCTTTAATGAGTAAAGACCCTTTACTCTTTTTATGAGTTAAACTAGTTTCTTTCAAAGAGGGTACTTTTTTACTCTTTAAAGGGTACTTTGATCTTACAGTGTGCATCATTTATTTTGTCATGATCGTCATGATCACTAGATTTCCATCCTTGGCCCTTAGTGGAAGTCTTCACGGTGGTTTGCGAATACCCTTTAATGGGTGAAAATTTACCCATTTTCAAATAGCTCACACTTCTGTCAAAAAATGGGTAAATACAGAAATGAAAAACGGGTAAATAAACACCCATTATGTTTTGGCCATTGCAGATTAAAAATGGGTATTTAAAACTCATTTATGGGTGAAAAAATAGTTAAAGCAAACATTCCATAGATGCAGCTGTGTTGTGCGCAGTTCCGAAGATTAAGTATAATTATAAATCTTTAAGTTCATCTTTCTATTTTTGTATATACAGCGTTCAAAGAAGAGGTAAGTTATTGACTTATATAGTAATGTTAAATTTATATTGATCACAAACTACACAGACATTTCAGATTTACCTGTTATTCCTGCCTCGGTTCCAGCCGGCTGCAGCAAAATTCCAACAATTGACAGATTAGAGGAGCTTATGTGTAAACAAAATAAATGTGTGTTTCAATTAGTTATATTTGTATAATAATGCTTATTGTTTGTAATAAAAATGTATTTGTAATTGTAATACTTTATTTCAAAACACATTATTAAAGTTGAGGTTATGCTAATTTGCATTCCCCTTCCAAAAATGGGTGAATTTTTACTCTTTTTATGCCACAAGCGAGATTTACAAAAAGGGTAAAAATTTACCTATCATGTGACAGAAACCGCTCTTACCCTTTAAAGAGTAAAGCTAAGTATGCTGTTTCGCTCAAGAAAAGTAAAGAAATTCCTTGACTGAAAGGGTCAAGAAATTTCCTACAGAGAGCCCCCTTTGAAGTGACATATCTTCTCAACTGCGTACTGCGATCAGAAAAAAGTGATTTTCTTGACCATTTCTTGGAAGAAATTTTCCACGCATCGAGATAGGCGATTCCTTTTCTTGTCAGTAGCAAACCGGCCTTAAACCGTGTTTACCCTTTAAATGTGGAGAGGCACTTCTAGCGAAAATGGGTGAATTTTTACCCATTAAAGGGTATTTGCAAACGTCCGTGCAGGTCCGTCACACTCGGGCTCAGATTGGGTACCACTTCTAGTACTGCATTTGGTCCCTCGGTAGTGCAAAAGGTACCAAGTTTGACAGATCGCAGTACACTTTGAACGGCATTCTAGATTACCTTATGAGCCATAAAATTTTGGGCAACTGCAAGGGACATGGAGGTTTTTAATTTGTCTTTGGTCCGTGCTTATGAATTGCTACGCAAGAAATTTGGCAACACTGGCGTGTACGAAACCCCTTCCCGGGAATTTGGATAAAGCATCCATTTATTTTCCATTAGTCCAACAATTGTCAGTTTTGCCCTGACTGTCAGTCGCTGCGGCCGTCGTATTTTTGCTATTTTGTTGTGATCTCGCCTGGTGCGTCTGCATGCCATCAGCGCGAATTTTGTTACATAAAATCGTCCGCGGCATGAAAAATCAGCACTAAAAATTGTTCCAATGCGCTTCCGTCGTAGCCAAACGCTCAAACATCTGCTGGACCTGTGGCCAGGCAAAAAGTACCTGGGCATCTACCGGTTTCTGCCGCTGTTCTTCGGTCTCGGCGCAACGCTGGAGTTTTCCATGATCCATTGGCGCGTGGGCGATACCAATTTCTGTGAGTATGATTTGAAATAATGATCTAAGTTGTATTAAAACGGTGCCTGTCGTGTTTTTAGATAACACATTCAAGAAGAGACAAGCCAAGGATATTGTCGAAGAGCGGTTACGACTTCACCAGCTGGAACCGATTCGGGAATCAAACTAAGAACAACGAACGGTTGAAAAATCGGCACAAACATGCCAGCAGGGGTTCCCACAAAAGAATACGTTAAGTTCATGGCTGCGGCTCTGTTTTCGATGTTTGCTGGTTCGCAGATCGTGCACCTTTATTATAATCCGCTGAAGGATTTGAATTATTATATCGAGAAGGAAATCCAGTCCCAGCGGTTAAGGGTAGTTGAACAGCAATCCGACGATGGAATAAAAAAGTAATAGTTCAAATCTCATCTCTGTTTGTGATTATATTTCGATAGCATTGGGATAGGACTAAACTTAGGTATGGAAATTATTCGCTTCGGTCGACTTCTGCTTGCAGTTGCTGGTGGCGTCGCAACAGGGCCTCGTTCCGTTGGCACTCAGCGGTCAACTGTTTTACGGTTGTAGCATATTTGCGCTGCTGTTCGACTAGACACAAAAGCTGCGCATTCAAGCCATCCCGTTTGGCACGTTCGTCATCGCACTTCGTTTTGACCTACGGGAAATGGAAAGAGCAGTGGGGGAAGTTTAAACGCAGGGCACGTGTATGTTCCGTTTCCTCTTTCAAGCGTTGTCTAATGAAATTGAAGTAAAGTCGCAACACGTACCTTAGCCTTATTGTTGCGGATGCCTTCGACAATCGTTTCGAACTGTTGCACAAATTGCTCCCGCGAGTTGAACGACTGCATGGCGTTGCCGTAGTTTTCGTAGATCGAGTTCAGCAGCGACATTTCCTTCTCCAGGTATAGCTTGGTGTCGTCGAGAGTGTTGTACAGAGTGTAGAACTGCTTCGTTTCGCGATGTGTTGCACTGACTGCAAATTTTGAATCGGATTAACTACTCCGTTCAAGAACTACAATCTCAATACGGTACCTTGATTATAAAGCTCGAGGAATCTTCTCTGATACTGAGCCAGCTCAGTACGATCTGGAATGTTATCTAGCTGGCGATTGATGGAAACATAGGCACGGTTTTTCTTGGCCAGCTGCAGACGTAAGGATTTCAAACGTTCCTGTTCGACCTCCAACTGCTTCTGATATTCGATTATGTCTTCGTCTGGGGTGGAAGTTTCGGCTTTCCTGTAATCAAAAGGACATTAGTTCCCGAGATTTCAATAGAATGTTAAATCAACTGCTCACAAAATTTTCTCTTGTAGATCAGCCAACTCCTTCTTGCACTGTTCCTTAAATTCCGTCTCCAGTTGTTTCATCCTTTCGTTTTTGAGATCAACTCCTGAACGTGAGCCAGAATTTTCTGGTTCTTCTCGTCGATTTCCAAGTTATCTAGATTATGGATTTCCCCCTCCAGGGAGCCTTTGAGATTCTTCATCTCATCCAAGTCTAATTGTTCCTGCTGCAAAGCTTCCTTCAGCTTGCCATTTGAAGCCTTGACGCGGTCTAGCTTTTTCTCCAGAGCTAACTTCGTGGCTAGAATCGTTTTGATCTTGTTCTGCTCGGACAACTGGCTGGTGTCGATCGACATCTCTCGTTTAAGATCCTCGTAGTGCTGATTCAGGGCGCTTCTTTCAGCGTCCGTCAGTTCAACCGAAATGTTTTGCTATTAAAAGAAAAATTTTAGCTTGCGATCTTTGTGAACAGAAGGCTAAAACTAAATTTACCTCTTTTGCAACTGATAAAGTTTTGAACAAATTATCGAAATCAAGCTAAAATCAATAAATTAAAACGTAAGAAGCTGCATGCCATCTCTAGCAAATCAAAATCTACCTCCTGTTCCGTCCTTTGCAGGATGCCCTCAAACACATCCTCGGAATCATGGGCATCGTCCACCTCGGCAATGTCCACATTCGTCTTTACCGAAAAGTCCCTCGTTCCGTACTCCATTAGGGTGATCCTCACCCGGCTCATAACATCGTCCGGACCCTTCTCCGTGCGTCTGAACTGCCTTTTCGGAATGTATCTATCCTCAACCGTTCGGAGATTCTCCAGCTGCTTCGAGTGCACTTGCTTGGCTTCTCGGTCCGATTGAAGCGTGAAGTGATTTTGGAACTGAGACGCCGCTAGCTTCTTCAGCTTTTCGGCCTTTTCGCTGCGATTTTCGGCTGACCGTTTGACCAACCACTCCACCACCGGGTAGATGTTGATGAAATCTAGACCCTGAATCTGGTGCGGTTCCAGCTGGAAGGGACACTTCATCTTCGGTAGGACCACGACGATCTTTTCCGTTAGGGAGCTGGAAATAGTTGGAAAATCTTTAAAAGTGTAAAATAAACAGGGTTGGTAGCAATTGAGTGTCTTAAAATAGGAACTTTAATTATTATTATTATTGTTTAATAAAGAGAAGAAACAACTTAACAGATTACTTAAATTCTATCTAGTAATCGAGTTTTCTTCAGAACTCGATCAATTTCTCCTCGTTTGCTTCGTTGTTGCTGAGAATAGGGTTGATACCCGCGTCCAACTTGGCTTCTAGCCTTTCTGTATCATATTTGCGACAATTTGCAAGGATGTGCAGCACGGTAACCTCGTCCCTTCAGACCTCGCAAACGTTGTTGTGAGAAGATTGCACTGTGAGAGATGTTGGTGCGTCCTATACGCAATCGAGTAATTGCCCTTCGTTCTTTGCTTGATTTCCTGTCCCGCCAAGGAACTGTTGAGTTCTTTATCCTCCGAAGAAAACTATCGTTCGAATTTCGCCACTCGCCTTCCCAGCTGTATCTGATGTATATTTTTACTATTTTCTTCGCTTCCATCGCAGGAATAGGTATATTAGGTTCATTATCTCCACGCCCGATTGCCGCAAAATGATACGCTTTTTCGTTTCCGGCAATTCCCACATGCGCAGGAACCCAACATAGCGTAGCGCTTTTATCCCTCTAATACCCAAGTTTTATTTATTATTATATTTTATTATTTTTATCCACAAATTTATGAATTTTGGTTTTTGATTTTTATAATTTTTATTTTTGAACGTTCCCATTCTTTTACATTTTTTTTGAAGCCTCTTCTGATTATTGATTTTTGGCAATAATAAAAATTCAAGTTTTTACAATACTTTTAAATATTAAATTTTTATTATTTTTTCTGGAAATATTTTTATTTTCCGTGTAATTACCGGAAAACAGGTTTGAAATTATTTTAATACCACCAAGCTGTTCTTCTGTGATAGGTTGATAGTAGAAAAATATATATGCATTGAAGGTTATACAAGAATACAACTTTTCAAACAATTTTCAAAAATACAAAAAAAGTATCAAAAGTCATAAAAAATGTTTTTTATATGCGTGCCATGAGTCAAGGTTAAAGCCAAAAATAAAATCATTTTGATTTCCGAGCTACGAAAAAATACACAAAATTCCAAAGTGTAGCCCGTCTAAAGGCGGGGTTGAGTATTAGAGGGTTATCTCTGGCTAGCATTTCAGCTAGCTGTATCCAGTGATGGTCTGAGGTACCGTTATCTATGGCCATTAAACAACTACCGTGTACGCACCTTACTTTGCGCAGTTCCAAACTTTGCGCATTTTTAACAAGCATGAAAAAATTAAAATTAATCAATGATTTTTTCAACAATTCTGTTTCACTAACATGTTTGTTTATGTGAAATAAGTATTTGACATACATTTGTTTACTAAGAAACCCTTGTTAATGTTAGTAAATAACCAAAAAACCTTATCGTCACACGTATTATCCTCAACTTTTACACCGTCTTAGCACAAGCACTAAGGAGTGGCTCTTCCAAAAATCAACATTTTTCTGAACAAAACTGTGTTATGAGAAATATATTTCTCGCATACTCTGAGATAACGCCCTAAAAGCCATTGGTAGCCACGTGTGTAGCTCGTTGTTTCTGAGCAAATGAAAGAATAAGCATCCAAACCAACATCACGGGCAGATAGATAATGATCCTTTCTTCCCCATAGCGTTGTGAAATAACATGAAAATCCATTCAAATGCTCAGAAACAATGAGCTACACACATGATTACCAATGGCTTTTAGGGCGAGATCAGAAGTTATGCGAGATTTGCGGTGTATTTGCAAAAACGGTAATATTCTAGTAATTCAATTAATGTTTCATATAATATGTCGAATTTTTATTTGAAAAAAAAAAGCGATGCGCAATGTAAGGACCCATTTTTTACATGAGGGTCTTAATTTTTGCGCACTTCTAGCAATTCAAAATGGATCTTAAATACATGTACGTCATTGCAAATGCTAAAAGCTGTCGATCTTACCAGGAGTCACTCAATCCATAAGGCAACGGCCACATATAATATTCCTGAAAGTACTTTTTGTATGAAGCTTAAGGCAAGGTGTGCATCGAAAAATGTCGGAAAACCCACTGTATTGACGCAGGAGGAGACTTTCACTGTAAACATATTTATGTGGCAGCCCTGGATAGGACTGACAGCTCAAAGTGTGAATGCAACCGAAACGAATGAGTAAACAAAGTATGCGAGTGTTGCCGGAGCTTCACATTTTCCTTTGTAATCGAACGGTCACTCCGATGGACTTATCCACGATCTTCTTTTATTGTCGACTTTCTTTTTCTTTTCCGTTGTAAATGCGGGCCATGTTTACATAAAATGACATCCGGACCAACATCCAGTGAATGAATGTTCACCGGATGAACATTGAGTGGATGAATGTGCAGCGAAATTGTTCATTTTTTGTAAACACGGCCCGCAGTGGAGATTTTCTTCCCGCTGGAAGTTGCGGCGTGACGTCATCGTAGATTAGTTCATTGCGAAACGTCAAAAGCTCTTGGTAAACAAAAAAACCAGCTGATCGCAGCTGTCTCATGGATTGCTTTTAACCTTTCGGTCGTCGCGCGAATTTTTGTAACGCGAATAGTCGCTCGTTGTACTTTGTACAACACCCTTGGTTTTGCGAATATCTAATGAGTCTGACCACTTAGATAGATGACGTCTTCGGCAAAATTGATCAGTAGCTTATGGGCTTTTATTACTATAGCCAAGAAATTCGGGATTTCGTCACTAGGCGGCGCTAGTGAGCATTAAGCTTTTCCCAGATCTCATGATCCTGACCACTTAGAAAGATGGCGTCTTCGGCAAAGTTGTTCGGTAACTCAAGGACTATCATTGTTTGAGCTAGTTGATTCAAAATGTTGCCACTAGGCGGCACTAGTGAGCATAAAACATTGCTTTCGCAAATATCTCTGGAGCCTGATCACTTAGAAAGATAGTGCCTTCGGCAGAGTTGTTCAGTAGCTCAAATTCTTTCTTTGTTTAATCCTTAAAGTTAAAGATTTATTAAAATAATGATAGTCCCTGAGCTTCTGAACAACTTTGCCAAAGGTGCCTGTTTAAAAAATCAAGATCCTGCAGTATCCGCAAAACAAAAATTTCATGCTCACTAGCGCCGCCTGATGGCAAAATATCGTATTTCTTGGCTCAGATAATAATAGCCCTTGAGCTACCAAACTACTTTGCCGAAGACACCATCTTTCTAAGTGGTCAGGCTCCTGAGATATCTGCAAACAAAAGTTTCATGCTCAATAGCGCCACCTAGTGGCAAAATTTTGAATCAACTAGCTCGATAGATAATGATAGTCTTTAACTTACTAAACAACTTTGCCGAAGACGACATCCTTCTAAATGGCCAGGATCCTGAAAAATCTGCAAAACAAAAGTAAAACTTCCATGCCCACTAGTGCCACCTAGCGGTCAAATTCCGAATTAAATGAGGTACCATCAGATAGCGCTTCACCTCCAGAACAACTTTACTAAAGACCCCAAGTTTCTATATTATCTGGATTATGACGATTTCAAGCTGTGTTTTTTTTTTTTTTTTTTTGGTGGGGATTGCTCATCAAACCTTCCGGTCCGCCTCATAGTTACGTACTATTTGGTGCTGGGTGTAGTTCTTGTTTTTCCAGCTGTATTGAAAAGCATGAGCCATAGTCTTTGGCATAAAATCGGATCTATCTTTAGCAGAAAAGAACCGAAATGTCTATCGACGACCGGTGATTGCTTGCAGATATAGTGGAGAGCTTGTCTTGAAACGTTCATCGCTTCAAGCTAGTTGAAAAACTGAATACACTGATTGCCTGTCGATCAGAGCCGAACTAGGCATAGATCGTATGCATACATCTGAATCTACATGTCTCCGATGTATTACATCGTTCCAGGTGGGAGTTATCTGATATGTGAATATGGTACCATAACAGAATTTTCCATCTGAACGAAGTGATAAATCATAATATTCCGCAAACTGTATCACACATCTACAGAATGTATTGCGTGAAGTTAAGACACAGCAGAGTATTGGGTACATAGGACCAAGTCCCTGCCGGGTGGCGCGAAACTGATGAGCGATAGACAATAGAATCAACAACACTGCCATAAGGGATAGTAAGCATGTGACTATTGTCGAAACTATGATTAGGAGGCAAATCAACATCCCAAGATCAAATTTTTGTTACAACCCAATGTAGGTATTATTAAATTAGGCTGTAGAAAATGATAAATATCTGATCAATTAGGAACCTTGCAACAGGTAATAAATGCTCGTAGTCTGTTTTCTTCGAATACACATGTATAAATTGTTAAAATTGCCGAATCATACGCGGAATTTATTAAACGGATCATGAAATTAGGACTGAAATCATAATGATGATAGATTATCAACTTTCCTTTCGTCTTGCTATTTGTTACCGTTAGAATCACCAAACTGATTGGTTTCCCACTACTTACACCAATACAACAGCACGAAAACTGAAGTATTATAATCGCGCGTTGGAACTTTCAATATCCATATATTACATCAATAGTGAATTCTTGTATGTAGCCAGTATAAATAACAGAATCATCAACTTCTTGAACATTCTTTAACTGAAAACAGGATGCTTGTTTTATCAAACATGCTCAATCTGCACCTAAAATTCGGATCCAAATAGTTTTCTAAATAAAAATTGTGTCTAAATAAAACGTGTAGGCCAACAAAACATAATTGAGTAGGAGTTTACAAGTTACTTAGCACATGAAAAGCAGTTTAAATTAATCTATTACTAGATCAACACTAATGCTCACATTTTTATATTCTCATTTCATCATGGTCCTCATTGCTCGAGCGGAGACGAACACCCTGGAGATGGAAAAAATCGACAGCGCTACGATAAGGAAACGTAACAGATGAGAAACTATCGATACATTTATCAATTATAAAACCCCGTTTTAATGTTAACACTTTGTTTCTGTTTTTTCTGTTTTTTTTTTCGTTTCAGCAATCAAATAACCGAACCAACTCTACTACAGGGTGTCCGCAAATTATCCGTACAAACTTTGAAGACATGGCTCTATACAATCAAGCATAATAAATTCAATATTTTTGCATGGTTTTAAATATTGGCTTATTATATTCTTAAGAAGTAAGTTTGACACATTTCCGATTTCAAATAATTGCACAACCAACCCAAATGTATTGAGGTGTCTTAAAGGGAGCTGTTTTCCGAGCTTTATGACGGGAGAGAAATGTCCATACAGTTCACTGGATTTGCACCGTACAATTTTCTATTTTCAGTCTAACTTGAAGCCACTTTCCTGTAGATTACTTCAAATAATAATAGGACATTTGGATTCATCTCTTTTAGGTTTTAGGGATAACACATCTCCAGTATGACTAGCGGCCCTCAGGAAAAACGTTTCCGAAAAATTTGAATTTGCCTATCTCAGTAACAAGTAATTATTTCGAAATTTTTTAAAGTTGTATTTTGTGTTAGCATATAGATATATTATAAAAGGTACATGGACATTGATTTTTCATTGTTTTCAATGCGAGGTCATCTTTCTAATATTTTGCTGTTCGGATAATTTGCGGACACCCTGTATCTTTTCATTTCTTCTTCGTTATACTTATAGTCCTTCTGGCACTGAACCGAGTAGTGCGTCTTCCGCTTTCTTACTGGTGCTGTTTTTCCTGTACATTTGGCATAGTGTCGGAGGTGGTGTACTGTATTTGCTATACAACGCGCTATTTTCGATATTGTGCTTGGCGTGTGGGGAAGCAGTACTAGTGGTGAAGCGGAGGGCGCCATTCGGTTTATTGCCAGAGGGACTATATCTATTTAATGTATCTGAAGCTTGTGGGACCGCTTTAATTCCGGCGCCTGCTTGTGGAAGATCCCGGTGTGCTAAACGGTATAGGACATGTTAACGGGGGAGGCTTGGTAGGTCCTCACCCAGCCCGTGTCTAGATGGGCGGATAATTGTCTGCCAGGGTGTGGATTGAGCAATAGGGTCCTAAAGCCCTGTCCCAATTTTAGTGCCAAACGCTTAAGTTTAGGCCAAAAACGCAAGTTTACTCAATTTTCTAATGTTTTCCGTTGGTTTAAGCCCAAAAAACATTTTTTTAGATTTTGTCACATCCTTTGGCTTAAACTCAAATTTTGGGTGTATTTTGTTTTCCGTGTCCCTTATGAAATGTCAGATAGGAACAACCCCAGTGGTCGAACTAAAACCCCTGTGGTGTTTTTGTCCACTAAGCGAACGTCAAACATGATCAAAAGTGTCAAGGTTCATTTATGGACAACATTTTTAATTTAAAGTTTAAACATGATACAGCCAAGTAGATGAAAAAACCGAATTTAGTACTATACCATTTAATTCCACTAGAGTTTGTATCCTTTGACAGATACGCGTATTTCGACCTCAACTGTAAGGCCGTCTTCAGTGTCGTGTACTAGACTCGACTAGTCGAGTCTAGTACACGACACTGAAGACGGCCTTACAGTTGAGGTCGAAATACGCGTATCTGTCAAAGGATACAAACTCTAGTGGAATTAAATGGTATAGTACTAAATTCGGTTTTTTCATCTACTTATAGGTATTCTACTAAACAGCTCGAAGATTTATTATGATACAGCCATTATTTGAGCGAGAAAAATTGCTAAAGTAGGTAGAGTAACATGCTCTTTCGTGTTATTAAATAAAAACAAGATTTCATTAAAAATTTTAGGACCCAATTACAATTACAATGACGATTTCAAGCTGTGGTTTTCTTGAACCGTACATAGTGCATTCATTATTATGCGACTTCCATGTACATTTTTTGATTTTACCGTATTATAAAGGGTCATACTGTAAATAAAAACTGTCGAGTATTGTTCTTAAGAAGATTCTTGAGGAATACATTTTGGTTGGGTGTCTTTTATCTTTGTTGCAAAATGCTAGAATATAAATCACAACTGTTGTACAAAGTACAACAGCGCGACAGCCCGAAGGTTAAGGCGAAAATGACGTTTGCCTTCGTTTTAGGTGGGCTGTAGATCAACTAACGGGAGCCCAATTAAAACGTAGCCCATTTAAAGAAAGTGCAACGAACGAAATTCGACTGTACTTAACTTTCATAAAATTTGATTCCAAGAATGTTAATTTTAAGAGGTCCGCAAGATGTTTCTAGAATATCGAAGAGAGCCGCGGCTTCAAAAATGTTGGGAACCACTGCTCCAGAATTATGTACCAATATTAACGATCAGCAGGATAATGTAAGAAGTGACTTTGAAGACCATTTCGAATGCAATAGAGATTTCTGAGACGTTCCATTAAAAATAAAGACTTGCATTAAATCAGTGGTTTTCAAATCGTGCTCCGCGGAGCACTTGGTGCTCCGCGAGCCCTTAGCAAGTGCTCCGCGACAGTTTTGAAAGTTTGTATCAATGCTTTGAAATACACTTAACTTTTTGATTTGAAAATGCTTTTATTATCCCAAACCAAGCCATACATAGAGAACATTTAGAGAACAAAACAACCAATCACGCTGAAAATTTGATAAATTAGTAACTCGCTGATTGCGACCAATCGATCAAATTTTCATTTAAGGCCACTTATTTGTTCTCTTGATTTGCGATCTTAAAAATTTAGCAGTGGTTCTATTCTTTCATTCATTCTCACCTTATGATGTTTTCGAAGTTATAGTGGATGATGAAACACAATTTTTACGTGTGTGTATAACGGTGTCTTGATTTCGATCATTATCGAAATTTCATGTACTTCGGATATAGTCACGAAAACGTTCAGAATTTTACTAAAAAAAAGGTTAGAAATGAAAGGTTAAACATATTCTGTTGGCGTTTGTTTGACCAGATAGTTTGATCACGAAAATTGACATTTTGTATGGAAAAGCTTTGGCTGCAAAATTGGGTTTTTCTGGATTTAGATCCAATTTTCACGAAAGAGTAATTTAAAACTTTCAGGTTGCGAAAGTTTTGTTGGGATACTTATTTTCGTCGAAAATACAACTGATGTAACTCCGATAATAGTCAAAATTTGGTCACGGTGATACAAAATTAGAAATATTTCACGGATTGACCCATAAATCCTTGAGTGTTGAACTTGTGGTTAACTTTTAATGAAGGACTCAAAAAATAATATATTTCACTGCAGAAACTCGCTGTGTTCGAACTAAAATTGAAAGTCAAAAAAAAGCAAATAGGTATAGCTCCATTTGGTTTCCTTCTTGTCAAACTTTTTGTATGAGATCTCCAAAAATTTTGTTAGGCTTGTCACTCAGTACCTGAACCTCTCCTTCCTGGAGCTTGACATAATTTGTACATGAACCCTTAGATGCCTAATTGGTACAGTTTAATTCTGAAATAAAAAAGCTTGCTAAATCAAATAAAAAAAAAATTGGAAATTATACTGAAGAGATTAAATTAAAATCGGTATTTATTGGCTTTCTCGGCGAAATCATTCCCTTTCAGAAGTTACACAAATTTACTAGAAACATCAACCACCCGTTTGTGAGTTAAATAAAATATAACTCGATTACTTACTTTAGTCTTCGAACAACTCTCTAAAAGTCATTGTAATAAATTCACAAAATTTCAGGTTATTTGTAGTTCATCATCAGAAACTACCAGAAGCTGAGATACGAAGCTCCAAACTTGGGCATTTTGTATGGAAAAACAGCAATTGGTTACTCAACTTTTGTCACTGACTATAAATCTCACTTTAAGATTTTAGTAGGAATTACAGTCTCGATTTAAGTGTGTAAAAAAATCAGATTTCAAACGGATATCAATAACAGGTGCTCCGCGCAACAATTTATTTTAAAAAAGTGCTCCGCGAGCAAAAAAGGCTGAAAACCCCTGCATTAAATAATAAGGATCAAGTCTTTATGAAGAGCCCCGCTACCAACCCTGGCAAACGAATCACTTACATCTTCTGTCCGATGGTCAGATTCTCGTGGAAGAGCAGATCTACGTCCACGTCGTAATCGCAAGCCTCGATGCACCAGGTCATTCCGCCGACGATTTTGTCGAAGATGGACAAACCCTGGATATGCGCCCGGTAGTACCCGGCCCCCACCAGGATGTCGATGATTTCCTGCTCCTTGCGCTTCTGTTCCTCATCTTCGCGACGTTCCACCTGATTATGAGGTACGGAAACATAAGAAAAGTGGAGAGATCTTTGGGGGATTTGGGGAACTTACCTGAATCTCATTGCCATCAGCGTCGAAACGAGTGGCCAGTTTGATGTTTGGAAGGTGCTTACTGAAAAGATTCTTCGAACCCATTTTCCTCACATTCTACGTTGATTACAATCACTTTTTTATGAAAAATTAAAATTACAAATTTCCGATGCAATTTATTTTGTGATAACAAAAATGCACTTTTATGTTGTCAGTTGAAAACAGCTGATTTTGACAAACTCAATGCAACTGCACTGGAGTGGTATCAGCTCCCGGGATTTTGAGCACGTTTCGAGTAGTTTTGACATGTCTGCAGCTGTAACTGTATGTTTCCGAAGGGCTTCAATCTAAAGTTGGCGCGCAACGATCAAGCGATACAAACAAAAACTTCAAGTTCCAACGCTCTTCAAAAGTTAATAATTTTTGTGATTATTCAGTGATTTCCGCCTGAAAACCTCGTTCAAAATGGCTCTCTGGGTTGACCGTTACCGCCCGCGTGAACTCTCGAAACTAGACTACCACAAAACGCAAGCCACGCACCTCACGAACCTTTGCGCCCAGGGAGACTTTCCGCATTTGATGTTCTACGGCCCGTCTGGCGCAGGAAAGAAGACCCGGATCATGTGCCTCCTGCGGGAACTGTACGGCTCGGGAGTGGAGCGTCTCCGGAACGAAGTGATGAACTTTACCACCCCCTCGAATCGCAAGGTGGAAATCATGACCGTCAGCAGCAACTATCACATCGAAGTGAATCCATCGGATGCCGGAATCTATGATCGGGTTGTCATCACCGATATGATCAAGCAGATTGCCCAAACGCAACAGATCGATCCCAGTGGGCAGCGCGAGTTCAAAACGATCGTGCTCTCGGAAGTGGACGAGCTGACCAAAGACGCTCAGCACGCCCTAAGAAGAACCATGGAGAAATACGTGGCCACCTGCCGGTTGGTGCTTTGCGTCAATTCCACTTCGCGAGTCATTCCGGCGGTGAAGAGTCGTTGCTTGGGGATTCGAGTGTCGGCTCCGACCAACGAGGAGATCGTCAGTATTCTGAACGTGAGTATTTCCAGGCATTTTCATTATTAAGACAGGGTATCGTAACGTTAATAAATTACAATTACAATTACAATTAAGAGACTATCACACAAACCTTAATCCCTTCACAGAACATCTGCAAAAAGGAAGGTCTTCACATCCCCTCGGAGCTGGCCACAAGAATCACCGAGAAATCGGAACGTAATCTTCGTCGGGCGATTCTTATGCTGGAAGCCTGCAAGGTCCAACAATATCCGTTTACGGTCAACCAAGAAGTGCCGGAAATCGATTGGCAGGTGTTCCTCCGGGAAACCGCCAACCAGATCGTCCAGGAGCAATCACCCCAAAAGTTGGAAGCCGTCCGGGAGCGTCTATATGAGCTTCTTTCGCAGGGCGTCCCATCCGATATCATCTTCCGAGGGTTGGTGGAGAATCTAGTCAAAAATTGCGACATGAGCCTGAAGACGCAAACGCTTAACTTTGCCGGAACTTACGAACATCGGATGCAGCAGGGAAGCAAGCACATCTTCCACCTGGAAGCATTCGTGGCGCAATTCATGGCACTGTATAAAAAGTTCTTGAATCAGGCCTCCGCGATGGACATGGATGACTTCTAGGCTGCCCGGAAATCTCGAAATTGCTTTTCTTTCTTTAATAAAAACTAACTTCCGTCACTTACACAATAATGTTTATTAAACTTTCAATAGTTCTGATAATGTTTCACCCGGAAGAGCGAAACCACACCCTCCCGGCTACCGATGGCCAAGAAACCACCCCCTGGGGAGAACGCTACACGTGTTACGCTTCCCAGCCCCGCTTTAATCATGGGGAAATTCCGGAACACCGTTCCACTCTTCATGTGTACCAACTTTACCGCATCCGGCACTTCCGCTGAAGCAATGGCCAACAGCTCAGAAGTTACGTTGAATGCCATCGATCCCACCGAAGTGGTCAAATTGGACACGGTTTTCTCCGGGCTAGGATATTTCTCCTTGAGGACCTTTTCCAGCAAATAGATGTTGACGATTCCCTGGCGATTTCCGGTAGCTAGGTAACGGTTATTTGGGCAAACGGTTATAAATGATCCGTTTACACAGCCCTCGTCTACGAAGACATTGACGAAACGACGTTTCTCCAAGTGGTATATCGAAACTTCGTTATCCGTGCTGTGAGCAATAAGGTACTTCGAATCCGGAGTAAAACATAAAGACGGACAAGCGTTTTTCTGTTGGATGGTGGTTAGAAGCTCCTTGCTCCTAGCGTCCAGCAAATGAATCTCCCCGAAACCCCCAGTGACGGCCAAATACTTGCCACAGTTCGACAGCTCGAAGTTCTTCATGGTCCAAGCGCCATCTCCTCTCAACTGCAACGTGTCGCTCTGGCCAGATATCAAATTATACACATGATAGAACTTCCGGAAACTCCCAAACAACACCTCGTTTCCATCCGGGGTCATCCGACAGCAAGCGATCTTAAACCTCTTCAGCCCAATCGTGTGCAGCTTTTCGTTCTTCGTGCCATCCACCGCCACAATCGAGGCTAATCCATTTAACCCAGCCATGACCGCAACCATCGAAGTGGGATGGAAGTTAATCGCCGTAATTTGTCCTTCGTTTTTGGTTTCTCGATTCAGATTCTTCAATCGCTTCAACTCAATGTTCCCCTTGGGCAAATCCACCGTTGATCCTTTCACTACATGTCCGACCGTTTTCAAAATCTCATCATCTGAATCAATCTCCCGCTCACGGTCCAAATCGGCCCACTTCGGTTGGCCAACGATCTTCTCGAAGTTCTTCCTCCGCCGATTGACCGTCGCTCGCATTTCCACCTTCCTTTCCTTCTTGGGAAAATCATCATCTCTCTCATCGTCCGAATCTTCCCAGGCCGCGGAACGTTTTCGCTTCTTCGTCTCCCCGTCATCTGACTCTTCCCCGAAATCCTCGACGGAAGCCTTCATCAAATTGGACACGAGTTCCGCGCGTCCTCCGAATACCAGCGACATTAGTTCCTTCTCCTTGTTGGTTTTGGGCTTATCGATAAGCTGCTCGTCCAACTGATCCAACACATCCTCCTCCCGATTCTCCGCTTCATCTTCACTGTCCCCATCCTCTTTTTGCTTCTTGATCAACTTGCCTTGTTCCCTATCATCATCCTCGTCCTCTTCCGCCTTAACATCCGGCGCTTCCGCATCGGATCCCTCCTCGCCGGATTCATCACTCAATTCGCCCTGACCGGAGTCCTTCTTTTGAGGCGACTCCACATCCAAACCAACTTCCTCCCGGTACGAGTCCAGAAGCTGGTTTATTGCTTCGTCGTCACTGTCGATTGGCATTTTGCGGGAAGTTTTCTGTAAATGGAATCACTTTTGTAACAAAATTTAAACAATCATTACAAAAACTCGGCAGCTTTTGGGAAAACACGTGAAACTCGCGCAGCGCAAAATGTAAACAGCATTCGAGAAAACAATCGACTGTCAAAATGTTTGAAAACCCCGCTGGAAAAGAAACGGATGAAGCGAATATGGACCAATAAGCCATTTTATGAGACGTTTCGAATCATATGGTTTCCGTTTGTTTACCAGCTTTGAAAGTTTCTGGCGGGCCGATTTATTTACGTTTCTTCTAGCGCCACATTTGGAAGGAGCATATTCAACAATGGCGCTGGTGGCAATGCAACAAAGTTTTTAATGTTCGCATGTAAAATTTAAATCAGTAGGCGGGGAAGATATTTTTCATCTACGTAACTTGTAATACATGTAAACCGGGTAGAAACATGCGCTGAAAGAGACGGGGAAGTCATCGGCAACAAAAATGTGACCAGCGCCATACAGATATCATGCTAGTTTTTTGAACAACAACAATGAGCGGCCCGCCAGAAAACGTCATTCGAACGTCTCGTAAAATGGCTTATGCACGAATTCACTATTTGACGTTTTAGCGGTGCCGTGTTATTTATGTCACCATGGAAACTAGTGAATTCGGCACCGCTGAAACGTCAAATTAGTGAACTCGTGCATCGGCCCATAGAATGGATCAATGCACGAGTTCACTATTTTGACGTTTGAGCGGTGCCGAATTCACTTGTTGCCATGGTAACATAAATAACACGGCACCGCTAAAACGTCAACGAGTGAATTCGTGCATTGGTCCATAGATCAATGCACGAGTTCACTAATTTGACGTTTGAGCGGTGCCGAATTCACTTGTTGCCATGGTCACGTAAATAACACGGCACCGCTCAAACGTCAGATAGTGAACTCGTGCATCGGTTCATAGGGCGATTGGTGCCAACACGGAAACGCGAACCAACATTTCAAGACTTAATAGACCAATGCACGAGTTCAGTATCTGACGTTTGTGCGGTGCCGTATTATTTACGTGACCATGGCAACGAGTGAATTAGGCTCCGCTCAAACGTCAAATTAGTGAACTCGTGCATTGATCCATGGACCGATGCACGAGTTCACTAATTTGACGTTTGAGCGGTGCTGAATAGGGTCCTAAAGCCCTGTCCCAATTTTAGTGCCAAACGCTTAAGTTTAGGCCAAAAACACACACGGAGAAATATTTTTACCTAATTTTTGAGTTTACTTTACCCAAAATTAAGTATATCGATTATAGTTTCAACCCAAAACCTCTCGGTTTTCTCTTTCTCCCACACGAATGTTGTCAAAAATAGAGAGAGCTACATCTACCCAATGGGGGTACTTTGGCCCAATAAGCCAAATTTGGGTAAATGCAACTTTTCTTATGTTTGGGTCGAAAGAACTCAATTTTGCGTTAAATCAACCCAAAATTGAGTATATTTTTCTAATGGAATTAAAGCCAAACTACCTAGTGGGGACCTTGGAAATTTAGCCAAAATTGAGTTATTGGGCTCAACTACGGAATTGCGTTGAAACAACCCAAAATTGAGTTGAATTCCGTCTCCGTGCATGTTTACTCAATTTTCTAATGTTTTCCGTTGGTTTAAGCCCAAAAAACATTTTTTTAGATTTTGTCACATCCTTTGGCTTAAACTGAAATTTTGGGTGTATTTTGTTTTCCGTGTCCCTTACGAAATGTCAGATAAGAACAACCCCCGTGGTCGAACTAAAACCCCTGTGGTGTTTTTGTCGATTAAGCGAACGTCAAACATGATCAAAAGTGTCAAGGTTCATTTATGGACCAATTTTTTAAATTAAAGTTTAAACATGATATAGCCATTATTTGAGCGGGAAAAATTGCTAAAGTAGTTACAGTAACATGCTTTTTCGTGTTATTAAATAAAAATAAGATTTCATTAAAAATTTTAGGACCCAATTCACTGGTTGCCATGATCCCATGGACCGATGCACGAGTCCAGTAATTTGACGTTTGAGCGGTGCCAAGTTCATTCGTTACCATGGCGACATAAATAACACGACACCGCTCAAACGTCAAATAGTGAACCCGTGCAAAGGTCCATTAATAACACGGCACCGCTAAAACGTCAAATCGTGAACCCATGTGTAAATTTCTTTGTGAAATTAACAATGAGATAAGTATTTAACAATTTACACTCATATCTGCTAATTGGGTCCTAAAATGTTTAACGAAATCTTGATTTTAAATAAAAACATAAAAGAGCATGTTACTGCAACTACTTAAGCATTTTTTCCGCTCAAATAACGGCTATATCATCCCGCATAATTATGAACCATACATCTACTGTTTCCCATTCAATCCACAACAATTAACAACAGTATTCGTATAATTCGGTGTAAAATTAAAAATAACAATAAACCAACAGTACCATAAACGGGTTTTACAGTTCGGGGAATGGTATTTGCACAAATTACAATGTGGGAAATAGGCGGTTAAGTTATGTAACCATTTAAATAGGCCGATTTTGTCGAACAAAATTTTTTCATTACAATCTGCCAAACTGTTCACATACCTTCCATTTTTTGATCAATCTACTATAATCCAAACAGGTAGAGAATGGTTGAACTTTATAATTTAAATCAAAACAAATACTGTATATGTAATTATCGTTTAATTGTGAAGTATAGTATTTAACCCAAGAATTATCCCTGTTGTGATTAATCAGTGAAAGATGAACGAATTTGATCGTTTATGCATTTTTATTCATATTAGAGCAATCACACTGTAAAACAGATTGCGTTTCTTATTTAACCACTTTTTTCTGCTTTTTCGCCGTTCCAAACTCGGGGGGTTCTTGCTCGCACAATCCTGGGCCTTGAAAGCACGATTTCTCAGCTAGAAGATTACGGGAAGATCGGTAACGGTAATAATTTGTTGGTTTCATTTCTAGGTCACTGCAACAACACATCCTGGAAAAAACAAATTGGTGCCCGTTAGAACTTGGATCTAAGTTACACGGAATAAATTCTTCTTACCTGAGAAATCTGGATATGAAACGGGTCACTTGGGATCTAGCTCATAAGCCTTAAACCAGAGGGAAGAAGCTTGAATCCTTCTCAAATAAAGATCCGCCACTTGAAAATTTATTTCCGCACGAGTTTTTTTTCACTCCTAAACCAAACAAAACAAATGGCGAAACGATGAAAATATTCTAGGTACTTCGCTCACAAACACTAAAGCGAACCACTGTTTGCCAAACTGTTAAAAATAGGTTGTATACGGTAAAATGTAAATGTGTTAGTGTTTTGCGATAATGACCGTTTCGCAGAATGTCAAGTAATAATTTTACCATTTCTTGGAGATTTGAAACTCCGTATAATTTTACAATATCTGGACAGTATCTTTTATTGTTACTGTTTGGCAAACATCACGCAAATCATTGTTAAACGTCTTAAGCCTTAGACTGAATACAGTTCAACATAAAACCAACTGTTCGGAGTACATTAACCTTAACAGATAAAAGTGATTAATTGTTTTCAATGTAAGGCGAACTGTGATTCTCTATGCGGGATATTTAAACTTTAATTTAAAAATTTGGTTTTATAAATGAACCTTAACGCTTTTGACCATGTTTGACATTCGCTTAGTCGACAAAAACACCACAGGGGTTTTAGTTTTAACACTGGGGTTGTTCCTATCTGACATTTCGGAAGGGACACGGAAAACAAAATACACCCAAAATTTGAGTTCAAACCAAGGGGTGTGACAACATCTAAAAAATAAAATTTAAAAAGTTTTTTGGACGTAAACAAACGGAAAACATTAAAAAATTCAGTAAACATATGTTTTTGGCCTAAAGTTTAGCGTTTGGCACTAAAATTGGGACAGGGCTTTGGGCTCATTCATTTATTTCATAACGCTAAAATTGACCATTTTAGACACCCACCCACTCCCTTGTAACGCTTTTTGTATGAACATTATATAATTTTTGTATGGACCGTAACATCCTTAGGACACCCACCCACCCCTTCTAGCATTATGAAATTTGTGAATGGGCCCTTTACGACCCTATTTGTGAAATTGTGTTTCGGTTGGAGAATAGAATACAGTGAACAAATTTTCCTGTAAATTTTCTTGGTTTTAAACGAAAAAAGTGCTTTTGAAAATTCCGAAATCAATGACGGATCCTGCCCTCTTAAAACAAATTTGTTGACCCTGAAAAGGGCCGATTAAATTGGGTTGTTTAGTGATGAAAAATTCACATTTTTTTTTGTAATTTGATAGAAAGAGCACATTTTTCTAAGTGTAACACGATTTTATGGACCGATGCACGAGTTCATTAATTTGACGTTTGAGCGGTGCCGAATTCACTTGTTGCCATGGACACATAAAAAACACGGCACCGCTAAAACGTCAAATAATGAACTCGTGCATTGATCCATTGCGCTTTAATATCTTAATTTTGATATAGTAAATGATTAAAAGAGATTTAATTCCGGCGACTAAATGACATTTCTATTTACATAATGACAGCTCGTCCCGAAGTAAAATTTTCCAAGGGGTGATTCAAACGCGATTTCCATACTAAATTCAAACGTGTTTTAAAAATAGTTACAGTGTACGGAAAATTGTGAAACTTTGGATTCTGGCTCAGTTTTAAACGAAGAATCAGAATATGTGAAAAACAGGATACACCTACACAAGCCAATTGTTGAAGTTGCGTAACACGGACACATTTTGACGGCGCACAGGTTGAAATCCTCCTCGCCCGATGAGCTTTGCGGTGGGGATGACAATGGTTCCACTCGCGTCCCATTGAAAACTGAGCTAAGAATGCGAAAGGCACACGAGAATTGCTCGCCAACCATGTTCACAGTCTGACCATTTTCCAAATTTTCAATAGTTTATTGTCGATAATCAGTAGTTTTTTCCCATTCGACAAAATTGTTGTTTACATTTTCGACCGATTGGTGGGAAAATATTGAAAATCTATCGAGTCGCAGATTTGAGTTATTGGCGTTCAAAATCTTACATAATTTCGTGACGGTCGCAAAATTTTAGATTTTCAATTATCACCCAGTATATTGTCGTAAGACGTAGTTAACGTCAAAAAAACATTGAAGAGTTAGAACCGTTAGAAAGGAATTGTTCGGATTCAATACAACACTGCTTGATGATTAGTCAATATTTTTTTAATACATTCATTGCAATTCGTTTCGACCATCGAATATGGGTCTTGTTGTAGTTTTCGCGGTTGTTACAAATAAAATACATTTATCTGGTACAGTTATAGTAAAAATGAGAACACCAATCAACATTACATCGATTAAAGTGCCACAAAGGAAGAAAATAGTTACCGCAGATAATCTAATTTTTATCATTTTTTTTCGTTCAGATATTAGTGTATAAATTCAACTATCGCCTAACGTTAAAAACATGCTAAAATTCGCAACAGTTCACCGACCAGTAAAGTTTTTGCCGATTGTTTTCTGTTATATAATTTGTTGTCTCCATAGAAGTAAAGCTTATTACAAAGTTTCCAATGCACCATCTGTGGGGAAGAAAGCGCGTCTTAATAGTAGAAGTGCTTTCCGGAAAGTAACAACCTTTCGTTTTTTATCAGTTAACGTCACGTGTTTTCTGTTTTCACATCTAATTGACAAACGTAAGCTTGTGTTGGATAAATCGTTTCATCGAGTAAGCTCTAACACTTCGGTATGTCAAATTGCCACGTTTCCAAGTTTGGTGTCTTGATTTAGAGATGAGTCAGTCTATTTTAGATAAAAATGATTTGGATCAAAATGACGCAAAAATGCAAGGTAAATGCGGGATTATGTTCTGTATGGTTGATGTTCTCTATCGATTAGTAACAATAAGTTTCGTTTGGAAACATTTAGCTGGACAGAAAGAAGGTATTTTGGATAGTTGTCTATGATGGCGGTTCTTATTCTCTAGCGGCAAAAGCCACACATTTTGAAGACGCAATGTAAGTATAATTAAATGCTTATTAATAATTTCAACAGTCAGTCAACAGTTAGTAGAAATTGTAGGGAGGATAAAAGGTTATACTATGTAGTAAACGTTCGTCAACATTTCGCAGTTGAATCAAAACATTGATGAATGCTGTGCCAACGGTAAAAATAGCGCAGTGTGGGTTTGAGCTATTAGTGTCAGCAATCTAACTTTCATAATTCGTTGCATGTATAGGAAATCTCTGGATACGTGAGCCTCGGTAGGTCTCATTGATAAGGTACATTTAAAGGGGTTTAATTCTTACCCTATAGCGTTGGTCTCGTTTTCTAACGGTCACACTGCGAACGAGTACAACTAATTGGTCAGCATGGGATTCTACGCCTAAAATTTATAAGTAACCTAGCACTGTTCGTTAGGAAACGTCCATGTTCCGATGGACGGTGACCGGAACGAGGATATGGTGTCCTCCACCGTAGATTCCCGTTCGCGAAACGGACGTCGGTGAAGGCAGAACCGTTTGTGAAGGATCGATGAACTTCTGCTGCTGCTGCTGTTGTTGTTCTTCGTCACTGGGAACAAGCTGCGGAGTTTGCTGCTTGGACAGAGCCAAGAAATTCTGGTGATTGCTGTAAGGACTCGAAACCGACGTATTGATCGATGCCGAGTCGGACATCGAGAGACGCTTTCCAGAAGCGTTCGGAGCTACTGGTTCGGCGTTTGATAAGCATAGATGCTCGGACTCCTCGTGATGTGTCATGGTCGAATAGCCATGGTCCGAGGATCCGGCGTTTGGGCGTTGGTAATTGGAAGACATTTGATACGGTGAAGTAACGTTCGGGAAGATCATATAGTTGGCATTGCTTTGTCCGTTCATGAGTAGGTTTTGCTTGGCATTTGTACGACCTAGATCGCCATCATCCGGTGGACTGTGGTCCTCGATATCGAACCTAGACAGCGGAACACCGTTACAGTGATCTGCTACGAGGTCATCGTAAAGCTGATCAGATGTACCACTTTGATCGGTATTCTGCCGGTAGCAGTACATGGCAAATCCGACTACCAAACAAAGAGCCAGGATGGCTCCAGCTACAGGTCCTATAGCACTGTAAGCAGGTGGCAAAACTGATTCCATAATATTACTGCTCATGACATCGCCGTAAGGAGTGGCTGAACCGAAGATTCCATTGAAACAGGTCAACTGTGACGTACAGAATGGTGTCGTTAGGGTGTTTTCACCATCGATGTCCACTTGACACCACTCACACCCGACAAGCCCTGGAAATGTATGAAGTTATAATTTGTACCCTTTACATCAATTTAATGGAAATTACCGAGACATTCGTTTTGCGTTGTGTAGTCTTCGCAGTTGATGTTGATGCAGCTTTTCAGTTCGTATTCACTTTCATAGTTGAGGGCGTTCATCGAGATCAGATCCTCCGGAAGGGGCGAACAGAGAGGAATGGACTGGGGTGATGGCTTACGTCCTGCACTAGTGCTCTCGGTTTGCCGGCACGATGAGTCCTTCGCATCATCTTCGTAGTAATCCAGGGGACATTCGCACGGACACTCGCATTCGGTTTGCTCCATTCGGTTGCAGTTGAGGCACGAGTTGCCGACCTGGAAGTAGATCATTAAAAGTTTGTTATATTTGTGCAATTGGACCTACTTCAAAATATCTACACAATTTGGAAGGAGGGGAATAGGATAGATTGGAGGAAATAGGGGTAGGGACGCTTGAGGAGGCATTGGGGCTTTCCTTAGCCGAGTGGTTAGAGTCCGCGGCTACAAAGCAAAGCCATGCTGTAGTTGTTTGGGTTCGATTCCCGGTCGGTCCAGGATCTTTTCTTAATGGAAATTTCCTAGCCTTTCTTTAGGCGCCTGACGACCATTTGCCGGTGCTGTTCCGTGAATTACTCAGCTAGTGTACTCAGCCTACTCCGACTCGACGTTGGCCGGCCAAGTGTCAGGGTCGGTTCTGCAATTCCAGTTGGAGAATTAATTCCGATTTGCAGGCGCCATGACAACTTATTACCGATACTACGATACGCCCGCTCTACTCGATCTAGTCCCCGACGGAGGTCCTAGCTTACTCCGATCGCGACCCGGAGCTCTCTGGTCTTCACGCCATCTCTTTTGCAGCAAGGACATAATCGCCGTTATGTGGCAGGTACGATGAGACTTTATGCCCAGGGAAGTCAAGGAAATTTCATAGATCAAAACATTTCTATTAGAGGTAGACGGAAATCATATACCGTGCACCCCCGCTAATTTGAACGGTACCTCATGCAAATTATCGGGGCTCATTTTTAGTTTGAACATCTAGTCACCCTAGAACCGTGCTACTGGTTACCCCTTTTGCTGTTATGTTTTGATTCTGCATTCCGTTCCACAGCTTTCCATTTCACTTTACTCCGTTCCATGAGCTAAATGAGGTTTGAACCATTTTTAATCTGAACGATGTGAAAATTATCGGGATACAGATTAAAAAGTGTTCAGATTAAAAGTGGTCAAACCAACGGGGGTACCCGGTATTTTGCTGCACATTCAAATCTTCTGGGCTTATACTGATTCTGCTAAATTCCAATTTGATCTATGAAACGATATTTTGGTCACTTTAATCGTGGAATTTGTTATGAAAAAGTTCAGTGTCAAAAAAAGTTTGGCCCTGTTTATATGATGGAATCAAGTCAATCTTTGAATGAATCATAGTTTAAATTTTAAAGGATCACAGATTTGGTAGACATAAAAGTGGATTTATCAATTGTTCAACTTTTCATGCCATAATCATCAGCATGGAATTTTTTATGTTTTATCCCCATAAATCTTGAACATTTTCACAGGACAATTATTTCTGATAAAAATAACAGTGGGGCCCAGGTAGCCGTAGCGATAAACGCGCAGCTTTCCAGGAAGACCAAGCTGAGGGTCGTGGGTTCGAATCCCACTGGTCGAGGATCTTTTCGGGTTGGAAATTTTCTCGACTTCCCAGGGCATAAAGTATCATCGTACCTGCCACACGATATACGCATGCAAAAAATGGTCATTGACATAGTAAGCTCTCAGTTAATAACTGTGGAAGTGCTCATAAGAACACTAAGCTGAGAAGCAGGCTCTGTCCCAGTGGGGACGTAACGCCAGAAAAGAAGAAGAAGAAGAATAGTTATAATTCTGAAGTTAATTAGAATTTTTGTACTATTTTTACCAAGCCCAAACAAGAAGTGAATGGCAAATCTACAATGAATATCAAAGGTTGTAAACGCATTTAATTTGATCTTAGTGATCTGCAAGCTTGCTTAGAGAAACTATCATCAAATGTTTTTAATTTACTGGTTAATTATTTACTGGATTAGAGCAAGTAATAAGATTTGTATAAATAATATGTTCTTGACTTTATTGACAAACTAGGGATTCGAATTCAGAAGCTTTTGTAAAAATCCACTTAAGTTAAGATCGTGCTGGTTAAAACATTACTTGGTATGCAAAATTTTCCCGGTGCTAATTAAAATTCCCGTATATTTCCCGTTTTCTCCCGGTGATTCGAAATTCCCGGCTTTTTCCTCGTTTTCCCGATTTCCCGGTGCGCTGGTCACCCTGCTGAACCGACCGGGAATCGAACCCACACACCTTCAGCATGGCTTTGCTTTGTAGCCGTGGACTCTAACCACCCGGCTAAGGAAGACCCCTATTGGCAATTGTCAATTATTCATAACAAATCAGATATTGTGTTATGCTACGGGAAGAATTAAGTGATTATAGCAAGTATGTGGTAAACACATTAGGGAATATTTCACAAATAACTCTTTAGTACACATATGTTGACCCTGAAAAGGGCTGATTGAATTGTTGAATTCGAGTAACACGGACACATTTTGACGGCGCACTGGTTGAAATCCTCCTCACCCGATGAGGTTTGCGGTGACGATGACGATAGGCGCTTCAACAAGCGGCTTTGGCTGATTTTCTTCAGCCATCTCGTATAAATCTTGCGTTAGCGCACCGATTCCTGCAGGGCCAATTCTGGAAGCGCGAGTCAATTTAGAAATCTTGAGCGATTTCACAATCTGGACGCCGGATTTGCAGCAGCTTGATGATCAATAGCTCTGTGGCACAGAATGAGCCTCCTGCATGACAATGACAGCGGAGCACTGGCTGGTAGCGACGAATTTCTGGCCGAAAACGATGATGCTGGTCACGTGAGAGCAGCTTTAGTCGCGGTGGATCCGATATGCGTGTTGTTCCATTTGCGTCCCATTGAAAACTGAGCTTAGAATGCGAAAGGCACTCAAGACTTGCTCGCCGACCGTTTTCACAGTCTGACGGCAAAAAGAAGAATGCGCGAAGAAGCAGGAATCGGTCTGCTTTTATAGTGCGAAGCGGAACGCAAAAGAAGCGTGAAAAACTGCTTGCAAGTGATTGGTTGCGTAAGCAAGAGGTCGACAATTTCCCAATTTTCAATAGATTATTGATGATAATCAAAACTTTTCTCCATTCGAGAAAATTGTGGTTCAAATTTCCGACCGATTGGTGGGAAAATATTGAAAATCTATCGATAAATGGCTGAGTTATTAGCGTTCAAAATCTAAAATTATTTCGTGATGGTCGCAAAATTTTAGATTTCCGTAAAAAAAAAACATATAAACGATAATTAAAATTTAATAAAATATACATAATCCTACTCACCGTACTGCACGGACAGAACGCCCCTCCGTCGTTCGTCGAGTTGACCACCCCGATGAACAGATTGGTTCCCGGGATCAGCATTATCTGGTACTTGGTCTTCTCGCCATACATCAGATTGGTCACCACCTCCGCGAGGGACATGTTGAACTGGTAGAACCGCTGCACCGTCCGGTTGACGTAGTTGTAGCACATTTTCTTCGTTACCAGCTGCTTGTGGTTGAGTATGTCATTGGCCACCTGGGACTCCTTGTGCGTGATGTGCTCCAGCATGCGCCGATTGTTGTTAATGGCCGGTTCGATGAGCTTGGGGTGTGCTATCAGGTAGCCTCGGTCGTCCATCAAGAAGCACTTGATGTTTTCTGCGTTGCAAATGCTGGACGATTCCATGAGCAGCTTGTAGAAGAACCCTTGGGTGAAGTCAAGCGAGACGACCACGATGGGTTTGTCGTTTTCGGCGTTGTGCAGAGCGTCTGCGATCCCTTCGAAGATGGTATAGGAAACACTCACGATGTAGCCAGCGCCACCAGCGTCCAGGTAGGGTTTGGTTACCACGATTTTCCCCGGGTATTCCATGGCTTTGACAAACCAAGGTCGTTTGGTGGGTTCAATGTCTGTATCGAGCAGGCCTCCGGGGTAGACTTCTAGGACGCCATTGACAGTAGCCGCGTAGCGACGAATTATGTATTTGTTTAGTTTGCTTTCGCCATGTCGCCGTCGATAGTTGGAAATTACTTTGAGCAGCGCGAGGACATCGCGACGGATTTCCGGAAGCAGACCGGGATTGGCGAAGAGCGATGTGGTGTCCTTCAGATAGGCCATAATGTTCTGAATGGCTCGAACATTATCGTCGTCGTTGGCAGGTTCTTTGTTGTTCCGGATGTGGGCATAAGGGGATTCGAACGATGAGGAACTGAGATATAACGTGGAGTCATCTGCCAGGGCCAGTTGTTTCATAAGACGGCAAACGCGGGGCGATTCGATGGACGTCTGATCGAACGGTATGGAATTGGACGACGTACTAATTGAAGGTCTCTGCAGATGAGCTGGATAGATGTCGATGCGGTGGTAGATTAGATCGGATAGAAGATTGCGACTGGTGACACCATTGCTGGTGATAAAACTATAATCTGCGTTCGATTTTAAGTGATAATACTGAAGTTGTTGCAGTTGACTGAACCGCGAGTTGGCACCATTGAGCAGGATATTAGGATTGCGGTCGGAATTGATCGTTCTAACAATACACATGATATAGAATCGCGCTCGCTTCCAGATATAAACCGTGCTTTGATTTGCGTTAGGTTTATTGAGGGTGATGTTACCGCTTTCTTCGGTAATGATAGACTGGAAGTCGGACATGGTCAGTTCCCGCTCAAGGCGGGTAATGTTCGTGATAAAGAAACTCTCTCTAGCCGCCAGCGGTCTAGGAAATGAAGGATGCATAATGGTATTTCCGTGAAGATCAATCACAAATGCATAACTCTCGTCGTCTTGCTTGTAATAGGAGACGTCTTCCACCAAATCACTCAAATAGAGATCGATTCCCATGAGTCCATTGGTTCCAACGGGGACGGAAAGCGTTACCAAAGTATCGTGCGTGGATGGTTCATGATATGGCAGATGGATGCGAACTCCGCTTTCGATAAATTTCAAGTCATTCAAGAATGGTTCCATCAACGCAATTACGAATCGATGAGCATCAAAACTGTGCTTCGAAATCATAACCATCTTTCCTGCCAGTGGTTTGAAGAACACCCCACTTAGGTTATACTTGGAGAAGTTCTGTGTTGTGACGTCTGCAATAAATTGCTTCTCGTAAGGGATCTCCCTCTCATCCAACAAAATCAAACAGGTATTCAGAACAACTGGATACGGAAGTCGAGATTGTCCTTCTGCAATTGTTCGCATCACTGTTTTAGCTGCTGTAGTGATTGGCGAAAGTTGAGCTCTGCCCAGATACAGGAAAACCACCGGAAGTTCCGTGTCTACACCCACGTAAACATCATTAATCGCCTTGAACGCATACCTAAAAGCCGTTACGTGTGTAGCAGCCGATGAAGTCTTATTAAGCGAATCTACAAAATCCACTAAGCGATCTTTATTGTCCACAGTAGCATTAACGAACGGACCATCCATGCAGTCCAGAAAGCTTTCCGTTGTTGTTAGTTTCTGACTGACCGCAACAATCGCAATCTTATCGTTTTCATTCAACAAATAGATCATGAATTTGACGATCGCTTTCGCTACTTCTAGTTGATCGAAGCTGACCGAATTGCCAACATCCAGCAGAATCATAAAGTGTTTGTTCCTCACAGAGGACAAGTACAAAGATTTCAAACGACCATCCTTCGGATGGTAATGACATTTGAATGCGCTCGCCTGGTCGAAAGACGACAAATAGAACACCTGTTTCAAGCTGTAAAGAAGGCTCTGCAAATGTGCGATCTGATCCAGAATTCGTTTCTGCAAGCTTTGATTGTTATCTTCTACGGTTTGATCACTGATTCGAATCCTGGGACGATCATCCGGACTTGCAGGAAACGCCGAAAAGTCCAGAAATCCGTTATCACCCGAAAACTGCTTCAACGTGTTCGACGAGTTTATCAGCTTGGCGTTTTGGATAAAGTTCTGCAAATCGAACTGCGGCTCGTCATCCCACGGATTGATCAGCTCACTGTACGGACACGGGTTGATGATTGTGTTGTATTTGGCACTGTGTCTAATTGCAGATTCATGAATAAACGACCTCAGTCGATCTATCACCGCAGCGGATTGTCCAAACTTGGCCGTCAGCTTTTTGGTCATCTTCTCCAACTCTTCGATGTCATTTCGAATAACCGAAGTAAATTCCATCGTGTCATAGAGTTCCTGGAAATAAGACAATCATACAATTTATTGCAAAATATAACGTGACAGAATCAAAACTTTTTTACGCGCTGAAAAATTTCAATGGATTCAATACGTTTGGGCTCGCTGTTCTCCAGTTCTTAGAATTTTCGTAACTCGTACAGTTTCTGAAGTAAATAGGGGTTGTATTCACAAATTTGTATATTTTCGCTGATATTTAACTTTTTTGTTTCACAATAATTGATTACACCTGGTTACCGAAATCTATGCTTAAAAGTCGTTTGCTGACATCTCAGTAAAAGTGATGTCAGCGGCACCCAAAGGTGCTGCTTTGAATAAATTTGATTTTTTGCTCACATATCAGTTAAAATTCATAATTCAACTGAGTGTGTACTTGCACTATACGAATAAGTGTCTCATGGCTTTTTAAATCCACGACATCACATAGGACAGTTTTGTCCATTACAACATGTAACCTTATTGTTAGTATTGCAGATTTGTTCAGAGAAATAAAAAAATGAATTTAACGAAGGTTGACCCATTTTGCCGTTAGGTTTCAAAAATGTAGTTTAATCATACGTTATGAAAACCACTCGTCAAAAGGCGAGTATCAACTTTATATCACAGACAAACAGACGTCACACTCTCACTGCTATCCATCGACCAACTTTTTAACGATCGATTCGAATAAATGTAGGTGGTCAATCGACCACCCGCAGCGCTCGCGTCGTTTTTGTTCGTGTTTGACGTTAACACACTACCGCCACCTGTTGGTCCATCGGCCACCTACAGTGTTTTTAGCATTGGGCGTACATGTTTTCGCGACTATGATTTTGATCGCGATTTGTTCTAAGTGTTACGTCTGTTTCTCTTTGTTTATATCTTTTCATTCCCTCATTATCATAGCTCATTAGTGTGTGAGATTCCAGGAAGAAAAAAATTTAATCCTTTTTTTCCCATGGTAACACAAATGGTATACCGGTTTTGCTAGCTGAATCGAATAATTGGTAGGATTAGTTCAATATCCTGTAGTAGGGTATGGTGAAGGGGTCTCCCAACCTGTGCAGTCAGGCAAGTACACAGAATGTGCTGACAGTATACTACCTGACGATCTCATACCTTCCAGTCTGCGCATCTACTACCAAAACGTCCGTGGCTTGCGTACAAAAATCGAGTCCTTCTTCCTTGCTGTTACCGAGCTGGATTATGATGTGATTGTTTTAACCGAAACCTGGCTAGACCACCGCATATTGTCAGCTCAGCTATTTGGGAGTCACTACTCCGTGTTCAGGACAGATCGCAGCGCTCTAAACAGCAATAAATCGAGAGGTGGCGGAGTCTTGATAGCTGTTTCTTCGCAATTCAATTGCTGTTCGGACCCTACACCTGTCAACGACCAGCTTGAACAACTTTGGGTTAGGATCCTGTTGCCTGACAAAAATGTGAGCATTGGGGTATTTTACCTACCACCTGACATGAAGAACGATGCGGATGTTATTCGTTGTCATATTGAGTCAATCGCAGCCGTTCACAACAACCTCTCAGAAAACGACTTAATTCTTCAGTTTGGTGATTATAATCAGTCAGACATCTACTGGGCTGCTGAAGCGGACAATCGTCTCTCTTTCGATCTAGATCGCTCTCGTATGTGCCCAGCGAGTTCTTCATTTTTGGATGGGTTTTGCTTCCATGGACTCTCTCAGGTCAACACATTGACGAACACGACAAACCGTACCCTCGATCTCGTCCTCGTCTGTGTTGCCTAATTTCACACTTCTTGCAGCGGCCGAAGCACTCACGACACTTGATGACCATCATCCTGCACAATTGAGCTGATAGTCATGTGCCCGTTACCAATTACATACGAGATGTCACACGACTACACTGGATTTAACTTCCAAAAAGCTAATTTTGAGTCATTAAATGTCGCATTAATGTCTGTTGACTGGAACCATCTGGATTCGATCCCTGATATTAATGAAGCTGTCGATTTCTTCACGAATTCTGTGCTCCAAGCAGTCACGAATAATGTTCCACCGCGTCGCCCGAACAGCAAGCCGCCTTGGTCTAACGGTCAATTACGTCTGCTTAGGCGCCGACGTTCTGCTACCCTTCGGTGCTATTGCAATAATCGATCGCAACAGACAAAATTGGCATTCAATGAAGCAAGCCGTGAGAACAGGAATTATAATGCTTTACTGTATGCTCGCTATAAACGAAGAACGGAACAGAACCTTCGTACGAACTCAAAACAATTTTGGTCGTTCATAAACTCGAAAAGGAAAGAAAACGGCCTACCGACATCGATGTACCTAGACGAGCAGTCAGCCGACTGCGCCAGCGACAAATGCGAACTCTTCGCGGCACAGTTCCAACGTGCTTTCAACAATTTCGTTGCTGCGCCATCGCAAGTTCATGTTGCATTGGATGATACTACTCGTGATGTCTTCAGCTATGAAATGTTTGAAATCTCTGAACGGGAAGTAGCAAGTGCGATAACCAAGCTGAAGCCCTCCTACACTCCTGGACCAGACGGGATTCCGCCAGCGCTACTAAAAAGATGCTCAGCGTTGCTTATACCTTTGGTGAAGCTGTTCAATCGTTCACTTGGATGCCGAGTATTCCCACGAAGTTGGAAAATGTCGTTCCTATTTCCAATTCATAAAAAAGGTGACAAACGTAGCGTGAGTAATTACCGTGGTATTACTTCACTATGTGTCTGCTCAAAGGTATTTGATATTATCATCAACGACTCCTTATTCAATAGCTGCAAACAGTACATCTCCAGTGATCAGCATGGTTTCTTCCCGAAAAGGTCTGTCACTACTAACCTTGTTGAGTTTTCAACGCAATGCATACGAGCGATCGATGCTGGTAAACAGGTGGACGCAGTGTATCTGGACTTGAAAGCGGCGTTTGATCGTGTTGACCACGGAATCCTTCTACAAAAACTTCGCAAATGTGGCGTGTCCGATAGCTTCATCGATTGGTTTGAATCATATCTCACCAACCGATCGTTATGCGTAAAAATAGGCTCTAATGAATCGAGCTCATTCACGAATTTATCCCGAGTGCCACAAGGCAGCAATCTTGGGCCTTTGTTGTTCTCACTATTCATCAACGACGCATCTCTAGTCTTACCGCCCGGGACCAGGCTGTTCTACGCCGATGATACAAAAGTCTATATGATCGTCGACTCCTTGGATGACTGCCATCACCTTCAGAGATTGTTGAATGATTTCGAAGCGTGGTGCTCACGAAACTGCATGACGTTGAGCATTGAAAAATGCCAAGTTATATCGTTTAACCGAAAGCGGAACCCTATTCATTTCCAATACACGCTATCAACGTGTCCGTGATTTGGGCGTTTGGTTGGACGAAGAATTCACGTTCAACTATCACTTCAATGACATCGTTTCGAGGGCAAACAAACAGCTTGGTTTTGTTCGGAAGGTAACAGAAGGTTTCAGCGACCCGCTGTGTCTGAGATCCCTTTACTGCGCTCTAGTTCGTTCTATTCTGGAATTTGCTGCGATAGTGTGGTGTCCGTTCCACGCCAGTTGGATTACCCGAATTGAATCTGTTCAGAGAAAATTCCTGCGCCACGCCCTTAGAAATCTTCCTTGGCGTGATCCCAGTAACCTGCCTCCTTACGAAGACCGCTGTCGTTTATTGGGATTGATACTTTGTAGAACAGGCGTTGTGTATCGCAAGCCGCTTTTGTAGCCAAGTTGCTTCAAGAGGACATCGATTCGCCATCCCTTCTGGCTGATGTTAGCATCTACGCTCCGGAGCGGAATCTGCGTAGACGGAATTTTGTCAGTCTCGGCAGTCGGAACACTCTATATGGACAGCATGACCCAACTAGATATATGGCAACGAAATTCAACGAAATTTATCATCTTTTCGATTTTAACATCACTATGACGACGCTTCGTAATCGATTTGCTGAATACTTTAGACATAGTTAAGTGTGCATTTCATGTAATGTTGATGTTTGTTACTCGTTTTGTTTTTTAGTTTTACTTATATTCATTAAGACAAATTTTATGTCAGATGGATCAAATACAAATAAATAAATAAATATTCATTGGAATAAATTGTCCCATAAAACTTCGAAATAATTGACCTAAGGGTCAATCTATTGTAGAACAATCAACTAACTATTGATGTCCATAAAAAAATTGCAATTTTTAATAATTTAGCTTACTCGGAACCGCTTTTGTTCTTCTTCTTTCTGGCGTTAACGTCCCAACTGGGACAGAGCCTGCTACTCAGCTTAGTGTTCTAATGAGCACTTCCACATTTATTAACTGAGAGCTTTCTTTGCCGATTGATCATTTTTGCATGTGTATATCGCGTGGCAGGTACGAAGATACTCTATGCCCTGGGAAGTCGAGAAAATTTCCATTACGAAAAGATCCTTGACCAGTGGGATACGAACCCACGACCCTCAGCTTGGTCTTGCTGAATAGCTGCGCGTTTACCGCTACGGCTGTCTGGGCCTCCAGACCGCTTTTGTTCTAGAAGTTTAATTCTTTATAGAATTAGACCAGACGTTCCTCTAAGATCTAAGACTTTTTTGGAAATTATTCGTGATTTTACTACAAGACAGTACTGCTAGTCAGAGCTGTTTGACCAGCCTGCGGCATAGCATAGACTGACTGTACATGTCAACGGTTGCTATTCCGTGATTGATAGGAACTGGTAAGAATTGCACTACGATCCAAATTAATAAGGGATGGGAGTTTCCGCTTACTCTCGAAGTGCAATTTTAGCAGATCTAATATTATTGATCAATAACGGCGCCGGCCAAGTCCTTACAGTCAGTTGGGATGGGGAAGGAATGTTAGGGTGTAATGATTGTTGCTTCTAGAGACCAAGAATACCTCTGCATCTCCACAATCACCAAAGGAAGGTTGTTTATTAGTGAGGGAGGAAAAGATCTGGGAGTCACCTCTGGTCGATGATGCGATCCATGGACAAGGGGGAAATATACGACTTATATCCCTAGTTTTGTATTTTTGTCTCGAGAAGTTTTTGGTAGAAGCTTTAAAAAATACGTCAACATCTATAACAGAAAATCACATGTATAAATTTTAAATTATTTGAAACAGCAATAATACCGACACTTAAAGTGACGAACTATACATAGTTTGTTTGAAAATTACATATGAGTATTACTGTGCATTTTGTCTCGATATGGTAGAAGTTTTAAAAAGTACGTCAACATTCACATTGTCGAACAATTCAAAAGATAATTTTTAGTAATGTCAAAATGAGAAAAATATATGTATATTGAAATTGTATAAGAAAAAGCATAATGCCGACACTTATAGTGACGAACCATACAAAGTTTGTTTTAATATTACTTAAAAGTTACGCTTTCAAGAAAAAATGTGTTATCACAAGCATGAAACGAACTCACCAGTTGGTAATCCATCCTCGACTGAACACAAAACTGAAACTGACAGCAAAACTTCTTGGCGTCCCGAAAACAAACCGTCTTGCTTGTGCCTTCCCAAATATCTACCCAGCAAGACGCTCCAAAACAGGAAAAAAAACTCCAGCGACACACGCGCGAAACCGTGAGCAAAATTTATCGGACGACGCAAAACCGAACTGTCCTGCTTGGGCTTCACGAAGCACTCACAGAGCTGTTTGACCAGCCTGCGGCAGTGACGAAACGAGTTTTTTTTTTCGTCACTAGACAAAACTATATTTCATGAACTCACTTCGTCATGTCTCAATGACAGAGCTCTCACGAGAGCAATTTTATTGTTGTTTTTAAATTTCAATATAATTTTGAAGACTTTCGGGAAATAAATGTGTTTTATAGGTTAAACTAATAGCTGTAGTGACGGAAAAATGAACGAGAATTTCAAGAAATTCTTTGTCATTGTCTTGCCGTTACAGTGAGGAAAGCATCTAAGTAAACGTCGCACGATAGCCTTTATTTACACTAATGCTTTCCAACAATGCTGTTAGTATTACTTTATGTATTTTTTCATGATTTTCTTCACGAATTTTAACAGAACATTTTTCAGGTATTTGCTCAGAGATTCTGATATTATTCCGAAGATTTCTTCAAATGTTCATTTAGTTATTATTTCTCAGGGAAATCTTTCAATAATTAAAAAAAATCCTCTAGGACTCTCCTTGGATACCACAAAAATTCGACCTGGAGTTTCTCAACAATAATTACAAAAATTACCATAGGAATTTTACCAAGCATAATTTCAAAAACTATCAGGTGTTTCTCTATAAAGTGTATGACAAATTCTTTAGAGGTGTCGTCAGAAATTTCATAGGATTTCCTGAAAAATGTTTTTCAGGATTTCTAGAAATTCCCACTCCCAAGCTACATCTGTTGATTCCCTGTACAATTTTGATTATTCCGGTCAATCTCGGAGTAGCAACTACGAATTGTACGGTCATCACTGCTTAAGCTTATTTCTAGAAATTCCTACACTAAGTGTTTGGGAGTAAGGTAGGCAGAAAACCATACAAACATTATAAAAATTCATCCGATCCCATATCACCCCAACATCCCCCAAAAAGAAGTAGTAAATATCCCTTTCCCGGAGATAGCCGAGGCAAGGGTTTTTAGATTGCAACATATTTTCAATGCGAGCACTTCTCAGTGCGTAGTAAGGCCCGACGGAGTCCAGATGGACTAGAACGACCATGTGTTTTACGTGTTGTAACTGTTTATAATTAGTATTTAATAATGTAAATAAATGTGTATAATAAAGTGGCCTGTTATTGTAAAGCTGTGAATTTATGGATAATAAATGGAGAGAACAAACTGTGTGTGGATAATAGTATGGAAGAAGTTCGACAACAATCTTCACCAAACTATCGAATGAAGCAATGATGGATGGATATCTACCAGTCCGTTTGACATCCCATTTTAATTCGTGTTAGGCCCTGGAAAATGTTCACTACCGAAGGTGTCATCAGGCCTAGAGTCCAACACTAAGGTATCCTGATAATGCATTTCTTTGAAATATTTTTCAAGGAAGTTTTAAAGTATTTTATCCAGGCATCATAGACTTTTAGGAAATATTGAGTATTTTTTTCGGGAATGTAATTTTTACAAAGCAACTTCAGATGAAAGTTGCTTAAGTTCTAAAGTCACAAGGATCTCTGTAAGAACTCCTGCACTCTTAAGGGGGCCGGATCCGTCATTGATTTCGGAATTTTCAAAAGCAGTTTTTTCGTTCAAAGTTAAGAAAATTTACAGGAAAATGTGTTCATTGTATTCTATTCTCCAACCGGAACACAGTGAACACATTTTCATCGAATAATTTTCAGTCTTGAGCAGAAAAACTGCTTTTGTTGTTTCGATGATGACGATGATTACGATGACGGAGCGTTGAACGTTAAGGAAGTTTTAACAGATTTCCTTGATGAATTGCTCGAAATATTGGGAAATCAATCGAATCTCTGGGTTAAATTTCTAAATGAATTCTGCTAAAAACATCGAACGGAAGCCCTAAAGAAACTTGTTGAGGAATAATCGAAGGGATTAATAAAAAACTGCTGTAGAACATCAAATAGACCCAACAGCAGTGCAGAGAAGCCAGTCGGTTACATTGGATGAATAGATATTTATTTCGTTCTGCCGATCTCTTTTGTCTGCCCGCCTATCTTTCTTCTCGACGCTAGCCGGTGATCAACTCACCTACCAGTGTGTAGTTGCCCTTTTGCGTTAATTATTTTTCTCACTGAATTTTTTTTTTTTTTTTTTTTGTAAATATTTTTTTTTCTTTTCTTTTTTTTTCTAATATTAGTGATTAATTTACCTAAAGGTAAATTTGTCTACCTCAGTATTATTATTATTATTATTATTTTTTTTTTGATCAATTTTTTTTTTTTTTTAAGGTGATTGATTCATCTGAAGTGCAAACGAACTTAACCGAACTTTTAAATTTACAATAAGTTGTTATTTATTTCCTTTTTATTATTATTGTTAAGTGTAAATATTGTTCAAAATCTAATCTAGCAGGGTGCTAAAAATTGATTGCACATACGATTTTGAATTTTTCCTGGTGGGGTAGTCTCACCCCACAATGGAACCAAACGATAAAGGCGGGGGTTCGTCGCAATACGAAATATCCTCGGATGATGAATCAAATCCAAACCGGTCAAATGTCGTTCTAACATCGATTCCGCAGAATATCACGGAAATGGAGACCAACGAAGTCTCACCCACCCTCCTTATCACCCCGCAAGGATATGCATCCCGTACAAACGGTTCATCTAGCTCTATCCCCTCGGAAGATGGTGAATCGATTGAATCTCCGTCATATGAATATTTGACCAGTGCGCAAGTAGTGTAGAACTAGCCCTCGTGCGTTAAAATACACTCTAATAAAGTTTAAAAAAAAAAAAAAAAAAAAAAAAACAGTGCGCAAGTGCCGATGGATACCTCCTCCAATACGCGTAATGTAAACCAATCCCTGGTGCCCTCCTCCTCTTCTGGTACTGTTAAGGAAGCGACCCCCCGCCTAAAAGCCTATCCACCCGGATCTAAGGGTCCCTTTCTGGTTTTCTTTCGGCCCAAAGGCAAACCATTGAACAAATTGCAAATAGAAAAAGATCTGGCAAAGTCGTTTCGGGGCATCGAATCATTAGATGCTCCTAGTCGTGACAAATTGCGTGTCACGGTTAGTGATCGTGAACAGGCCAATAAGATTGTTGCCTACGATCTCTTCTCGATGGAGTACAGAGTATACCTTCCAAGTCGAGAAATTGAGATCGCAGGAGTGGTCACCGAACCGTTTTTGAGTTGCGCTGACATCAAATCTGGTGTTGGAGGATTTAAAAACCGTGCCGTCCCTCCGGTCGCCATACTTGATGCCAGACAAATGAACCAGGTGGCTCCTGATGGCACAAAACAGCCGTCGAATTCGTTTTGTGTAACTTTCTCTGGATCGGCGCTTCCGGACTACTTGGTGATCGGGAAACTTCGGTTGCCCGTTCGCCTCTATAAGCCGACGGTTATGCACTGTGATAAGTGCCAGCAAATTGGTCATACATCACCTTTCTGCTGTAACAAACCACGGTGCGCAAAATGTGGTGAGCTACATGTGCAGGGTGCCTGCAGTTCTGATCCCAAGTGTCCATGCTGTGGTCAAGCTCCACATGAGCTCACTGCATGCCCGAAGTTTATAGAGCGGGAGAAACATCAGATACGCTCTCTAAAACAACGGTCAAAGCAATCTTACGCAGAAATGCTAAAGAAGATCGCACCGACTGTTGTTCCACCAGCCCACTCTATCGCTAGTAACAACCTCTTTACTACCCTGCCTGATGATGACCAAGGCTCTGACTCTGAGGCGGGTGAAGAATATAATGTTATACAAACAGGAACAAAGCGAAAGCGAGCTATAGCACGAAGGCACCGTCAGCAGCCTTCTCATGTTCCTGTTGCTCAACAGAATTCTCGACTCTCCCTGAAAAAGTCAAGAAGTGACGGAAATACCACTAAAGTTACTCCCCCAGGTTTTAAATTCAAACCTGGAGATTTCCCTTCACTTCCGGGATCATCTAAAACCCCAGATGTCCCAGTTTTTCGCCCGGAAAGCCAACAAACAAACATCTTCACATCTCGACAAGAACATGTCGAAACTTCCGACAAAATAACGCTTTCTGGGATTGTGGAAATCATCTTCGAAGTAATGGAAGTCTCTCCCGCAATAAGAAACCTTATTAGTAAGGCACTCTCTTTCATAAAACCTCTTCTGAAGCGACTGGCTTCAAAATGGCCGATTCTTGAATCGTTCATATCTTTCGATGGATAATACATCCAATGAGGTCGGGGATATGGTCGAAATCCTACAGTGGAATTGCAGAAGCATTTCTAAAAATATTGAAGCGTTTAAGTATTTAGTTCACAGCACACGCTGTGACGTATTTGCTCTCAGTGAAACATGGCTAACTTCTGATAAGAATCTCTCTTTCCACGATTTCAACATTATTCGCCAAGATCGTGGGGATGGTTATGGAGGGGTATTATTGGGGATCAACAAGCTCCACTCCTTTTATAGAATTGATTTTCCCCCGATGACAGGCACTGAAGTAGTTGCATGTCAGGTTACTATACGAGGAAAAAGCTTTAGCATAGCAAGTACGTACCTACCTCCTAGTGCCAGGATATCTCGCAGAGAGCTTACAGCCATCTGCTGTGCTATGCCAGCCCCACGGTTGATTGTAGGTGATTTCAATTCACACGGTACAGCCTGGGGGTCAATGTACGACGACAACCGTTCAACCTTGATATACGACCTATGCGACGACTTCAACTTGACTATTTTAAACACTGGGGAAGCAACACGTATCAAACCTCCAGCTCCTCCAAGTATTTTAGACCTCTCAATCTGTTCGAATTCATTATCATTGGATTGCACGTGGAAAGTAATTCAAGATCCCCATGGTAGTGATCACCTGCCTATCAAAATTTCAATTTCCAATGATTCGTGTCAGGTCCGCCAAATCGACGTAGCATACGACCTCACCAAGCACATTGACTGGGGAAAATATGCTGAAGCGATCTCTGATGGCGAGCAGTCGGTCGATGCTCTTCCTCCGTTGGAAGAGTATCAGTTCTTATCCGAGTTAATTATCAACAGTGCTATTGAAGCACAGCGTCGACCAATACCGGGAGCGAAAGTTCGAAGACGGCCACCCACCCCTTGGTGGGATGATGAGTGCACCGCAGTATATCGGGAAAAGTCCGTCGCGTTTAAAGAATACCGGAAACGCGGTTCTCGTGAAAACTATGAGCGCTATACCTCTCTTGAACGCAAGTTTGGTAGCCTCGTCAAAGCGAAGAAAAAAGGATATTGGCGCAATTTCGTAAACGGGCTTTCTAGGGAAACTTCCATGACAACATTATGGACCGTCGGGAGAAGAATGCGGAACGCGACAGCGGTAAATGAAGACAAAGAACACTCTTCTCGGTGGATCTTCCAGTTCGCCAAGAAAGTGTGTCCTGATTCCGTTCCAGTACACGGAAAGGTTCGCGTTAACTTAACCGAAAGGAACGAAGTTGATAGACCCTTTTCGATGCTAGAATTCTCACTTGCTCTCCTTTCATGTAATAATTCTGCCCCAGGAATGGATAGGATTAAGTTCAACTTGCTCAAAAACCTCCCAGACGTCGCGAAGAGGCGCTTGTTGAACTTATTCAATCAGTTTCTGGAACGCAACATTGTTCCGGATGATTGGAGACAAGTGAGAGTGATTGCCATCCAAAAGCCCGGAAAACCCGCGTCGGATTACAACTCGTACCGCCCTATCGCGATGCTGTCCTGTTTACGCAAACTGTTAGAGAAGATGATTCTTCATCGGCTTGACAAATGGGTTGAATCGAACGGTTTTCTATCAGATACGCAATTTGGTTTCCGCAGAGGCAAAGGAACGAGCGACTGTCTTGCGCTGCTTTCGACAGAAATTCAACTGGCCTATGCTCAAAAGGAGCAAATGGGATCAGTGTTTTTGGACATTAAGGGAGCTTTTGATTCAGTATGCATAGATGTCCTTTCAGACCAACTACACAACTGTGGGCTTTCACCATTATTAAACAGCTATTTGTACAATTTGTTGTCTGAGAAACGTATGAGCTTTTCTCACGGTACCTCAACAACTTCACGAATTAGTTACATGGGTCTCCCCCAGGGCTCATGCTTAAGCCCCCTTCTTTACAATTTTTATGTCCGAGACATTGATGATTGTCTCGTGGGAAATTGCTCGCTAAGACAGCTTGCAGATGATGCCGTTGTTTCCGTAACAGGACCAGGGGCGGATGATTTGCAAAGACCACTGCAAGATACTCTAGATAATTTGTCTACTTGGGCGTTAAAGCTGGGTATCGAATTCTCTCCGGAGAAAACTGAGTCGGTTGTCTTTTCTAAGAAGCATGTCCCAGCACAGTTGGGGCTTCGAATCATGGGTAAGGAACTAACTCAGGGTCTTTCACATATGTATCTTGGGGTCTGGTTCGACTCCAAATGCACTTGGGGAAAGCACATTAAGTATCTGTATCTGAAATGCCAACAACGAATCAACTTCATGCGCACACTGACCGGAACATGGTGGGGAGCCCACCCGGACGATCTGATAATGTTATACCGCACTACAATCCTCTCGGTCCTTGAATACGGTAGCTTTTGTTTCCAATCCGCCGCGAAAACACACATTCTGAAGCTTGAGCGTATCCAGTATCGCTGTCTTCGAATCGCGTTAGGCTGTATGAATTCGACTCATACAATGAGTTTAGAGGTATTAGCAGGAGTTCTTCCTTTATCAGATCGTTTCGCGGAATTGTCCCTCCGGTTCCTCATCCGCTGTGAGGTATTAAACCCATTGGTTATTGAAAATTTTGAAAAGCTAATCGAACGCAATCCTCAAACAAAATTCATGACACTGTACTACTGGTACATGAGTCTGGAGATTAACCCTTCTTTGAATGCTCCCAATCGTAGTTGCTTCCCAAATCTCTCCAACTCCACTGTAGGTTTTGATCTGACCATGAGGCATGAAACCCATGGAATTCCAGATCTGCTCCGATCGGAGGTCATACCACTATTTTTTGCAAACAAGTTCGGCCAGGTCAGCAGCGACAGAACGTTTTATACTGACGGGTCAAAAACAAATGATTCCACTGGATTTGGTGTATACAACGAATTTCATAGCGCCGCCCACAAACTTCAGAACCCTTGTTCAGTATACGTCGCAGAATTAGCGGCTATACACTATGCATTAGAGCGAATTGCCTCTCTTCCCTCTGATCGATATTTCATTTTTACGGATAGTCTCAGCTCCATCGAGGCTATACGTTCAATGAGGCCGGTAAAGCACTCACCGTATTTTCTCAGTGAAATACGATCTAAATTGAGTGCTTTGTCGAATCATACCATCACCTTGGTTTGGGTCCCCTCGCATTGCTCGATTCCGGGCAATGAGAAAGCGGACGCACTCGCCAAGGTGGGCGCTATGGAAGGCGAGATTTATGATCGACAAATCGCCTTTGAAGAATTTTTCACAATTGCTCGTCAGCAGACCTTGCTCAGTTGGCAACAAAAATGGGATAAAGGGGATTTGGGCAGGTGGTTACATTCCATTCTCCCGCAGGTGTCAAAGAAGTCGTGGTTTAAAGGGATGAACATGAGTCGCGACTTTATCAAGATAATGTGTCGGCTGATGTCCAACCACTACTCGTTAGGCTCGCATCTCTATCGAATAGGGCTCGCAGATAATAATCGATGTGGTTGTGGAACTGGTTACCAAGACATCAACCATGTTGTCTGGTACTGTCCCGAATACGGAATTGCCAGATCAAATCTATGTATATCTCTCAGGGCCCGAGGAAAATCAGACAAGGAAGACATTAGAGATGTGTTGGGTAGACTGGACTTTGACTACATGTTACTTGTTTACAAGTTCTTGAAGCAAATCGACGTTTTTGTTTGATAATATGCTTTTTTGTTCCGCTTGTCCACCTCGTATACCCCTTCCCGTTTTTTGGATGTCCACCTTGTTTCCCTCGAAACCCGTTTGTTTGTACCGTTACAGGTTGTCGTCATGTCCACTCTGCGTTGATCAGCACCAATAACGCCACTACAATATGCTGCTGTTGAAGATCAACGAGTAAACCCAAAATTCCCATCCCTTCCAAAAATGATTGTACTCCTTAACCTCGACCAAACCGCGAGTTTTACGGTTCCCCAAAACTAACCTAGATAATTAGAAGCAATTATGATTTTGTAAAATAAATCAATAGAATCCGGCTCCGTAATGCCTAAGAGCGCTTGAGCCTGCTAAATAAATGATAAGATAAAAAAAAAATCAAATAGACTTTTGGAACGATTTATAGAAAAATTCTTTGAGAAATGTTTGGAAGAATGTATAGCAGGTGTATAGCATATAGGGCGAATTTATGGAGGAATTTCCGGAAGAGTTTTTAAGAGTAAACGTGGATGAATTTTATAGGAATCCACATTAATAGACTAAGGAATTCTTACAGAGTTTTTTGGAAAAAATGCTCAACCATTTTTTTTTCCAAAAACTTGTGCATTTTCTCGGAAAAAAATTGAAGGAAACGTTAGAATAGCCTTTGAAACAAATCGAAATAATCCCTGAGGGCAACTATTGGGCATTTCATGAAGTAATTTCTATATAAATTCCGCTAAGCTTTCTTCGAATAATCGCTATAAGAAATTTTGGGAGAATTATTAGTAGAAGAATTTTGAGGATTTCTGGTGAAATCCTTGCAGGGTTTCCTAAAAGTATTCCAGATTAAATTTCTGGAAAAATCACTAGGATGATTCCTGAAGCTTATCCTCGAGGACTCTGAGACGAAATTCTTGAAGTTTTTTTTAACGGACGCTAAGGTAATAATCTGAAGGTTTCACTGTAGACTGTAGAATTTTGCATCTAGATTCACTACGAGCAGAATTAGGAAAAAAAGATACTTTAGAGATCATTTGGGTTAAAATTGAGACTTTATAGACCTTCCGTTGAAATAGAGACCTTTTAGAGTTGCATTGAAATACAGATCAATAGGCGAATTCCGGAGCGTATTTTCTCCGAAGCAAAGAAAATTTTCTTACTGGTGATGGATTCTATTCGAAGAAATTGTTCGCTGGAAAGTCTCTAAAAAGAAACCGCCATTTTTCTAAAAAACTAATAGGTGTTACGAAAACTCTCAGAACAGATTCGAAGACCGCGAGTCTAATTAAATTAAATCAAATTAAATCCATTGCAAAAGCATTTAAAGTACGCAAACTAGTACTGCCTAGCAGTGAAATCTGCTAGCATCTTAAAACACTCACCTGCACAACCGGAACATCCAACTCCTGGTTCCGTATTCGCTTCAATTTAATTTCCAGCGTTTGCGTCAGCTGCTGTATGCTGTTGTAGTCTCGGTCTCGGTCGGATCCAGCCACTTGTTGCTGCTGAGCCTGAATAACCGGTGCCATCGGAACGTACGGGAACACCGGAACACTGGGCGTCGAAGCCAAAGGCACTTTGCTGTTGCTGCTATTGTTATCAATGCTTATCGCATTGTTACTACTACTAGGACCACTTACATTACTACTTATCGAAGGAACTATGTTATTTACAAAGATATGATTGAAGGAGGACCCGGAGGAGGCATTCGTTTGCCGGCAGCCCCCAAAAAAGGCCACCACCACCGCCATCACCAGCAGATAATGGAAGCAATAAGAATAATACTGATGCGGCGATCGTCCACAGGAGGAAGTCATCTTGTCGCTATTACTATTTGAAATCCAGTCTCGTCTCGGGGTGTGCAATTCGCTGCTCTGTTCTGGAAGGAGACCTTCCGCTTTTTCTTCTATCGAATTCCTCCCGTTCTTATTCGTTTCGGGATTTTTGTGTCGGAACTCTTTGTTGTTTGTGATTTTCCTTTCCTTTCCACCCGCTTCTTTTTTGTTTAGCACCGCTTTTGCTTTTGCTGCTCTTGTTGATGTTGTTTTCCATTCGTTTCGGCTGCCTTTGGTTGATGATGGAACTCGTCTTCTTCTTCTTGTTGGTTGTCGATCGTCATATTTTCTTCGGATTTTTTCGTGACGAAGACAAGTTTCGATGGGGCCAGAAATAAACCTTTCCCGACGGCCAGCATTCTAATTTCACGTACAAACTACACTTCAATTCAATAAAGCAAACACTCCGGAACGATTTGTCACTAGTTTTGGCACGGAATAAGTGTTGAAATGGGGAGGATTCTAGCAAAAATTAGCGAACTACGCGAGGACTATGTCGATTCATTTTTTGTTCCTCGTTCACTTTTCGTTCGAAGCAAAGCAAAGAGCGCACACGCATACATGCATGCAACAGTTTTTTGTTTTTGACGGATGACAGTCGAGGCTCTCGTGCACGCTGATATGTAGTTACCCAAAAAATGAGTAGTTGGCGTATGATACAATAGGGTGAGCCACATTTTGTTCAGGTTAAATGTAATAACTAACATTTTCTTTCATACTGATTGCCATATTCACTGATAAGTTTCCCAAAACTCAGTTTTTCTCAGATCTGGAAATCAATCAATGATTTCTTCTTATTTTTCTTATATTTGGCATTACGTCCCCACTGGAACAAAGCCTGCTTCTCAGCTTAGTGATCTTATGAACACTTACACAGTTATTAGCTGAGAGCTTTCTTTGCCAAAGTTGCCATTTTCGCATTCGTATATTGTATGGCAGGTACGATGATACTCTACGCCCCGGGAAGTCAAGGAAATTTCCATTACGAAAAGATCCTGGATCGACCGGGAATCGAACCCAGACACCTTCAGCATGGCTTTGCTTTGTAGCCGCGGACCCATCAGGAAGATGTGTTCAGTGCGCATCGTACCTTCGTGCTGTGCGTACACGAATTCTCTCTGCTCTTGGAAGTTTTCTTAAAAAGTACCTAAAGCAATCAAACAGTACTTTTCAGTATTATTTTTTCTACTATTGATCCCTTTACGATCCTTGTTTGGACCCGTGCCTACGATTTTTCGTTGGACCCGTTGGCGAAAGACAGCGGTGGTAATCCTTCTTGGACACTGTCTTGGAAAAAACCTCTCGAAGGTCACGTCTTCTTTCGTTTATTCACTAAACATGATTGCAACAACAAACAAAAGGAAGGATGAATCTCTGAATTCACAACTTCCTTCCAAAAAAGTGGGATTTTAAACTGTCACGTGGCAAGAATGGAAGAAAGGACGTTTCTCCGGAATGCGAACTTTATTCCAAGGGTGAAATGAATAATGTTGATAATTGTATCGAAATGAGCAATCAGTTCGATGCTCTAGACAAATTTTCCGAACATCAAATCGAAGCAGCCTCTAGCCCAGGCTCTTTGATTCAAGTGAGGAAGTAAGGGCCCATTCATAAATTTCATAACGCTAGAGGGGGTGGGTAGGTGTCCTCGCGATGTTACGGCTCATACAAAAATTTAATAATATTCATACAAAAAGCGTTACAAGGGGGTGGGTGGGTGTCCAAAATGGCCAATTTCAGCGTTGTGAAATAAATGAATGAGCCCTAAAGATTGCCGCCTATCGTGGTCAGTTGTTCCGAATTTGGGGGATTTAGGCAGGAGATCTTGAACTCCATTAGGGGAATCAAGGTTTCCATCCAAATCGCAAAGAAAGGGGACTGTCGTGTTTTGCCGGAAACTCTTAAAGATCGCGAACTTCTTCTCAAACATCTTGAAGAGAAGAAGCACATTTTTTTACTTATTGCGACAAAACTGAACGTTTGTCAAAGTTGTCTTGAAAGGTTTCTCAGGTGACTATAAATCACCTGAAGAGATCAAAAAAGGAATAAATGATTTACTTGGATTTTCCCCAGTCCAAGTAATCATAATGAAAAAGAGAACCCAATCTGGCATTGTTCAGAAAGGGCTTTCTCAAAAATATTATTTAGTTCACCTTAACAAAATAGATCTAAATAATATAAAAGCTTTAGAAAATGCAAAACTTATGTTCGATGTCCGTGTGACGTGAGAACATTTCCAGAAACCTGGAGGAAATTACCAGAACCCCACTCAGTGCCGTCGGTGCCAAAAGTGGGGTCATGGTACAAAAAATTGTCGCATGGATGCTAAATGCATGATTTCCGGAGGTTATTCTCACGCCAAGGACGTCTGTCCAGTGAAGGAAGATACCGATAAGTTCTTATGCGCCAATTGCAAAGTCAATCATAAATTAAATTTTTGGTCGTGCCCTTCTCGCAAGAGAGTCGTTGAGGCTCGTGCCAGGCAGATAAAAGATATTATCCGTTACGATAACGGTCGTTTCCGGAATTTGCCTGGTAGAGTATCAAACAATGCTCATTTTTCAGTTAACGATCGCTTGATCATGAATCATACCCATCAGAAAGATCATAATCATGCTCATTCACAGACTAATTTTAATCCGTCGGGTAGCCGTTCGAATCTTTCCATTTCGAATGTATCTAGGGGTAGTCGGGGCGGTTTGGCCAATGGGGTGGAATGAGCGCCCCCTTAAAACTGCATAATTTCTTTAAATTTCATCTGAAATAACATGCAACCCCAAAGCTGATGAGGAAATAATGCAATAGGCATGTTATAAGTCAATGTTCAAAACTCAAATAAAAATAAATAAATGATGTTCGAAAAAACTGCCCATATCGCCCCGAATGATACTTTTAAATTTAATCATTTCAGAATTATGATGTTTGGCTGTTAGAATGTTTTTAAAAAATTATATCTTCCTGCACGGAGTATTTATAAATACTAATAACTTTCAATTGTGGTAACAAAATAATTCAATTTTTAGATTACATGAGATTATTTTTTGATCCGTTCCAACAAATCTGAAGGCTATTCTACTGGTCTTGCTCTTCTAGACATAGAAAAAGCATTGGACAGTGTTTGGCATGAAGGTTTGATCGTAAAATTAAAAAACATTAATTTTCCAACATACGTTGTTAGAATAATTCAAAGTTATCTGTCAAACCCTACATTTCAGGTTAATTATCAGATCAGACTTCAGATCTGAAAGACTTCCTGCAAGAGCTGGTGTTCCCCAAGGCAGCATTTCTGGACCAATATTATACAATATTTTCACATCTGACTTATCTGAGTTACCGTTTTGATTCATATTACGGACACTTAAGGCCTCAGGGAAGTATAGCACAGCATAGAGCATACAAAATAAATCATTCTGTATGATCCCTCAGCGTTATCGAGCGCCAGAAACCCTTAACTTTTGAATCGTGAGTAAAGAATACGCTTCCGCAACTTGAATAATTTTGAATTAATCGAAATATATGGCCTTTTGATGATTCTTATTCCGGACGCGTCCTCACTTTTGCTTCATATTCCGGACACTTTGATTCGAATTCCGGACATCTCATGAAAATCATTAATAGAAAAGTCAAATCATCAAATGAAATTGTTAAACCACTAAAGAGACGTCTAAGGCAGTTGTGCATTATAAATTTGCATAGATATTTATCAAAATAGCTTATTAAAACAAGCCTCGAAATTGTGAACTTTCGAACGGCAAAAATTGAAACATTTCGTGTGAAATGTTTCCCATACAAAGAAGAGTGTCCGGAATTAAAAGCTGTCCGTAATATGAATCAAAACGGTACCTCAGGGATGTCAAAAATCTTTGTTTGCGGATGACACAGGCCTCTCCGCCAAAGGACGAAGCCTGCGTATCATCTGTAGTCGATTGCAAAAAAATTTGGATATTTTTTCTTCATACTTGCAAAAATGGAAGATTTCTCTTAATGCTCCCAAAACTCAACTAATAATATTCTCACATAAACCAAAAGCTCTTAATTTGAAACCTTCAAGTAGACATGTTGTCACGATGAGAGGGGTTCCAATAATTTGGTCAGATGAAGTTAAGTATCTAGGGCTCATGCTAGATAAGAATTTAACATTCAAAAATCACATTGAGGGCATTCAAGCCAAATGTAACAAATATGTAAAATGTCTTCATCCCCTTATTAATAGAAAACCAAAACTGTACCAATATGGACTAGTTGTTGTAATACCAGGAAGGAAGCTCTGCAGAGGATTCAAAATAAAATTTTGAAAATGATTCTGAGGCTTCCTCCCTGGTATAGTACCAATGAGCTACAAACTATATCCAATGTTGAAACATTGGAACAAATGTCAAATAAAATAATTAATAATTTCAGGCAAAAATCGTTACAATCTTCTATTGCCACGATTTTCGCGTTATATGTTTAGGTTAAGTAAGGTTAAGAAAATTAAAACATGTTTTTTGTTTCTCTTATAAGTAGGTGAAATCAAGTTACCTGTATAAAATATCTGAACTACTGCGGCAAATGAAATGTAATATGTTGTTAAAAAAATGTTAATAAAATCATATTTTTTTTACCAAATTAGGATGATAGTGTTGTCTAATAACACAGAACACCTAGATATAAGAAATGAATGTAATGTTTGGAATGATACTAATAAAGAAATTAAAAAAAAATAAATAAAAAGAAGACCACTTGCTAGAAAAAAAGAGACCTAAATGGAACCAAAAAGAGGCTGAAAAGAGGCCAACCAGAAACCAAGAAAACAAAATGAAATCCAATAGGAGCCAGGAGGAGTAAATTTGACTCTTGGAGAAAAAAAATGCTGTGAGAAATTCATAACTTCTCCAAGATTTGATCGAGTGATTGATCCATCGATTTCTCTGGGACATCCTCCAAGATTGCCGGTCGAAAATTCAACCAATAACTTCTCCATAAATTTCTACGGATTTCCTTTAAAACTGTCTTAAAGAATTCATTCAAAATTCCAACTTCGCTGAAATTTTTGAAATGTACTCTTTTTACGTTTTTAAGTTATGGCCAATTTTGTAAAAAATATGCAAATGTGCCATTTTATTAATTTCTGCTGATTTTCCAATATTAGTATCTCTAGCCTGTAACTAATGGGGCGATCCCTGCCCAGCACTGGTTAGACTCCCCTCTCTACAATAGCCTCAGGGTCGGCGTACGCGCTTAACTATCGCGACCATGAACACACTAAACTACCTTTGCTGGACACAAACCCACTTTATTCCGATTTTCGCACAAAAGGTACCTTTATTACTCCCACTTTCTTAAGGCCGCACGGGACGTCATCATAATCAACCTATCCATTTCAAGAAGCAAATCCCAAGAACCACTCCATATATCGATGCGAAAATGTATCACTATGATTCTATATATGTAGTGCACACCCCGATAAATTTTCAGCTGCATCGGTTCACGAAAAACTCGAGATTTGCTTCCACAAAGTTTTGATGATTATTGTTTGAGTGAGACGAAAGATAGGGAAAATAACACGGTCTCCCGTGTCCCCTTAACGCTATCTCCTACCTCACTTATTCTCTTCTTCTTTCTTATCGGCGGGGCCCCTTCTTCGTGTCCCGTTACTTCACCTCTTCTCCATCCTGAGCGGTTCTCCTCTATTTCTCGCTTCGACTGGTCGGTCGGCGGGTACTTCACCTTCTTCTTCACGGTCTCGTTTGGGGTGGACGGCCGGCTGGCTTTACTCTTCTCTTCACTCTGCCCTTCGACTCCGAGCTTCAGGCCGTTCACAAAATAGCCGCCTCTATTCACAGAGTAGGTGACGCCTATGGCTCGCTGTGGCAGACTACGGAGTGGCACCCTTGTCGACTCTAGGCCAACTCCGAACTATGCCGAGGCCACGGTTCACGTCCACTGATGCTTCGGACGGGTCCAATCTCCGGTTCAGGGCCAAACCCAGGAGAAAGCTCAGGGTTGAACTATTGGTAAACTACGGTGAATTACGGTGAACTACGGGGTCCTGGATGTCTATCCGCTCGCTCTTATCACTTCTACTCTTTAGACCGAAGTCACTTTCTATTTTATGGATTTGAAGTTTTAAGCACTCAATTAAGCTAGCTCACTTCTTGTTCTCCCGAATGTTGCAAGGTAATTGCCGGTTCAGCGATGGCGGTTAATATTTGTCCGTTAAGAACTTTCCTCCCAGCTCATTTCGCCTCATCATGGCCCCCTTTACACCACCCACAATGGCCGCCCATCCTTATCCTTCTCGGTGTCTGTTGGTGAGTAGCGAAACTAATACAATGCGGCTGCGTTCTTCACAGTGGGTGTTGGGTGGTGTCCAGTTTTGAATAATTTAATATTTTCTTGGCATTGGTTATTTAACAACAAAACGATACACAAAATCACGATAGTCTCGCAAATCTTGGACACTTCAACACACCACTGGATGCAAGCCATTCGCTTAATGTTGCCACCGATACCATCACAAGGACCTTTTCCATGTGAGGTTGGGAAAAAGTGCCATTCTGCTTTGATTTTTGAAATTTGACATTAAGCGAATGGCTAGAGATTCTAGTATTAGAAAGTCAGCAGAAATTAATAACGCCAAACATTTTTTCGACTGAGCTGTGTCGCAAAAGGTGAAAGACTAATTTAAAAAAGATTGGGAATTTATCTATGCTACTGAAAATGACTATTCAGAGGCTGAAAAATTTCTTCAGGAAAGATTTTCTAACCTTGTTCCAATTCCTGGAACAAAACAAAAATCATTCATTTATACCAAAAGACAAACGAAGCATTTTTGCTAGTGAATTCTCAGATGCACATGAAAACCAAGAAAATACAGCATGCTTTGTTCTTAATAATACAAAGAAAAACCGAAAAAAAGTACATTTTAAAAATTTCAGCGATTAAAGCTTATGAAATTATCTATCCAAAAATATTTTTTTGAAAATTTTCCACGAGTTGGAGCATAGTTTTTCCGGCTTTTCTTTACAAATTTTCTCAACGGTGGAAAATTTTGTGGAAAACTTTTTCAGTTAATATTTTTTTTATTTCTGAGAAAATTTGCTTTTATTTTCATAAAAAAAAAAACTTTGTTTCTACGATGCTTCGTTCGTGAGTTATGATTTTTCAAAGTAAGTAGTGTCAGAGGAAAACAAAGAAATTCCAACTGAGTTTTCCGGGAAAATAAGCGACCCTGAATTTTTCTCAATTTTTTTATTCATATATTGATAAGCCCTGCCTGTGAAAAAAGTTTCATGCAAATCTAAGACCCATCGGCCCACTTTGTACGGAAATAAAAAAAATCCCCTACACTGAAAATGCTTCGCCCAAGATTTTCATCATCATCACATATATTATCCCGTATAGGCCTGAGTGAGAGCAAAAATTGTAAAACCCTCACCGCTCAGCGAATTCTCAATGGATTCAAATGATTTTTTGTCAGTATACTGGCACACATATCTAGTTTCTAGAAGTGGACAGAGGAACTCGGAAATATTCTTGTGGCCGGAGTTATTCTGGTGGATCACTGGGTCAGGTCGGGTGAGATGGGTACTGTGCGTTTGTGCCCCTGAAGGTAGGCAAATTTGAAGTAACAGATAATTTCCGGACTCAGCTATAATGTGGCCAGTACATGGCGGAATTTCAAGAAAATTGCTTCAGTGTACACCTTTTGAGAAGCGATTGAATTGGATTACTATGAGTTTTGCATTTGATTAATCCTACAAATAACCATTTTTGGCTCCCGGGACGCCTCAAACTTATGATAAAGTGGTCAATTTGCATCTGAACATCTGTGCCAAGCTTATGGGAACGCATTTTAGTGCACAATTATGTTTGATTTCTTCTTTTCGAGAGTTGAAACGATTTAGTATCCAACAAATCTACAGCCGGTTCTTGCGGGCATTACGTCCAAATGGCCACATCCGGTATATTTTAAACGGTGCAAAACTCTTCATTTATACTGTTGAATATCAGATCTTAATGATTTATGCAAATTAAAATGATTGTCATTGCAAATAAATAAAGGTAACTTGGCATGTCCCAAAAACTAGCCTTTTTTTAGCCTACCCGACTTGACCCAGTGACCCACCGGAATAATTCCGGCCACAGGAACATTTCCGAGTTCCTCTGGCCACTTCCAGAAACTAGATATGTGGGCCAATGAACTCACAAAAAATCATTTGAATCCGTTAATAATTCGCTGAGCGGTGAGGGTTGCAGTATTTTTGCTTTCACTCAGGCCTATACGGGTTATGTAAGAATACCTAGAAGCACTGGAGTGATTCTAAATCCCTAGATGTGTTTGTTTTTTCGACATTCTCAGGATCCATTTGAATATCATAGCTTACTTTTGAAAAAAGATCATTTTTCTTCCCCAAACCAACAGATTATTTTAAATCAGCAGATTATTCCATATTTTCCAGAAATTTCCCAAATTATCTTCAGAACTCCTACTTTTTTTCTAAAATTTCATGATCTTCAACTTTGATAAAAGTTTTTTTTTTCGGATACAATCCGTAGAAAGTCTTTCGTAGATCTGACATCGCTGTCTAGTGCTGTATATTTATTAAATTACACTATTGAATTCGTTCAGCCAAAGACGAAATGAAGACATAGTAATCGGGCTCAGAAACAGTAGTACTTCTTGTACTATATTTGGTTACTCGTAACTAGACTCGGTACCCAAGTCGGTCATTGTCACAATGCTATGTTTCACCACACTAAACAAATTATTGGTAATTTCGGATATTTGAAACAATTAGACCACCCTCAGTATTTTTTTACAACTATTTTCACATTCGTTTTACTTCAGTATAAAAACATCCTAACAACTATTAAATTAAAACGATATTTACAATTGGATTTCTCTGCTGCGGTTTTCGTATATATCTTGTTTTGCTTATGCTTCCGCTAATGTATGTGTGCGTGTGTATGTGTGTTCCGAAGATGATTTCGTTTCGCCGAACAGGGTTCCTATACTTTTACTTACAATTATTTCTTCAAAAATGTTGTGCATCTGTGGTGTGTGGTGGTCTGCGTTGCTTGTTTTTTCTTATATGGGTGTGTTTTTGTGTGTGAATAATTCCAATAGTTTTACTTACTGCAAACAATTGACGATTGCTGTAGATTTTTTTTTTCTTAATTTTGATTGTTTTTTTCGATTTATTATTCTGTTGAGTTGTGGCTATTTTCAACTTCGATTTTCTACACTTAAATGATCGAGTGTATAGATGATTCTATATTTATTGATTTTGTTGCATAACAGTATTATATATTTTCTTTTTCTTTTGTGGTGCAGGATGGGTTTCTTTTCTGTGACAATGTTTTATTTTTCTTAGTGACTGAACTTGAACCTTACATGTTTGTCCATAGTTTTTCACATGATGAAGATTGATGAGAGTTTTGATTTCCATGGTATGTTACTAGATTGAATAGTGACTTCGCTCGTAGTCTCGGAATGATTCACGTTAATCAATAACTGATTCATTGTCGAATTTGTTTGCTTGGCAAATTTATTGCACTTAGAAATGCTAAATGTTAAAGCTGAAGAAAACTGCCTATAAAGTAAAATTATGTATCAAAATGAGTAAAAATTTCACGCCATGTTGGAATACTTTCATATTTATGGACTTATTTAACAACTTCGTCAAAGTTTATGAAAAAACATCAAACACCCTGTTCTGATCAATTGTTTTTTTTTTTTTTTTTTTTTTTTTCGAAAAACTTTTTCTTTATGACTGCTTAATGAAATACGATAAAGCCTTTATCAATAACATAATATCCATTCGGTTTAATTGCGAACAGCCAACTTTGATTGAATTGCCATATTTTTTAAACCTGTAATTCTCATAGGGTTCAAAAATTGGCGAAAGAACTGTTATTCTGTTCCATATTGTTTAAGGTTATGAACCTGAAGGCGCATTCGTTCAACCGCATGTTTTACATAACGGCAGCTGCACTTTATGCCTTCACCATCCGGATCTAAAAACTCGTAAAAGCATCTCTTTTCACAGTCAATATAAGACCTCGAGCGTACTTAGTTATTATGATTTCCTAATGATGATGGCAAGCTTTTGCAACATAAAAATCTGTAACCACCGTTGGCTAACTCTAGAATTGTATGTCTATAGCTCAATCCTTTTGAGCGAACGAACGTCCGCATGCTAAAGACGGTATAAGGCAAAAGACTCTGTTCCGCTGAAGCGAAGAAAAAGCGAAAGGTTTTGAAAAATCGCAATCCTCGCGACATGGTGAAATGAATTATGATCCTCTTGGTAGCAGCATGGTTGTTAAGAAGAGGCGAGGTCACACCATGGCAGAATTAGGTAACGTCAAGTTGTTTGTGCAGAGTCATGGTGGTCCGCACTGTATTCACAGAGATGGCCAACGGGGAAACCTAATTCCGGAGAGATCCAAACGTGATGACCTTTCCGGTTGCACAAAGCTGTCACCAGGTGCATCTCACAGTAGCAAGGGATTGACAATGGAATGTGCCACATTTGACGTGCATTTGACATTAGATGGCGAATGTCAAATGAACTCGCCGTGGTTTATTAGGGGTGTCTTCTTGCAGAGTAATATGAAGGCAATAGTTTGTGACGGATCATAAATCTCAACGATAGACATTTAGCATTTCTCAGTAAACCAAGACACAACGCATTCCACACCCTCAATGTAGCGAATAAACCAAGTAGAAAAATAAAACATTCGAAAATATATTGTGCATGAGGGATGATCAATTTTATCTAATAAAAAACAAATACACTATCGTTAAACAATCTCTTTCAGTTCGTGATCTTCGGATATCTTCTCTTCGTCTGCGTATAAAGGCCAGAGTTTATAGGATAAGAAAAGAAAAATATCGCTTGGTTTCCATACTTTTTGGATGTTTTGGAAAAAATGTCAAAACCGTCGTTCGTGTTGTACTCTCTTTTCATCTTCTTACCGTATAAGTTTGGTCATTTGGAAGTCAAATTTTCCAGAAAACCCATGGCGGGATATACAACAATATATAATTAACGTTCCCTTCTATTTCGTGTCTCGCCACAGACCGTAAGACTAAGATATTTCGCTAAATAAAAGTGATGGTTTCTTTTGCTTTCGCTCTCACGCTCGTCCTTTCAACTAAATTTAATAAATTAAACGTAAAATACATATACAACAAAAAGGACGGAGGATTGGAGTTGCTCAAAAAGGCAGAGTTGGATAGAGGAAAGTCCCATTCACTCTAAGGGCAAGACATGGATAAATTTACAAGCATCTCTAAACATTATTGCGGGTGTTTTTGTAATTGGCGGGGGTCCCTTGGATAACCGAAACAAGGGACACATTTTTAGGCAATTTTCTATCTCGAGAGCCTGGAAACATCGTTATCTTCCATGTTTCGGCTTGCGTTTTTCGTAGTCGCATCATTTAAAGACCGATTGTTTGAAACAATAAAAACAAAACAGAAAACAATGAAAACAAAAAAGAATTTGTACAAAAAACTCTTGAGTTTGCGCGCGAATGAACCAAAAACAGAACGCCTCCTCGTTGCCCCTACTTTTTACGCCGTCGTCGCCGCCGCTGCCGCAGCCGCTATCTGTTGCTGAGCCGCTGCCTGTGGACCTCGCGGTTTGATCATCATGGTGGCCTTCTTCAGGGTGTAGTCCCAGCCTCTCCAGCGGAACCAGACGATGCCCTGCCGGGCGGTCAGATCCTGGGGATCGTGCAGGTAGAGTCCGTTCAGTCCTCGGCCGCATGACTTCCACCACCAGCCGCCCTGTTGGGAAGTGGCCAAAAAATAGAGTCGAGGTTATTCCTATTCCCGTGAATACCTAGGCACGTAAAGGGCTTACCTTGAGCATGCTGGCGCAGTTCAACGAGCTCCGATCGTTGTCCCTGTTGTACGTCGAGAAGGGGCTATTGTTGGAACCGTACCAGGGGTCGTTCAGCGAGTCGCCGGCATTGCCTTCGTAGCCATCGATTTCCAGTTTGTAGTAGTCTTGCTCGGAATGGATCTTGAAATGGGAGTATTGTGCGTACCTGTGGGAGGGATAATCAGATGTAGAGTTTCTTCACATAATGTCATAATGCATCAATGTCAAAATTGGAACAACGATAAACTGACATTTCCATACAAATTCGCGTTACAAATGAACAGGACACCTGTTCAAGCTAGAATATTATGTCATTTTCTCTTGATCTCTGGTAGATTTACCGAGGTTATGAGATAAATCGATTGAGAATAAATTTACGATTGAATCATGCTTTTGTAAACTACATTGACTAGATAGAAAAATATTCAATTTTGTAGTTGTCAATGTCAAAAATCTAATTGGGTTTTTGATGATTTTGTTCCATTTTCAGAATAATTGGAAACTGACTGATTTTTATAAAGCTATAAACAACGTAAATTATAAAAAAAAACTTGAGAATATATTTTATATTCTGTTGACTATGGTACTATGGTTAACTGCAAATAAAAATACAAAAAAAAAACCAACGTTTTTTCATACAACTAAGCGTTCTTCATTGCACCAAAAACTACACCAAAAGCTGCTGATCATGTTAATTTCGTATTATGTTATGAGTCCAATCTATACAACATTATTTCAATTTATACATACCCATCAGCAGTGTTGCCCGTTTTTTAAACTTTAAAGTATCACCAACGATAAGTTTGGATGTTATTTTGAATCTACTCCAAGTTTGCTTGCAATTTGAGTTTGCTCTTCCCTCAGATCCAAGACATAAAGATTAATTTAATTCTAGCTGAAGAAGGTTGTCAGTTGCTAAATTGCTAAATACGCTTATTTGCTATCTTGCAGTGGATCCGTTATTTCAGGACTATGAATGAATTTACTGCAGGCAGTGTTGCTAGTTTCCGAAAGTTCTCAGTGTCACCAATGAAAGGGCCCACTTACCTCTTGTTTCCTTCGAAATCTTCCAGCTCGACCCGGAGCGAGTAGTCCTCGTTGTTCGTCAGCATGTAGATGTTTTCGTTGCCGAGCCAGAATTCCTTCGCCGGATCGCCGAATCCGTTCTTGTAGTCAGCCCAGTCGCGGTTGAAGTTTTCCCGGGGCTCGCCAAAGTCGTCACGTCGTTGAATGACCTAACGTTTGGAATAAAAGAAGATTTCGAAGTCATGTTACAACCCAATTCGGTTATTCTCCAATCGTATAATTACAGTCCATCCACCGTCGGCAACTTCCTGCTCGCAGAACACCTTCAGGAACCAGTAGGTGGTGCCACGGATTTGAAGATAGTACACTCCGGATTGGCGCATTCCGGCGTTCATCAGGTCGGCACAGGAGAATCCCTGCAAGAGAAAGCGAAACCGATGACGACGGTGAGAGTTAGATAACATTTTTCGGTACGACGAGAACGGAAACGGATGAAAGCGATAAGTGGAAGAAATAATGAGAATCAAGATCAATCAATCAATATCGTTTAACACCATCATCACGGCACTCGATAGGTTTTTGGGATGAATGTCAAGCGAGAGTCAAAAGACGATTTGTCAGCTGATGGTGCTTGTGGCAGTCATCCTGTCTGCACCTGATACGATCTCGGGGTATCTTTTGGGGTATTATATCATTAACGAAAACTGATCACCTGTTTCGTATAAGGTACCGCGGGGCAAGTGGGTAAATGGGGTAAGTGAAAACAATTGATATATTTTACTGAATATGTGAATTAACATTTTAAACTCATGCGTAAACCTTTGAGGCCATTGAGAACATTACGATAGGTAAGAGATTTCTGAGATTTTTCAGCCATTATTGCATAATAGAGCGAAAAATAGTTAACCTGTCAACTGTTACTCCGTAACAAGTTGGCGGCGTACAATCTTATTTTAATATTTTCAGTGGAAAAAAGTTGCGGAAAATAATTTCCTGTACCACTTCTTAGTTGTCCTCTGTGACAGTTTCAAACTGCAATAAAAAAAATTTTAAAATTAATTCGACGTAGACCTAAAAATAACTAAATTTAAACACCGTCAATTTTCTTATCAGGTGGGGCAAGTGAAAAGTTTATCATTAGATTGAATTTGTGTTTTCTCTTTAAGTAGCCATAAATAAACATGGTTCGCAATTATCATAGAAAAACATAACGTGCTGATAATTCAAGAAACACTATACTTAAGCGTTAAAAGCTATTAGAAATCATGGAACTTCTCTAAAAGATGTTGCCAAACATTACAATATTAATATGTCTACTTCGGGCAGCCAATTAAAAGGAAGACGTTGACTGAAAAGTTGCAATATTAGAGAACACACGGAAATCTCGAGAAATGTCTATGTAAAGCTAGTTCAAAACATAAAAATGGTGTATAGGTCTATCCACATAAAAAAAATTCTAAATACGTTATTGAAGGATTCCGTTTGATTTCTCCCGAAGAGTTATCCGACTTTCTCAAAAACAAATAACGAGTGGTGGAAATTCTACAGAGCGGAAATGCAATTGCTGTCCTATAATGTAAGAACTAACATTGGAAATGTTGCAGTTATAATGTTGTCGAATCATTTCAACTAACATAACTGAACAGAAGAAAATTCAAGTGAAAAGAATAACATTTTCTTTGTTTACATGTTACTTATGTTATTGTTCATTGGGAAGCCTTAACAAATGTTAAAGCTAATAGAAATCATGAATATAACTGTTTGTTTTTGAATTTATTGTTCAAAACAGTAAACTTTTCACTTGCCCCACTTTTGAGGCAAGTGAAAAGTAAGGAGACATTTTTCAAAAACTTTTTCTGTATTTTTTTCTTCAATTTTTCATAAAAATCAATTTCAGCATGCTGCTTATATTTGGTGAGAATCAAGCTAAAAAATATACACGACCTCATTTGTTTCAATTTTAAGTCTCTAGAATTTGAAGAATCTCAACTATGCGAATTCCATTACCCACTTGCCCCACGGTACCTTAACCTTCGAGCTGTCGCGCTGTTGTACTTTGTACAACAGTTGTGATTTATATGCTATCATTTTGCAACAAAGATATCTATCTACACCAAACCAAAATGTATTCCTCAAGAATCTTCTTAAGAACAATACTCGACAGTTTTTATGTACAGTATGGCCCTTTATAATACGGTAAAATCAACAAATGTACATGGAAGTCGCATAATAATGAACGCACGATATACGGTTCAAGGAAACCACAGTTTCAAATCGTTATATCTCAAAATCCAGATAATATAGAAACTTGGGGTCTTTAGTAAAGTTGTTCTGAAGTTGAAGCGCTATCTGATGGTACCTCATTTAATTCGGAATTTGACCGCTAGATGGCACTAGAGGCATGGACGCTTTACTTTTGTTTTACAGATATCTCAGGAGCCAATCCATTTAGAAAGATGGTGTCTTCGGCAAAGTTGTTTAGTCTGTTAAGGACTATCATTGTTCAAGCTAATTAATTCAAAATATTGCCACTAGGTGGCACTAGTGAGCATGAAACTTTTGTTTGCAGATATCTCAGGAACCTGACCACTTAGAAAGATAGTGTCTTAAGCAAAGTACTTCAGTGGCTCAAGGGCTATCATTATTTGAACCAAAAAATAGAATATTTTGCCACCAGGCGGCGCTAGTGAGCATGAAATTTTTGTTTTACGGATACTGCAGGATCTTGACTTTTTAGACAGGCACCTTCGGCAAAGTTGTTCAGAAGCTCAGGGATTTTATTTTTTAAGGCACTCTGTGCTCGTGGCCACTACTGTGCCGGAATCAGTTGATCTGTAGCTTCTTTACCGATACAGATCTATTTTTAACTTATCTATATTTACATCTACTTTCACTCTCTCCTACTCTTTTACTCTCACACCGAGCAGGTAGGAGAGAGCTCTGCTGTTAGTGAGGCTATCTGCCTGCGAAGAGGGTCAGTTTGTCTCAGTCACCATCTGATACTGACGGAGGATGGATGTGCTCCCCACAGAACGGTCCTACGAGAGGCGTCTTCTGGTGGCTGGACGATTGGAGGGGCTGGGAATCGAACCCATGACCTTCCGCTTTATGAAGCGAAAGCGTAACCTCAAGGCTACAGACCCCCCCAAGCTCAGGGATTATCTTTATTTTACAAAATCTCGAACTTTAAGGATCAAACAAAGAAAGAATTTGAGCTACTGAACAACTCTGCCGAAGACGCCATCTTTCTAAGTGATCAGGCTCCTGAGATATTTGCGAAACAAATAGTTTATGCTCACTAGCGCTGCCTGGTGACGAAATTTTTAATCAATTAGCTCAAACAATGATAGTCCTTGAGTTACCGAACAGCTTTGCCGAAGACGCCATCTTTCTAAGTGGACGGAATCCTGAGATCTGCGGAACAAAAGTTTCATGCTCACTAGCGCTGCCTAGCGGCAAAATTCCGAATTTCATGGCTGCAATAATGATAGCCCTTGAGCTACTGACCAATTTTGCCGAAGACGTCATCTTTCTAAGTGTTCATACTCGTGGGATATTCGCAAAACCAAGGGTGTTGTACAAAGTACAACGCGCGACTACTCGCGTTACAAAAATTTGCGCGACGACCGAAAGATTAATCGAAAGTGGAACTAGGTATTATGTATCGCTTTTGAAAAAATGAGTCAAAATACATGGATTCGGATTATGGTAGCTAGATTTTTTTTTCCAGATTTGATTACCTATGGTCGAGTTTTCCACAAGAAAATATGGTAAATGACCAAAGATCGAAACTTTCATATCTCTCACTATTATTCACATTCATTAAATCTGATCAAAGTAAATTTGATCTTGTTCCCTGCTGATGGCATCATCAGCATGAGTTCCCGAGACGACTGCAGATAGTCTCAGGTTGCATAAAATTATCGTCGATGATTGAAATCCTACCAGTTGGCTATGTATACAACAATCGCCGTTTAATTTGTCCATGGATTCAATAAACAGGTGCCCAGGCGTTGCAGAATTCGCTCTCATTTGAGAATGAAGCACGATCAAAGCAAGCAAAGAAAAATATCCCATCTGTTGCGGTCCACGATCGTCATTGTATCGCAAGGTGTAACAAGTCTGATAAATGGAAGCAGCGAGCGAGAGCCCCAACGAGAGAGCGATGATAAAATCCATTTTTCTCGCTTGTTTACCGTTGGGGATAGGTGTTTTTCTTTACTGGCAGGATAAACAATCCACGAACTTCCAATAACAACAGTGTCCCCCAGGCTTGGAGCATGTTTAGAGGGGTTTTATCATGCACTACTATCCCCCCAATCTGATCAAACTTGTAGCAGTATACGATAAACAGTCTCTCATAATGTGCAGCATGTTATGATAGTTACAGAGAGCGATACGTGAGAGATTCTCTCAATTTTCTCAGGATTCAATCCCTGCAGGTGCCAGTGCACTTGATAGTGTTTTGCGTAATTGAACACGAAATGGAAGATCGTGAGTGAGTCCGCCTACAAATAAGTGATGAGATGGAAGGGTTGACGTGGTGTTCGTATGGTTGACCATTTGATAGGTGTTCAACTGCTTTAAGTTGTTTATTTGACAATGGCATGCATTACATAGATATATGAACTAAAAATTATTTGAACAATTTGTATGGAATCACACGAATACCCGTCCCACGTGACCATGTATGTGGCGATAGTAAGGTACCTACCAATGTAAACAGTTGCTCAGAAGAATCATTCACTAAAAAAAAAAATCCGAGATTCTCAGGTTTAGATTAAAATATTTCGAGATTCAGCGATTTAGGTTTTTTTAATATTATGATTTTTAGATTTTAGATTATTAGATATTCAGAAATTCACATATTGAGAGATTCAGAAATTTAGAGATTTAAAAAGTCATTGATTCAGAAATTCATAGATTTGGAGATTCGGATATTCAGATTTACATCCAGAGATTCAGCAATTTACATATGGATACAGAGATTAGGAAATTCAAAAAAAATCGAGATTCTAAGATCCAGGGATTAAGAGATAGACATTTTTAAAGATTCACTGACCCCAATATCCAGACGCTTAAAGACACCGACACGTTATTGCTTCCAGTGGACGATTTGCCCTTTGAAGGAAGCACCACACTAGACAACGGACTAGCATGCAACGCCCAGTGGCACAGTCGAATTTCGGACTGAAGCGGGAATCGAACCCACACCCCTTGACTCGATGCGGCTAAATGCTTGGTAACACTAACCACACGGCCACGAAGCCCACTTAGCAGTTTATAAGTTTCGAGATTAATAGTTTCCTTTCTTAAAACAGTTTATGGTGAAATTACTGAACAGATATCTGACGAACAATTAGAAAATCTACTGAATCAATTCGCGGACAATTTTTTTGAATAATCCATTAAAAAATTATTTTTTTTTGGATACCTACAATATCGGGAAAAGGTCTACCTTGGCACTTTCATGATTCACTTTCTCGGCCGAATTGTCTTGAACTTTGCAATGAGAAGCACTTTAATACGACGCATAATGTGGCGCATATGAGCTCAGCAGCTTTAGTAAAAACGCTTACCCAATGAATCAAAAGCAACTAGAATAGGATACGGCTTCCTATTGTTTGAAGAAACCACAGAGAATACCTCCAAGAATCCTATAAAGTTTTTTTTTTCCAAAATTGTATGTGTTCAAGAGTGATTACATCTAAAAAATATCTACGAAGAGCGCTAGCAACGAGCAATATTTTCTGCTAGGCAGACCTTTTGAATGACGAAATCTGTGCTCTAATGCGAATAGAAAACAAGGATACTAGCTATCTTGTCTTTAAAGAGATTTTGAGAAAATTGAACTTCGATGTACCTAAGAAAGCATTTTTGGAGAAAACTTTGGAACAAACATTTTTCACGCAACTTTTGATAAGGACCTATCTAACATTGAGAGACTATCTTTGTGAACCTTCTCTTTAATAAACAACTGAGCCACATTGATATTCTTCTGTTTCTTTTTTTGTATGAAACGCTAGCTAAGGACACCGTCTTTAGATCTGTATTAAAAAGTTTCCCAAATGCTTTAGTATCGCAATGTTATAATCGAGAGCGTTATAAGAGAAAGCGATACAGGCGAGAATCTCTCATTATAACATCTCATCTTGAAATGTTACGTAAGGATTCATCTGGTGAAATTCAGAGCACAATTTTAGTTAATTCCAAGCCATTCTTAGAATATTCCAAAAAACATCCTCATTAGTGGGCTGCTGACTTTTTTTAGAACTTATTTGTGTGAATTTTAACTCATCCGGCGGCTAGTTCTTCACTTAGTTGTGCTGCTGACGAAATTTTTGAGAATGTTGTGAAATGAACTCATTGATTGACTTAACTCTTGATCTATGACATAGTTCTTGTGAGATCTCTGATGATATTTTATGTAGAAAGTCCCCAGTGCATTCTACCCGACATCTTTAAGGGGTTTCGTAAGAAATTCTTCGTGATTTTATGAAGAGTTTTTTGGTGCAATCCTCGAGAAGTCCTTAAAGTTAAGCAGCTTGGAATCCAACTTTAATAATATACCAACACTTTCAACGCCCAAATATCGTGAAAGAAGCATCAAACGATAATGGAATTTCTAGTTTAGCTTTGTACACTAGTAGAAACTAAAAAATAAGAAGATTGACTTCTTTTATTCAATATTTCTGCAGATTAGTGCCTTTGAAATAATGAGTCAAGCCGGCCATTACGACAGCCATGTGTGAATTTCGACATGTTTCACCTTAAGCTATGGATTGGAAAATAGTCAACTGATTTCTGATAGGATACTATGTGAAATGTTTTAGGCGACTCTCGGGGAGATGCTTAGTAGCTTTATGCCAAAATATTTATTGTTTGATAGGAGCACAGACTTCTGATGGAAAGATATCAATTCTTTCGTAGACCTTTCTCTGGGAACAACCAGACCCTTGGTTGATTCTTCGTCAAGAATATCTTCATAAGAATCAATCAACGGACGTGTTTAACGCAACAATTTAAAGGCATTCTAATTACATAATTCGGGGGGTCACGAACCTTTGATCTTATCTTGAAAGCAGCATAAATTTTGATATGCATAGCGGTACTTTTTAAGTAAATTTCCAAAATTATAGGACTTCTTCTTTCTGGAGTTACGTCCCCACTGGGACAGAGCCTGCTTCTCAGCTTAGTGTTCTAATGAGCACTTCCACAGTTATTAACTGAGAGCTTACTATGCCAATGACCATTTTTGCATGTGTATATCGTGTGGCAGATACGAAGATACTCTATGTCCTGGGAAGTCGAGAAAATTTCCAACCCGAAAAGATCCTCGACCGATGGGATTCGAACCCACGACCCTCAGCTTGGTCTTGCTGAATAGCTGCGCGTTTACCGCTACGGCTATCTGGGCCCCTCATTATAGGACTATTATCAATAAATCTTAGAGCATTGTATCCAAACGTTTTAGAAGTTAAGGTCTTTTGAAATTTCTACAGCCCTTTCGTGGCTTCTTGAAACTGAATTGTTTTGATATGAAAATTCAGAGGAGTAATTAATTAACCCGAATAAAAACATTAAGTTTGCGTCCAAATAATTCAATGTCAAAATCCAAACAAATTTAGTGAAATAATACTTCATCTCATCAGGCATGCTGAACGGAGCTAACAAAGATCCTGTTCAGAAGTTCAAAACAAATCTTCCAGAGATCTATAAGAACAATCTGATATCCTTGGCGAGCATCTGTATGGAACCCATCATAGAGAAGATGAGAAATTTGATTCAAAAAATCTAGCAGATCAGGTTCTTTGGATGATTTCACTAAAAATCCCTAAAATTTTTCATTTACAATTTTTGACATGCCATAAAAATCCTCTATAGAGAATCGCTACCACTTCAATCACGAGAAAAACTACCAAAGATTACACCTGCAATTCCAAGGTAACGAAGAAATCCGCTATGAATCTACAAGATTTTTTCATCAATGGATAGAATCAGTTAATCAAGGTACTTCTTAGGAACTTTCTTGAATCTAGAATCCGAAGAACCAGAAAAATGTCTTACAATTATGGCGATTTTTTTTCCAAAGATCAAGTCCAATCAAGGAGTCATGTACAATTTATGTCACGCTCCAACGGTGGGAGAGGATGGAATCAAGCGAGACAAGCCTTACAAAAATTTAAAATTTTCGAGGTTCCATACAGTATGGCTCATAAAAAATGCGAAAAATATTTTAACATGAATTCAGTATAAGGGTCGCCTATTAACTACTTTAGGGGTTATGAGGGGACGGAGGGTTTGAGATTTCTTACACGCCATACACATTATTTTTGATTTTCAGACAAAAAATCTTATCATGTGAGGACTGGGCGTCTTAAAACTGACGTAATGTCCTTACATTATAATACACAAGATTTATTTTTATTATATTTGCGAGTGAATGAAATTTATGATTTACCCCTCTACCAGCAGCATCATTTTTTACCAACAAAATATTGAAATCGTCGAATTTTTTGTTTTTCGATTTTGTCTCCATTTTTTTACAACTTCTATTTTGAGATTTTGTATCAGTTTTGAACATTGGTCATCTGGTTCAAGAGATATTCCGAAATTCCTTGAGGGACTGACTCGTAGTCATAACCCTTTTTAATTTCTCAGGCTAAAGAATTTTCTCATGTTCGGTCACTCGCTTTTTAAAACATTACTTTGATGCGAGTCCGTTGTGAAAAAATGAAGCAAATTAGTGCGCCCGTTTTTTAGTAATGAGCATTAATGTATTTGGTTCCGCTCTAGCCGATCTTGAAAACTTCAAAAACTATCATTTTTTAATTGTCGGTTTTCTCAGAGACAACTTAACCGATCTTTTTGATTTTTTGAGAGAAACTCTTTCATACATGACATTGCTTAGCCCATAAAACAAAAAAAAAAAACTTAAAACAAAATGGCGTCCAAAGGAGATCTGATCTGATGAAGGAATGTTGATCTCCTAAGTTATTAAGGAATATCTTCAAAACCAAGTAACCAATGAACAATATCGACACAGACTCCAAAAATAGAAGAGTTTTTCTGAAACTGGTGAACTGGTACAAAAATATCGAAAAACAAAAAAGTTATTGCGATTCAACTATTTTTTGTGGTAAATAAAATATGCTGCCGGTAGAGGGATCAATGTAGTACAGTCGACTCTCCACAACTCGATGTTCTATTACTCGATATATTCTACAACTCGATGGAATTTTCGATCCCTTCAAATTCCCACACATCATGCTCTCCATAAGTCGATATTTCTATAACTCGATGTCTTCACTATTCGATATCACATGTGAGGGAAATTTCCCTCTATAACTCTATATCTACCTAAAAATCCTTTTTATACAGTGACAATGTCCATTTATGGTTTGAAAGTGAATAAAGTCTTTAACCAGTTAAGTAAGAGTAAAAAAACATGAAAATAAAAATTTGCATTTTCAGTAACAATAAGTGAAAAAGTTTTCAAACATAATTTTTCAAAATGCTATTGCTAATAATAATATTGCTTTCTTACAAAAGTGATCATAAATGTATTGGAAATACAGACATTTCATACTTTCATTTCTTGATTTTTTGTCTCGGTATGTTCTATAACTCGATAATTCTATAAGTCGATGATCCCTTGAAAATCGAGTTATGGAGCAGACAGTATATTCTGACATAACTTGGCTATAAAGAACAATTTTTGTCGTATTTTTTATACAAATCTAAATAATGTACTCAAGTAAAATAGTTTGATGGATTTGTTCTCTAAGAGTCAGAAAAAGCGAATGATCGTCATATACTCTGATGATAAACTTTCCACCCTAATTGTTGAAAACAATAGTGAATTTGGTATAAGTTGATGGAAGAGATCTCAGTGAACGTGTTTTTTTGGCCACAATAAAATATTTTGTCACGATCATCGTTATGGGAGCATTTGCCGTTGTTTTTTGTTAAAGTTTTATTAAAATATAAATGCAGAGATTTTTTTTAGGAAGACGGTTGTTTTTTTGGTTGGATACAACTTTGATCAGTACTAGCTCATAGATTTTTAACAGAGCCGCTTATCACACTTATATGAAGGTTCAAACACGGCTCTCCAGAATAAACTAGTGAAACCGTTGCACAATGGTCCAGATAGCAAGTTTAGGCGGACATGAACTTTTCGACGTCATTTTGTGGTTTTAGAGTATAGGTTGCTTCCCAGAAATTAGTTGTACTACAATTCGTACGAAAGGGATTTTTTTTTCTGCACTAATCGCAATAGTGTCCTATACGCCAACTTTTTTATGTTAATAGATAGCAAGTTGGTATGTTCAGCAAAGTTGTAGCATATTTTAATATAAAAAACTTTGTAGAACAAACTTTTTCTCTATTCCTTATAATTTCTGAGATAATTGACTTTTTATATGAATAAAAAATGAAGAAAATCATTTTTTCACTCATAAGTCATTGATTTACAAATTTTAGCAGCCTACTATGTTCTACAAAGTTGTTGGTACTGTTATATTCTACAGCTTTGGTGAATATACCACAGTTGTATTTCTTCTTGTTTTCTTATTGTCTTCTTCTTCTTCTTCCTGACGTAACGTCCCAAAGAAGATTTTAATTTAAAATCATGCCATATTAAAAGTCATAAATGGTAATATGTTGCAAGAGTTGAGAGGCATTCAATTTATTTATCTTGAGTCTTTGATTTATATATAGCAGTAATTATTACAGTACTTAAAGTCGTATTGAAATCAGTCATAGTAACCATGTCAAAAAAACTACAATTGCGATTGCTACTCACATCAGATCCAGTGATCTCACTGACAAATCGTCGAATCGCACAGAAGCATTCGGAATTGCACGAAGAAGCGCAAGAATTATTGAAAAAGTTTAGAAAATTATGTTTTTTAACAAATATAGTACACTCTACAAAATCTAAACAGGTGTTGATTATTTCATGCTGAATCGCGGCGGCCATGACTTTTGTATGTTTTATAGAAAAGATGACTAATTAATGTGTTTTAATTGCAAATCACCCGTCATTGAAAATAGTCTTAAAAATATATTAAACATAATATATTCACCAAATTTCACTGAAATACAGGTGTGTCAGGTAGGTTCATTTTCAAGTGCATCTTGGCCTGTAATACGGCATGATTTTAAATTAATATCTCCTACAATAAGAAAACCAGAAGAAACACAACTGTGGTATATTCACCAAAGTTGTAGAATATAATAGTACCAAAAACTTTGTAGAACATAGTAGGCTGCTAAAATTTGTAAATAAATGACTTATGAGTGAAAAAATTATTTTCTTCATTTTTTTATATAAAAAGTCAATTATCTCAGAAAGTATAAGAGATAGAGAAAAAGTTTGTTCTACAAAGTTTTTTATATTAAAATATGCTACAACTTTGCTGAACATACTAACTTGCTATCTATTAACATAAAAAAGTTGGCGTATAGGACACTGTTGCGATTAGTGCAGAAAAAAAATCCCTTTCGTACGAATTGTAGTACAACTAATTTCGAGACACTTTTGGGAAGCAACCTATACTCTAAAACCACAAAATGACGTCGAAAAGTTCATGTCCGCCTAAACTTGCTATCTGGACCACTGTGCGTTGGTGAGAACGTCAAAGACAATATGAAAGCGGGCTTATGAGGCCTTTGTTTTGATAATGTAATATGAAAAAATTAAATACCTACATTAATAAACTGAATAAATTCCATAGTTTATCACAAATTACCAATCTTTCAAGGAATCATTTGTCACTACCAATCGTTGATGATTCCTGCAGTTCTCATTTATTTTTTATAAGCTTCGATTCTCGGTTACGTGATTAGTAAAAGGTCAGCTTCCCATTTAGATAAGTAAATGGCATCATTATGAGAAACATAAATCTAGGGAGATAAATAAATAAATACTTCCACAAAATAAAATAATCAGATATCGATTAGTCCAACATTTTGTTGCAACAAATAAATTTTAGATAAGCCCCGTGTCCCTTAATTGCATCTCGAAAAGATAAATCTTCTATACAACTAGGTATAAAACATCTCTAACTGCATCACCCATGATTCATAGCGCGATTGTGAGTGCATCATAGTATCCCAACCGAGACGCTATCGATAGCTCCCAGCATCCGCAAGGTCACGTTCCCGAAGTGCATCGTGCAGGTGCATCGATTGCAACTTCCGTGGTTCCTTTTTCTAGACCCTAGACCGAGAGATGATTAATTTGCGTTCGCCGTTCTATTGAACGAATCGATTGATGGGCTCAAACAGACCCCCCTCGGCAAAGCGATCGTGTTTACCCAGAAGTTCGCCAAACATTCCATGTGACGCCATCGTTCCGTCACGGCAGGCAGGCACTCTTAAATCATCTCGTCATCTTTGTTGGTGTTATGGTAGCAGGACCCACAAACGTGACACAGTCGTTCCAGCAGTCGTGATTCATGTCATGCTTCAGTGATGATGAGAGCGTGCTACGCGCCAGGATCCGATTAGATTGATGATGGTAGCCAAATTGGCAAGCATTTAAAGAAAGGGAACACTTTGTGTTTTATCATAATCGATTTTGGCAAAAAAAAAATCAAAATGGCACTAAAAATATATTTTCTACCAGTACCGGGTACCGCCGTTGGTTTGACCACATTTAATCTGAACACTTTTTAATCTGTACCTCGCCAATTAGATTGATGGTAGCCCAATTGGCAAGCATTTAAACAATTATATATGAGCAAAAGTTTGAATAGGTTTACTAATACAAAATCTAATCAGGTCTGAAAAAAAATGTGTGTTTACAAAAAATATTAAAAAACAGCACTAAAATAATAAAAAAAATCTTTAGCTCAAAATAATCAGAAAATCCCAAAGAAAATTGAAACTGAATAAATTGAGTTGGTACTTGTACATTCGAAGTACACCGCCGAAAAAAATAAAATCAGCACTAAAAAAACAATAAGTTTCCAAAAAATAAAAATCAGCACTAAAAAAAGCAATAAATTTCTAATAGAATCAGTATGATTTTAAATGCTAAAATTTGTAATATTGTGATTCATATTTTCAGGTTTTCCTCGAAAAATTCTTGAACTCTGATTTTAATGACTTTTTCTGCGAAAAAGATATTCCTAATGTTATTTTGGAATTTGTAATTACTTATTTACATCCAATATTTGCTTTTTTGGAATTATGTAATTGGCTAATTTTAGACGAACAAGTGATGGTTATCCTTTTCATAGGGCATGATCATATTTTCCCCTAGATTGATCGAAGTAAATTCGCTGGGGGTTGGAGCTGGGCTGGCAATCGTAAGGTCAGCGTGCGAAGATAACGCGTGAGACTTTTTCGACTTGGGCTTTCACTTTTGGGCGTTCGCCCGTCGTCACTTCCACGATCTCTATCTCACTTCACGGCATGATGAATGGGCTCGAGTTCCGTTTTTGAATGGATTTCAGCGGAAAATCGCGACATTGCGGATGGAATGGAGTCGATGATGGTGGCAATTTTGGCACTCCAGCGTTTTAAGCTATTTTGCTTGACTTTGCTGTATTAATTAAATTATTAATATATTTATTGAAGAAAATCTTGAGAAGTGAAAATGCGTAATATATCTGAACTAATGTATTATCATAATATGGTGCGAAGGAAAGCCATTGCCGTTTTTAACACAGAGCTCCCCAACCGGTGATCCGCGGAGCCGTCACGACATCTTACGATGAACGCGAAACCATTGCAAATGATTGCGTCTAAATCTTGATTAAAAATTGTTTGTATACATATTAATGTAGGTTGCGAATGATTTTACCTCGTCTAATTTCAATGAGTTTTTTTTTCGATAAAATGTAACGTAAACTTGATAATACAACTCTGCAAATACTTATAATATATTTTCAATGTCAATATGCTTGCTTCCCAGCTAGACATAATCATTATAAAAAACGTTCCTTCAGGTAGGGCAAGATCCCCAGTGCACTTAATACCGGACGAAAAAATAATGGTCCAATTAGGATTGTATTTTTGAATCACACAAGCATGATCAAACACTTACATTTTTAATTGTGAGTATCATTAATTTTGGTCTTGTACCCCCAGTTTTGGACAGTTTGATTTTATATGTAAGGTAAATGTATGACAAAGAGGCTTGCTTTTGGTTAGCAGACTGCCAATGTATCTGGTGTGATATAATGGAAAAATGGTAGCGTAGGGAAACGTTTTTTTTGTTCTTCTCTGGTTCTAGCAAATGCTACGAACAAATAGATCAATTGTGATAGATTAAGAGTGGAAGATAGATGCAATTGAAAGATACAGCTAAAATTTACGAGTAAAGGGTTAGGCTAATGATTGAACCCATGATATTCTGCTTATGAAGCAGAAGCGGTAGCCATTAGGCCACCAACTCCGCCCTTCTTCTTCTTGGCATTAACGTCCTCACTGGGACAGAGCCTGCTTCTCAACTTAGCGTTCTTATGAGAGCTTCCACAGTTATTAACTGAGAGCTTACTTTGCCAAAGTTGCCATTTTCGCATTCGTATATCGTGTTGCAGGTACGATGATGCTCTATGCCCAGGTAAGTTAAGGAAACTTCCATTACGAAAAGATCTTGGACCGACCGGGAAGCCTAGACACCTTCAGCATGGCTTTGCTTTGTAGCCGCGGACTCTAACCACTCGGCTAAGGAAGGCCCCTACCAACTCCGCCCTATACGTTTCTAAACATTTTGATTACATGAACTCCCATTTCCAGGGTTCCACGAGATGTTTGTAGAAATTCAAAGGGAGTCTCAGCTCCGAAAACTTTGGGAATCCCTGCTCCAATTAATTAATTAGAGACTCGCCTCCGCATGGGGTAATGCAATTTACGATTCCCAAAATCCCACCCCATGAGTGGCGTTCCGGAGACCCCTGGCGAGAGTGTTGTTCACATGGAATAAAGCAAATTGTAAAAGCAGATCATTACTCATTCGTTTTCGTTCCGACCTTTTCCTGTCATCAAATTATTATTAGGAAAGAAAAGGGCGCCACAAATGCTAATTAGCACCGTCACCTATTACGAAGCGCAGCGCTAGTTCAACACTTTCTTTTCACACCTTACGTTTGGATCCAGGAGGCCGGTTCGTCGCGCACTGGAGGAATCCAAATTGAAATACCACCCGATAGGGTCCCAAACATACCACCCGCCGGACGACTAACTTTTAATGCCTCGATGGAAGGTGTTGAAGGTAGATATCCCTACAGTGTGGCTCATAAAAACATGCGAAAGTCTTCACATCATGTTTTTTTTGTATGAAAAGTGAAAGGTAATAATAATTCTATTCATTAATTATTTTTTTAATCTGTTTAGACTGTTTTTCATGGGGCCCAGATAGCCGTAGCGGTAAACGAGCAGCTATTTAGCAAGCTCAAGCTGAGGGTCATGAGCTGGAATCCCACTGGTTGAGGATCTTTTCGGGTTTGAAATTCTCTTGACTTCCCAGGGCAAAGAGTATCTTCGTTCTTGCCCAGGATATAAACATGCACAAATAATCAATCGTCAAATAAAGCTCTCAGATAATAACTGTGGAAGCGCTCTGAAGAACACTAAGCTGCAATGATCAAAAGCTTTTTCTAACTCATGGGCAACACAATCTTCGACTTGTTTTGCTTTAGTAGATTAACTGATTAGTAACAAAAATATGATACAAACAGTATTTTATGGGGAGGGACAAATATAGAACTATTTTATAAAATTTTCGCATTTTTCTATAGGCCACACTGTAGTTTTACGATCAGTAACACCAGCTCACAGTTGTGTAGCCAGGTGTTAATAAACACTTCCAACATCATTGTAAACCATTTTAACGCCCGACTGCAGCACGCTGCAGCAGTTTGAGGCACGCGGGAGGGAAGTGAAGAAACCACAATTGGTGCCCTCTGGCATCGGGCGAAGATCTCCTCTGCTCCTCTGTTCATGAACCGCACAGCTCAACTGCATTTCTGTCGCGGTTACCTATATGAAAACCATGTGCCGTGAAATGGATAATTTGACGGACAGAACGAGGTGTCAAAATGCAAAATGGGATTGTTCGCTTTCAAGAGGCGCTAAACGACTTGGATCATAAGAGCTAATTATAGGTCTTACGATGGGTGGGTGGGCGTTTTCGTTTCAAATATCTTACCTTTGAATAGCATTGGCAAAAAAGAAGTTTGAAAAGTTCTTCAGAGATTGGAGGGTCAATTTTGTTCTCATAGAATTCTGTAGCGAACACTTGCTGAAGGTGCCTGGGTTCAATTCCCGGTCGGGTTTGTTATTTAAATTTCCCAGGCTTCCCTGGGTATAGAGTATCATCGTGCCTTTCACACGATAAACGAATACGAAAATGAGAACTTTGGCTAGAAAGTTCCCAGATAATAATTGTGGAAGTGCTCTTAAAACACTACGCTGAGAAGCAACCCAAGCAGGAACGAATAACTCCCTAATAAAAAAATATCATGTATTATTGAGGTCTTGCAATACTTGATCCAATTATCAGTTTGGTGTTTGTAGAATATGCATGATATATTATTTGAGGTATTCTAACTCTTGTGCATCATCATTGGATTTTTTGAAAATGTTCACCGTTTTGGAGTTATTCCGGTGGGTCAAGTCGGGTAAAACTGACCCCAACATTTTCAATCAACTTTTACCCAACTTATTAGTATAATTTTGACTCCATCTCAACTTGTTTTTTTTGAATCTATGACATTTGGTCGAAAGACATTTGGTCGAATGACATTTAGTCGAATGATGTTTGGTCGAAAGTACATTTGGTCGAACGGACATTTCGTCGAATGGACATTTGGTCGAAAAGGTTTAGTTTCAACAGAAAGCATATGATATTTGGTCGAACCTACATTTCGTGTAAAGGATAGGGGTCGATTCTAAAAAGTATGGAAACAAGGTTTTACGTTTAGTCTGACTATCGTCGAGAGTAGCATTTTGTCGCTAATACAAGAGTAATTGGATATTTGAAAAAGTATCAGCCATTTTACCAACAATCTATATGCGATTAGCAAGGTTTTGTTATTCAATTTGATGGACGCTCTACCAACATATTGATCAACCTCTTGCGTCTTTGACGTTTCATGTTAGTTTTTTCTTTCAGGCATGTTCTGCGATTCGAGATAAACTGATCATAACACAGCCAACTTTTGTCGCCTCAGTCAACTCGTCTTACCCTATACATAGAATTAGCACAATTTTCATTTTTAATAATTCAAAGCTTCTACTGAAAACTCTGTTATTCATCCGAGGACATCAACACTCTAAGCGAAGTCATATATTTGCTTGAGGAATGTTATTAAGCTGGAAGTCACAGGAAGCCAATTGGCCATAACCGACACCTAACATTCACTTCGCCATAAAGGTTTACCTAGAAGCAAATTTTTCCTGCCGTTCTAATTCTGATTTCCATATTCAAATATCTTATCCACGTCCGTATGCTGCAAGATCCGGAATTCAAATAAAGTACCCGAGCACTCTCTCCGAATGCTTCTATCAGATGAAAATCAGAAGTTCATTACGGAGAACGATGTCATTCAAAAAAAAAAATAATATATAAAAAAAAACTTTATGTTCCCATCGTTGAGTAATAAATAATACATGTTGAGCACTTTTTCAAAGAATGATGATATTTTCAAAGAACAATAAATTCACTAGAGCTAAATGTTTAAGTCAATGTACAAAAAAAAACTACTTCTTAAAATTTGATTTGAATAATCATCGAAATCCAAAATTTTGGCAAAACTTCAAATTACAAAAAAAGGATGTATGAAACTTAAAAATAAGGCTACATTAAATGTCCCATTTTTCATTCAACAACATTTAATGATTCAGATTATTCAAAAGAATATGTTATCTTACCAACTTTGCAAAACTTAGAAAACAATAATCAATTTTAGCAAATGATCCTTCCATAAACCATTTGAAAATAAGCTTTTAACCAAATTTCCGTTCAACTAAGCGTCATTCGATCAAAATAAATTTTTCAAAGCAATTCGACCAAATGTCCATTCGACCAAATGTACTTTCGACCAAATGTCATTCGACCAAACGTCATACGACCAAATGCCATTCGACAAAATGTCCTAAAGCCTGTTTTTATAGTTTCGACTACGGACGTTGTGGGAGAACTAAACTAGAGACTGGTCACTTTGGCCTGGGGTATTTTTTCGGTTGTATATGGGACCTCCGTGGAATTAGCCCCAAATAGGCTAATTTTATTTCTCTTCAAAACTGACATATTTGGGTATCGAACATTACAACTTTGAAAAAGCAACTCATAACTGATCGATCAAGATCATGTTAAGGGGTTAAGGGTCACCTAGAAATAGAAGAATAGTTGACAATGTTCCCCAAGGTCGATTTTTTCCATATTGTAAAAAAAACTTGGTTCACGACTAAGTCCCAGGACCTGTCATCTGGGTAAACAAGTTGAGTAGTAGTTATATTTATACTAATAAGTCCAATGATGATCGAAAGACTAGACAACCAGGCGATTTCAATCGAACTAAAACGAAGGCAATCCGTTAAGAATTGCCGAAATGGCAGCAAATGGAACCTAAAATTTTCAATGAATTCTTGTTTTTATTAAATAGACTAAATGCCACAGGGGTTTTAGTTTTAACACTGGGGTTGTTCCTATCTGATATTTCAAAAGAGACACGGAAAATAAAATACACCCAAAATTTGAGTTTAAACCAAGAGGTGTGGCAAAATCTCAAAACTTTAAAAAATGTTTTTTGGACTTATACCAACAAAAATCATTTTTAAATCTAGTAGACATGTGTTTCTGGCTTAAACATAAGCGTTTGGTACTAAAATTGAGACATGGCTTTACAAACCTGAACTTTTTCTTGTTTTAAACCCCTTCACCGACAGCTTCATATTTTACCCACAAAAATATTTGAATCGCGATAACTTTTCTGTTTTTCGATATTTATGGGCGGGCAAGCGACTTCAAAAATTTTTTCACGAATCACAGTCTCTGCATCCTTTTCTGTACGAAGCTTTAAACTATGAAGGACATCTTCCCTCCTAGATCTTTTTTTTCTATCTTTTTTAGCCCTAGGCTAGTTCATCTCGGGACCAACGGCTTTACTTCCCTTCCGAAGGAAGTCGTCACTAAATTTTTTAGTGACTATCTCGGGGATGGGATTCGATCCCAGGTCCTCGGCGTGAGAGGCGTGTGTTCTAACCACTACACCAGGTCCGTCCCCGAAGAGAGATATTTCTTTGGACATTACTTCTGTTAATTTTTCTGTGACTCTGTCATATACACTCCCGTGCATAAGTTTGAGTTCATTCCCTAAAAAACATACAAAAGTGTTCAGTCCATATCTCTGTGACTACATGTCCAATCAAAACTCTCTAAGCCGCATTCGAAAAACAAAGAGTTATTCTTACTTCGTATGCATTTTTCTAAAACATTTTTTGATTTTTTGTATAATAAATTTTTGAAATTTTTCAAAAAACACACTGAAAAAACATAGTTAATTTCCTCAGCATTGGATCGACCAAAGTTTTAAAAGATGTCATTAGAATCATATCTTATATTCTTTGAAGTGTTTTTTCGATTTTTTTTGCGGAAAAATCTGAAAACTAGTCAAAACCAATGAAACAGTCATTCAAGTCATCGTGCAGAAGCTTGGGTTCACCCCTTAGTATGGTGTATCGTGCAAAAGTTTGAGTTCACCTGAACTTACTAGAAAAACGAAAATTCTATTACATCTCAAATCAATCATGTAAAATTATTAAAATCGGTTGAAAAATGGCAGAGATATTGACAAAAATGATTTGAGTGTGTCTCAAGTGAACCCAAACTTTTGCACGATTTGCATCATACTAAGGGGTGAACCCAAACTTTTGCACGGGAGTGTACTTTCCATTTATGGTTCTTCCGTCGACCTTTTTCCTGAGGGATTTATCTCAATGAAATCCATACTAGAATTTTATATAAATTCATCTCGGAAAATATCTTTGAGAAAAGCTATTTTCAGTATTTCTTGCAGAAATTATCTATAACACATCCTCTAGGATTCTTTTTAAAATTAACATCAACAGTTCATCAAAGATCTATTTACGAATTTCTCCACAGATTTATTAAGAAACTCCTTCTAAATAGTAATATTAAATTCCACATGAACTTAATATTACTATTTAGGGAGGGGCTCAGATAGCCGTAGCGGTAAACGCGCAGCTATTCAGCATGACCATGCTGAGGGTCGTGGGATCAAATCCCGCTGGTCGAGGGTCTTTTCGTAAAAGGAAATTTTCTCGATTCCCAGGGCATAGAGTATCTTCGTACCTGCCACACGATATACACATGCAAAAATGGTCGATCGGCAAAGAAAGCTCTCAGTTAATATCTGTGGAAGTGCTCATAAGAACACTAATCTGAGAAGCAGGCTCTGTCCCAGTTGGGACGTAACGCCAGAAAGGAGGAGGGGAGGAACTCTTTTTGGAATCCTTTTAAGTATAGTAGAAACAAAATCCTTCGATTTCTACATAAATGTTCGCAATTATGCTTCGAAAACACATCCAAGTGTATCTTCATAAATTCTACCTTTTACTTCTTTAAGGAGTTATCCTAGATTTCATCTTATATACCTCGCAGAAGCCTATGGAATCCAAGTAGAAAGTTCCTTTGAATTCTGCAGTTGGTTTTTTGGTGTTGCTATGGGAAAGTATAGTAAAACCTTAAGTAAGCATTAGATGATGTCATGGGGGACCTTCTTTAGCCGAGTGGTTAGAGTCCGCGGTTACAAAGCAAAGCCATGCTGAAGGTGTCTGGATTCGATTCCCTGTTGGTCACGGATCTTTTCGTAATGGATATTTTCTTGACTTCCCTGGGCATAGATAATCATCGTACCTACAACATGATATACGATTGCGAAAATGGCAACTTTGGCAAAGAAAGCTTAGAAGCAGGCTCTGTCCCAGTTAGGACGTTAATGCCATGAAAAAAAAATGATATCCTGAAAAAATCTCTGAAATTATTCCTGATGCATGTTTGGAGGAATTCCTGCTTGAATATTGGGAGAAGTCGTGACAAATCTTTGTATGTTTCAACAAGAATAATTCCTAGACCAACCAATACGATACGTTTTACAGATGTAATTCTTATTTAAAAACAAATATTATCACTTGATCCACTTCTGATTGAATTCTAAAAATAGTTTTTTTCGGAAGAAGCCTTGGAAGTTTCCAAATTTCAACAACATTTTCCGGGTAAATTTTAAGGAATTCCTCAAGAAATGGGATAAGAAATCCTGAAGTTACTTCGTAAATTAAATTCTTGAAAACATCTTTAAAGGAATCCCATACAATTGCCTAGGGAAATTAGTACATGAATTTACATATGATATTGATGTGCAGTACCTATAGTAATTTCTAAATTTAAAATAATCCAAGAAGAAATTCTCTGAAAAAAAAAACAAAATAAATATCTAAAATTTTCAAACAAATTACAGTTATCGAAAGTATTCTGCATACTTGTTTTTAAGAAGGCCAAAACGTTTTTTATGTCTAAATTTTAGAATAGTATAAAAAAACTATTTCAGGAAAATTACATTGAATAATTCCAAGCGCATTATCTCAGGCAACCCCTTCCTAAGGAAATGCTTATTAGAGATGTTACTTATTTAATTTCTAATTGAAAGCTTAAAAAAAATAAATCAGAATGATTACTGTAGCAATGTTTGGAAAATCTAAGTAGTGTCTGGTGGAATTATTTTGATTACTCACATTAAATTGAGTTTGATGTTAAATCTTAGAAAAAAATCAGAAACAGAAATTGTAAAATTTCAGTATGAATCTCTGAGAAGAATGAATGAGAGAAATTCTTGAAAATATACAAAAGACTTCATCTTAATCAAATACATGGCGGAATCCCTAAAATTTCTTAGTAAGCTCTTTGCAATTAGTGAAGGAATTTCTTTAAGTTTTTAAGAAACTTTTTGCAGGATTCCAAAGATGCATTCAAAAAATACTTCTCGGTATTCGCTGAAAACATTAAAAGTATTTTCAGAAATTCTGGAGTGGTTGTTCAAAACATTCCTTGAAGAACGCCAAAACTCGTCAGAGAAATCCCAGGGAATCTTATCCAATTCTTTGATGTATTATTAGAAGAATTCCAGATTCCTCTCAAGATATATTGCGAACTCGTGATAAAATCTTTGAATGATTTCTCGTAAGATCTTTGGAGAATCATGAAATTCTTCAACAAATCCTACGGCCAGGGATGAGGATAGCAAGGGCCAAGGGGGCAACGGACTTCCCCAGCCCGCCTCTGGTTACGCCCATGACAAGTTCTCAAAAAAATTGTATTCCTGGAATTTGCGTGAATATTGTTCGTTGATTACTTGGTTTCGAGGATATTTCAAAATTCAGTGGGGGACCGATATTTCCCATTTTAAACTTCTTTGGACGCCATTGACTAAACTATGTCAGGTAGTAAGGAGCTTCTCGCAAAAAATCTTAAAGATCGATTGAGCTATCGCCAAGAAAATTGGAAGTTACTGATGTTTTTTTAAGTTCCGTCGATGGGGGTGACAATGGGTCTAGGGGGTGAGATTGGGTCAAAACGGAAAATTATGATTTATGTGATATATCAGCTAATAACGCTGATATCGCTAGAAATAATTATTCATATGTTGGGGAACATATTATTACACATAATTCATCACAATATACATTCTTAGAATCAGTCATTTTTGTTTACTATATCAATAAACTTGTATGTTGAAGCTAGATAAAATTTACAGCATTAAATTTCTCCTGTGCAAAGTATAACGCATGTACTTTAACCTCTATCGTTGTATTAGTAGAAGGTTGAAAGACTTTTCATTACACTTCACAAGTATTTTCCGGAATCTAATTGATTTTTCCACGAAAATTTTATTTTTTTCGGTACGGTGTCTAAAACATTGAAAATGGGGGTGAGATTGGGTCAAGCAAGAACGATAGTAAATTAATTTGCAAGACCACTTTTTTGACATTTTACGGTGCCGGGTGTTCTCATTCCTCATTAAGATGTGTTTATTTTTCCTAAATACAGCATCTCTGAAACATCAAACAAGTCTACTTGAGGATTCTGTGCATCGAATAACAATGCAACGAATTTTGACAACTTCCCAAACCAGCAACTGTGTTTCGTGCGCAGCAACATCGTAAAATTTTATCTATTGTTTTTTTTTTATAAATTTAATTATTTATTAGTGTTTTCATATTACAGAAACACCTCACGAAAGTACGAATGAGTTGGATCGCTGAAATTCCGGTACTATGAAGTCAAAATTTGCCTGAAAAATATTGATCGAGGAATATCGCACCGAAATATAACTATTTGCGAGGGTTTAAAATAATCACTGTTTCAGTACACCTCTGGGAAAACTGAATAGGCTTTATGGCAATCGGGATGAGACTTTGAAGATAATTTGAGGGAAACAAACAAGAAAATTTATGTAAACTTGACGATAAATGTTGGGTCTCATATATTTTCTCATAGCTCTTCAAATTTTTGGTATAATCGTTCTTTTAAGTGGGTTTATCATACTTGTGACACATCTTAGATATCTTTTCGTCTTGCATCTTGCATTGTATTTCATCAATATTTTTCAGCATCTTGCATAGTATTTCATCAATATTTTTCAGCCCCCTCCCTCTATGGGGTGAGATTGGGTCATTTTTCATTCACTTGTAGTGCCGCTGTGTATGAATATTTTTCAATAATTTTTTGAACAGTTGTTAATGTACCATCAATGTACATACACACCAAATTTGAAGTTTATTGGAGCTAAATTGCGATAGTTATTCAATAAACAAATCGTACATGTGCGTTTTTGACCCATTGTCACCCCCAACGACTGGTTTAAAAATCTGTATACAGCCAGAGCGGAACCAAGTACATAAAACCTTATAACTCAAAAATGGTTAAACCAATTTGCTTCAACAGAAACTCATCAAACTAATGGTTTGAAAAACATGTAATCGAACATGAGAAATATTCTACAGTCTGAAACATTAACGTGGGTTATAGCTATGACTCGGTTCACCAAGAAATATCGGAATATCTAACGAACCAGATGACCAATTCTCGGAACATACACAAATTCTTAAAATAGAAAAGTTTTTTTAGAAGTTGTAAAAAAAACCGAGCAAGAATATAATGAACCAGAAAAGGTAGGGCGATTAAAATATTTGTTGTGGGTCTCGTGGTCTTGCGGTTAGTGTAGCCAGGCATTAAAACGCATCGTGTCAACCATTATTGCAACTTTTCGTTTCGCTTCAACCATTATTGCAACTTTTCGTCAGGAAAGTTTCTCGGCTGTGTCACTGGAGCATGCTTGTCCGCAGTCTTGTGTTAAGTTACAACGGTGTTTGAGACCAGTGGCAGAAATGTTCGCATCACGAAGCACCTTACGAGTGTAAATCAACACAAAACAAACATGACAGACTCGCGATCAGGCTTGGTTTGAGTATGTATGCACCCGCCTGCTCGGGAAGAAATAGCAAAAAGTTCGCGAACATTAACTCGCGAGTAACCGAAGAAGGTACGTTTTATTATTGTTATCACATACTAATCAATTGTATATCCATCAAATAGACAATAGACCACTACTGCCCATAACTGCATACATTCGACAAAAGTAGGCATTGAGTAGATGGGATACCGTAATTTCGGGTGAAATTGATCACTTTTCACCAGGGTTGCAAATATTTGAAGAAACAAATTGAATGTGAAAACAAAATAATATCAGTGTGGGCTTTCAAAGTTGCAATGATTCCCTCTCTCCATCTTCGTTCTCACGACGACGAGATACCAAGTTCATCTTCTCGCTTGCTTTGTTTTGGCTATCAGGGTTGTCATTTTCGATGATGATGAATGGACTGAGTTCATTCATCATTTTCATTTGGATGTTCCTTTTTGTTACATTCATCCGCAAACGTCTCAGTTCATGCGCGATGTCATTGAGTGCATCGAGCCGCTAAAGTCATAATTCGTTTTAAGAGGAAAACAACCATCATCGTTTTACAAATTTTCAAAACCAGTTTTCTCGCTAAAAATTTAATCAATGTCCATGAAAATCTATCATTGTATTGCATTTGCTATCTGTAATGCGATGATAGATTTTCATTAGGATTTATCAAAATTTGAAGGAAAAAACTGGTTTTTAATATTCGATGATTGCTGATGATTGAATGATGGATTCTTGAGCCTTAATCTAGTGAAATTTTCACGCGGAACGCCGGTCTTGTTTTGTGGAATTTTTAAAGTGTTGTGCGAAAAATGGCTTCTACTTCGAGCAGTTCGAAAAGAAAACGGTCCATGATGGAGATTGCCGCGTCCTTCATTATACGAGACGACGATAAAGCCCGCTGCAACATAGAACCGAACGGAGGATGCAATTATGTGCAGTCGAAGTATGACCCGGGAAACTTCATACGACATTTCCGCTTAAAGCACAGCGAACTCGCGAACGCCAATGGGTTGCTGAAGGATTATGTACCACCTCCTAAGAAACCTCGGGTTGTTGCAAAACGCCCCATCGCTATTGATTTGCAGCTACTGATCGAAGCGGTTGTCAGGTTGGTCACCGATCATGGATTGCCGTTGTCGTGTTTCGAGTGGGACGGCTTCCGCTTGCTGCTGGAACCTATTTGCCAAGCTGTTGGGTGCACGTTGAACAGGGAAACCGTCAAAGAACATCTGCGGATTATGTCCCAGCGAGTGAAAGAGATTTTGAAGGATGAGATGAAGGAAAAACTTATTTGCCTGAAGGTGGACTCTGCATCCTGTCACAATCGGCACATTCTTGGCGTGAATGTACAGTACGCCCATGGGGAAAAAGTAGTAATACGTACTCTCGGTAAGTGTAATATTATTAGGAAAAAAACGCAAATATTGCATCACAGATAAACAGATGTCACACATTCGTCACTGTACTGTGTCTGTGGTAGGTGATCAATCTACCAACCGCAGCGCTCTCATCGCTTTTGTTCGTGTTTGAAATTTACACACTACCGCAACCTGTTTGCCCATTGCCCAAGTACAGTAATTTTAGCATTGGGCGTACATGTTCTCCCGACTATGATTTTGATCGTGATTTATTCTAAGTGTTACGTCTTTTAGTCTGTGATTGGACATTTTATCGCAGCAGTTTTTCCAAGTGCGAAACGGGAATAAAAGTGCGCTATTGAACTGTACCGGTGTCTTCAGCGGAGTTGACATTCTTTGTAAATCAATTATGCATTGCAATTATGCAATAATGATTCAATGCAATTATGCACTTCATGACTATCTGCACAGACTATTATGTAGTGGAAAAAATGCATAATAAAAACACATACCACAATACCACATACAGCGCACAAACTTTGCATTGAATTAGGACAAGGCAGGGCAAGATGAGCACTTTAATAACAAGGAACTGTTTAAAGAACATATTTTTTATCATCCATAAAAATAAAGGGTTCAAAAAATAAATAATTTATTGAATAAAATGATTAAACGAAAAATATGTTTTCCTGCTGGCTTGAGTATGCTGCGGGCAAGAAAGGCAATACCTTAAATTTGTTAGCTATCAATGTTTGCTCCACAGACAAACAGAAGTAACACTCTAATAATTTTCATCACACAGCAGAATAGCGCCAAATTCTAATATTACCGCCACCACCGTGGTTGGCCAAATGAAGTATTTTTAGCATTGGGCATAAATGTTCACGTGACTATGTTTTGAATTGATAATTGTCTACAGTCAAACCTCCATGAGTCGATATCTGAAGGGACCACCGACTCATGGAAATGTTGAGTCGTGGAAACAAACTCCTTGTAAATCTGTTCGAGGGGACCATCATAGTAACCATGAAATTTTGTTTTTCGTATGGTTCCATGAGTCGATATCGAGTCATGGAACATCGACTCATGGAGGTTTCACTGTAGCTGTTATGCCTGTTTGTCTGTGGTTGCTCATTACTACGCGTTGCTAAAACACCATCCTTTCACTCCCAGCAAAAATAAAAAGCGTATTCAAAACTAGTATAGATTACTAAAGAAACTATATTTGTATAAACGAGCGCTAAATCGTGAGTTTAAACCACAGTCTTCAGTATAAATTTTACTTTTTATGATAGTTTTACTAAAAAGTCTCATACTTTTAAAATCATGTACGCATATTTAGCGATCTACAGCAAATTGTAAACGGTTTTCTCCGAATATTTCCATTGGTAATCTCAGAATAACATATTATGGAAATAATATGTGGGAAATAAAATCGATTTTATAACAGCAGTGTTGCCAATTTTGTTGATTGTCAATGTACTTTGAAAGGTCTGCTAAGAATAAAGCAATTGTGTGTCTATTGTGCTTTAAATCTGACGTAGGGGCTAAATAAGTAACTATATGAAGGCGTAAGTCATTTTTCATAATAATACTATATTAGCACTTCCGTCAGAACGTACTTTAAACCAAAAAATTCTACTCATATCAGTTCCCTTCAAATTTAAAATATTTTTCTCTAAAAAATATAGGGGAAAAATGATTTTATTATACCTGTAAAATTGTTGCTCCAATAATAACTTGATTTTTTTCATCAGGCTCCTGATTGATAATGCTTTCGAAGAACAAGATTTTTTTTCAAAATAAAAGACATGAATTGTCGAATTTTCCAGCCAATTTCTAACAATCATTGATTTGGATACCCTCCAAAAATCGACCGTTCTAATCGTTGTTCCATATTCGTGTGAAATTTAATTATTTTGGAGAATTTTTATTATCACAACATTGTACAATACTAGTCGAACTATGTACAGAAAACCGATTGAAATTTCAATGATAATTTAAAAAAATACAGCATGCACAAGGTGTCCACTTTATAAAATAAACAGTCCTTATTTTGCTGAATATTTTCAGCAAAAAAAAAACTTGAATCCATTCTTAACTTGGAGATATGCACATTTTTATTTTATTAGGAATGCAAGTAAAAGATAAGACACTATTATTCAACGGCTCAATTTTATGAATATAACCTGAACAGATGTAATCAAGCTAGAGCAATTGCTAAGGTTTGCTAAGCATATTTGAATTATTTCGAAAAAAAAAATCATATTTAAATGACGGGTGCTCATCTTGCCCCGACTTGTTAAAACAAGTTAAATCATGTGAAATACCGTAAAAAATTTTGATTATATTTTTCTTTACATACCGTCGATGGGGGCGAAAAATATTTATAATATATTCCAGCCAATAACGCTGATATTACTAAAGCAATAATTCATATACAAGGGAACATATGATTACGCATCATTAATCGAAATATAGACTTTTAGAAATAGCAGTTTAGAAATAGTTGTTAAGGAACTTAAATCTTATATGTCTTTCCGTCTTGTTCGCATTGTATTCCATAAATATTTTTCAGCTGTGAATGGTTTTGCAATCATATTTTCAAAATCAAGTTATTTTAATTACAATGACTCAATGTTACCCCATCTATGGGGTGATCTATTCACTTGTAGTGCCGTGGTGGATAAATATTTGTTATTAACTTTGATGCACAATTGTTAATGTACCATCAAAGAACATACACCCCAAATTTAAAGTTTATTGGAATAAAATTGCGATAATTATTCAATAAATACATAATTCGTACATATCCTTTTTTGACCCATTCTCGCCCCCAACGACGGTACTAAAAAACTCTCAAAAAGACTTGTAATGTCGGCTGATAAATTTGGTCAAAATACTGTTAGACAATCAAAGCCTTATTTTGTTCTGTCATTTGTTATGAGAATTTTTAATTTTTACACAAGTTGTGATAATTTACTAATATTTTCAAATTCTTATTATTTATATTAACTTTCACCAAGGATGGTCCTCTTTTCAACAGTGTATGGCGTTATCTATCCAAAGTTATTTAGCAATAGACATTTTCTATAGAATGCCATAGCATTTTGGACAATAATTCAATAATAAAATTAAATTCAAAACAGTATTCTCGACATAAAATTCATTATAGAAGTGCAGTGAAAAGATTTCAGCAGAAATATATTTTTTGGTTACGTTTAAAATGTATTTTACTATAAAAAAAAATAAACACACTTTATTTTAAATTGCTTGTTTATAAAACAATATTCAAAGCAGCGACATGTATTTTCATAAATTTGATTGCAGCAGTCCAGTGAACATTTTTGAGTAGAATTATGAATAGGATTGTTTACAGTGATGCAAAATTCACAGTTTTCTGTAGCTTGATCGACAGAGCAGATTTGCTTAATTGCGCTTTAACATCTTAATTTTGATATAGTAAATTATTGAAAAAGATTTCATTCCGTATACTCAGTGATATTTCAATTTACATAATAATAGCTCATCCTGAAGCAAAATTTGCCGAGGGGTGAAATAAACGCGATTTCCATACTAAATTCAAACGTGGTTTAAAAATAGTTCCAGGGCACGGAAAATTATGGAACTTTGGATTCTGGCTCAGTTTTTAACGTAGAACCAAAATATGTAAAAAAAAGAATACCCCTAAACAAGCCAAACATTGAATCCACTCAATGTTTGTTTTACTCAAAAATACTTCTCAACCTGTTTGCATGTGAATCAAATTCATAGCGATGATATCTAGCTTTTTCAGTATAAATTTACTTATACAAATCCAGTGAACATATTTGAGCAAAAATAGAAAATTTAGATTGCACTCAATATTGTTTTACTAAAACCTAGATTTTCAACCTTGCTGCCTGTAAATCAATGGAGAAGTGGATGAACTTATCATTAAATTTTCCTTCAAAACCTACCTTTGCTCTGCTATTATTTCATACAAGGTGAACCACTTCCCCTGGGCTATGTAATATCATTCGTTTGGCATGAACTTATAGAAATTCAGTGAGCATATACGGTGAGTAATAGTAATTTTTGAAAACGTTAAAAAAATATTTTACTAAAAAAAAACGAAAAAACTTATACATATTCATACTTGTTTGCACATAAATTGAATTCCAAAGCGATAACATGTACTAAATCTGGTTGTACAAGGACCGTAATTATATTTCTTTGATTATACTTAAAATTTCATTTAGCTACAAGAAAAATAAAATTTTAATACCACTCAAAATTTATTTGCTTAAATTATAAAAAACTCATTGTTTTAAACTATTCGCTAGGTAAATTCACACTTGAAGCAATGATATTATTATTTTTTTTTCGACATGAATATCATTATAGAAGTCTAGTCAATATGTTTGAGTAGAAATAGAAAATTTGGGAAACACTCAACATACCTTTTACCTTAAAAACTACTAAAAATCTTGTTATGTTAAACTGTTAATAATTCATAAATATAGTGTAGTTAGCCGTCAGAGAAACACAAGGTTTTAGTTTGTTGGCCCATAAACAAAATGCAAAGCTATATTTTTTGACAATAATTTGCTTTTAGATTTCCAGTGAACATGTTTGAAGAAAAATAAAAATTTTAGATAGAACTCAAAATTGATTTTACCAAAAAAAAAGAGCTAGAAAATATCCTATTATTTCACAATTTTTTTATTGTAAATCAAAGCTCAAAGTGATGATATGTTGTATTTGGACCTGAGTTTGATTGCATAAGACATGTATGTTTTAATTTATGATTTGCTGGCAAATAGTGCTGGCAAAAAGCCCTTTTATGTAGTTATTCAATAAAAATAAATTTTGAATGCAATCAAAAATTTCTACTCCTACCCAAACATGTTTAGTTCACTGCTATAATAAAAACTTATGGCGAAAAAACTAGATGCCATCGCTTCAAATTTTGATTTATTGATATTTAGTTTAAAAATAGGGTTTTGTAGTTTTGAAATTGAAATAAATTTGAAGAGTAAACAAAAAATATATTTCTGCCAAAACATATTCAATACACTTACTTCAGAAATTATGATTCGGTCGAAAAAATCACCAGTTATCACTTTGAATTATGCTTTATTAACAGTTTAAAAAAATGAAGTTTTCCGTAGTTTTCTAATTGAAAGATATTTTCAGCGTAAACTATTTTTGCTTAAGCATGTTCGCCGAGCTTCTACAATCAAATTCATGTACAAAGAACTACATACCACAGGGTCAAGTTTTACCACTTTCAATTTTTTGTTGTTTCTTAAGTAAAACAAATTTGAAAATTATAATTTATCACCTTAAAAATAATAAATTGTTTAATTTATGCCATAAATCCTAAACAAGTAAAACGAGGAGGTACATTTTGTTAAATAACTTTGGGTATACTATGTATATAAATAACTTTTCAAAGGATAACGATCATGAATAATATCTGATTCCAATGCTGGAAAATAAATTGAAAATCGCTTGAAAAACGACGGAGCCATGCATAGTCAAAGTTTAGTTTATTATGGACACTTTGTAGTAAGCGTAAATTTTCTCCCCTTGGTAGTTGAACTTTTCCAACCGATATTATTTTTTACAATACTTACTGCTTCTAAAGGTCTGAACAAAATGCAAAATTTACCCCTTGTGGAAATGTCAGATAGCGACGACATACTTTCAACTTTTTTTTTTGGAGCTTCACCATAGATCCATTTTTTGTTTTGCTGAAACTGTGTTTATTTTATGGGAACATAACTATTGATAACAACTTCGGGACTTAAGTACAATTGTGAGATACCTTAGGCGTTGAGGGGTGCTCATCTTGATCCGTCTTACCCTTTATTTTAAAATCAATGAAGATCCCCCCCCACCCTCTGTTACACATTATGTAACTTTATGTAACATAAAAATTTACGTATGAGTCATCAGCTGGCAAACTTCTGAAAAATCCCCCAGTCCTCCCCTCTGAAAGCTTAACGTAAACTATTGACGCATTCCAAATAGATCACATATGCACTACTAACAAAATACATACATTTTTTAGGGATGGTCGAAGTCAAACAGAGTCAGACCGCGGCATTTCTTAAAACTAAAATATTGGACACATTAGCTGAATACAACGTGCCAATTGAAAATATTTTCTCGGTAACAGTAGACAACGGGGCCAACATGGTGGCAGCTGTTAAAAAGTTACGCCAAGAATTGGAGCAAGCGTTGTTGGAGAAACTAGATGATGGAAATGAGGATTTTGAGAAGACAACAGATGAGCATGAACCGGAACGCGATATTTCCGCTGAACTGTGCGTTGAATTCCAGGAGCGCATCAATCTCGTGAGATGTGCGGTGCACACTCTGCAACTGTCGATACTGGATGTTGTGAACAAGTCCCACGAAAGCGTAAAAGGTCTAACTGAACTGGCGAGAAAATCAAAAAACATGAAGTACCAGACAAATTTTGACCACCACAATGCCACACATCCTCAAATTTGGTGCCAAACCAGATGGGGTGGAATCTTTGAAATGGTGGAGGCATTTAAAACTCAGAGGACTTTCTTCGAACAACTGGCTGCTCAGTTTCCAGAGCTTGGTACGTATCTCTTAATCTTTTCAGAAAAGCACACCATGAAAAACACATGAAAGTCTCAAATAACCATACTTGCATGACACTCTAAACGTGAAACATTTTCACTATTCACAGATCTTACCAACCATTGGAAATTCATAGACGACTACTATGAAGCATTCAAGCCTTTGTACATCTGTACCAAGAGGATGCAAGCGGAGCATGTTTCTTTGCCTGACTTTTACATGCTTTGGCTAAGGGCCATAAGCGAAGTGCGAAAGGTCACCGGTAATCAATTCGTTCCTGGCTTGCTTACTTCGCTCAATACAAGGCTAACAACCCTTCGAGGATCAAGGGCCTTCAAAATGGCTCTTTTCCTTGATCCACGATTCAACTATCGTGGATCAAAGTTTTTCTCACCTGAGGAGAAAATGGAAATTATGGTAATCTATTGTTCAAACAATCTTACTTTTCATGTTTGTTAACATACTGTTCCTATTGACTCACCATTGATTGACTAACTCAAATAAAAATGGAGCAAATTTTCAAAAGTGAAATAGTAGTCTCCGCCCTTAAAATCAACAAATTGAAAAGAAAATGAAAACAGCAGTTTTATTTGCAAAAATAAGGCTGTGCGTTTTGTTTTTTCGATTTGTTGATTTCAAGGGCAAAATGCTTTTTCATTTCATTTGCCATTTGCTCCATTTCTACTTGGGCCTTAACGATAAGTCATTGAATTAATTCATTTTTGAATCCAATCTCCAGGGGTACATCAACGAAACATGGCAGCGGATTCGCCAACTATAATCGCCAGCATCCACTTCAAGCACAAGGAACGAATCTCTGTCAGAGTCCGAACGAAATGATGATTTTGATGAGTATCTCACTGAGATGTACGGTGGCTCTGTCAATACTGATGGAGAACCCAGCGAGACGAAGTTTCTACAACAACTACAGTCACTGGACTTGGAACCACGCCAGAATTCTAACTACAACGTTTGGGACCACTGGTTGCGACGTAAGACAACACATCCCGAGTTGTATGCTGTGGCCATGGTTGTGTTGTCCACACCATCAAATCAGGTCTCAGTAGAAAGGGCCTTTAGTGTTCTTGGTCTAGTGTTGAGCAACCTTCGCACCAAACTCGCGGAGGATACATTAACCAACATACTATTAGTAAAGTTGAACAAAGCTCTATTCCCGCAGGCTATTGCGACGGCCTACAACTGGAAAGAAGACGAAAGAAATTAGATCACTGTTTGGTGATTGAATGTTTTTTTCATAAACCCTTCATAAACCCTCGAACATATATAAAATATATTCAAACACACCCCAGCATACAACATTATTCCTCGATTATTTTTTCAAACCTTTTTCTTTCGTCGTGTACATCGCCTAAAACTTGCATGCAATCAAGTCGCATTCATACATTAAAATAGTGTTTAGGTTTCGAATATTGAAAATTTTTCTTACGTAGTTTTGTGAATCCGAAAATAAAACGTTTTAAAAGCGAAAACCGAGTAGGTTCAAAATGAAATGTGTCAAATTTTGTTTGCGAAATACGATAAATCGGTAATTAAATTTTGCTTTTCAGAAAGCCCTAAGTATATTCTAACTCATTTTCGAGATTTCTCTTTCATAAACGCAATATGCACATTCAGGTCCCTTAAAACACGGTATCACCCACCTTTTACTACATACTATTAGTAACGATTATGCTTCGTATTTGAATCTGATGGTCAGTGGTATGATGAGGACTGGTAAATTTTGATAGATGGCATCGTGTTGTAAGAGACATGTCTGTATTGTATGTTGAAAAGTACAGTATTGGACAATAGATTTGCAAATTTTTTGATTTTCGACTTTGGTGAGCTGGAACTCAGAAACTTTAATTTTAACATATATTACAAGTTTTCTTCAATTACGAGTTTAAAAAAAATAACAATTTGACTAAATTGAAATTTTGACACAATAATCAAAACAGTATACAGTGAAACCTCATTGAGTCGATGTTCCATGACTCGATATCGAGTCATGGAACCATACTAAAAACAAAATTTCATGGTTACTATGATGGTCTCCTCAAACAGTTTTCCAAGGCATTCGTTTCCATGACTCGAAATTTCCATGAGTCGAAGATCCCTTCAGATATCGACTCATGGAGGTTTGACTGTATTTGAAAATCTAAAAACCCTTAACAAAAACTGTTTCTAGCAAGCTCGTTAAAATCTAAAACTTTGCTTAAAAAATATCATAAAGTTATTCCTTCCATTTGTTTAGGTTAAGTTAATTAAAGAAATTTGTAAAAAAAAAAACATTTTAAGCAAACCGCTATTGCCTTTGAACCAGAAAAATCATGGAAAAATCACTTAAAAATGTATGTTGATATTCAAGTTACACCTGAAGAACTGTGAAACTATCATTCATAGTAGGTCCTAAACAACTCAGATCTAACCCTCTAAAGTTCATCATTTTGCATGAGAAAACGAAAAAGTTACAAATATTCTGTCCAATACTGTATATTCCTGTAACATCACCATTATTTATTACACAAAAAAAAATAATAAGTTTGTCAATACAATAAAAGTCGTATTTCTGCTCGCAGGAAATCTCGAATAACTCCAAAACGCATAAAATTAGGGGTATGATGTGTTCGGCAAAAATTTGCCTTACAAAATTTTCCATCTTTCTAGAAAATGATTCTAGCAACAAGTTTGATACCAACTTTTGATGATATCAAAAAATGTGCTGGAAAAATCATTGTTTGCGATCATTCATAAAACAGTGTGCAAAAATTTCGTGCAATATATATGGTAAATGATTTTACCCAGATAGACCTCAAGGGAGCTGGAAAAATAACAAAAAACCGTGGGTTTTACGAAATTTTGCTGAACTGGAAATATTTCACTGACATATCTTACAAAAATCGAACTTTTTATAAAAATCTCAACATGGCAACCTCTAAAAGTCATTTCTTAGAGTTCCTCCCTCGTACAAAAGTTTGATTGTAATATTCTAAACTGTCATTGCACCCTCAAATTATCTGACAAATTGTAATTATGAGACACCCTAATGGTTATGTTTTTTGGTTAAGTCAATTATATGGTAATAAGATAAAACAAGACGAATAATGCACAAACATTGAACATTTTTATGAAATTCAAATTTTGGAAAATACTGTTTGAGCAATTCCATGATTTCCATTAGCTTGGGTTTTGACAGTAGACTTTTCTGAAACTAATCAAAAAGAAAACCCTGTGTCCAAGTGGGTCAAGTGGGTCATTTGTCGCAAATTTTCAAGTCCCTTATACTCAATATATAAAAAGCAGAAAAATCGAAACAAATACCGATCAGAAATGTATTAGTCCCTCATTTTTTATCCACAGAATAAAGTAACAATTACATTATTTATGTTATCTGAACATAAATATGAAGTTCACTGTTGATTTCACTGTATCCACTTACCCCACTGTACCTTAAATTCATCATGTTTGAAAATACGGGACAACTAAAAATTTATGTTAAAACGGGGAATAGTCCGCCGGGATCTGAAAAACGGTACCGTTAAATACGAAACGTATAGTCAGCCAGGAACACTATCCACTCTGAGTGCCTGATAATCCCCACAATCACCTAGATAGAAACACTGATATCAGATTACTACTCTGTTTGTCACTAACAGTAACAGTAAACCATGCTAATGGTGCGGTAGATGGGTTGGTAAAGTATTTCGAATAATATACATGATATAAATGGATGACTACATGTATTTATTTGTATATTCACATCACAGTTTATAAAAAATGTTATAAGTACAGTAAACTTGCTTTGTGCAGACTACAAATCCCAGGCTTTTAAATATATTTTAACGTTGCAGGTGAAGATTGAATTTCTGAACTAGCGTTAAGTGATGGCAGATGACACTTTTCAAATGCTAATATGCAGTGTATGCTGACCATCTGATCCGTTCATTAGTCGTTTCATGACGAACACTCTCACCTACCGAACTTTTCCCCAATCTTTGGCACATACCAACGCCACTCGTCGTGGTGGCCACATTGATAAATCCACTGGAACCGTTACTACACACTTTCATGCTACCTTCACTTCACTTTCGTCGCCAGTGGCACCGAAGCTAACGAAGACACTTGATTCTGATGGAAGATTCGTTTGGTCCGGCCGGGATACGACCATCAGATGCCGTGTGCGACCAGTGCGTAACGATTTAAGTTTGACGGTCACTTTGGGTGCTTTCTCCGGCCGGAGTAGGTAGAACATTGACTGCAGGTGTCGCTGGATGTCACTCCCGGGGGACGAAGCAAAAGATTCGGTGCTACACGTCGAGGTGAAAAATTCCTGTTCGTCTCCACTGTCGGAACGGGACTGCGGCGGCTGACGATGTGGGCTAGAGCTAGTTAGAGCTGTTGGTGCAGTTGGTTGGCCATAGTTGGGACTCCGTTTAGAAAGCCGTGGGATGGGTACCCGTCTTGGTACTGATCATAAGGAGTTTGCTGAAGCTGATCACTGGCTGAGGAGTCCTCTTTGCATCCGAGCAACGTCGTTTCGAGCAGGGAAGCACTGGAATATAATCACATTCATCAGAATAATAGCAAATCCACCAAGTAACAAACTATTACCTACCTTTAATATTGTAACTGCTTCGAAAACGATGGCGGAGCCGATAAGTACAAATTTTTAATTGAATCAATTCGAGGAAGCCAAAATAAAATATCAAACAACCGAACCGAATCAAAACACTGTTGTTGTTGTCATTTGAATGAAATTCATTGGACTGAACTTTTGTTTTTGTTACCTGTGCTTGCAACTGAATGAATATGACAAATTGCTGGTTCATTTTCAGTGAGGCCGATTACGAATGAGTGTGGGCAAGAAATAGAAATGAAAAATATGAAAATGAAGCAGTGCTGAAATCATGAAGATGAAATTAGTTCATTTGCAATGTGTTGTAAAGCATGGGTGAATGAAATTGATGTTGTCTCAATTCCGTAGATTGTCAGTAGAATGAGGATGACTTTTTCAACCCTGCTTTTCACTGTACACACACAAGTACGACGGTGAGCCTCATTGGTTTATATGCTCAAATTTTCATACAGTTGTGATTTTAGTGCTGAAAATCTTCTCTAAAATAAAAAATCAAAGAATTCCATTTCGGGGTGAAATTGATCACCTGTCAAAACAATTATTGTTAGTTGTGAAAACAACTTTACTTATTTAATTTGGCCTCCTGAATCGAAATATGCTTGCTAAATTCTTAACAATGCAAAATTTATGGAAATAATAAACAATTAATTTTCAACAATACCGCAGAAAACGCCTAAATGTAGGCAATTTTCGAAGGAATCTTCTGATATCTATAAAAATTCAATTATTACAACAAAATGAACAAATTGGTACGAATTCTGAAGATAAAATTCATTTTGGGGATATGTTTCAAGCATCCTTACAAATTTTCAGGTTGACACCATGTCCAACTCCTTGTTTAAAACTATAAGTTAATTGATGTCTGCCAATACCACACAGAACACGATTATGGAATTTTCTATTATTTTCATAGAAATTAACATTCCTTGACACAAAAAGCTTCACAACATGCAATTCGACAATAGTTAATACAATCAACGTTTATTCACATATGTTGCATTGATTTCTGTGCTCTATTAGAGGGAAATAAAATCGTGTGACACAGTGATCAATTTCACCAGAATTTACGGTACCAAGTTTGCATTTCATGGCAGTATGGGAGGAAACTAAAATTTCAAAAAAAAAAAAATACTAAGAATTCAAAAGTGCTTATTTGAGGCTGAAATTTTGTTCAACTCATATCGCATATTGGGTGAAAAGTCAGAAAATAATTCTGATAGAAATTTCGTTGCTTCTGCATTCTGAGGCTCATGTATAATCTCAATGTGACTGTTATGCGGTTACAATTTCAAATGTGACATATCAACTTGGAATTTTTTCCGAATTTTCTAGAACAATCTCACAGATTTCAGTAAGTTGATCGAAAGGATTTGTCATTTGATGACTCTCCCCGGTATTAACTCGAAATTGTCAAAAATGTCGAATGTGACAAATAATAAAGTTAATAAAGTCAAACCAAATATGCAGTTATGGGCAGACTAGTTTGTAGTCAACAACCCAAGAAAACCAGAAATTTCGGAGGGGAAACAGTTTTTATTTTCTCGAAAAGCGTAATTGACTCTGAACAGCTTCGAACACGTTCTCGGATCACTTTTGCTTCGCTTGCTCGCGAGCATTGCAGATGCGAGTAAATCAGCATGCTGATGCTCGCGAGCATTTTGTTTTCTTTTTTTTTCGATTCTGCAGCCATGTTCGCCACTTGACACAAAAACTTGTTCCACAGTAAAATTGATAAATTCTGAGAAAACTGTTCAAATTTAAGGCAATCGGGACTAAATGAGCCCCGTAGATCGATTTTCAGTCGCGAGCGGTGAAACCAGTCTCATTCGATATCCAAGATTTTTTTTATTTTTACTGTGTGAATTCATTTAAAACCTATCATCCCACTATTACGATTTGGTGAAAGTCAACCTTTCGGTTGTAGCGCGAAATTTTTGTAGCTACTCACTTTGTACAACACCCTTGGTTTTGCGAATATCCCACGATCCTAACCACTTAGAGAGATGGCGTCTTCAAGAAATTCGGGATTTTGCCACTAGGCAGCGCTCTATACCGCTCTATACATGAAACTGATCTTGACCACTTAGAAAGATGGCGTCTTCGACAAAAATGTTCGGTAATTCAAGGACTATCATTATTCGAGCTAGTTGATTCAAAATTTTGTCACCAGGTGGCACAAGTGAGCATAATACATTTGGTTTGCAAATATTTCAGGAGCCTGCACTTAGAAAGATGGCGTCTTCGGCAGAGTTGTTCAATAGATCAAATGGTTTCTTTGTTTAATCCTTGAAGTTCGAGATTGGGTAAAACAATGATAGCCGTCAGCTTCTGAACAGCTTTGCCGAAGATGCCATCTTTCTAGAAGTCAGGATCCTGAAGTATCCGCAAAATAAAAGTTTCATGCTCACTAGCGGCGCCTGGTGGCAAAATATTTTATTTCTCGGCTCAAATAATGATAGCCCTTGAGCTACTGAACTACTTTGCCGAGGACATTATCTTTCTAACTGGTCAGGCTCCTGAGATATCTTCAAAACAAAAGTTTCATGCTCACTAGCGCCTAGTGGCAAAATTTTGAATCAACTAGATCAAACAATGATAGTCCTTAACTTACTGAACAACTTTGCTGAAGACGCCACCCTTCTAAATGGCCAGGATTCTGAAATACTTGCAAACCAAACATAGCCGATTTCCAGCAAATCCGGGACGTGGGTTCGAATCCCACCGGTAGAGGATCTTTTCGTAAAGTAAGTTTCCTCGATTCCCCAGGGCATAAAGTATCTTCGTACTTGCCACACGATATACACATGTAAAATGGTCGATCGGCAATGAAAGCTCTCAGTTAATAACTGTGAGAGTGCTCATAAGAACACTAAGCTGAGTAGCAGGCTCTATCCCAATCGGGATGTAACACCAGAAAAAAGAAGAACAAAGACATTTTTCTACATTCTGGCGGTCTACAGAGAACTTCCATGTTCCACAGAAATAGACAACCACAATCATAAAAAAAGAGATGTAAGCCCAAATTTAATTAATAATGGTGTTGTATAAGAGACGGATAGTTCATCTTCGAAAAGTTTTGTAGTAGATTTTTTTACGAACAAATGGTTAAACATGTAACATTAACATCATGATAATATTAACGATCAAGCCACTTATAAACAAAACGTTTACAGCTCAATCAAGTTAACCGTCATCAGTTCAAGATGCACGCTTCAAAGATTGACAACCAACAGCACTAGTGCTTAATTATTTGTTAAATCTTTGATCATAAATTAACTTACAAATGGCTAGTTGCGCACTTATTGCGTGTTTACTGTAAAACTGCATCGTTAACTTCTTCGAACTGCGCACGACGAGTTCACCGCGTTCTGGTGGACACCGGTCGCCTTTACGGGCTCAGGTTACAGCCGAAAAATTAACGAGTTCACTTTTATGCCCACGTTTATGGTTGATCGAATGAATCGCTTCCAATTTGTTTCCCCGACCGCGAGATGTGAAGGAGATTAACTGAATCAGCGTGTTGACGGCTCGCTCGAATCGGCGTTACATCATATCTACAAGTTGTGGTCAGCATGAAGTGTGATGAAAGGGATACAGTTATTTAAATTAATTTCGGGGCGATTTGCGCACAACACGGATGGCGTGAGAGAAAAATTCACTGTAATGGTGGACAAGTTATTCCTGTTCCGTTAAAGTCCGAAAAAGTGTTCATCAATCTAATTTCTGTGGAAGAATAATTTATGTGCCCCAGGAGATAAATCGTTCGGGTTCACTTTACACAAAACCACAAAAAAATATATTCATTACCGTTGGGTTAAGTTTCGGCGAAGAAAAAAATCATGGCTCAAGTGAGCTATTCCGAGGCATATCAGCGGTGAAAAATGATGATTGCGGCTAAACTGTGGAAAATGATCTTTCATTTGACCATTATATTAATCAACTTAAACTCTCCGGAGCCTTTGATGACTTTCAAGGTTTTTTTTTCCTTCGAAAATGATTTGAGCTCGAGTGATAAAATCATATTATGTTGAACTAGAGTTAAGATAAACGAAATCCGCATCGTACTCTCGTGCTGCTGATGGAAGTTTTGAAACTACCTAAATGAATGAAACAGTACTTACCACTACTCATCAGTGCGTATCATCAAACAAATTTTTGGACCAGATATATTGTATGTTGTACCAATATAAATTAGTTTTCATCAGGAATATCAGGAAGAAAGCTCTATGTATTTAGGTTAAGTTTTTTAAAAAGCAGGTGAATTTAATTAACCTGTAATAATTCTGAACTGATATGGCTAATCAAATATAACAAGTTATTAACAAAATGTTAATAATAGCTTAATTGAGTTTAATCAAATTAGGATGAAAGTATTGTCTGTCTAGCACAGAACATCTAGATTCTAGATATAAGAAATAAATTTGATGGTTGAAATGATACTAATTAAAACAGGCTTACCTTAATGTCTTTGAAGAGCAGGCTCTCGCTGGCAAAGGTGTTGTTGAGCACGGAAGGCTTGTTCTTCACACTGGGGAAGATGATTCCGCCTTTACGGGACACGTTTTTGCCTCCTGCCTGAACCGTCTGCGCCGAAGCCGATGTCGTGTTGGGAAGATTCACGTTGCTAGCGGTGGTGGTGCTGCTGCTGCTGCTACTGCTGCTGGTGCTCGTCGTCGAAGATGAAGTGGGGTAGGTCGTCGTTGGCAGGGCTTCCGTGAAGTCCTCCACGATTGAGTACCTGTGTTTGTTGGAACTTGGTAACTGTTAATCACAAAGGCTAACTTATGGCTGATCAAAAAAACATTCTTACCGGTTGGGATCGTATTCAACGAGTCGGTCAATCGTGGGATCCATCAGAAGTTCAGCGGGAACGGGACGTTGTGCCAAGACTGCCACGTCATCTTCCTGTTTCTTGAGTCGCTTCTCCACCATGTCCAAGTTGTTGATGATCAGGTTCGTTTTGGTTTTCAAATCGTGATGAATTTCGCCGATGGCACGTTCCTGCCGTTGGTTCTGCGTGAGAAGAGCATCCGATTTGGGTACCAGATCGTCAACGGAGCTCTTGGTTCCCACGACAACGTCCCACACTTCGTCCATTTTCTCCGAAACGGACATGATCGGTCGGATCTGCTTCACCAGGATGTCGATCTTGCTGGCCTTCACATATGGTGGAATCGTAGAAGTCGAGTTGTAGTTGAAGTTGATGTTGTGGTCCACCACCGCATCGTGGACTTCATTCAGCAGGTTGATGGTCTTGCCCAAATTCTCCGATACGATGTTGATGTGGAATTGGAGTTTCTTATCGATACCTTCCTGGATCGCTCTTAGTTGACCCAACTCCTTAGTGATATGCCCCATCACCTCTGAGTGCATTGCCTTTGTAATTTCGGCCACATTCATGCTAACAGTCTTACGTTCACTGGCTTCAGCATTTATATCGTCCAGCGGTAAGAAATTACTGTCGATCTGATTCTTGAGTCCGTTCAGCTTGTTATCGATATCGCTAACCTTCTGATCCAACGACACCAATCGACTGTCCAAGCTGTTCGTGGACTTGGCCGTCCGGACACTGTTTGGCCTATCATCGTCTCCCGCTGCCGACAGTTTACTGTCCAGCGTCCGGAGCTTAGTGATGACCGAATCAGTTTTGTGGATATTGTCCCCCACCTTACTGTCCAACGATTCCACCCGTCGCATCAGGTGTTCCACCGCTTTGTCCAGGTTGTCTATCCGCTGGAGTTTACCCTCCAACGTCGATACCACTACTTCGAACACATTCAGCAGCTGCTGCTCCCTGTTGGAATGGAACGTGAAAAAGTGAAAGAAGTGGATTAAAATTTGTCCTTTCCTTTTCGACTGAGTCGAGTTTAATTCCCACAATTAAAACAGATTAAATCGTTTAATTTCGTAAATTAAGACACTCCCATTAACGTCGGCTTATCATTTATTTTTGCGCAGATAAGTATGCGGTATTTAGTTCCTTCCCGGAACGATCCATTTTTAACAGGTTTATTTGAGCATCTGCTACGATGAAGTTACTTGTTTGACGCTCCAGTGAGCAAAACGACGGTTCAATTAACAGAAACAGGATAAGGATGCAGTATACTATCAGCTGGTCGCATGATTTGCTGAATAAGGTTGTGAGACTTTTGTTTTCCACTTTTTCACTGCATGGAGGTTTTGATCGGCAATGCTCGTGTTGCTTATCAAGCTAATTTTACTAATTACATTTTTTTAGCTTTTGCTCCCATATGTTGGATATCTAAGTTATTTTTTCCCAATATTTTTGATTCCTCACCTTAGTACCGTTTTGATGTATATTACGGACAGCTTCAAAATCCGGACTCTCTACTGTGAATGAGAAACATTTATTACGAAAAGTTTCAATTTTTTTCTGCTCGAAAGTTCTCATTGTCGAGGCTTGTTTTAATAAGTATTTTTCATAGATATACATATATGCAATTTATATTGCCCAACAGGCTTAGATGTCTCTTTACTGGTTTGACGATTTCAATTGATGGTTTTACTTTTTTATGATTTTCTTGAACTGTCCGGAATTCTAACCACAGTGTCCGCAATATTATGTTAAAGTGAGGAAGCGTCCAGAATAAGAATCATGAAAAATCCACACATTTCTATTTATTTGAAACTAGTGGGCCCGGCAAACTTCGTCTTGCCATCAAGTAGGCTGTTGAAAAACGCCATGAATCGTCCCATACAAAATGACAGTTCCGTTCACGCTCGTTTTTTCCGACTTTCCCGGTGAATATCCTGGGATTTTTATACTCACAAACACGTCGGAACACGTGACAAACAAAACAGAAAAGTAATCATTCAAATCGGTTGACCCGTTTGGAAGCCATTTCGTGACATACAAACATAACTCCATTTTTATTTATATAGATTGTTCATATAGTGAAATCAAAATCATCACCCACCATTTAGAAGTTAAGTACTTTGAAGGCTCGAAGGAATCAATCGTTCAAAATCAAGAATATTTACTGGAAATTGTGTTCACTGTATTCTACTCTCTAAGCGAAACACAGTGAACACATTTTCATCGAATAATTTTCCGTTTTGAATCGAAAAACTGCTTTTGAAGTTTCAATGATAACGATGACGGAGCGTTGAACGTTAGTAGTTAGCTCTTAGTAGTTATTATTCATCAGTTTTTCCTGAAGTTTCTTAAGGCGTTCCTGCTTGAAAACTGTATCTAGTTGCTTAAATAATCTTTTAATAGGTAATCCTTTTAAACATTTCTCCAGGAAGGAGCTCTACGTGCTTCTTACATACAAATTTCAATCGTTAATTTCAAGTATCATACAGTTGTTTATTAATGATTTGTTTAGGATTTTCTAGAAATACTGAGAATTTCTCCAATATACTTCAGAAATCTCACCAAAATTGTCTCAGAGATCATCAAGCAAGGATGCTTTCCAAAAAATCATCAGAAAGTTTACCAACAGTTTTTCCAACTTCGCATTTGAGGATCTTTTTCATTTTCTCTTCAGATTTCTTCAAAAAATCTTCCGGAAAATGTCTTGGAAACTCTTTAAGGGTTGCTTCAAAAGCTCACAGAAAAATTATCAGAACTTCCTGCATAAACGCATTGAATGATTCTTCCAGGTGTTACTCTAAAAATTCATTCTTATATACACAAGATTTCTCTAAAAACAATAAACATAATTCTATTTGTTAAATGTTCTTAAGGATTCCTCAGAGAAATTCTCCACAAATCTTTACATTTTTTTCGCAGAAAATTCTCTTAGCGTTCCATAAATTTCTTCAAAAAATTGGGGTGGGTAATGTCTGTTACATTACCGCGGGGTTGACGTGGGACTACTATGGACACAACTTTGATCAATTCTGAGTCAGACTCTAACAACAGTGCGGTAGCTTTTTGCAGATGATAGGATGTTTGATGATAGATGATGGGTGCTATGTGGCAGGTACCATGAGACTTTATGCGCAGGGAAGTTAAGGAAATTCCAATTACGGAAAGATCCTAGAACGACTGGGAATCGACCTCAGACACTTTCAGCATAGCTTTGCTTTGTAGCCGCGGACTCTAACCACTCGGCTAAGGAAGGCCTCAATTGGCAATTTTGAATTGTCCATAACAAATGAGATATTGTATGATGCAACTAGAAGAGTTAAGAGATCAACGCAAGTATGTGGTATACTCATTAGGGAATATTACACAATTATCTCTTTAGAACACATTTGTTGGCTCTGAAAAGGGCCGATTGAACGGTGAGATTCGAGTAACACGGACACACATTTGGACGACGCACATGTTAGAAATAGGCTATATGGCATTGATGTCTTGGCAAGGGATGTACAAGATGAGCATTATGCTGTTATTGCATCCCGACGGCACTGTAGCAGCGTTCTCGGAAACAGCTTCAAATTGCCGTATTGTCGATTATTCGTAATAAATCAGTATTAAGAGATTACAGCAAGTATGTGGTAAACACATTAGGAAATATTACACAAATAACACATTTGTTGGCCCTGAAAAGGGCCGATTGAGTAGTTGAATTTGAGTAAAACCGACACATTTTGATGGCGCACTGGTTGAAATCCTTCTCGCCCGATGAGGTTTAATGATTCTCGGATGCCAGCCACAGTTTCCCAGGATTTCACTTCACACTTGCCAATCTTGTAATCTTGCCGACATCGCAGTTGTAGTTTCCGCCTATGTATTTCTCGATCACCTGCAGGAAAGACCCATTCCGTTCATTTAGGGCTGCAATGGCGGCCACAACCATCTCATTCTCCGGTAGCCTGCTTCCTCTTCTTCTTCTTGGCGGCAGCAGTGGTGATGACTTTGGCTTCAGACGGCATCTTCTCTCGGTCGGTCGACGGTCAGTTTGATTTGAGCGAAGCAAGACAAACGGGACCCCCCGCTATCGATGTCTGTGCCTGAGAAGCACTCCTGGTCAGAGCAAGCCGATCTGTTGCCTGCTGAGATGCGATCCAAGCGGAGAGTGAAAGCAAATTAAGTCAACTGTTTTTTTAGCACCCCTATTTATAGGTTTGCTTGAAATCAACGTTCTCTTTTAAAACAGTTATTAAACTATTTGGATAGGTATGTGGGATTCAGTAAGTAAACGACATGACCCTTTGATGCCTTGTCTTTCGATTGAGGTGCTAATCAAGGAATTTTGTTAAGCCAGTAATAAGTTATAAACGTTTAAAATATTGCATGCCAACGTAACGCTCTTGGTTTTGAAATTCCAATTTCACTCCTGTATAGAGAAGAAAGACGTAGTCCTACGTCAAAACAATTCGATGTTGCTCACAGTATTTCTTCTTTTCTTTCAGATTCTAGAAATTACCCCATTTTTTTGAATGTTAATCCCGGGTTTCTTCCATAAATGACATCTAGAAATCAATCAAGTCTTAATTTTTGGTTCGAAAATTTCTTCAATGTTTTAGATTCCTTTACAAATTACTTTGCGAATCACTGAATATCAATTTACGATTTATATTAGATTTTTGAAGAAACAAATACAAAAGTTTTGGAAGAATTTCTGAAGAAATTTGTTGTATAATTTCACCTTAAACTGAATTCGGGAAAATTTACTTAATTAAGTAAACTTCAAGAACTAACCGTAGAATTCGTGAAACTTTTTAACAAAATTCCTGACGGTATACCTTACAGAAAAACTGATTTTAGGATTTACTACAAAAATTATTGTTCTTTTTCCTTTTTTTTTTTATAATGGGCAATGGTTGGCGTTAAGACGGATGGAATTTTTACTGAATGTTTACAAAAAGTTTCGCATGAACTCCGAAGTTTTATGATTGTGGGCTTCGTAGTCGAGCAATTAATGTCGTCATGCAGTTAAGCGCATCGTGTCATGGGGTGTGGGTTCGATACCCGATTCAGCATGCTAGTCCATTGTCTAGTTTTAAAACATAGAACATAGAAAAACATAGAAGAATTTCTGACGCAATTTGTGATGTACTTCTGAAGACCTTTTGATGAACTTTGCAATATTTTTTGGGAGAAATGGAAATGGATTTGAATGGAAATAGCTTAGCATAAGATTTGATAAAATTAATGTTTTTTTAGAAAATGCGAGAGAAAATTTTCAACGTTTGAACGGTTAAGAATTTTACAACAACAATGCCGTTTTAATATTCAGAAAATACGATTTTTGGGAATCGATTTTCTAGGATATTGACGCTTTTTTATACCACGGCATTTTTTGCGCTGGCCCCCTACTCCTTCTCTAATGGCCTTAAGGGTCCGTAATATGAATCAAAAAGATATTTCTAGCTTCTTTAAATCAGTGTTTAGGTGTCAACGTGTTGGAGAAACACAGCCATGGACCGAGTAAATTGGTGTAACATCGTTAACGAGGTTTTATCAAACTAATTGATGTAACACTAAGTAAATAAAATAATAATAGTGTCAACGTGTTCAGCATACATTGTAACCCATGCAGCATCTGCAACACCTTACAATGAACTGTCTCAAAGCATTTGGTCAATTATTATATTCAGAAGCTTTTAAATGTCAAAATGCCATACAGTTTCATATATGTTTAACTAAAACTGCAGTTCCCCACGAATTTGATGTCGAAACAGCAATACAGTCATGTTTTACAAGATGCTTTGCAACTAGAAACAATGTATAGCTTTAGTTTGTTGGTTTCAGTTAAGTTTCCAGTATGTTACAAAAAAGCTTGTGTTAGAGCGACAACACTACTCTACCTTGTGACTGAAAAGATTCAAGAAAGTCACAAGAGACTTGAGTTCCTTTTATTGTTTGTTTGCCATTAGTTCTGTTTTTGAGGTAAGCTGAAAAAGTAAGTTCCTAGCGTAAGTGGTTGTGATGATGGCAACGACGATAGCGATTCAAGACACGGTATTAGATTGTCATTGAGTGAATTCACCAACTAACCGCTAATAAAAAGACTGTGCTTCAAGAAATCCATTCAAAAGCTATAAATTTTAAGGCATCCCGACCACCATTAGAGCATCAATGGATATCGTTAGGTGAAAGATTTGCAGTTCGAGATTCGCTCATCCTTTAATGTCCCCTTCCGTCAACCCATTTGTGCTTATCTACAGCATGTGTTGAGCATTCTGAAAAAAAAAAGCACTTGAGAGGTGCTCATTTAATCGAGCTTTTGTGATCAGCTAATTGGTGATTCATTAGCCGAAAAGTACGTTTGGCCTTCATTAACTGCAGTCGTAGGTTTTAGTCGCTTTCCAAACTCGTATATTTTCCCTATCTTTATTAACGACATTTGAAGACCCTGGGCTTATTCACAACTTTCGAAAGAAGATGCCTTGTAGCCATTAGTGATTGTTTTAGGATTAGGATTTAGGTTTTTGTCATTTATCAAGTCTAAAAGTGTACTTAGCACTAATGTTTTTGGATTGGGGAATTAATCTTTTGGAGCAGAGAACTCTCTAACTTGATTTTCAGTTGGAATAGTGAGTCCTAAACTAAATTTTGCACACTTTCAAACTGCATAGCAAGTTTTTGAGCTTTTTCGCGATTAGTTAGTAATAATTTGTTTTCCTCTTTCAAGACTGGCTTCTGAGGTCTTTTAATTTTTTTTATAGTCTCCCATAGGGCTTAGAGCCAGGGTTCAATTGAGAAATTTTATTTTCAAAATGTTTGTTTCTTAATTGAGTGAACCGTTTTTTGATTTCTTTTTTCAGAGCCTGCCATATAATTTTCAAAGATGGATTGCGAGTGCGTTGAAATTTTTTTCTCCTCACGTTTTTAAGATGAATCAACAGCTTAAGAACCTCGTCTATAATCACAGGTCTTATTACACATTTTGGAATTGCAATTCCCCTTGCTTCACCAATGGAATTAGTTTAAGTTTGCAAATAAATGTTAACATCAAAACTATTATCGAGTATTCCAGTCAGCTCTAAAATAATTGATAATGAAGCTGATAGGATTGAGAATGCTTCATGCGATATTTGAAATTAACATGATCAGAATCAAAATCAGCATGAGTATCCAGTTGGTCTCAAAGGTGACTAGAATCGGTTAAGACCAAATCAATCATAGAAGGGTTTCTAGAAGAGAAAAAACACGTAGGGCTGTCAGGGTATTGAATTGAAAAATATCCTGAAAAGCATTCATGAAATAAAATTCAGCTGTTGGAATTTCTTTTTGAATTATTCCATTTGCATTGAAGTCACCATTGACAAAAAATTTGGACCAATTACAAGTCAATTTGAGTCAATTTTTGCAAGTATTTTTGAAGCAAATTAACTTGCTGCTTAGTGCATTGAAGAGGTTAATAGACAGCTATGAAAGTATATTTACCAAACTGTGTTTCAACAGAAACATCCGAAGTTTAATGACGGAAAAAGTTTATGTTTTTTAAGCCTTTGAATAATGATTGCAACTGCCCTACATGAACCATCATGTTGATCAGTACGATAAACAAAAAAGTTTTTAACTCTTTTGAGTTTGGATCCAAGTTTCAAAAAAGTTTCTGTAATAACTGCTATATGCGTATGTTATTAGCGGATAGAAAATTAAACAGCTCGTCCTCTTCAATATTCAACGCACGAGCATTCCGATTAAAAATATTTAATAAAGTATTTGGATCCATTAGATAAACGTACCCCAATAACAATTTTATTGGTAAATTTTACACCAACTTGGACTGTTTCAACCATTGTGGTAGTTTTGAACTTTGCATCAATCATTTGATTCAATTGTTCAGTTAAATCAATCAAAATCAGAAGAAGACGTTTGTCCAGAAGTAGGTGCATTTTCTGATGATTTTTTGTTGGAATTATGCTTTAATGAAGACAGAATAGGAGTTGCCTGCACCTCCGCTGCTTTTTCCATATGATTTGAAAGAACTAGAACGGTTATCCGTTGGAAGACAATTTGAAGGGGAGGAGTTGTAACTGCCTGCTACAATATCGGCATATGAGTTTCGTTTGGTAAATCCATTCGAAATTAGAAGATTCGAACGGCTACCCGACGGAAGAAAATTAGCTTGTAGATGTGCATGATTATAATTTACCTGTTGGATATGATTCTTATGCAAGCGATCGTTAACTGAAAAATGAGCATGGTTGAAGATTGTGCCTGGGGAATTTCAGGAACGAAAAACGTTACCATTTATCTGTCTGGTACGAGCCTCAACTGTTCGCTTGCGCGAGAGGCATTCCCAAAAGTTAGACTCATAGTTGCCCCGCAATTTGCACATACAAACTTTTTGGTATCTTCCTTCACAGGACAGACGTCCTTAGCGTAAGAAGTTTCTCCGCAAATCATGCATTTAGCATCCATACGGCAATGATTTGTACCATGACGCCACTTTTGACACCAACGGCACTGAGAGGGGTTCTGAAAATTTCCTCTCGGTTTCTGGAAATGTCCATGTCACACGGACATCGAACATAAGTCTTGGTTTATCTAAAGCTTTAACATTATTCAGATCACTTGTGTTATAGTGTACTTATTAATATTTTTGAAAATGCGCTTTCCGAAGAATGCCAGATTGGGTTCTCTTTTTCATAATGAATACTTGAACTGGAGAAAATCCAAGTGATTCATTTATTCCATATTTGATCTCTTCGGGTAACTTATAGTCACATGAGAGACCTTTCAAGATGACATTGAACAAACGTTTAGTTTTGTCGTCATAAGAAAAAAAAATGTGCTTCTTCTCTTCAAGATGTTCGAGAAGAATTTCGTGATCTTTAAGAGCTAACGGTAAAACGCGACAGTCTCCTTTCTTTGCGATTGGGATGGAAACCTTGATTCTCCTAATGGAGTTCAAGATCTCCAGCTTAAGGTGAAGATGAATCGAAGCCAAACGTAACATTTTCAAGAGCACAAATCTAGCGAATCGAACGCCCGTTTGAACTGAAGACTCAATCGATTGGTCACCACCAGCGAGGGACCAATCGATTAAGTTTTCAGCTTAAACGGAAATTTGATTCTCCAGATTTATGCTCTTAAAAAATTAAGGTTTGGCTTCGTTTCATCTTCACCATAAATCCCCGAAATTCGGAACAATTGACCACGATAGGCGGCACTTCTTGTTTCCTCACTTGAATCAAGAGTCTGGGCTAGAGACTGCTACGACTTGGTGTTTGGAAAATTTGTCTAAAGCTTCGAACTGATTGCTCATCTTGATGCAATTATCAACATTAACCATTTCACCCATAGAAAAAAGCGCGCATTCCGGAGAAACGTCCTTTCTTCGATTATTGGCACGTTTAGTGACAATTTTAAATACCGCTTTTTTGGGAGGAAGTTGTGATATCAGAGATTCACCCTACCTTTTGTTCGTGGCTGCAACCACTTTTAGTGAATAAACGAAACCCTTTTTCTTTCGATATTTAAATTTTCTTTCCTTCTAAGATATTTAACTAAAACTAATTTCGTGAAGTAAAATCAGTATTTTAAGAGAATGAGGTAATGTGCCAATCCACATTTTGAAGAACATTTGTCGAATTGCAAGAACAATCGTTTACTGAATTTGAACCCAATTTGCTAGCCATTTCTTAACGGATTTCTCATACTTTGTTAGCCATAACCTACCTATTCTAAAGCTTATTCTTCTATTGACTTAAAGTGACACGGGAGACCGTGTTATTTTCCCTATCTTCTGTCTCACTCTAACAATTATCATCAAAACTTTTTGAAAGCAAATCTCGAGTTTTAGTGAACCGATTAAGCTGAAAATGTATTGGGTTGTGCACTACATATATAGAATCATAGTGATACATTTTTCGCATCGATATATGGAGTGGTTCTTGGGATTTGCTTCTTCAAATGGATAGGGTGATTATGATGACGTCTCATGCGGCCTTAACTGCACCGTCCTTCCTTTAATCAGTGCAGAAGGTGTAAATCTCGATGTTTTAATGAGAACTGTGAACAATGTTGATTTGATTATTACTGCAAGATTGACTTCGGCTCCACGCCTATCACACAGTAGCAGGGTGACGTATCGCATTCCCGACACTTGTTAGTCACTTTATCATGGTTCATGAGAGCTGTGGGATGCAGGATTGTCTGTTGGTTTCGTCGTACAACAATTTTGCACAATTCAACTCTCAAAATTCTCATAGCAAAATGAGTCACCGAGGTGCCTAAGTAGTTCTTCACCCTATGTGCATGAGGTGCAGAAGTCGATGGTCAGAATGGCTTAGATTGGTTTTTCCCTAGAACTACCGGACAAAGCTCACAACAATCGGCCCACTCACTGCCACTGCCGCCAGGTGGGTGTTCTAGTTTGGTACCAGAATGACATTTAACTTGAGCACGATTCGACTGGGCGTTGTTTCATAATCGCGTGTATGTGCATGCCCAATTCCGGTGCCTTTGGCGCGGTCCACATCGGAAGGCTTTTTTCACGACCATCCTGCTGAGTAGAATTCAATTAAATCCAGACCTCTCAGTGTGGTGGGCTATTCAAATGGTTGTGACGTGACGGTTAGAATAATCGAATAATAGTTACGGTGAACCCTGTGGCACAATCAAGCGCTAATTTGTGCAAGGTTTGTAGACGTGACGCTGCAGATATTGGGACCACAATGTTGAATCAAATCGACCTGCATTGGACCTCGGCGAATCAGAATTCCATCAAATCGCGTGTTTTTTGTCAGTGGCTGTAGGAATTGAATCTTTTGTTGTGATGTTGGAATCAGTGTAAAATAAATAGTTGAATATGCACAGAGCACTAACGGCGAGTATCGTCGGGACCAATTAAGCACGATCACCGAAATTTGCGAAACGTTAATACATTCCTGCCACGCCGGCAACGATACCAACCTGCCCCTCGGGCATCCAACCTTGCTGTTTATTACGTACCTCTGTTTTTAGCACACCTTTTGGGTGAAAAGTGAAAGGCCGCGACATGACTGCAGGAACTTTTTCGATTTTATTTGACAAGGGTAAGGCATACCTTATCGTCATCGAGAAACAATACGTGCTAATCATTGATTACCCAACGACCCTCGATCAGTCATTTACGTCTGAACATTTCCGACAGAAAACTCGATGTTTCTGTGCGGTAAATTTATACGCAAAATATAAGACTTGTCTCCCTCCATCACAATTTATTGTGAGACATAGGGCCAAAAACTATTTAGACACTTATATTTGCTAGGTCAAATTATTATTTGACGGTTCATAGTGTTGAGAGGCACTCCTTAGCCTTGTGGTAAAGTCCTAGGCTACAAAGTTAAGCCAAGCTGAAGGTGTCTGGGTTTGATTCCCGGTCAGGTTTCCTTATATAAATTTCCTTGACTTCCATAAGCAAAGAGTGCTACCGTGCCTGCCACACCGTATATCGTATATCGTATATAATGAAAAATGACAACTTTGCTAAAGTAGCTCTACAGTAATAACTGTAAAATTGCTCCTAGAATCTGAGAAGCAGGCTCTGTCCCGGTTGGGACGTAATGTTGGAAATATAATATGCCTCTCTAGAGTTATTTTTACGTACAGTCATAGAAACGAATGCAGATTTTGAGTTGAAAGTTAAGAGTATCACAGTAATATCTCGTAACATTTATTATTTATTTTCATCATAAGGTATAACATAATTCTCATCGATAAATAAGCCGACACATTCCGGCTCCTGCCAGGAAAACCAGACTAGTCATCAGCAATCTTATCCAAGTGCGTCCCTGTCCCGGCCTTTCTGCGCTTCCATAAACATCTTGAAGACCTGTTTGATGTCGGCAAAGTGGGCATCGCACCGACCGTTCCGATCCTCCATCGAGTTTGATCATCTGATGAATACAATCGGTGCAAAATCGATGGTCACACTGCAGCTTGAGAGTATTACGTCTTTTGAAATCTTCCATACAAATCACGCACTGGTCCACGTGGAATAGGTCTTGCTCGTGGTATGGGATGTGATTACTATCGTTTGCCTCGTTCTTGGATCTCTTCCATAGTTTGAGCATTATTGGTACAACGCTTGATATCAAAATATAATCTATTACTGGGAAGATGCCTCCTTTGGGGAATTGATCAGCAGTACAACTTTTACAAGAAAGTTAAGCCTACTATGTTCAATGACGAATCTGAAATTCCTAACGAAAGATCTTTTTAAAAAATTTAATCTTCAGAAACCATAATCCATTATTTCGCAATCATCATTAGATCAAATCCATTTGTTGAGTATTAAGTCAGATCAGACTAGATAATATTTTGGCCTTTTTATTTTCATCAACTTCGATTTTTTCGACGCTTTATTGATGCAAATGTTTCATGAACACCGCTAGCGCATGACGGCTCACCTTAGTAGCATGTCCGAAAGAACTTGAAGCTATTGAGAACCAGAGATACAGGTCCAAAGCCCTGATAAAGGTGGATGGTTGTGATGGCTATGACCGTGGTCATCATGTAAAGAATAAACGAACAATGCTGTATCGTGTCACAACCCTGGTTCGGTGGCCTATCGAAGACTCTTTACTAATCAAGAAAGGCAAAAGTAGAGCAAACGGATTGATTTTGACCCGGCAACGAATAAAGGACAACGATTGGAAAGTTGGATCTTAGAACGTGAGAACTTTAAATGAACCTGCGCGGTTTGAGCTCCTGGATCGTGAACTGCGGAATGTCGGTGTGGCCGCTATCCAGGAATTACGCTGGCCGAGAACCGGAGAACGTGAATTCCGAGCGGTGGACCCCATCGCCAATACTTCATTCAAGTACCACATCTACTACTGCGGTGGCGACAGAGCAGAACGTGGTGTTGGCTTCATAGTGATTGGGAAGCAGATGAAGCGAATTATTCGGTGGAAATCGGTAAGCGACCGAATCTGTGTGTTGAGAATGAAGGTCAACTTCTTCAAGCATATATGCGAACGAACGATAAGCCCGATTACATGAAGGATGAGTTCTATGAGAGCCTGCCTACGCCTATGGAGAGTGCCCAAAATAAGATGTCAAGATAGTCATCGGCGACGCAAACGCGCAGATCGGGAAAGAAGATTTCTTCCAACCCGTTATTGGGACGGAAAGCCTTCATTCCTTTACCAATGATAATGGCCTGCGGCTAGTAACCTTCGCTGCTACTAGAGGGATGGCAACCAGCAGTACCTACTTCGCACGAAAGAATATCCGCAAACCCACCTGGCGACAGACGAGTGGCGATGCCTGCTCCCAAATAGACCACATGCTGGTTGATGGGTGACATTTCTCAGATTTCATGGATGTCAGGACCTTCCGAGGCCCTAATATCAACTCGGATCATTATAGTCGTAGCTAAAATTCGGGCGCGATTATCCAGCGTCATGACTTCCAGATCAACAGAACGCTGCGCTTAAATGTACAGTAGCTAGACAAGCAGTTGGGAAGAATCAACGTTGCTGAAGATGTCAACAGCCTGTAGGACTCTATCTACGAAGCTGAGACAACAACGGCGCGGGAAGTGATTGGCACTGGTCAACGACGAAGACGAAACGACTGGTTCGATGAAGAGTACCAGAGAGTTACAGACATGAGGAATGTTGCCAGAAGCCGTATGCTTGTGGCCGGTACCCGACAGTACAGAGAGCGGTGCCGGGTAGCGAGAGCCGAAGAAAAGCGAATCCATCACAGAAAGAAAAGGCACCACGAAGAAAGTGTGGTAGCTGAAGCTCGAGAAAGCATGAACCGGAACGATGTGCGGAGATTCTATGCAACGGTCAATGGTGCGCGGCACAATACCGTACCAGTGCCCGCCATGTGCAATGATCAAGAAGGGAATTTGCTGACCGATAAAACGGCGGTGGCTGCCAGGAGGAAGGAGCACTTTCAGCAATTGTTGAACGATGAAAATGGAAATGTAGCGAGGAACAGGTTGAACATTGATGATGACGATCAAACTGTGGACACACCGACTAGGAGAGGTTAAAAAGGCTATCAGCGAGCTGAAGAACTGTAAGGCTACACTGAGCTGAAACTGCATCTAGATTGTATGTGCAGTGCAGATATATTTTTGCAATCAAGCTTCGCATTTGCACTTTATTAATTCTGCACATAAAAGTTACGACTCGGTAACGCTTAGCTTTTAAATGCAGTGCCTTTATAAAATAAATGCGATTGCAAATAATTTTAAGTAATCACGCCAATATAAATAATCTGTGACCAAAATGTTTATTTTTCCCCATTTATTTAAATAAAAAAATAAATCAAAAGCTAATTTAAGGCTCATTTGCGTTTATCGAACTCTCGGCTGCATTTTTGTGGCCTTAATATTGATGAAGTGAACTGTATGCTGTAGGTGGGATTAGCGATGGGTGTTTGCGCTAGAATTTGTTCAGAGTCGGAGAATCCTGTTAATTCTTAGGAGCCTGGCACTGATTCAATGGCAGTTCATGGCATTCACCATCGTAGAGTTTAATCCGAAGCAGTCCTGTTGCTTCTCGGAATTCGTTTGGAAAACAGGAACCATAAATACTTAGTACATAACGTATAATAAAAATGGGATTACCTCCAAAAAATGATGATACAGAAGGCGTCATAATGTTGTGTCCGTTGCACTACGAGTTTCTATTCTTGAATTCAATTTGCAACCTTAATAGGTTGTAACAACGTGACCTTCATAATGCATTACAATGCAAGTGAAAAATATGTGCATGAACATTTTATATCATTGGTATCAAATAAAATTGATATGCGGCACATAAAATCTACTGCGAGGTAAAAAATTTGCATCTATCTGATTTCTACACATAAAATATAATGGAGATTTGATTTCAGTGTACTGAGAAGGACGAGATCCCGGTCGAGCTTCTCAAGCACGAAGTGAGCAGCTTTATCAGTCGATCCACCGAGTACTTCTGAAACGTGAAAAGAACTCTACTCAGTGAAAAGAAATGAGCTTTGGCATGATGAGCTGAACATGATTTTCCGGCGAAACTAATTAGGCTGATACGTGCTACGCTGGATGGTTCGGAAACAAGTGTTCTGATCACAGGCGGGTTGAAGCGGGGAGACGCACTTTCGAATTTACTGTTCAACATTTCACGCGAGGGTGCTATTAGGAGATCTGGCGTGCAGAGAAATGGCACTATCATCACAAGGTCGCACATGTTCCTTGGCTTTGCGTACGATATAGCCCTAATTGGAATCGATCGCAGGTCAGTGAAAGAGGCCTTCGTGCCTCTGAAGAGAGAGACAGCGAGGATAGGCCTGACCATTAATTCTACCAAAACGAAGTACGTGGTCGCAGGTATAGATAGATTCAGGCTTGGTGGTGTAGTTGCTAAGGTAGTGTTTGATGGGGATATGTTTGAAGTTGTTGAAGACTTTGTTTACTTTGAACACTTGTGACATATGACAACGACGTTTCCCGTGAAGTGAAAAGACGTGTTGCGGCTGCGAATAGGGCCTTTTACGTACTACGTAACCAGCTTACATCCCGCAGCTTGCAAACGGAAACAAAATTCGCCCTGTAGAATACATTGATTTTTCCGGTGGCTCTCTACGGGCACGAAGCGTGGACGTTGAAAGAGTCAGACCGGAAAGCTCTCGGTGTTTTCGAGCGTAAAGTGCTGTGGACAATACTCGATGGGAAACTCGAAAAAGGTGTGTGGCACAGACGCATGAATCACGAGTTGTATCAAGTGTACAAAGATGCGAATATTATCCAGCGTGTAAAATACGGCAGACTTCAGTGGGCTGGTCACTTAGTGAGAATGTCGGACGAAAGAATTGCGAAAATAATATTCAGCAGGGAACCAGGTAGAGGTCGGCGGCTTCGGGGAAGACCACGAATACGCTGGCTGTACCCAGAAGTTTTGCCCAAGACCGATGAAAATGGAGCTCTACAATACGCTCGGCAATGGCGTGATGCTACGCTGTAGCCATCAAGGTATCAAGGTAGGTTTCATGAAACAAAATTCAAAAACATCAACACCAATCATACATGTTTGATCCAAAATCAAATTTTTGATAGAGAAATCGGAGGAATAAGATACGTATGTGTTCGATGAACTGAAATGATGTATTTACCGTCAACTAATAGAGAGTCTCTATAACTTGATATTGAAGGGACCATCGAGTTAGGGAGATATCGAGTTACAGAACACAAAACAAGTGCATGAGAAATTTCTTGCAAGAAATGCTCAAGAAAAGCATTTTTCTTTGATCGTAGTACGCATTTGAAAAGAAATGTCACGTCAAATGGAGCTTAATGTAGACATTTTTTTGACCATTTCTTGTGCAGAAATTTTTAGTTTTCTTGAGCGGAACAGCATACCTAGCTTAAAGAGTTGACAGTAGACCAATTCTATCCAGAATGAGCCCAAAAAAAAAAAAAAAAATAAAAATCGTGCAGACTATCGATTCGTTTTGGATTAAATTTTGCACATGTTTTTTGGTATAATACAATAAGTGTTTTCCATAGAAAAAATGATAATTTTGACTCAAGAAAAACTTTTGAAACAAAACTATTGATTTTAAAGAAAAATGTTCTTTGAAAAAGTTGTAGTGAACCGTTTGGACTATAAGAAAAAAATAAACACTGAAAAAATATTTTATTTATTTTCATAAAACAATCAAAAACAAAACTTCAATATGAAATTACACAAAAAACCCCATTTTAAATATTTTTAAAATTTTCACCGTTGATTCTTGATAGTTAACAGATGTTTGGAATAGAGTTTCATTATGGAGAAATTTTTAATAAAAAAATTGTTCTAAGAAACAACTTTTGGTCGATTTTCAAAGTTTTGATTTTTTCGTCAAAATTAATACGTTTTGATGATACAATAAGATTACTGAAATGAATCTGAACCATAATGATTATATAGATAATTTCACAAGAAGTAGCTATTTTCGAATTATATCGAGTTTAATGCCAACAATATTATTTAAATATTAAAATAGGCTATTTTCATTAGTTATTCGCGATTATCCATCAAGGAAAATAAGTAAGTGGAAAGAAATAAGGTCTCTCGAAAACGTATTATTATTGATGGAGAATCGCGAATAGCTAATTAAAATTGCCTATTTTAACATTTAAATAATATATTTTGCATTAAACTCGATATAATTTGAAAATGGCTATTCCTAGAGAAATTATTCACATTATCATTATGGTTCAGAATGATTTAAAGATTCTTATTGTATCACCAGAACGTATTTAGTTTCACAAAAAAAAAACATTTTGAAAGTCGACCTAAAGTTGTTCTTGAAAATTTTTTTTACTAAAACCATCTCCATCATAAAAGTTTGTCTCAAACATCTGGTTACTATCAAGATTCTACGGTAAAAATTTTAAAAATATTGAAAATGAGGGTTTTGTGTAATTTAAAATTAAAGTTTTATTTTTGAATTTTTCATGAAAAAACATGAAATATTTTTTTGCTATTACGTTGCAAATAAGCCTATTTTATATCAAGGTAATGCACAACATAATGACCTACTTTTCCTGACAACAAAAACAATGCTGAAAAGTGCTACTTTTCAGCACTCATTTCGGTGCTGAAAAGTAGCACTTTTCAGTTCTGTTTTGAGAGTCACCAAATCTGCGTCTCTCCATACTCATCATATACCACTAAACAGCTCGAATATTTATCGTCTCTTTATACGCCTGTATCTCAAGTTTTTGACCATGGTCATGCATACTACTGCTTCTGCAACCATTGGGCGATTGGTATCCGAGTGAAGGGAGATCGAGAGCCATTCTGATCTAGAAGCTGGTCACCCAGTGTTTGTTAAGGTTGATGTAGGGTAAATCCCAAAATATCCGGAACCTAACTTCAAGCTTCTTCACGGTTCTTGCAGGCAATTTGGTACATGAGAAATAACTTTTAAAAGTCGAAATTGTGTGCGGCGTCTAGTCTGGTCCCTCATCGAAATCCGATCAATAGATTCTCGTTTGAAGCGTGAAAATTTGTGACTGTCATAATTAAGATCAGGCTGCTGTGCCACAGCCTACCTGATTGAAAACTACGGAGTCTATGCGTCGCATGGAAGGCCATGTGGATACTCTTGAAATAGGATTGTGCTGTTAAAAATAATTCAATAGAACGGTATTTTTCGTAATAGCAAAAAACGTTGTATGCAACTCGATGTAAAACTCGATTTTTTCAGCACTCGTTGTATTTATCCAACTCGGCAAGCCTCGTTGGCAGGGATGAGAAAAGTACTGGAGCAAACATTTACCGCCTCTACATTTACATCTTTCTACACGACCATCAACATCCAAAGCAAACCATGACGGTTCAAAACAAAAAAATGTCACGGCTCTTCAAAAATGTAATCTTCTTCTTCCTAACGTTTTTCAACCCCGAATGCGAAATGACTCGAGCACAGTGGTGACACGATTTTTGCGGTTTTCGGGGTTTTGCATTTTTGCTCGATAAAGGCAGTATGAAATTGAACTTGTTTATATGTATCCTAACGGAATGATTATTGTCTTTCTGTTAGAGCTAATAGATTTCAATTAGTTGAAAACACAAGCGAAATATTAGCGATTGAATGATTTAACACTTTTTTCAATCATTCAGCTTGGAATGGCTGCCCGAAAATGGTCATAGTGGAGAGACAAAAACAGTCAAGCAGTGTGTGAACCGTTGGCAGCGCAACGCCTGATGGTATTGATGCTGCTGCTGCTTTGTGTTTTGGTGGAATGGCAGAATCGATGAACTGTGATGAATTGTGGTCACAGTTCCCAAGACTGCTCGTTGGATGAATGTACAACTCGTGCTGAAAAAATCATCATTTTGCATCTTGTTGCATAAATAACTATTTTAGTGTATATTTTGTTCTTGTAGGCCAAAGGGTTCACTACAACTTCTTCATAGAACATTTTTCTCTAAAACCAACCGTTTCGAAGTTGAAATTTTCCAAATAAGTTGCATGCAAACATGTTTAGGCTATTTTCATAAGTTTTTCAGGAGTCAAAATGATCGATTTTTCTATGGAAAAGACTGACTTATTGTATCATACCAAAAACATGTGCAAAATTTACTGCAAATTGAAGATGGTCGAGTGCTGTGACAGTAGAAGCATTAAATGCTAATGTCGCTACTGTTCGTGTTACCTACATCTAGTTTGCCACGCGCTGACAGCGTGAGTACCGGGCCTCAAAGTGTCAAATCAATTTTTAAAAACATAACAAATTATCCTCTACAACCTGACATTGAACAAACAATAAAAAACTACATTTTAAGGTAATTATAAATTGATTGAGTTTTGTGAGAACAGCGCCACTAGCGTTCTACTACTAATATTTCTATTGCTGTGACTGACCGATTTGACATGGAATTCGTCAGTACATGTGTTACTAGTTGATCCGGCAAGCGTTGTATCAAAGACAAATTAAAGACCTCCATCTCCCTTGCAGTTGGCCAAAAATTTATGGCTCATAAGGTAATCTAGAATGCCGTGAGAAATGTACTGCGATCTGTCAAACTTGGGTACCTTTTGCACTACCGAGGGACCGAATGCAGTACTAGAAGTGGTACCCAATCTGAGCCCGAGTGCGACGGACCTGGTTGTATTGCCACCCAAGAGCCCGTTCTATAATGCTTGAAGACTTCCACCGTAACAGCTTTATTTTCACTCGATTTTTTCATACTCTCCATGTGAGTTTCTTAATAGTAGTTTACGGAACAAGTTGCAGAATGATGATTTTTACAGCACGAGTTGTAAATTTATCCTACGAGGCTTGCCGAGTAGGATAATTACGACGAGTGCTGTAAAAATCGAGTTCTGCAACGAGTTACGTACAACTTTTTTTGCAATTTCGTAGAAGACCACTTGAGGCTATCAGAAATTATTTCGGAATGCATTCACCATTATTTTACAATTTCTGAGAAATTATTGTGTTAAGATTCATTACGCAACTTAAAACAGTTGCGTAATGAGAAAGCGTTGCGTAATGAATCATTACAACACTAGTTTCAGTTAGGTAATGACTATTCCCGCACTGTATACTTCAGTGCAGGAAAGTAGGCCGTATCATGACAGATTAGCGTGATGGAAAACAGCCTATTACGATGAGAAATTGCAAAAACAATTTATTCATACAAACACGTCGGAACCCCTAAACAACGAAACGGAGATAGAATAATTCACATCCGCTGATCCGTTCTCAAGCTACCTCGTGGCATACGGGATAGGACATTTCGCATAAGAACGTTTCACATAAAGACGTTTGGCATAATGGGCATTTGGCATAATGAGAATTATATGCCTTCTTTAAAATGCTACATTGTTCTTTTATGAAACTACTGTCTTAGATATCGTGGAAAGATTCAAGATTTGGTTCAAAGGTTCAAATCGCTTATTTTGATTTTTTTTTAATTTTCAAACCATTATACGCAACGTTGAATTTCAGAGTCGTTTCTTTGATATTGTCGAGATTGCACAGTAGTGCAAATCCAGGAGCATCAGAACTATTGATACCATCGTGTTGATTTTTACTGTTTACAGAGGAACAGGTCACCATCACCCAATTTCTTCCTTGCAAATTTGCCCAATTTGTAAGCAAATCCCGCCAGGTTTATTCCAACATTGTAAGGTAACAAGCAAACCAGTTCGAGATGTATCACCTTCTCCATGTGGTAAACGCTACCTTTTGACAATCTCCGTCCCATGCTCTCCTCGTGGACCTCTTCGTAATTTCGCGACATAAATATTATGCAACACCATGCGCCCCTTGTCGCGGCAAGATCCGAGCACCGAAACAAGTTTCTTACAAACATGTTTCTGCAGAAAATACGAACCGAAACTGGAGTAATCAGATCACACGATCCATATGGTTAACAACGCATGCTTGCCTGCCAAACTCCTCCACATTTTCTCCGACCAGCTCTTGGCTACAATTATAGCTGGAACCGATACTCTTCTCTCACTGTCCAACTGTGGCTGGTATGTGGTCCTCTTTTGATGCCGTAGCAACCTCGAGAATTACGAACAAAAACTTCTTGCTTTCCCCACTGACCCATAAATTGTCCAGGCAGGACTAGATGTACGGACAGGTAGATCGACCCATTCATGCAAACCGCTCGCTGTGTGAAACTACCCCCGACTGGATCAACAAAACTGAATGAATTATTCATTAATGTCTACTACTGAGGCGCAGTCCAGGTCGTGTTGGCGACGAACAGTGGACCAAAGGTGGCCAAGAGTAAAACAATAAGTTTGCAAATTCTTTCTATGATATTTTTTTCTGACTTTCTTAGTATTAAGTTATTTAGTAATAACAATTCTCCAAAGTTTTAGATTGAATGTTGCATATTTTGGGTTTTTAGTACATGTGAATTCTAAAGATGCCTGCTATTTTTTTTTCGATTTTTTTCAAATTTCTTGACTGTTGTTCCATTGAAACTTCTATTTCTGTACTCAATCTCGAAAAAATCTGGCTCAGCCGGTCTTATTCAAAAGAATATACTCTATGCTTCGTTTTGAAGTTGTTTTTAATCGTATTTGATATGTTCACTGTTTGAGAAAGTCAACAAGTGTACAACATCAAATTTATAAAAAATGATATTTTCCTAATCTTGTGCAAGCTATTTGGGAAAAGTTTTTCATTTGTCAGTTAGTCCTCCATGTATCACTAACATTTCATAATTCTAATTAAACATGACTTCATTTGTGCATTTTTACGTCAAGTTATGGAATTTTTATTTATGTTACACAATGAATCAGACTTATGACAATTTTAAAATAAGTTTAATATGCCAAATCATTTCAAAATTACATAATTTTGGCATTGTTTGGGCATTCGATACTATACTTCAAATTGGTGCGCAAATATGTACTAATATTTCAATCAATTTTGAAGTTGATTCACAGTTTAATAATTAGAATAACAGTTTTAATGAAATTGATTTAAATAAAAATTTTAATTCAATTTTGCCATAAGAAAATATTTTCTGATTTCAAAGACTATTTTTATCAAATCCACTTCGAAAATCATGTTTTGCCAATGAATTAGGATTTTCAAACGATTTGGATGAAATTTCTACTTTTGACCACCATTTCTATGGAGTGCTGCCACTGTGCGCCAGCAGGAGTCGCGCCGTGTAGTGTGTGATCGAATTAAAATTTGATTCTGGTTTGTGATATTACGATATCGTGTCCGCGAGCCAATGCCGTTAATGGACCATCAAAAGACCATTTGTTTAGAAGTGGGTACAGAAAAAAAACGAGCGCAGAGTTCTAAATGCGCAGCACAAACCAGTCCAGTGAACGGATTTGCGATTTCGCAGTGGGTCACACAGCTGCTTGCTGGTGGAACTGTGTGAACCAGTTCGGCGGGTGGGTAAGTAGTTGCATAATTGGGTTCCTGTTGTGAATTGCGGTTGGATAATAAAGGAAAGAGTATATATGGACATTATCTGTTACGATATCTGGTCACTTTCCTTGGAACAGAGTAGGGAACCGAATCTTATTCTTGGCACTTTTGAAAACAACTTTTGGCACTTTTTGAAAACAACTGAGCTCATGTTCGGCCACAATATGCATTGCATTGAAGTGCTTCTAATTGCAAAGTTTCAGTCAACACGACCGAGAAAAACCCCTCATGCCAAAGTGAATCATGGAAGTGCCCAAGTAGCTCTGCACCCTAATCCAAAGCTACTGCGACCGATGTCAAAAATATTTGATTTGGATCTCAATTGACACCAGTCCAAATATTTGTTTGAAATTAAAGGAATTTCTAGATCATCGTTACCCAAACTTTGTTTTCACGACCCCCCGACCTGTTAGCGCCTCGCTTTGTATGTACAACAAAATGCAAGTTGGCGAAGCGTTGGGGGATCTCAAAACCTAAGATTGGGAAACGATGTTCTAGAGAATCTAGAGAATAAAACTCATTTTTCAGTGGTTATTTATTGGAAGTCTGTCCTTTTTCTCTGTTCGGATGCAACCATTGTTTAGATCTATTGCGGCATTACCCGTATCCTCAGTGTATAGTGCACGTCGCATTACTCCATTTCCATTGATAGGTAATGAAGCATCGATATATGTACAGTTCTCGCTTTGATTCCTCAGAGATTGATAAACATCGAATGCGATAAAAAGGTCCCGCTATTTACACCCTTCATATAGACTTACATCTCAGCGAAAGCGCGCCCCTTAACAAACATAGGGTGCAGAACTTCCATGATTCACTTTGGCATGGGGGGTTTTTCTCGGCCGAATTGTCTGAAACTTTGCAATAAGATGCATTGGAATAGGACACATATAAACTTTGTAGCTTTTAAAAAACCCCACTGCCGAAGTGAATCAAAAGTGCCAAGAATAGGATCCGGCTCCCTAATCGATTTAATTTTTGAGGGACCATATCGGTACTACTGATATTTGACCATGCAACGGAGCTCTAGTCCCATCCATACTAGAAAAAAGGGGCTTTGTACTAGCAGCAAAACCGTATCAAGCTAGAAAATTTGTTTAGTAATCAGCATTCACGTGAGTTCTTGAATTACCAGTACTTAACCTTGTACTTAACTGTCCTTGTTGAGTTAATACTCATGATTATTATCCTGGCTTCAAGTGTAGTCTCGTGACTGACAAACTCGGAGTCTTTAACCCTCTGCTAGGTAAACGCACTATTCAATTTCAGAAACTACTGCCAGTAACAAGGACTTTGTACCGCGAATTCTAGAATTATCAGAACATATCCCGACCCGACAAACAAGATAAGACTAGGGTTCAAATTGGTAGATCGTACCCCATAACGCACCACGAAATGGTGATTTACCCGCGTTACGGGAATAAACTTAGTCCGTCTTACTGTTTAATTTTCTAACAAGTAATAACATACATACAGCAGTTATTACTGAAACTTATTTGAAACATGAATCCAAACTCAAAAGAGATCCAAATTTTCATGTTTGTCGTAATGATTGACTTGATGGAGCATTTGGGGAGGTGCTATCATCATACATAGGCGTATAAAACATCAACTTTTTCCTTCATTTGAAACCATAGTTTTTGAAACTTTGAGTGTTTCTGTTGAAACACGTCTTGATAAAAGTACTTTCACCATTTCAATGCACTGAGTAGCAAGATAATTTGCTTCAAAGTGATTTGCAGAAATTGACTCGAAAGGTTTTTATATTAGGGTAACGGTCGTATTTTGGTCTTCTGATACCTGAACCAAGTCAAAGAACATGCCAAAATGTAGAGAAAAACTTCCTTTACGAGATAAAAATGCCCATACTGTCATGTAGGATCGAGAAACGTAAAAAATAATTGAATTGTGAAGCATTGTATATCATTATTTTGGACCCCCAAAGTATATATTTTGGACACCCAGCATTTTTCATCGTTTGGCGACAAAGTCCACGACACTGGTCGTATAATATGCTTGCCCATAGTCTAATCAATCGATTGACAATGGAAAACCAAAGAAATTCTACGCTTTTAGTTCAGAAATTTGAAAAAAGTTTTTGTTTACATATAAAAATTTTCTGGCGGCTTCGATTTCTGTGTGTAACGTGTTGTAACGGTTGCATGGATGAACCGATTAAATATAAATTAATTTCAGATAAAATAAACACATTTTCTTTGTACAAACGGTTGATGCAAGTGCGGAATAGTCCTATCTTTCCAAATGGCATGCGAATTGAGTTGGTCTTTCGATTTAAACTGAGAGATTTGCAGGAAAATGGCCCAGGTGGTCCAAATATATTGGTTACCCTAGCACATAATTTTTTTTTGTTAATTTAACTAAATCAAACTACATACAAAAGGAAATTTTGAGTCTTATTTTGCAAGCTTCGTGGATTATATTGCGTAGAAGTTTGACAAATCATAGTCCGAATTTCATATAATTTTATACAACTTTTGTGTCCTGTAACACGTGCTGGAAATTTCTGAGAATTGTATAAGATTCAGCAATCCCATTTTACTACAAGAAACATATGTTTTGATCCTTGAGACGCGCAAAAATGTTATTTTAGTTCCACTGTGTTATTTGAAGTTAAGCAATTTAACTATAGCTATTTGATCACTAAGAACAACTAGCGCCGATTTTTTTCTCTGATTAATATGTGGATCCATCAACCACGTAAAATGATTATCCATTATTGACTTTGTTGATCCTTTTCATACTCTATTCCCCCAAATAAAGATTTTTTTAAAATGAAATTCAAAATAAAATGCATGGCACGTGACAAATACTTAACTGAACATTGCTTGTTATTCTTTAATTTTTTGAAAATTGTGCAGATCTGAACCCTTTTCGAACTCTACTTGAAAGTTCATGTTGTTTGCAAACTTTCCTGATTTTGCCAGCCCAAAATACATCGAGGAGGTGACAAAATCAGGTCTCCACTGTATTTTCAAACCGGGATTGATGGAAATTTTGTCTGCTTTAGGTAGACTACCTCAGATACCGTTTTGCTGAAAATCACGGAGAGCTTCAAATTCCGAACACTCTACTTTGTATGGGAAAGATTTCACTCGGAAGGTTTCTAAATTTGCCGTTAAAAAGTTCCCAATTGCGGTCTCGAACATTTTGGTCATTCAATTTGAACACATTTTTTTCACTAGTGCTAACCGTTGTTTGATTGCTTGTTTGCGATGCGTGGAAAATAGGCCAGGGGAAGTGGTTCACCTAGAGTGAATTTATATCAGAGAAAAAGTAGATTTTGTATGAAAATTGACAGGGAAATGAATGACAAGTTCATCCACTTCTCCTGCCCTTTTTCTTCACAGAAATGGTCCAGAAAATCACAATTTTCTGATCGCAGTACGCAGTTGAGAAGAGATGTCAATTCAAAAGAGGCTCTCTGTAGAAAATTTCTTGACCCATTCAGTTAAGAAATTTCATTACTTTTCTTGAGCGAAACAGCATACTTAGCTTATCGCAAGAAACCATTTTCAAGGTGCACACTTAAAATGCTTCACACTAAGCTTCTGCAATTTGATGAGGGCAATAAGTTCAGTGAATCAGCTGAAACAGGCAATGTCTGACCGTATCAAGGACCGTATGTAATTATAAATATATTTGAAAAAAGTTCTGAAAATGTTACGCATCAATAAGACAAAGTAAAACTTTTTTTTTTTCAACAGTGAATTGTTTCTGAGTCACAAAAAATGTATAACATTTTTTAGCGTGACGAAATAATGACCAACAACTTATTGGAATACTCGGATCCAAGGGGACGGACCTGGTGTAGTGGTTAGAACACACGCCTCTTATGCCGAGGACCTGGGATCGAATCCCATCCCCGAGATAGTCACTAAAAAAAATTTCAGTGACGACTTCCTTCGGAAGGGAAGTAAAGCCGTTGGTCCCGAGATGAACTAGCCCAGGGCTAAAAATCTCGTTAATACAGATAAAAAGAAAAAAAAAAGATACTCGGATCCAAGGTAGGTAGTCCAATATGTCATATTTCCCATTCCACCATTTTGAAATGCCAACAGCTGGCGAGTTTGTTTTGGTTGTTTGGATATCACGTGCATGGCGTAACAAGGTAGGTATAGAAGTATATAATGTTTCTTTAACATGTGTGTGGGCCTGAACACCATGGTACATTATCTCTTTCATCGGTGGACCTTACCAGAAGAACTATTCGGATTACATGCAACTTTTCAAGTTTGTAATCAACTTTTATGCAATTCAAAACACCGACATGGAGGTCTACAAGCAAACTGCCAAGAATATCAACGTACGATCAATATTACACAAGTCGATTTCGTCAGAATGAAAACGTATCGATGTTTGTTTAACGTCATTTGATCTTTCGGTCAACGTCAGTCTAACAAGAAAGTAAATGCTCTGCAGCAATTCTATTTATGTATACTTCCTCCCAGCAAACAAAAGCAAAGTTGTGACAGCTCTTACGCCAAACAAAGAAAATTTTGTCAATATTGCACTACTATGCAGAAAATTGGATTGGTCTACACTACATTAACGACGAAATTTTGATTCGCGACCAAAAAGCTCATCAACGCTGGAGAAAATTTTCACTTTACTGTATTTATGTTTGATGGAGTAAATATTCTCTGACATCCCCATAGAAACGGTAGAGTGAAAAACAGTGTACACAAATCCGCCAGCTAGTCAACTCGCCAGCTGTCACTTCCATCTTCCCTGCAGCTAATCACACCGCGCACCCACTAACTGCTTAGATCGGTTAACCCTGGGGCAGGGATTGAATCCTGAGAAAATTGAGAGAATCGCTCACGTATCGCTCTCTGTAACTATCATAACATGCTGCACATTATGAGAGACTGTTTATTGTATACTGCTACAACTTTGATCAGATTGGGGGGACAGTAGAGTATGATAAAACCCCTCTAAACCAGTGATGGAAAGTGGCGAACAGTTCTGCTGAACTGGAACAAAAACAAACCCGAAGGCTACCGAGCGTCAGAGCGCTGGTTTACTCGCATCCGTCGTGCTCCCGAGTAACCGAAGCTAAAAGTGATTCGTGAACGTGTTCGGAGCTATTCAGAGTCAAATTGTGTTATTGAGAAAAAAGCTGCTTCCCCTCCAAGATTTATGGTTTCCAAGGGTTTTTGACTACAAACTAGTAGTTTACTGTCGGCTTGATGGTTATGCAATTAATTTGTCTGTCAGAACCATAATAAATCACAACTTGCTTGGTTACTCGCGAGTAAAAGTTCCCGAGCTTGTTGCTACTTCTTTTGACATGTTCTTCGGGATGCGAACTTTTCCAGCACTGCTCTAAACATGCTCCAATCCTGAGGGACACTATTGCTATTGGAAGTTCGTGGATTGTTTATCGTGCCAGTAAAGAAAAATACCTATCCCCAACGGTAAACAAGCGAGTAAAATGGGTTTTATCATTGCTCTCTCTTTGGGGCTCTCGCTCGCTGCTTCCATTTATCAGACTTGTTACACCTTGCGATACAATGACGATCGTGGACCGCAACAGATGGGATGTTTTTCTTTGCTTGCTTTGATCGTGCTTCATACTCAAATGAGAGCGAATTCTGCAAAGCCTGCCCTGGGGGATGCGAAATGAAAAACAACAAGCAGCCAGGCTGCTGTCAAACAAAACTTTTCGTAAAAATGATCCGAGTATGCTCAGGAATGTTCGGTCATGGTTTCGCCACGCTAAAAAATGTTATGCAATTTATATAACACAAAGATTGCCATTTGTTAAAGAAAAGTTGTGCTTGGTCCAAATTATGCAGAAGTCTTTTACAACTTTTCTCAAATATGTTTCCTTTTAGCACAAGGCCAGAAGCTTTCTGATTAAGTCTGAAAAAAAAATCGTCAGCATTGAACTGTTTATACTTTGTGTGAAGTATTTTAAGAATGCACTTTGGATATGGTATCCTGCGAGACAAGCAAACAAACAACGGTTAGCACTCGCGGAAAAGATTGTGTTCAATTTGAACAGTTCAAATATTCAAGTCCACACCCCCTAAGGTTGACCTGTCATTAAAAAACCTTGCTCGGATCATTTTGATAAAAATTTGAGCTTGATAGCAGCCTGGCTGCTTGTTGATATTTAGTTCGCACCCCCAGATTTTAATAAACATTTTCTGTAGCAATCCCATGAAAATTTACAATGCTCAACTAGTTTTGACGTCTTTCTAAAGGCTGAGTTAGTTTAATTATTGATTTGAATATTCTAATTATGTTTTTCAAAAGTTGTCAGGAATTCGAATCAAGGTGTCCGACATATAAAGCAAAAGTGTGGTTGTGTCCGGAATAAGGATCATGACGTGGTAAGAATCGATCATGAATCAAGACTGGAAAAGCAGTTTTCTTCGGTCCGTTTGTCATAATTGACAAAATAAAGAAACGGACGTTTTATTTTTTCTATATGTTTTTTTTAGTTTGGAAGAAAACTGCTGTTTTAATTTTGGCAAACGGCAAATGACCGGTTATAAATAGAACTTATAAACAAATTCAAGATGTGAAATCCAAATCTTCACCCAACATACGATTGTGCTGAGATCTTATACAGATCGATTCAATTCATAGGTTATTAGATTAGTTGTATTCAGCTGAAGTCTTAAGGTCTGAGGTCACGCTTCTCGCGCGAGAGAGGATTTTGAAATTTTCAGCGATCGGAATAGAATTTCTCGAATCCTACTCAGAATATCGTAATTTCCAAGCGAGGAGCTCTTCGAAATCTTTCTTAGAATATTTTGTGAAGATTTCATAGTTCAGGCTTCATCCAAATTTTAATAATTTTAATAGATCATAACTTTTTACTGAGAATTTTTGGGGACTAACCACCGTTGTTTGATTTTTTAAAATATTTATAGTCAATTTATTGAAAAACCGGCTCGAGAAAGCTTGCGTTTTGTATTTATGTTCATTTTGGTATAATAATAAGTGGTGTACATGCTTTTAATTTTGAGTAGTCTCGATTTAAAACCAAGGAAATTTTCAAAATTTTCAGGATATTCTCCGAACTTGAGAAACAACATTTTCTCATTTTCTCCGAGCCTGAAAAAATACGAGAGCACCAATGATCGCAGTTGGGCGTAGGGTAACCAGCACAAGATCACTTAGTATTCAGCAGCATTTCTGTTGGTATGATCTTGCTATGAACAATGATATAAAGGCACAGCATACACACTGTATATGTTCAAAGAAATTATAAAATATTACCATATTCATAATTTGCATTGTATCAATCTGTTTTATTTTCATTTGATTATGGTAAACATGAATTGAACCAATAGTATTTTGGAAACCCTATGCGGTTAGGAATCACTCTGTCCCTTTGGCTCTCTGTCCGTAATATGAATCAAAATGGTACATAAATTCGGGGTTTTGAATGGAATTGCTGGTCTTTACAGCCTGAGGGCAAGCAAATGAAATAAGACTTATTCGAAATCAGCATATTCCTATTCGACATACAAATAAAGGGTCCTGCCCTCTTTTCTGGCACTTCTCCGCGATCGATGATCATTTGAACCACTCTTACTACTAAGACTGCATCATTGACTGGTTAGGTATGTTCTAGCATTGCAGAATTTGTTCTCATTTGATTTCGAAGTATGATCAAAGTAAGCGACATCCTTCAGTTTCGAACCTTGATCGATAGTATTTCGCAAGTTGTAACAAGCTTGATAAATAATAGCAGCGATCGAGAGCCTAAAACAGAGAACTCCTTGGTTTGGAGCTCGCTTAGGTGAGATTAATCGTGCACTGTCAGCCCCCAATCCAATCAGAGCTGGAGCAGAAGACAATAAACAAATTCTCATGATGTGTTGCGGATCATGATTGTTACAGAGAGCGAAAAGTGAGATTATCTCATTTTTTCAGAATTGAATCCTTGAGTATGTCCGAAGTGGGCCTTCCTTAGCCGAGTGGTTAGAGTCCACGACTACAAAGCAAAACCATACTGTCTGGGTTCGATTTCCGGTCGATCTTTTCGTATTGGAAATTTCCTTGACTTCTTTGGGCAACGAGTACCATCGTACCTGCCACACGATATACGAATGCGAAAATGGCAACTGGCAAAGAAAGCTCACAGTTAATAACTGTGGAAGTGCTCATTGAACCATTGAACACTAAACTGAGAAGCAGGCTCTGTCCCAGTGAGGACGTATTTCCAAAAAGAAGAAAAAGAAGAAGATGTCCGAAGTGTTGATTTCTAAACCGTTGGTTGGAATAACCTGTTATCTTATTTATTGGTTTCCCTGATCTCTTGGCAAGTATTGATCACACTTTGAAATCACGACACACAACTTTTGAATGTTTTGGATAGAAAGCGATGCAGTTGTTTGATGTTTTTTTTTCTTCCCGTATCGAAAACTAGCTGAACAAGCTTTTAGAATTTTAATAGTTGCACTTTGGTTAGTTTCAACAAGTGATTTTTTAGATTTTTTAGAGAACAGAGTTTCAACTGAGAATTCATTTGCGCAATAGGTGATCAATCTATGTACTAGGCAATAATCTTGTAGAAATGGAAAACACTAGATCCCAGGATCCCCTGTGGATTTGACGAAAATTCACTTTCATCCCACTAATTGAACTATTCCCTGCGAGTTTTGAGAAAAGGAAAAAAATCCGATAGCAGCACCTAGTGGGATTAAAGTGACGCTAACGACCATCACCGTCACTATTCGCCGCAGGAGTTATCCAACTCTTGCAGAGAGCGTTTCAAACCATCGTCATCGGATTGACCGTGTCAAAATATTTCGCCGGCAATTTTCGTACTTTATGGTTATTGGCCGACAACGGCGATAGGACCTCGACTGTGACGACAGTCAGCGTAGATCGTGGACATAGAGTGTCATTCAACCGAGAGTATCTCTAGCCATATTTATGATGATATTGCAATTGCAGATCTTTTTAGCCATTGCTCCGAAACAAGATTGTTGCAGAAAGGATACCTATTTTAGGCTTTTCTACCATGCCTTTCAGTTGGGTTAAAGAAAAAATCCAATTAGCACTATTAGCGGAATGCCGAAAGCTTGCAGTTGCAATCTCTAGGTTTTTAATTTATACGCGCATCCATTAACGCACTAACAGCTGTTGAGCTAAGACTGATTGGCCATAAAGGGTGTTAATTAACCAAGACCTTCAATGATGTATTCATCCTAATCTGTCTTTCTTGAGACAAATGTTGAATGAATTCCGAATGAATGCTTAATTCGGTGTTTGAAAAGTGATGTGAAGCTGTTACAAATCGAATATGATTTGATCAATACTATGAATCGATAAGTTTAACATATATCATTCCTTGCTGTGCGCTTGAACAAGCCAGTTCAGTTTTTGGCAGTCGGTAGTTTTTTGGTTTTTTCTTCCACCGCCCGTGTGGTTTTTACCAGTGCAGTATTGTACCGTAGTGCTTTAAACCGCGCATCGTGAAGGAAGCGAACCAGATTGGCAAGGGTCAACTGGTATCGTGCCACGAGAAGATATTGTCACCATCATCCCCTGGTGATTGGATTCCCCGTTTGCATCAGCAGCAAAACGACGACACGTTTTTTCTGCCTACCTACGGTGTAGAAGACCAGCTGCGGTCATCGAACGGGAACGGATAAGTATCAATTGTATACCTACTCCACATCCTTTTGAATTGCTTTCGCATCTCCGAACAAACAAGGTTGAGTTCAAGGTTGTTTTTCGGTTCACTTCTGTCTCTCTCCCGGTGCCAGTTTTGCCCGAATAGGGGAGGCTTGTACAAAACAGCCCTAATCGGTTAAGTTTTTTTTTCTCGATATATATTTTTTTTTTTTTTTTGGTATTATTTTTTTTTTTTTTTTTTTTGCCCGTATAGGGGAGGTGTGTACAAAATAGCCCACTGATAAGTTAACTTTAAGCATTTTTTGTTTTTTTTTTTTTTGTACTTTATTATTATTATTTTTCTTTTTTTTTTTTTTTTTTTACTTTATTGTTTTTTTTTTATAATTATTTGGTTGCGGTTGATTTTTATCCCGCATGGACGAATCGGATGGAGGCGATACGCCTCCTAAAGATCTCGTTGCTCGAACGCGGTTTTATCAACCGTCTTCGGCTGGGCCTTGGGTTGTCTATTTCCGGCGCAAAAATAAGATTTTGAATGTGCTCTCGATCTCTAGAGAGCTGACGCGTAAATATCCTGGGACCGTTATTCACCAAGTGAAGCAATCCAAGCTGCGTGTAACTGCACCTAGTTACAAAGCAGCGAATGAGATTGCTCAGCATGAGGCTTTTACTGTGGAGTATTTTATCTACATACCTGCCAGAGAGGTCGAGGTGGAAGGGAAAATTATCGACGCGAGTCTGACATGCGAAGACATTAAGACTGGCAAAGGTGTTTTTGAGAACCGGTCCATTCCTGATGTGGCTATACTGGATTGTAAACAATTACAATCAGTTTCCATGGAAGGAAATAAAAAAGTGTTTTCGCCGTCAGCCTCGTTTCGTGTAACTTTTCCTGGTTCCGTTCTCCCGAAATTTGTTTGCATTGATAGTGTTTTTTACCCAGTGCGCCTTTACGTGCCGAAGGTATTCAATTGTACCAACTGCAAACAGCTTGGTCATAGTGCTAGCTTTTGCGACAACAAGCCCCGTTGTGGCAAATGCAACCAAGCTCACTTGGAAGATGATTGCACACAGGAAGCTGAAAAATGCAGCTACTGTCGTGAGGATCTTCATGATTTGCAGAAGTGCCCGGCATACAAAAGGCGCATTCGAAATGAGAGTCGCTCCATTGTGAAGCGCTCCAAGAAGACGTATGCGGAAATGGTGAAAGCTTTAAATCCGCCTGCAAAAGAGTCTTCATCAGCCATCCCAGTTGGTAACTCTTTTCAAGAGTTGTCTTCCGACGAAGCGAACGACGACGAAACCGATGGGGGAGATTCTTCGGAGGTACACGCACCCGGAAAACGAAAGTCTCCATCTTCTCCGGGACTGCGCCGTAAGGTAATGAAATCTTCCCTCAAAAGTTTGCCGAATTCTAAAGGAGGTGGGGCAAATTTGAAAATCCCGAAGAAACAGGTCTTTGATGCTTCCGTTCCGTGTTGCAGCAAAGATCTGCCGCCCCCGCCTCCGCCGATTAAATATACTTCGAAAAGATGCTCTAGACAAGATAGCAAGAAAAAAGCTACTGAAGTTCCTCGCTCTTCCTCGAAAACCCCCCGGGCCAAGCGAGGACTGATAACTTTTACGGCCCTTGTGGATCGCATATGTGATGCCCTCGGAGTTTCAGACTCATTCAGAGGCATACTCGACCTTTTTCTCCCCGCAATAGAAGAGTATCTCAGGGAATTGACTATCTCGTGGCCCCTCCTTGCTTCGATCATATCTTTCGATGGATAATTCATCGAGTGAGGTACAAGATATGATCACTGTGTTACAGTGGAACTGTCATAGTCTAAAACCTAAATTAGACACATTTAAGTTTTTGCTTCACAATTCAGATTGTGATATATTTGCACTTTGTGAAACATGGCTTTCTTCTGAAGATGATCTTAACTTCTACGATTTTAACATTATACGCCAGGATCGAGATGATAATTACGGGGGTGTGCTTTTAGGGATCAAAAAGTGCCATTCATTCTACAGAATCCCCATCCCGACTCATCCAGGCATAGAAATCGTTGCTTGCCAAATAAACGTAAAGGGTAAAGATCTTTGCGTAGCTTCTGTTTATATTCCTCCAAGAGTTTCAATAAACCGCCGTCATCTTTGGAATGCAGTCTCTATGCTTTCATCTCCAGTTTTAATACTGGGTGATATGAACTCACATGGTACTGGATGGGGCGAATCTTATGACGATTATAGAGCGGCTATTTTCTATGACTTATGCGACGATTTCAACTTGAACATTTTGAACACAGGTGAAGTGACACGTATTTCATCCGACGGCAAAGAAAGCCGTCTTGACCTGTCTTTAGGATCAAGTTCACTATCATTCGATTGCATGTGGAAGGTGATCGATGACCCCCATGGTAGTGATCACTTGCCCATAATAACCTCTATCAGAACTAATTGTGAAAGGTCAGAACAGTCAATTCAGGTTCCTTTTGACCTCACTAGGAATATCGATTGGCAAAAATTTGCATCAGCGGTAACTTTTGGTATCGAATCATTCAACACTCTCCCACCGTTGGATGAGTATCGATTCCTAACAGAATTGATTTATAAAAGTGCATTAGAATCCCAAAAGCAACGAGTTCCAAGTGCATCCTTCAAAAGACGACCAGCCACACCTGGTTGGGATGATGAATGCACTCAGTTGTATCGAGAAAAATCTAATGCCTTTAAAGCTTTTCGTAGATATGGTACCTCAGAACTTTATTTAGAGTACTCGAAGCTCGAAAAAAGACTGAAGAATCTTATTAAAGCGAAGAAGCGTAGCTATTGGCGGCGTTTCATCGATGGCCTCTCACGAGAAACTTCAATGACGACGCTTTGGAGAGTGGCTCGCAACATGCGAAACCGCTCATCCTCAAATGAGAGTGACGAATACTCCAATCGTTGGATATTCAACTTCGCAAAAAAGGTCTGTCCAGACTCAGTTCCAGCTCATCCGCCTTTTTGGGAAACTCCAAGAGACGATGCTTTGGATAGACCATTCACTATGCTGGAATTTTCTATGGCTCTTCTTTCATCAAACAACTCCTCTCCGGGAAGCGATATGATTAAGTTCAATCTTCTTAAAAATCTCCCTGATATCGCTAAAAGACGGTTGCTTGACCTGTTCAACTCATTCATGGAACACAACATTGTTCCACCTGAATGGAGACAGGTCAAAGTAATAGCTATTCAAAAGCCTGGGAAACCAGCGTCTGATCATAATTCGTACCGCCCGATCGCTATGTTATCATGTTTAAGGAAATTGTTAGAAAAAATGATCCTATCCCGACTCGATCACTGGGTCGAATCAAACAACATGCTTTCCAGTACACAATTTGGCTTTCGCAAGGGCAAAGGAACAAACGATTGTCTAGCGTTGCTTTCATCAGATATTCAACTAGCCTTTGCGGACAAGGAGCAATTGGCTTCGGTTTTCTTGGATATTAAGGGCGCTTTTGATTCAGTTTCCATAGAAATATTGTCAGAAAGCCTGCACAATAGTGGATTACCTGGAATATTGAATAATTTCTTGTACAATCTGTTGTCAGAAAAACACATGAGCTTCACTCTCGGTCAACTGACAACTTCCAGAATTAGCTATATGGGCCTTCCCCAAGGCTCATGTCTGAGTCCCTTGCTTTATAATTTTTATGTTAAAGATATTGACAACTGTTTGGAAGAACCATGCACGCTTAGACAACTTGCAGATGATGCTGTGGTCTCTATGAAGGGTCCACGAGCGGAAATCCTGCAAAGACCATTGCAAAATTCCCTTGATAATCTATCCACTTGGGCTAGAAACTTAGGGATCGAGTTTGCTCCGCAAAAAACTCAACTGGTTGTATTTTCTAGGAAGCGGAATCCTGCCCAACTGAAGCTTAAGCTTTTGGGAACAGACATCGACCAGTCTTTGACTTCAAAATACCTTGGGGTCTGGTTTGATTCAAAAGGCACTTGGCGAACCCATATTAGGCATTTAACGGAAAAATGCCAACAAAGGATCAATTTTCTACGAACAATTACCGGAACATGGTGGGGTGCTCACCCGGAAGACCTCATAAAACTCTATAAAACAACCATTCTCTCTGTTCTAGAGTATGGCTCTTTCTGTTTTCTCTCAGCAGCAAACTGCCACCTGATTAAATTGGAACGAATTCAATATCGTTGTTTGCGTATCGCCTTAGGGTGTATGCACTCAACACATAATGCGAGCCTAGAGGTTCTGGCAGGGGTTTTACCGCTACAGAACCGATTCTGGGAGCTCTCGCTAAGAATACTGATTAAGTGTGGAGTGAGCAACACACTCGTTATCGAAAATTTCGAAGAATTGCTCAAACTGAATGCTCAGTCAAAATTCATGAGAGTTTATCTCTACTACATGTCATCTGACATTAGCCTTCCATGTTACAACCCCCCACGTGTACGCTTCACCAATGACAGTTCCTCTGTTGAATATGATCTATCCATGAAACAAGCTATTCATGGAATTCCAGATCAACTTCGATGTATTACTATCCCACGTATTTTTAACGCAAAGTACCAGAATGTCGATTCCTACAGGAGATATTTCACTGACGGGTCCCGTATAAATGGATCCACTGGCTTCGGTGTCTTCAATGAAAACTCTTCCGCCTTCCGAAAACTTCAGGAACCTTGCACGGTTTATGTTGCTGAGCTGGCAGCAATCAACTTCGCTTTGGGGATGATCTCAAACATGCCCGCAGACCACTTCTTCATCTTCTCGGATAGTCTCAGTTCTATTGAGGCTCTCCGATCGATGAAACCTGTAAAGCATGCATCTTACTTTCTTACAAAAATAAGAGAGCAGATGTGTGCACTGGTCGAAAGATCATATAAGATTACCTTTGTATGGGTCCCCTCACATTGCTTAATTTATGGCAATGAGAAGGCGGACTCTCTCGCAAAGGTGGGCGCTGAGGAAGGTGAGATTTATGATAGACGAATTTCACACGATGAATTTTTTCATTTAGTACGTCAAAATTCTCTTCACGGTTGGCAAAGCGATTGGCTAAATGACCAACTGGGACGGTGGTTACATTCCATAATTCCTAGAGTTTCCTTGCGAGCCTGGTGGAAAGGTTTGGACATAAGTCGAGATTTCATTCGCGTGATGTCAAGACTTATGGCCAACCATTACTCGCTAGATGCACATCTACATAGGATTAACCTCGCGCTGAGCAATATTTGTAGTAGGTGTGGTTCCGGTTATGATGACATCGATCACGTAGTTTGGCAGTGCCCGGATATGGACGCCTCCAGAGCGCAACTTTTGGATACCCTTGCGGCCCGAGGTAGACAACCCTATGTTCCAGTTAGAGATGTGTTGGGCACCCGCGATTTCACTTATATGGTCGCAATTTACGATTTCCTTCGCTTGTCTTGTATAAAAGTTTAATTCTCTTGTGTTCTCTTCTCCAGTTTTTTTTTTCTCTGTGTTGTCCCTTTTGTGTTGGATTGAGGATCCTGGCCATCCGGCAGACGAATACCGGCAAGAAATTGGTACCAACGCCATGACACGATAATAGAGCTACCACGCTATACCTCCCGGATGAGCTGCAGAGAACCCTAAACCCAATCCTTACCATGTCCTTCCCTTTCAAAATTGTGACCATTAACCTCGAGTTGCCACGAGTACCCTGGCTCCATCCCATACTAACTTTGGTAATGAAAATGTAAATAAATTGTAAATAGTACAAAAATGAACTTCGGCTCCGTAAAGCGTTACACGCATTTGAGCCCCAAATAAACGAACTAGTAAAAAAAAAAGTTTAACATATACATATTAATTAATCAATCTTTCGTAATTAAATAACTTCACCATCGACCTCGATATGACTTTCTCATTCCTCAGCGGCAAACATAATCTCAATTAAGTAGAATTCTTTCCGATAAATTCCGCTCTCGTCGCTGACATACATACAGGTACTTGAATCAAAACAACTATCTATCAGACCAACATTGTAACATAGAATCGCATGTCTAAATCCCATCGTTAGACCCTCGGCTCCCGCCAGCATTAGCAACAATCTCCGGCACGCAAGTCAATTTTCAAATCACCAGCCCCGTCAAGAATGCTGCCACCAAGACCGCGACTGTCCGCTGCTCCATCAATTCATTGGCTGTTATCTGAAAAGTTTTGCACGTCTTTGACTTGTCTCCGGCTCTGCTCACACGGATTAGCGAGCGGTGCTGAGTCGCAAATGGCGCTATCCGGTGTGGCTCATGGTGTTTCGCAACATTGGCCAACATAATGAACCAAGCGGCTCCGGTTTAGACGACCGATGGACGAAGTAGACTCACACGCACCAGAAGGTTTTGCCAAAGTTCTATGGAAGCTTGAACTAATCCAGCTATGGGTGGATCGTAGCTACTTGTAGAGTTTCATTACCAATTTCATTTTATTATAGTTTAACATTATTGGCAATGTTACTTTCTACACAAATTCAATTACTCTATTATAATTTTGTATAACTTTGGCGAAAAGGGGAACCATTATATCTAAAACTGATACATATACCCTATAGTAACATAAGTTTTTTTTCAACAAAATTGTAGCCATTACGTTGAAGATCCACTGAGGATATTTGCTCCTTACAATTGTTACAGTTTTATTAGGAATATTGCCTATTCCACTACGGTCGAAATTTTATTCCACCTTACTCTTTGGGCTGCAATAGTGGCAGGAGTTGATCCCATTTCAGGTTCTATCATGAGTTTCAAACTGATTGAAAATCAAAGATTAGGCTCTGAAACCGTTATAAAACCAATGTGTTACTGGTGCTCTGATCATGAACCCAATTTCTCCAAATAAATGCATGAAATTCTTTTCGAAAGTTTCAATGTACAAAATGAATGAATCATCAAAAAATTAAAACCAGTTTTTTGGATCAAACTTCAATGAATCCGCATGAAAATCTATCATTGCATTAGGTTTAGCAATTACAATGCAATGATAGATTTTCTTTAACATTGCTTCAATATTGAGAAAATAAACTGGTTTTGAAAATTTGAAAAACGATGAAGGTTATTTTGCTCTAAAATTACTTGTGAAACAATTTTCCAAAGATTCTTGGACCTTTCTGACAAGAACCGGTAAAAACTTGTGCTCTATGGTTACTTAGATTATCGTCACCCTTCTCGGCTGGGTGCACGGGGGCTTAGCGAGACCTGTTAGCACTTAATCACTCTATTAACAAGAAGGGCCCCAGCGGCCACACATTCCTCCATCATCCGTCCATCGAATGGTTGATGCGTGCAAAAATTAAAATGTTTTCGTGTCTGCAGTGCGATAATTACGCGCATGTACTACTTTTTATTACGTTGGCCGTTGTTGCCGTGGGAGAACGATGGAGTGACACGGTTTCTGGCAGCGGCACCCTTGATCGACGTTTACCCATTTGGAGGTGATTAGATGGTTGGTGTTTTTCTCAGCCTCAATATCTAAGCGAGGGATATGTTTGCAAATTTTTGCAATCCTTTGGAACATGGACTTGTGAAAGGTCACTCGCTTTGCTCGTGTTGAACGGTAATTCAAACGTTGCTCCGATTGTCCGGATGAAGGGGAAGGGATCGAAGTTATTTTTGTGGAATTTTAATAAACTGGCTCGATTTGTGACGGTATTTGAATTGGACTAGGTTACATACCCTCTGAGGGCTTACGAACTGAATTCGTGACACGGTCCGAAAGGTGAACTGATTAAAATTAAGCGGTGTGCTGATAATGTAAGTCGTGTATTTGGATGGCGACTATCTGTTTTCAAATAGTACACTAAATTGCTTAGGGACTTGCACCGAAGACAACTGTTTTGGGCCAATCTTCGGCCAGTCTAAGCTTTATTCGAGAATTGACGCTGTTCTAAGCGCTTTCTAAAACAAGAATGTTAATCAGAGCTATCTTAAACAAATTTAAAAATTTGGGATCTTCTGCACCTACCATGAGTCAATTATACATATCCTAAATCACATCTAAATTGGATTCTTTGTGATGACTTTTTCTTTCAATTCTCATTTTTTTGACGTTCATACTTTTAAATACCTTTTGTTACAACAACCCCCCCCCCCCAATTTGTGCATTTGGACCCCAGGAATCAACTGTGAAAATTTGAGTCAACCTTAAGGCAAAGCAAGCTTGAAATTTGTTTGATGAAATTCGATCAACTAAATTGACAAGGCCACGACACTGAAGACGGCTTTACAGTTGAGGTCGAAATACGCAGAGGGTTTCGTTCTACTTCGTCGTAAGCGTTATTATTCGTCGTATCAAACTTAAAATGTTCCACTACGGCGGATATTTCAATTTACCTGCAGCAAAGTTTCATTTTCCAAGCGTAATTTTGTGAAAGCTGTTATGGTTTGTACACTTGTATACCAAAAATGCAATAAAACTACTGTATTCCGATCAATTACTTCAGTTTAATTATCCACTTTGCGCTTTTTCACCGAATTCGCATGGACGAACACGATTTGAACGAAATGCTTAACGATCGACAACAGTCACACCACTTTATGACACAAGTTTCTTCCCGCCCCCTGTGTGACATACTTCGCCGGGCATTTATTTTCATTTTAGAAAACCTTCGAACTTCTTCACTGAAGGGTTTCATTCCAATCATACGCCGTAAAACTTCCATAATTCACGAAATTTTATAAAACTTCCTGATCAACCGCGTATAATTGAGAATGTAAACAAAGTTCAATCCGTCGTACTGAGAAAAAAAGCTTGTGCACATCAATGTGTGCGCGATGCTCGGCGTAAAAAACGATTCCTTTGATTGTGTTGTTTTCGATGCACCGTGAGCGAATGTCATGATTGTTCGTCCAAAAGGAATTGTGTTTAGATGTTTGAGCTGAATGTTGATGGCGAACAATGAATTTTAAAGGAAATTAATATATTTCATCATGCTGAAAGAATGGAGGTAGATGCCCGTAGATCAATATATTCTAGTAAAACATTTTATAATAGTATGGATATGTTGTATTTTGACCACTCACTATATCACAGTGACCCGTAGGTTGTGAGACGAATCTGAAAACTGATTGCGACAGAAATGAAAACGATACAATGGATTGAGAATACGGCAAGATGCAATTTCATTGCATTATTTCCAAAAAGACGATGAAGACTTATCAAAACCTTATTGTACAATGCGAAAGCCGTTTTGGGAAAGAATTGTTTGGCATCGGTTTGTATCAGCATCATTTACTGCAATACTGGGAGAATTGCAGGTTTTCACTGATCAAAGCTTAATACGATGGATACTAGCACATCACCCTATCTGTCAAAATATACAAACTCTAGCAGAATTAAATGGTATAGTACCAAATTCAGTTTTTCATTTATTTAATATTTGTATGCTCAATTAGCTTCATTATCATTGTTTGTATCATATTCGCACATTTTCAAAAATTATCACATAACGTTTTTTTGTGCGAAATATTCCAAAACGCACTTCTTCTAATAAATATTGGAGCTACAACTAAGGGAGTGTTTACTCCATTTTGAATGAATGTTATTCAATTGTGTAAACCCTTGCCTTATTGTCAAAAAAACATGATTTGTCATTATTGTTATTGTCTTTATATGAGAGATTTTCAGCCCAAGGCTGATTCATCTCAAATCAAATGTTTTTTTTTTTAGAATGTGTTCATTCAGTATTTGTAAGCCCATTAAATATTAAACTTCCACAGGTGACAGACTTACCAATACTTTCCCTATCTTCCCTACCACACATATAGTCGTTGGATACCTGTAAAGTAAAAAGAGAAGAAATTTAGTAAAGGATTTTGTTCATTGAGAGCACAAATTAATTCCAGGGTGGAGGTAGGGTGATGTAAATATCAGCTTTGTTACGGACTTTTGATGTTTTTCAAGATTTTATCTATCTTATAAGAATTCAGTAATTAGAATTGTTGGGTAGATAAAAACTCCTTCATGGAAAAAATGCTGTCTTAATTACCAGTTTAGTAGACTATGGTTATTCTAAGATATACTATACAATTTTAGTCAAATTTATCACGTATCCAGTACAGTCTGCTACATTACTGGTATCGTAATCCAGGGTTAAATAGATCACTGGGGCAAAATCGCATCGGTACCAAATATCAATTTTATATAAATATGCTGAAAGCCTCATTGCTATCAAATACATTCCATGGTCTCTAGTTTATAGATGCTTGATAATGATTTTAAACTATTTTAGTTTTTACAAAAATAGTTTTCCATAGTAAATACCAGTGAATCAATTGTCACCCAACACGCACCAACAAAGACATTGTCATCTCCTATCCTTTTTGCAACAATTTCGTTCCGCAACATCAGTTTATCATCTCTTGAACAGAATATGACAATGATCGATCACCACGTGCACAGCGATTTTCTGGGCTTCGCACTGCAATTTTTGAGAACTTTCTCCGTGTTGGTAAACATTGAAACATTATCGAACAGCATCCATAAAACAAATTTGGTTTTGTGTTTAAAATAATTAATAATGATTAATCGCGAGTTAAAAAGGTTGCAATAATGTTGCGCTCTATGATTGTCATGACAATTTTGCTTTCGATTGTATCCTTATCCGCAACAGTTGGGACAAACGGTTGTGAGCGAGCTTGCTTTGTTGTTTGTTTTTCGTCTGTTTTGATGACAATTTGATTCACTGGTAAATACACAATTTTAGAAAGTATAACCAGTACTGCTAAAAAGGCAGTACTAAACATCTGTGCTCACCAGTCGATTTCTATAGCTAAGCTGCATGTCTGGGCAAAATTTAAAAAAGTCGTAGCGCTCGTTTTGAAGTTACGCCCTTTTGATAGTGTAGGTCCACAAATGCAAAGGAAATCTGAGATATTTTAACGGGTTTTCATTGGCCTTGATCATAAGAAAAAATATACCATCAAAATTTTGTTCAAAGTTGGTATGTTTGGTTATTAAGAACCGCTTGAAGGAGTTTTAGTGTTTAGAAATTTGTTCAAAAACACTAATAATTAATAGATTACTTAGGCATTCTATTACCGTTGAGCATGTTCAAATTCACCTACATGTCGCCAAAGTCTTTCACAATTGATTGATTTTTCAAAGACTCAAGTGCAGTAAGGCATTATGGATTTTTTATGTGTTATTTTTGTTATTATTCATTATCCATTCGGCATTTCCGGCTATCTTTGTACTGCCCTTAACCTTCAATTGGTAAGTAATGCACTATCGGACAAGCTATAGAATTCTAAACTACTGTCAATACTTTCGTGATCATTTGTAACTGTCATTACTACATTTAGATTTTTAGATTTATAAAATCTACAATTTTATATTTGGGCTTACCGGTCTTTTCGATTACACAAACACGTAAGAGCCCTGGATAAATACAATAGTGAAATAATTGCATAAACCAATCAACCCATTCCCAATCTAACTCAATCTAAGTTTCAGTACTTGAATACGCTTAAGAAAAGTAAGAAACCTGCGTTATTATTTGATTTCATTGAATTTAAAATCATAATACTTGCAGAGCTTAATATTACATGTATTCCTTAAAAATCAAAACTCTCTTGAGAAAATTATACACCTTAACTCCGAATTTAATTTCCTCGAATTTCATTAAACCGAGTGTCATTACCCTGAAGGCACTATTACGCTGAATACTATTGTCCCAAATATATAATTACCTTGAATGACATTGTCCCGTGATAATGGAATTCGAAGAAATGCCATTCTAGGATCTGGTACTCGCGGTGATGGACCTCACATATTCGGGGTAATGAAAGATATATAAAATATAATGAAAATAGAATTGATCATGGATTTTACGTAAAATCTACTTTTGGTTACCGTTTTGATTCATATTACGGACAGCTTCAAATTCCGGACACTCTACTTTGTATGGGAAACATTTCACGCGAAATGTTTCAATTTTTGCTGTTCAAAAGTTCTCAATTTCAAGACTCGTCTTAGTAAACTTTTTCCACAAATATCTTTGAAAATTTATAATGCCCAACTACCTTAGATGTCTCTTTGGTGGTTTAACGATTTCGATTGATGATTTGACTGTTCCATTAATGATTATCATGAGCTGTCCGGAATTCGATTCAAAGTGTCCGGAATATGAGGCAAAAGTGAGGAAGCGTCCGGAATAAAAATCATGAAAAGGCCGCACATTTTCATTTATTTAAAATTATTGAAGTTGCGGAAGCATATTCTTCACCCACCGTTCGAAAGTAAAGGGCTTCCGACGCTCGATAGCGCTAAGGAATCATACAGAATGATTTATTTTGTATGCTCTATGCTGGGTAATATTTCCCTGAGTCCTTAAGTGTCCGTAATATGAATCAAAACGGTACCTTAAAATCGTAAATTGTTCTGTGGCCCGGATTACCTGCTGATCTACCTACCGTAATATGGTTTGAATCCCACTGAAACTGAAGATTTATATGTAAACTTTCGATCGCAAACTGTGCTTGCGATGTAAAGACTCACCAGCTACTATGAGCCTTCACAAACGAAAAAAAAATATACCTTGGTTAGCACCAAAACTGACAAACTGGCATTTAAAAGTGACAAAATAATAACGGATGTTCTAAACTTTGCATTTTTTCCATTTTATATCGCTTCTACGTAGTTAATTTATTTTATTCCATACATTTGTTGAATAACTTATGATGTCGCCCTGAAAGCCATTGGTAACTATGTGTGTAACTCATTGTTTCTAAGCATTTGAATTGAGTTACACGTTTTTTACAACGCTATGGTGAAGAAAGCATCATTTTCTACCTGCCAGTATTGTTGGTTTGGATGCTTATTAGTTCGTTTGCTCAGAAACAACGAGCTACACACGTTGTTACCAATGGCTTTTAGGGCGTTATCTCAGATTATGCGAGTCTTCTACCCATAACCGAAAACTCAACTCGTATACTCCGCTTCGATATACAAAAAGTAGCAATAAGTTGCATGTAAAATAATCTGAATCCTGAGTACATGGGTTCACAAAACTAGCACAATATTGATACGAGCACTAATTTGATTTTGATGAAATTTGCTCCGTAATGCGTTAAAGCACTTGAGCTTATAAAAAATCAGTTGATTGTGATAGACTTTTGTATAAAATGCCTAATTATTCTATTCACAATTAATGTTTTTATTGGCTACACTTCGAAAAGGGCGTAACCCCATTTATTTTGATCTTCTCATTCAAAACTCCTGCCATTAGTTACAAATAACTGTATGGACTAACTTTAATTTAAATTTCAACATTATATTTCTTCTGATAATCACGTCCATGTAAAACTCGTTTGAATGGCTTAAATTTCTTTTGAATTAGTGGACTTATACATTCAAAAGGGCGTAACTTCAAAACGGGTCCTATGATTTTTTTTAAATTTTGCCCAGACATGCAGCTTAGCTATAGAAAACGACTGGTGAGCACAGATTTTATGAAGATTTTTTTCTGATAATAACGATCAGGGGAGCACCACGGCGCTGCGATAAAATGACGTCCAGCCGGAGCAATGTAACTTATTTTCATTTTATTGGTTATTTGGGAATGTTAACTAGATTTAAAAAAAAAAAAACATTAAAATGTTCAGAAGTATCATAAATAGTTAATGTGATTAAAATATGGCAGAGTAATATTTTATTTTTCCTTTGATTAATTAAACTTGTCAGAGTGTCCGGAAATTGGTACCGTCCGGATTTTTATTCATCACAGTATCTCAGGAGCCTAACCACTTAGCAAGATGGCGTCTTGGGTAAAGTTGTTCAGTAGCTCAAGGGCTACATCATTTGAGTCAATAAAATGGAGATTTTGACACCAGGCGGCGCTAGTGAGCTTGAAACTTTTGTTTGCGGGATACTTCACGATCCTGACCATTTAGGAAGATTGCATCTTCGGCAAAGATGTTCAGTAGATCGCTATCATTGTTTTAGCCAATCTCGAACTTCAAGGCTTAAATATATAGAGCCTTTGAGCTACTGAAAAACTTTGCCGAAGACGTCGGCTTTTTAAGCGGGAAGAATCCAAAGATAAACGCAAAACAAAAAACTTATTCGCTTACTTAATAATAAATCGATCGAAGAATTCATCGAAAGGTTGAAAATTCTGCATGTACTACATTATGGTTTTCGTTACCATCGGACCTCAAAACTATTTAAGTATGTCACCACTCGTGAACTAACTTTCAAGCAATAGTTTTACCATGACTTTCTGAATATTCAGTAGGTATGTAACAGACGCCAAAGAGTGCGAACCTTTGAACTTTCTAATCAATTTTTACGTGTAAATTGATTTACCTGTTATCAAATATCTACATTGACTTCATTCCAAATCATCGCTTCTACAAAATTACCCATCTAGAGAGTATGATCTCTCAATCTGCCAAACCACTCAATGCCGTAGAGATCAATCGATTTATTCCCACCCGCGTAGCACCTACCACCTAATCTCACTTCAATTCCTTTCTATAGATCTTGATCTTAAATTTGATTGACCGTTCGGTCAACCACATCACACGCAATCTCCCTCTCCACCCTTTGAATATCCGGCGCCGTCGATTGGCTTTAAAAAAACGTGACGTTTGTTTTAGTTCACTTTCAATAGCCGCCGTCACACTGTGTCCAAGTGAAACCCCCTGAAATGATTGCTATCTCTCAAACCCTGTACTATGGGGCTATGAATTGGGGGGTGCACGATCGCAATCTTGACATTATCGTGATATATTTTCTAAAATATAAATGTGCATTCATGAATGTGTAAACAGACAGTTGCTGAATGTACTATGGGCCAATGATCGAAATTTCGCACAAACGTTACAAAGGCTATAAGTTATTGAGGAGTATACAGATGATTTTATTCTATTTATTACAGTTTTTCATTTCACTTTATGGAGTAGAATTTTCTTCAAACATTTTCATCATATTACTTTAAGTTTTGGTTTGCGGTAAAAAATCGCAAAGTAAAATGTACTCAATATTTATACTATTTGCCTTAAAAGTTAAAATTTTCCGCCGTATTATTTGGAAAAGATTGGAATTTTGTCCCAAAATGTTGATTTCTAGCACATAGTGGAACGGTACGGGATGGTGCCAGCGGCGCGAAGTGCGATCGATCAACTGATCGATAGCAATCCACCAAAGAATGAAACCCAAAGTGCTACTTCACACCTCAATTTCTGTTGAATGGTTGCTGCTGGGAAGGGAGTTTACAGGCGAATAGCTGTTAGTGTTGCCTTTTGCAATCATCGATTGTTTTGGTTAAATATTTGTCGATTGACGGTGGATCATAATGATGCCTAAAGCCGACAAATAGAGTTCGTTTGTTCAAGGTTGGTGGCCGCTGGGAAAATGGGCGGAACTCTGTATTCGTGGTACTGGTCAAATAGGCCTTCGCGGTGAGTCATGGCAACTGACTTCGACTTTGTAGACTGACCCAAAGAGATTATGTTTTAAATATTTTGTCAAGCCTTACAGCGATCTATGATGTGTTGTTCATGACATTATTGTCGCTGATTGACGAGCTCGAGACAATTCGGCATAAAGTTTTAAAGCCGTCGATATATCTGATTCATGCACTTTCTAATAACAGTTTAATTATACCAACAATTCGGCTTCCATTTTAAGCATCGGTTGAAAATGTTTGGATTTGTTGTTGATTGCCTTGAGCGCACTTCACACTGGAAGATTAAACATTGTCCATTGATCATTTGCTGGCACAGGTCATCAATCATACGAAAGTCATCCCACATTACCGAATCTCCTATGGCATCACGCCATAGTATTCACTGATATTTTCAGTTCGCTCGAAAATGTTTTCTCAATACTATGTAAACAACAGGTAGGTGCCCACTTTGAAATAGGTGGGTACCATATGCACTACGCTGGCATTTAGTCGTCATGGACCATTTATTAGCCTGTGTGTACTTTTGATATTTGTTAGAAATGAGTGTCGCTTCAAGGTGTTAATTTCTCAATTCAGTTGATCAGGTTGATGTGAGTAGGAAGGTCCCGAACGATCGAGAAACTTTTATCATGGGATTTTTTCGTTACTCATCTATTTTTGAATCATGGGCTTGTAATAACTTATAACGATCATAGATCGATACAGATAAGATGTTTTTCTTCACTTGTTTTGATCGTGCTTCGAAATCAATTGAGAATGAACTTTGCAATGCCTGGTCATGAGGTAAAAAGAACAAAAGCCTAATTAATAAGTTCAATGGTTTCATTATGCAAACAAGTTGGCTGATAATAATAATATTATTAAAAAATATTTTAGCGTATTTCTCGAAAACTACATGATTCTTGGCAAAAATTTTGCACGGAATCTGGGGAAACATCGAATAAACATTTGTGTAGCCTACAGAAGTACTATACGCTGGAAAAGATTCTTCAGAGATTTATAAGAGATTGCTTACAATAAGGTTATTCAATATTTCTTTAAAAGCTTCTTTGAGAAATACTTTACAATAATTCTTCAAAAGATCTCTCCAGAAGGTCTTCCGATGATTTTTCTAGATATGCCTTCAGTAATTTGTTCATGTAATCCTTTGAAAATTTCTTCAGCCTTTTGTACGTTGATTGCTACAGTAATATTCAAGGAAAAGCTCTCCAGACTATACTCACTTCATTGTCTACAATAAATGGCTATATGTTACTACCAGAAGGGCTACATGAAGCTCAAGCTAAATATTATGCATATAAATGGTTTATATGAAGCTAGAACAATTGAAGGATTATAAACGAAGACTTAACGTGAATTATCATCACGGGAAATATAATATCCATTTATTTCGTGAAGGTAAAATAATCGGAAGCATCATTCGAGTGTTTAGTAACAAGGCTCCAATGATTTACTTTTGAGATTTTAATTCCATTCGGAATCCTGGAAGGAATGATGATAGACCTTAAATATTTCTGATGAATCCTCTCAGGGATTCTCCATTGGATTCTCATTGAATTCCTCTCACAATTCTCACTAAAATCGGTACATAATTCTTATAAAAATTCTCGTAGGATTCTCATCAGAATTCGCCTTAGATTCCTCGCAAGATTTACATCAAAATTCCCTCAGGATTGTTTTCAGAATTCTCTTAGGATTTTCATCAGAATCCTCTCAGGATTCTCTTCAGATCATCAGAATATTCTTAAGATTCACATCAGAATTCTGTCAGAACTTGCATCAGAATCCTCTTAGGATTCTTATCAGATTCCATTAGGGACTTCTTTAACATCATCTAGTACTCACATCAGATTCGCCTCATGCTTATTATTGTAATTCTTTAAACATTATTTTTAAAACTCGAGTTTTCTCATCAAGTTTTTCTCATCACTATTCTCTTTTCTTTTTCTTTCTGGCGTTACGACCCAACTGAAACAGAGCTTGCTTCTCAGATTAGTGTTCTTATGAACACTGGAAGTGTCCACAGTTATTAACTGAGAGATTTCTTCGCTGATAGACCGGGATTCGAACTCATGACCCTCAGCATGGTCATGTTGAATAGCTGCGCGTTTACCGCTACGGCTATCTGGGCCCCTACCACTATCCTCTCATTATTCTCATTATTACCCTTAAGGGATACTTGTCGACCAATCGTAGGATTGACATCACAAATTTTTCCAGGGTTTTCATCGGATTTCAAAGTTCTCATCAGAATCCTCTCAGGACTCCCAGAATTTCATTATCATCGATGCTGAATTCCCATCAGAATGGTTCCAGGAATCTTATCAGAACCGTTTGAGAGTCCTGGAAGAAATGACGAGATTACAAAAATGTTTCTTATCAATCCTCTCATGTATTCTTCGTAGGATTCATATTGAATTGATTGTCATCAAAATTTCCTCATGATGAGAATATCCTTTTCATTTAGATTTTTGTACCAGGAGATAGGGAAGGTGTACCAGTATTCGCCACCCTAAGAAAAATATTTATACATAAACCAATAAATCATTTTTTGAATTCTGTCAAAACTTTAATGAAAGCTTTCAAGATTTTTAGCATGAAAAAATAAGATCTGGCCAGAAGCTTTGTTTTTGTGTTAAAAATTGATGTATCGAATACTGGATAACCTGCACCAGTATTCGTCACTTTTTAATTTATGTTCCTGAATTCGCCACCTACATTGATTTCTTATGGAAGGTGGCGAATTCAGAAATACCATTGCAAAATAAGGTTCAAAGGAGATAAAACTTTAAGGAAATTGTTTTTTTTTTCTATCATTTTACCAGCGATTCTTTAGGTTTCTAAAAATATTTCCGCATTGTATTAAGGTAATTTATTTAACGCCTAATTTTCATGACTATTTGCATCGCAAAACGGCATATACTATAGGGTGCCGAATTCTACGCTGATTTGTTAAGCAATTTCAACAAGGATTTTCTGGAAATATATTCCTGAATGCTGCTAAGAATTACTCAAAGGTTCTCACACTGATTTCTTATGTAATTAACAGAGTTTCCTAAACGAATTTATCCAGGAAAGTCCAAAATGGTCTTTGTGGTGTTTTAAATAACTCGACAAGTAATTCTCGAGTTGTTTCTTCGAATATTCTTGCCGATTTCTTTCAACATTTCTTACAGGAGTTCTCCAGTTTAGGTGGGACATATTAATCCAACTTCTCCATATTTGACAGAATAAAATCAAGGACGAAAAATCACACTTCAGTTGTAGATATGATACAGGTGAATAGCTGTAGTAGTTTAAATAAGAATGAAAATTTCTGTAGTGGTTTCAACAGGAGTCAGTAATCAACGAGTCCTGCTGAAGCACCCTTGGAAACATGTGAGAAGCCTGTGAAAATCCTTAAGCAGCCCATAAAAACCACTTATAACTCCATTAGTTCTTCTTTGACCCCATGGCATGGGAGCTGCTTCGGAACCTCGAGTTATGTTTGGGATTCTGTGAACATCTCTTTTATAACCTGAGAGATGCTATTGGGTCTATTTTCCCCAAATCTCTGGACCTCAAGCCTCTGGAAACCATCCTGACGGCATCGCGTACAAATCCCGTCAAAAACTGTAGAAGTATTGATCAGAACGCCAAACTGAGAAGCTAGCTCTATGTCAGTGTGGACATATCACCAGGAACCAGAAGAAACCAGTGTTGTGAAAAACTCAATTTATCATAACTCACGCTTGAGATTTTTCATGTGTGACTTGTCAATCACGCAACTCAGCAGTCAAAAAATCATGGATGAGTTGGCTCACCTTTTTGATTCATTGTCTCGTATTTCCACAGTTTACTAACATGCGGCAATAATTTATTGTTACTCAGGTATAATTTTAGTGATCCTTTCCAACGTAAACAACAACGTTCAGGTTTCACGAGTTTTTGACGGGTTTTGCGACTGAATCATTTTTTACGGTTTGAGTTGATTGAGTGATTTTGCATCAAAATCTCAAGCGTGAGATTTACAAAGCAGATTTCGGTAGCTTAGTTGGTAAAGCGCTCGTCTAGCATACAAGAGTCCTGGGTTCAAATCCCAGCCGAGCACGTGGATTTTTTTTCATAATTTCACCCATAATTTGTCCATCTTTACCACGCGTGATGAGTTAATTAATTTAATAACCATGCGGATTGGATTACCGCATAGCTCAATACAAGCGTCAATTTATGAAAGATTGGACTTTCTATTTTTTTTTATATATATTTTTGAAACGCCCCATTCAAGATCCTGCTGGATTACATCACATATAATTGATGTTACAGAAATTTCCAAGTTTCGTTCGAACTGTGTGGGATCTTCTTGAGAAGCTTGAAGTGCTTTGGCAAATCCACTAAAATCCCTCGGAACCTTTAAAGAACCCATGGAGTCTTTTTGAGATTCATAGCATGTTTTTGAAAAGTGTTCATAAAGGTTTTGCTGCAAATTACTAATCCAGAGGCAGCTAAAAGTTTTTGTCGCTGCGTGTTAACATAAACAAAACATATGATTGCTGCTCTACAAGCCCGTATGTTGAATTAACATGTTAACTGAAACGGTTCCAATGGTCCATTACTCACCGTGTGTGACAGCTAAGGTTAGCAACGTTAAAAAGTCAGGCCATCAGCATTCACCATCATAATTGGTAGCAGCTTGAGGTCTTACCCGCGATCAGCATCGCAGATACAATCACACTAAGGTTTCATTTTGCTCGTAGTGTAGTACAGTTGTACCTACTTGTTATAAACAGAGTTAAAACAAGAGCTTTCTTCCTTCAGAAGGTAGCTGTGCAGTAAAGTTAGTGCCACACATACCAAAAATTCCCATCCTCGAGTACGTAATATAGATAAAATCATGAAAGTGCAGTCGTACAGCCGCCGCGCAACAGAACAGAATGGTATCGCCGCACAGCAATCCAGTTTTTCAGAAAGCTGACAAATTCCCAAATTCTAAACCTGGGTTTTAGTTAAAACACAAAGCCGAATATTCATCTACCATATAAGACATTGAAGAACAAGCACGAGAGTACCAAAAGATGATCGTTATGCATCATGTTTGGAGGCTTAATAGGTGCACACTGCCCATGTTTAATAACCCTGTTTAAACTTCAAAACATGACTACTCCCAGATAATCTGAAAGTACGTATAACGGGATCACGTATTGCATTATGCGATGCTTATATGTGCACAGTTTCACGTATAAGATGTCACGGAAAGGTCTTATACGTATAAAAGAGGAGACAAAATACGTACACATTTTATACGATGAAAAATAATATGCAATGCGAGTGTGTAGATTTTATTGCGAATTAATTTGTACTCTTATGCGACTTATTTTGTGATAACAAAGTTCATTTGACAGCTGCTATGTTTAGACCCGACTTAAAGGGTACGAATATACGGGGCGAAACAAAATGTACATATTAACTCATAAAGTAGCGTTTTATGTGAAGAAACTCATCCATCGAACGATTTCATCCACCATGTAGTGCGGGTGTGATGCAATTTTTATAAATAAACGACTTTGTTCGTAAACTGTTATGTGACTTTCCGTTGTCTGGACATCATCTTTACCATTAACATTGTAAATTTGGTTTTTTGTATATTTGTTTCTGGTTGATAACACTCACCCTGATTTGAAACAGTTGAGAGCTTCAAAATTTTATGAAAAAACAACAATTTGGTTCACTGAAATCCAAAGATACCGTCTGCGACCCTAAATCATGTTCCACAGTTCTGGACCACTGTGTGCCACCGCGGCAGCCACATAAGAGCGGGGGATGATTTATGTTTATATGTTTAGCTAATTTATTTACTATCGTATCGCATTAACCTTACCGCAAGATTCGCGCACTGGATCGCAAGGCGCGTAGATACTGTCCACCGTGCGTCACTCCATAAGAGTTAACTGCCGACTTCTGAAGTAGGCACTACTTAAACGGCACCTTGATAGGTACCTACCTGCATGCAAATAGACGAAAGCATTACCTTGTCGGCTGAGCAGTAACGTAAAGGTCCCGCTTGTTAGCTTTTGCGACCTTTGGACGACTTGGATTCTTGGAATGGTTTAATTGGAATGGATGGGCCGTTGCAGAAGGTCTTCGGCAATTGTCTGCGAAATTAAGTGCTACAATAATGATCTCGTTCTCCGTTGGCAAAGGTTTAGAATTGGGTCAATCGGGCTTTTGCCATTCTAATCAAATGAGATTGAAATCGCCAGTTGTAATGACCAATGCTCTTAGCCAATATTTTCGGTCATAGGTCTGGGTGTGTCTAAATCTATGTTCAATTCCGTTCTTATGTAGAACGTCAGAAACAATTCAATAAGATCCGTTCGTGATTGTCTGACGGTTATCTTATTGGTTTATGGTATTGGCAGCCATTCATTCTTCTCAGATCAGATGAGGCCAAGCACAAGAGCTCTTCATCCAACAGACCTTGATTGGAAGCGGGAAGGTGTTGTTTATTGGCTATGAAATGAAACGCTTCTTATTGCTTCGCTACTTGGGAGAATTGGTTGAGCAATTTAAAACGCAGATGCAATGTATTGTGGATACTAACTGGAGATTTATATGATCATTACAATTTACACAGAGTAGCACAACAAAGTGAATATAATCCTGGCTTACCTGAAGATACTCAATCAAATCAGCAAGGCTTTAGAAATTTTTCTTCTTGGCATTACGTTGCCAGACAACCAGAATATGTATAATGAGCTCACCCTTTGCGTTATGCCCTGCTTATAAATGGTGTACGGAATCAAACTGCACCACTTTTAAATGGCTGTAATTTTTTACCAGTTGGGTATTTTCTATTGAAATTTTGGATGTTATTTGTTTAATGTGTATTTGTTTACGCTTTGTTAGTTTCACTAGCAGATGTGCAATCGTTGTGAAGATGGAGTCGGAGAAACAGTAGCGGCGCAAAAAAATTTTGCGCACGTACCGTAAATTCGGGTGTAATTGATCAGTAAGGTGAAATTGATCACCGTGTCACGCTATTTTATTTCTTGGGCATTTTTTTAAATTATCGGACAGGTTTGGGCCGGAGGTTCTCCGATTTGCATGAAATTTTCACCAGAGGTAGAGCTCGTGGATACATGACCAAAAGTGAAATTCAAAAAATTTATAGTGGCCTAATTTCCCGGAAAACTCTAGATGAATTTTCACGATTTCTCTATATACCTCAAACTTTGAAAATTCATATCTCCTGAACTATGCATCGTAGAACAAAAGTTTTTCAGTGAAATCGAAAGGAAATTTTCTCAGCAATCTTTTAAAAATATGAAAAGAAAAACATTTCTCGGAAAATTTTTCACCATGGAGAAAATTGTCGGAAAAATAGCAAAAAAACTATCGTCTGTATCATGAAAAATTTTCAAAAAAATATTTTTCGTTTCATCAATTCATACTCTAACTTTCGTCCATAGACGCCAAAGTGGTATCTTTTACCGTTTATGCGACAGAACTGAAAAACCGATGACCACCCGCACGCTTCCCATAGGAAAATGTGTTCTATTGTGGGCCTCATAACCGTGCGCTAACGGCGGCAGTAATTTACACGCATTGTAAGTGTAACACAGTAAACCATCCTTTCCTTTCCAGTCAGAAGAAGCTTTTCGTCAATCGGACCACTCTCCATTGGTCAGTTGGGTGTTTTGTGTGCCCTTCATCAGCAACGTTATTTAGTATTAAAGCTAACAGCCTCTATGAAAGCCGCACGGGAAGTTCTTGTTACAATCAATCATTATGGTAACGTTTGAAGGATCAAATCTCAAGATCCACTTTCTTTGAAAACTTATGAATATATTGTTAATATGTTGTTTCGGCCAGGACGTCTTTCCTACGTGGTGTTTTTTACGATACAACGGACGGCAAATGAAGCGAACGGCTTCACTTTAACAAATTTATTACCACTGAGAGGCAGCATGCCTACTCGGTGGAGAAACGAAAGAAACTACATTCTTACAAATTCAATGGGTGCTCCTTATATAGGCGCACTATACGGCTAGACAAAACATACAATAATTATTCATTAAGCGCGTACGCTTCTCAATACAGTTTGGCGCGCTGTTTGGTTGGCGCCAACTGTAGAGGCTGCACGCTGACTGGCAGTGGAATATTCCACAGCAGCCATCAATGGAACAATAGATAGCGTCCCTGAGTGTTATACAGTTGATTGATATTACATACATGCAAATACTATACTATATTCTTCCAAGGAACAATAAGAATTTATATCAAATAAATCACTTTGTATAGAAAACAAAACAAAATTTATTCGCGCGCTTTTAGTTAATAATCTAATTATTTGATAAATTGAACGAAATTTGAAAAAAGCAAGAAAATTACAAATAGCACTTTATGTATGCAAAAATATCCTTTTTGCTTGGCAACTATATGATACTGAGGGTCAAGCATGGGAAACACTCACTCAGTTATTGTGTTTCCCTCACTCGCTTCCACGCACAGTCGGGAGCGAGAAAGCCATTTTTTTAACCAAGCCGAACGTTTCAATTTCCAGTGCCCATTCTGCTTTTTCGGCGAGCACTAAGCGAAACAAAAAAACGGCATCTGATCAGTCGAATGCAAAACCAAAATTCGGACAAAGGACAAACATTTGAAAAGGGCCCAAGAGGTCTTGAGCCTTTTTTCAGAAACGTTGCTGTTGAGCCCTTTTTAGCCCGCCCACGCAAACTAACCCCACTATCAGAAAGATTGGTGTTAGCTCTTCCTGATAGTGGTAGGTATTGGTGAGCGTGATCGAGTTGAATTGGGTTCAACAGCGGCTTGCAAAGCCAATGTTTACCAATGTCTATGTGCCCTTTTGAAATGTTTGTCCAGGAATGATTGTTTACATTCTGATTCCGTTCGAATGGCATTCGGGTTTGAGTGCTGATGAGCGTTCACTGACTGGCAGTCCACACCACGGAATGATTCAGTGAGTAGGAATCCTCTCAGTCAGTTCAATGCATTCGGCGAGTGGATGCTAAGTGCATTAACTCGTGCCTCGCAGATACAAGTGTATTGGTATTCACTACTCTTCGCTTTCCTTCCGATTGTCGCTTTTACACAATCGGTTTCGACGCTTTCATGCTACACTCCGCCTAGGACGGCAGCTATCACTGAATGTTCGATAGCAGCAGATTTTTTGCTATTTTTCATCGGTGGCGTTCGAGTGAGTGAGTGAATTTTCCCATGCTTGCTGAGGGTCAGTTCCTATTACCTATATTACACAGTTCAACAAAAAAAGTCGATTTGAATGCACAGAGATCGGACACCCCGGGCTTGAAAGTATAAAAATAAACAAAAATAATGGCGTTTTCAGAATGTTCGTGTCTGCCCCAGGTCATTTTTAAAATATACTTGAACTTTTTGCATTTTTTATTTAAAAATCTAATCTAATCAATAAGTGTTTTATATTCAGGACAGCGGAATTCATGTGCCATATAATGTTTTTAACTTTAAATACAATATGAAGTGTTGTAATAAGATTTGCAGGGAGCCCTCCCACCTTGTTTTGTACCCTCCCCATTTTTAAAGTATTGCAAATGATGGAATATTTGAATATTTGGGGTTGTCAAAATAACTGGGACAGGCAAAAATTGGGCCAACTTTGGAATGCTGTAACTTTGACAAAAAATGACCGATTTCAATTCTTTAAGAAGTAATAGACGGGTCAACTGATCTAGTTTTGAGGTGCATCCACGGAGATGAACTATGACCACCGGATACCGGTGATAATCCGGATTTCCGGAAGCATGTCTTATGCAGTAAAATTATGACGTGATTTTAGGAAAGGTCTCGGCTAAAAAATCAAAATTTTACTACACATGAAGATAGAAGATCAAATTCTGAAGCGATTGGGGCGCCAAGTATTAAGATCGGTCCAGAAACAACGAAGATATGGCCATTTCCCTGGAATCGGTGCCGGTAGTGGATCCGAATTGGGATCAAACAATTTATTCACTCAAAATATATCGCGCAATATTGTTTTCTCCCTAGCTCATCATAAAATATCCTATTATAAATTGAAAATGAGTCTTGTACAGATTTGGCCACTCATGGCGCCGCCAAGTGCCCCGGGGGAACCTTGCATAGGGGACATTTCGATTTTGACACCAAAGCAGATCATGCGACGGCTCATTCTTCATGTCTTGTCGTAAATAGAGCAACTGTAGACTCAAAATGGATATTTGACTACAGTGACTACTTTTGGGACCACCGGAGGTCCCCGAGGGAACCTGTAATTAGGGACAATTGAAATTGAACTCCAATACATATCGTGCGACGGTTCATTTTTCATTTCTCGTGCTAAATAGGGCTATTGTAGACCTAAAATGTATAATTGACTACAGTGGCCACTTTTGTGACCACCGGAATTTCCCGGAGGAACCTGTCATTGGGAACATTTCTGTTCTTACACCGAAACATATCATGCGACGGCTCTTTCTTCATGCCTTGTCGTAAATTAAGTAACTGTAGACTCAAAATGGGAATTTAATTGAATTGGCCACTTCTGGGACCACCGGGTGTCTAGGGAACCTATGATTGGGGACAATTGGAATTGAGCTCCAATACTCATCGTGCAACGGCCCATTCTTCATGTCTAGTCATGAATAGGTCTACTTTAGACCGAAAATTGATATTAAACTAGAATGGCCACTTTGGGGACCTCCTATAGTTCCCTAAGTAACCTATCACTTTTAAGACCACCGGAATTTCCCGGAGGAATCTGTCATTGGGGACATCAGGCCTCCCTCAGAGATATCCGGTGGTCCCAAAAGTGGCCACTGTAGTCAACTATCCATTTTGAGTCTACAGTTGCCCTATTTACGACAAGACATGGAGAATGAACCGTCGCATGATATGTTTTGGTGTCAAAATCGAAATGTCCCCTGTGCAAGGTTCCCCCGGGGCACTTGGCGGCGCCATGAGTGGCCAAATCTGTACAAGACTCATTTTCAATTTATAATAGGGTATTTTATGATAAGCTAGGGAGAAAACAATATTGCGCGACATATTTTGAGTGAATAAATTATTTGATCCCAATTCGGATCCACTACCGGCACCGATTCCAGGGAAATGGCCATATCTTGGTTGTTTCTGGACCGATCCTAATACTTGGCGCCCCAATCGCTTCAGAATTTGATCTTTTGTCTTCATGTGTAGTAAAATTTTGATTTTTTAGCCGAGACCTTTGCTAAAAACACGACATAATTTTACTGCATAAGACATGCTTCCGGAAATTCGGATTATCACCGGTATCCGGTGGTCAAAGTTCATCTCCGTGGATGCACCTCAAAACTAGATCAGTTGACCCGTCTATTACTTCTTAAAGAATTGAAATCGGTCATTTTTTGTCAAAGTTACAGCATTCCAAAGTTGGCCCAATTTTTGCCTGTCCCAGTTATTTTGACAACCCCAAATATTCAAATATTCTATCATTTGCAATACTTTAAAAATGGGGAGGGTACAAAAAAAGGTGGGAGGGCTCCCTGCAAATCTTATTACAACTCATCATATTGTATTTAAAGTTAAAAACATTATATGGCACATGAATTCCGCTGTCCTGAATATAAAACACTTATTGATTAGATTAGATTTTTAAATAAAAAATGCAAAAAGTTCAAGTATATTTTAAAAATGACTTGGGGCAGACACGAACATTCTGAAAACGCCATTATTTTTGTTTATTTTTATACTTTCAAGCCCGGGGTGTCCGGTCTCTGTGCATTCAGATCGACTTTTTTTGTCGAACAGTGTTATTAAATGTTAGGATCGTTTTGAATTAAAGACTGTTGGTCTCAATAGTGAAGGTTACGAATAAAGGACATACAAAACACCCAACAGACCAAAGAAGAGTGCTCCGAGGGACGAAAAGTTTCTTCTGACTGGAAAGGAAAGGATGGTTACTGCGTTACACTTACAATGCGTGTAAATTACTGCCGCCGTTAGCGCACGGTTATGAGGCCCACAATAAAACACATTTTTCTATGGGAAGCGTGCGGGTGGTCATCGGTTTTTCAGTTCTGTCGCCTAAACGGTAAAAGATACCACTTTGGCGTCTATGGACGAAAGCTAGAGTATGAATTGATGAGACGAAAAATATGTTTTTGAAAATTTTTCATGATACAGACGATAGTTTTTTTGCTATTTTTCCGACAATTTTCTCCATGGTGAAAAATTTTCCGAGAAATGTTTTTTTTTTATATTTTTAAAAGATTGCTGAGAAAATTTCCTTTCGATTTCACTTGAAAACTTTTGTTCTACGATGCATAGTTCAGGAGATATGAATTTTCAAAGTTTGAGATAAGGTACAGTGGGGGAAGTGTATCAGTGGGGTAAGTGGATCATTTGTCAATATAAAGCATAAATACTTGAATATGTTGAATGTTTTTGCACCATTGCTTCGTTTTAGGTTATATTCTTACGCTCACACTGCTACTATTGCAAAACTGGTACTACACGTACACTAACACAAGCAAACTTGTTAGCTGCAAAAAGTAATTAATTTGACAATTGTTTTCCATCAATAAAAAATCCATTGTATCGCTGTTTAAAATTATTATTTTTTTCGATACATGGTGAGCATTTCAGTTCTAATTGAATGAATCACAATGAAAAATATGTGATTTTTATAAATAAATACAGATATATTGTACATGGTACACTTACCCCTATTTTTTAATAGGGTGGGGTAAGTGGATCAAGAATTATTATCATTTATTGGCAGACCGCTTACGAGAATTTTAATGAGCTTCAATATCCGCAATTGTTGTTTTTCCTTATTTTGTTCCATTCCCAGCTTGAATATGTCAAATTGACCATAGAAAATTTGAATTAATCCACCTAAAAGTTTTTTTAACCTTTCTAATATAAAAAAATATGAAAGAATAATAATTTCAAAATTCACACGAAACTTTTCGTGGTTTATCTAAGCTGAGTTAGAAGAGAGCAATATATACTTATTTTCCAATTGAAAGCATAGTATCGTACCTTATTTGACCATATAAATTGTTCTAGACGGATGATACAAATATATTCACAAATAAAATAGAAGAATTTCAGTTTGTTATTCAAAGTAAATGTAATCAATATTTTAAAACTAAGAGTGTTATTCGAAAATATCGTTAGGAATAATCCTACAATACTTCTGTATTACTTATGCGTATAAATAGATAAATTTTCTCCATTTTTTTTCTATTTACAATGTTTTTTTTGCTTGAATTAGTATAAACTAATATATACATACTTTTTATTATATTTTGATTAAATAATGATATTTTTTTAATTTCAAAGTATTAAAATGTAACATTACTAGCACTATTAACAAGAACGAGAGTAATATCATTCTTATTATACATAATCATACCACATTCGTTTCGAGAACAGATTTTTTTTAATGGTGATCCACTTACCCCACCATGGTGGGGCAAGTGGATCATTTGGCGCAAATTTTTAAGTCTTTCATACTCAATACATAACAACCAGAAAAATAGAAATAAATGACGATTAGAAGTATAATAGTCCCTCATTAGTTATCCACAGAAAAAAGTTTGAATTACATTATTCACGTTAGCTGTACATAACAATGAAGTTAATCATTGATTTTTCTGTATCCACTTACCCCACGGTACCTTATATAGAGAAATCGTGAAAATTCATCTAGAGTTTTCCGGGAAATTAGGCCACTATATTTTTTTTGAATTTCACTTTTGGTCATGTATCCACGAGCTCTACCTCTGGTGAAAATTTCATGCAAATCGGAGAACCTCCGGCCCAAATTGTCCGATAATAAAAAAAAATCTCCTCTTACTAATAGTTCACCAAATTCATTGCAACTAGTAAATGAACGGTGTTTGTCATAACTTATGTATATTTGTGTATAGTGAAGTTTTTTGTGCCACAGAATGTTCATTTTTATAAAAATAATGTAAAATTCCAGAATCAAGTTTGGTGTGAAATTGATACTGTAAAACTTAACATAAACTTCTAGTTCTAAACAAGGAGTTGGACATGGTTGTGAAGCTCCGAATCGTTGTTGGCAAACGGGAGCCCCACGAAGAACCTTTCATTCCATTCTGACGTTACTGTAGGAGTGAGGCGTCGAAGTTGTGCCATGCCTACTAGATCGTTTGATGTCCGATCCGATGCTACATTTTCGGAGTTCTTTCAACAGGCTTTTGATTGTCAGCCATCATAACAGGGTAGGAAGACAAAATCTATGACAATGTTCTTTCAGTACCACACATCCTCCCTCTTCTCAGGAAAAAAAAAGTTGGAAGTGATGAGTTTTCACATCGTTTTCGTAATCACGAAAGGTTTTAGGAATTCAGGATATATCTTTCACATCGCTATGAACTTCACCGACGTACACTGTCTCATAACTCAACGGTTCACTCGTACATGCGACATTTTTTTTTTTTTTTTTTTTTTTTTTTTTTTTTTTTTTTTTTTTTTTTTTTTTTTTTTTTTTTTGTATGGTATTCAGTTGGAGCTGCCTGACAGCTTAACTTGTCAAGGCTGAACCCTCGGTCTGGCTTTTGCCAAGTTTCCCCTCTACCAGGACCAATACTCAGACGGACTAGGCAATGGCGCCCACATGAACACTGTTTTTTTATTAGAATTGTGACGTGGTAGTTTTTGAAAAGTACCCATATTCCCTTGCTTCTGAGAAAAGGAAGCATTATGAAAATCAGCAGCTCCATTAGCATTTGTTTGAAATAGTAGTGTAGAATTTGTTTGAAATAGTAGTGCATTACTAATACTGTCTAGTCGAAATGGTTTTGAATAATTTGTCATTCAAGTGCTATTCTGATTACTATGGACCGATGTACGAGTTCACTTATTTGACATTTAAGCGGTGCCAAATTCACTAGTTGCCATGGCCACCTAAATAACACGGCACCGCTCAAACGTCAAAAAATGAACTCATGCATTGGTCCATTGTCTTTTACGTAAGATTAGAGTCTTAAATGTCAAGTGTCGTCAAGTCTTAACAAAATTAGGCTGTTTAGTAGTAGTTCCAGTTAATTTCATTTTTTGTTGTTAAAAATATTTATTGCTCATTACGTTCATATATCCTTAAAGAAAAAGTCGCTTTCCTTGTCTGTTCAACAATTTTTCGAAACTAGCAAGTGTACCCTAATGATCGATCTCAGCGTCTTACTTTCCATAGTCATTTTTATAGTGAATATTGAAGAGTAAAGTTACCTTAGGATTCTATTACAGTCTCCTACAAGATTCACTTTTCGGTGGCAAATGCAATGCTTCACAACGCCTACTTTCTACTTGTAAATTTTGCGAAAATGAAGCTGGAATTAGATTATTTATACCGCTGTTACAAAAGAGGTATTTCTTATTATGGCAATGTAAAAACCATATTAAAATAAGATTGTCGCCACTCATTTCTACTCAGTGAATCTACTAGTCATTTTCCTAAGAGTTCCTATGTATTCCCTACGTCGTATATGATAACGATGTATCTAACTAGCTAATAGTAAGAGCGGCTACGGATCATTCTGGTTAGCAAAAGGCAAACTGAACGTCACCAATAGTATTAATGTCCACTTCGAATAGATTAATTATTTGAAATGGGCATCAATTCTATCAATGACGCAGAATGTCCGTTGGATCACATCCGAGATATTATTGCGTCTATGCCATATGAATTATGACGCGGCTTTAAGCAAAAAGTGCCAAAATGTGATACCACCACTACAGGTTACGCCTTTGGTTTCCATCATATGGGCTAATGGATTATGCCCTCCCATCGCGGCAAGGTCGCATAACCAAGGGGAGGGGTTCACTCGTACATGCGACATTGAAACATTTTTCCGCTATAGGATACCCACACAATCAGAACGGCGTTGAAATTATTGATCGGTTGAATGTCGGCAAGCTAATTCTATGTAATGATATCTCTAAGACGAACTTATTTTGGACAAAACATTTCTATTAATAAACTGACATTTACGTGTTCAACAAAGTAGCATCAGCGTTTGATTTTCATCTTGTTGTACATTCAAACCACCGTATTTTTACGAAATACTCACTCGAATACTTGTTTGACTGTTGTTACTTGTTTTGATATAACATGTTTTGATCTACTAAATTACTAGACATATTGGGCTTACTATCTTATTCTATAGATACATTTTCGACCGCCAGTCGCGCATGCATGTGAGCATCACTTTTATTAGGAACCAATTTGCGACCACTAGTCGCGATAGCAGTTGTACGTCACCATTGCTTATAGCAAATATACATCCACTAGTCGAGCTAACAACATCAACCATACTAACGCTAGGAACAAAAGTATACGACCACCAGTCGCGGTAGCAAGTGTACACCACCATTGCTATAAACAAGTATACGACCACCAGTCGAGTTAACAACATCAATAGCAGTTACTAAGAACAAGTATGCGACCACTAGTCGCGGTAGCAAGTGTACACCACCATTGCTCAGAACAAATATACGACCACTAGTCGAACTAACAACATTAACCATACTAATTGCTAGGAACAAAAGTATACGACCACCAGTTGCGGTTGCAAGTGTACACCGTCATTGCTAAGAACAAGTATACGACCGCCAGTCGCGGTGGCAAGTGTACACCACCATTGCTTAGAACAAATATGCGACCACCAGTCGCGCTAGCAATATCAATAACATTGGTTGATAGGAACAAGTTTGCGACCACCAGTTGCGTTAAGGACATATTCATTGCAACCATCTGTCGCGTTAAAGACATTACTTTTTTATATTTGCAACCACCAGTCGCTTTAGGGGCAATTTTTTTTATTGCAACCATCAATCGCGGCAGGAATATTTTTTTTTATTGCAATCAGCAGTCACGTTAAGGACATTTTTTTTTGCATTGCAACCACCAGTTGTGTTAAGGACATTTTTTCCATTGCAACCACCAGTCGTGTTAAGGACATTTTTTTTTGCATTCAAACATGTATTTTTTTAACATGGCAATTGTTTATAAATAATAATGAATTAAGCACACGGTGCTCCAATTACCGTTATTATCAATTAAAATATACCATTCAAACGGCAGTCAGCAGTTGATTCCTGACGTTGTTCTGCACCTCTGGGTCGATTTTTTAAAAAATCCTTAGGCAGAATTTTGAGTTAAGCCCTTTTGAAGTTTATATGATAGATATCACACGAAATATGCCACTTTAACTTGTTTAAACAAAGAGATTATAATAAAATTTTGTAGTTTTAATTTTTTATATGGTTTTAGATATTAAAAAATACATTTTTCTAAACATTTTCTCGACCGACATTTGAAAAGGGCCAATGCTTTGTTTGATTATTACTAATTTGATTATTACTAATAATACACGAAAAATGATATCTACCAAATTAACGCCTGTTAGTGATTTTAGGAAATTGTCCAAAGCATTTAAATTTGTATGAAAAATTCTTGGACAGGATATGCAGATACGCCCTTTTGAAATGTATGGAAAGAATATGGAATATGGGATATGGTGGATTCTGCTCCATCTGTAATCAACGGTTAGCTAGGTGCATACATAATCATTACACTTTTGCGGTTGTTCTTATTTCATTCAATTTAGCAAGTTGCATCCTCCCAGTTCCTCACCCACGTTACAGCTTTTGTATGGAAAATGTATGAACCGTAACACTACCAAACCTCCTCGTTACGTAACATTTGAACGATTCCAAATTTACACGTACACATGTTGTCTATACTGACATTGAAAAAGGACCAAAGTATAGTATCAATACAGTTGAACAATGACTGTATCAAAGTTGACCGGAACACTCGAACATCACTTATCTTTATCTATATTATATATTCATACATACATACTTCTATTCTAATCGGTTCTATTCTATTCAATAATACTCTACTTAAATTTATTCTACTCTGATCAACCCTACTTGTTCTTATACATATTTTTACAAATAGACACTGTAAAAATTACCAACTGCGCTCAAAAGATTTGAACGATACTCCTTCGATATTTGTATGGCTTTTTAGCGCTCCCAGCTCTGTAAAAAAATGCTATGCACAGATTCTGACTCCTAATGCGTGCTTCTCATATGATCCATAAAAATGAAGATTTGAATTATCATTTCACAGTAAGTCCAAATAAGGGTTTCAACTTATATATGATAGTTTTTATGTATTTTAAGGAACTTAAGCTTTTTGTATTAAATGCTTTTCATTTGAGCTGGATCCTCGTTTTAAAGGTAATTTGAACAAGTTTGTCGAGAGCTGGGAAGAGCATAGTCTGACAAAATCTTCGAAATATCATATCACCATGTTTAATGTAAAAGACTTCTGCAATGCAACTGGTCGAGGACTAGGCTGACATAATGAGCTGGCGTCGGATAACGCTGTGCATAACGCTGTTTCACAGACCTGTCTGCGCTATAAAGTCGAACTAACATCGAAAGTGTATCGTTCAATTCTTTTGCGCGCAGTTGTTGATTACAACATTGGCATTTGTAAAAATATGTTTAAGAACAAGTAGGGTGGATCAGAATAGAATAAATTTAAGTAGAGTAAAATTGAATAGAATAGAACAGATTAGAATAGAAAAGAATTAAATAGAATTCAATAGAAAATAGAATAAAGAATTGTGTAGATACAGATATGTAATGTTCGAATGTTACGATCAACTTTGATGTTCAGCTATATTGATGTGTATATATTTCAATTATACTTTGGCCCTTTTATAATGTCAATCTAGACAATATGTGTACGTGTAAATTTTGTGCAACTTGCTAAATTGAATGAAATAAGAACAACCGCAGAGGCGTAATGATTATGTATGCACCTAACCGTTGATTATAGATGAAACGGAATTCACCATGCAATATTCTTTCCATAAACTCCAAAATGGCGTATCTGCATATCCTGTCCAAGAATTATTCATTCATATTTGAATGCTTTGGACAATTTCCTAAAATCACTATCAGGCGTTAGATTGTTAGATATAATTGTTCGTGTATTGGTTGATAAGTAATAACTTAACATAGCATTGGCCCTTTCCAAATGTCGGTCTAGAATTTTTTTTATGAAAATGTTTTTCAATATATAAAACCAGATAAAAAATCAAAACCACATTTTTTGTATAATCTCTTTGTTTAAACAAGTAAAAATGGCATATTTTCAGTGATTTCTATCATATAAATTTCAAAAGGGCGTAACTCAAAATTCTGACTAAGGATTTTTTTAAAAATCGGCCCAGAGGTGCAGAACAACGTCAGGAATCAACTGCTGACAGCCGTTTGAATGGTATATTTTATTTGATAATAACGGTAATTGGAGCACCGTGAAGCAGGTTTGAATGGTTTGGATCTAATCGATTATCGACACAAAATTCACAAAAAAACGCAGATTCAGTACGCTTCACACTTAACTTGTTCGGTAAACATTACTGGATACACAATGTACTGAAGCAAATAGGAAATAAAACAATCATGTGCAATATTGGGCAAATTTGACCAAAACATCGAAAATACTGAATGGATTCAAATTCGGTACATCAAATCGATTCGTTTATTAAATCGAATCCTTTGTATCGACTTTTTTCTAAATCGATTCGATTTTTTTCACTCGTAAGCAAATTTACAAGAACAACGGCTCAAAATAAAACCAAATCCCTAGCATTAGGATTTCATGTTTTTTCAACATAAAAAAATCCATTAATTGGAACGAAAAATCTACTCTTGGAACATCAATTCAAAATCACCCATAGCTAGGAAAATTTTCACACACTAACATTCATTTTTCACTCTATCTTACTTTATTAAAACTGCCTATTTTGTTTTAATTTGAAAGCAGGAGAGATAAGATATAGAAATGTATGTATTATCACAGAAGAAACGATAAAATGATCACATACAACCAAAGCGAAGTTTCATTATTGTTTATATAAAAATTTGCAGAGTTGATAAATGTTACGGGAGTTTTTTTTGTACGATTGAAATTACTAATTGATAAGTTCACTTCTCTTTTGCAAAATCACATTATTATACAAATTATACTTTATTGTACGATATTTTTATACACATTTTGCACGGATATGTTCAATTGACTTCTGCACAAAAATAGTTCAGTTCCTAACGTTATTCTTTTTCCGTTCAATTTATGCAGAAAATAGGTCCCTGATAAAAGCAGCAGGCGCACTTCATAACTTAGATGAATCAGCTCGAAATGAACATAATCTTTGAATCGGATAAAACAGATGAAACACTTTCTCCATTTGTTTTACATTCAAATATTTCCATCCAAGCAATCTGTTTGAATTCTAAAGCAAAACAAAATAATCACTTCAAAGCCTGCATCGCGCAACTCAAATAGGTGATGCTGGTGTTCAATAAGAGCAACCACAAGAACAGAGAGAAACATTGCTGCTTCAACGAGAAGTGAAGCGGCTAATACATATTCATGTCATATTTCCTCTTCAATCAGTTTTCTCTTATTTGTAGAAAATATCACATTGCTATTTACTTACAGATATATGCCTTATTTATCAGATTCAAACTTCACTCGACAATCACTCTGAATATTTTCACACGCGGTTTAAGAAGCACTTGACATAAATACATCTTCTGGTGGACACTCCCGCTTGCTAACGAATCCAGGCTCTCCAGGAACACGAAAATTTATTTAAAATTCTGGCAGGATCGCCAAATGTGAAGCTCCGAATCGTTGTTGGCAAGCGGGAGCCCCACGAAGAACCTCTCATTCCATTCTGACGTTACTGTAGGAGTGAGGTGTCAAAGTTGTGCCATGCCTACTAGATCATTTGATGTCCGATCCGATGCTACATTTTCGGAGTTCTTTCAACAGGCTTTTGATTGTCAGCCATCATAACAGGGTAGGAAGACAAGATCTATGACAATGTTCTTTCAATACCACACAATGGTGTAAACCTAGAAGTTTGTGAGGATGCTAAAAATATATCTCCAAAACAGATTTTACTATCAAAACTCTTACCAATTTGCTCGTTTTGTTGAAAAATTTGATTTTCTGCTACAAAGTAGAGAAGTTCTTTGGAAATTGGCTACTTTTAGGCGTTTTTTGCAGTTTTCGTGAAATTTAATTATTGATTATTTCCATAAATATTGTCTCGTTAAGAATTTGGGAAGCATATTTGAATTCAGGAGGCCCAAATTAAGTATGTAATGTTAATTTCATAACTAACAATAATCACATTGACAAGTGATCAATTTCACCCCGAAATGGGATTCCATTATTTTTAACTTTAGAGCTGATTTTTGGCACTAATATCACATTTGTTAGAAAATTACGGTGCATGAGCCAATGAGGTTCACCGTCGTACTTGTTTTCATGCATTTAGTTGTATGTTATTGATAAAATTTTAGAAAGCATACCAAGAAAATAGTGAAAAATGATCAATTTCACCCGAAATTACGTTACCTCTAAAATCCGGATCTATCTCATCGTGCCATCAGCACAAAGCTGGGAATGGTACATTCTACGGTGCCTTGTGTTTTAAATCGGTACCCTAATCCGGGGTAACATTGATCATTTTTTTTAGTTTTTCTTAAATTTTTCATTTCACAATACAAATGTTACAAGTTTCATAATTTTAAAACAAGTACTGGCACCCACCGCTCCTAGCTATGTACTTTATTTTGTTTTTCGAAAGATTTAATTATGTTTAAATAAATGTTTTAAGTGATTTTTTGATTCAGCTGATATGGGGTAACATTGATCACCCAAGTAAACAACGTTCGCTAATATTGGAAATGTCGTTACTTACTAAAATCAGGGCCCCTATGAAGACCAAACTCTTACAAGTCATTTACTTTTTGAGTTATTTCAAAATTAAAAACACCTTGAACCGCGTAATACGCCTAAAAGTAGGCAATTCCTTAGGAAATTCTACATTCGTAATAGTAATTAGTTAATGTTGCCTAATTGAATAAACTTATGGAAGATTTGACAACGGAATCGTTTTCGGCGATGCCATTTTTAGTAACACCCGCATTTTCCTTGATCACATCGTCTGCAGAACTCATGTGAGACATGAATTTTCGGTAGTGTCAGTGAAAATGATAGAAATCATTGTTTCAAGAAGTTGACAAATTTGCGCATGAACTAATCGCAATTTTGGCAAAAACCTTAATTATCATTAGCCTTTAAATATACGAAAGAGAGGCACCATTCATGGTTCGAAAATGTTTCATCAATAAATCTTTATTTGAACGTTTAACAAGATGAGTCATCCCGATCAATGTTACCCCGGATTACGGTACCACGAACGTTTGACCATCGAACAGAAAGAAAAAAGTGGTAAAATTGGATCTCTGTATAGTGTAAAGGGTCACAAACGGGTAGTTCAAGCTTTCAAGAGTAATTGGAGATATGGCGAAGAAAATGAATCTGTCCATCCATCCATCCATCCATTTGTAGGTACATACGTACAAAGTACAAAAGGCGCCTAATCGCGATGAACTGCAAAATACGGTAGGTAAAACACGTGCACGGAAGCTCTACACCTAGATGTTGACGAAACCACATTGTCTTGTTATGGATGATGAGACTGTGAGGTGTAGAATAAACTGTGTTATAGAGTGCCAATGGACCAATGCACGAGTTCACTAGTTTGACGTTTGAGCGGTGACGAATTCACTCGTTGCCATAGTCACGTAAATAACACGGCACCGCTCAAACGTCAAATAGTGAACTCGTGCATCGATCCATAGGATTGATCACAGCAATCGGTTTTATACGTTTGTCTGTGATACACATTGTCAGATTGACAATGTTGGCATCCCTGTTGAAGCGCAACTGTCACTCGCTCACTAGATGCATTCATGCAGCTTCACTTGAGAACCGACACTTGCCTGGGTAAGTACAGTGTACATCTCGTGGAGGGTGAATCTTTACCCGGTGATAATCTAAACTCCACAGAGACGTATGTAAAATCAGACTTACATGTGTTGTTTAGGACCTTATATGGAGTTGGATATAGAGTTGAAATTGAATAAAACAAACATTGGAAAATATTCCTAACATGTTTTAATTTACTCTATGAATGTTTGAAGATGATTGGTTGAACTTGCGAATTTTGTCAAATATTTGTGTGTACCACAATTGATCAGATTTTTCCATACTCCATTTAAGACCTCTATCATGGAAGCTGCCCTAGATGGAATTCAGTGATTCAGCGAAAGTAAAGATAAACCTCTGTAGATACAGAGTAGATTTATCACCTTTTTCATAATTAACCACTTTGTGACAGCTCTGCGTAGCTCCTCGCATTCTAACTTATTGGCAATTCATGAGACAACTTTAATTACGGTAGGCGTCTATCGTATTTTTGGCTTAGCAATGCCCACATGTATAAAAGTGCGTATCGAAAGCAATTTTTTCAAGTTTACACCACCGTCACAAATCCGATAGCCAATTTGAATATGCAGGTCGAAAGTGCCAGGTAATGCCGGCCAAAAGGTGGCCGAGGTGATTAATTTTGGCGAACGGTTCTTTCTCCACACATATGATTGGCTTAACGCCGCGGCGAAAGGTGTGTTATTATGGCGCTTAATCGCAAAATAATAGGCATCTGTTGGCTGCCGTGGGATCGTTATTTTTCGGTCGGTGTTTCCTGCCGAGAAAAAATGGAGCGTTATTAAGATGAATTTAATTTGGCAAGTTGGCACTGCCTATGCTCTCATAACTTCCTTTCAGAAAGGTGTCATTTTGGCCACGAGTTGTGGTTATGCAAGCTGGGTTATTTTTAATTTCTTGATTACGTATATTTTATTGGGTTTTGTTACTGAACTACAGAAGTGTAATACTGTAAAATTACTTGTAGTATTTTCTTCTTCTGAGTAATACACTCCCGTGTAAATGTTCAATGCCACCCACTAAAAACATATAAAAGTGTTCTATCCATATCTCAATGAAACTCTGTACCTTTGCCTCATTGGAAAGGCAATAAGGCAAATCTTACCTCATAAATATTATTACAAAAAGGTTTTTTTTTTTTTTGCTTCAAGTTGTGACATTTTTTAAAATACACTTAAAAATCATGGCTATTTTTCTCTGCATTGGATCGATATTTATTTTAGATCAATGTATCTGTCAAAGAATACAAACTCTAGTGGAATTGAATGGTATAGTACTTAATTCGTTTTTTTTATTTATTGATAGATATTCCACTAAACAGCTCAAAGATTTATTATCAAAGCTATTTTTGTTTTCATATTTTTTTTCCTTCGAGAAAATGATTCTGTGTTCAAACTCCCGTTATGTGCTCTATCCTGTACTATTCTAGCTATCCCAAACATCATCAAAAGTTTAAACAACCCAGTAAAACCGGTACGGCTGAAACCCGTTTTTGGCAACATCAGTTTTTGTTTACAGCGATGCAACACTCTCCTTCATCTTCATTCCATCAGATGTTGTCCCGCATGATCGATCAACTGCCTTCCAGCCAGGTGTACAAGCTTACGAAGATGACACCACTAGTTCCGAACAAGCTCGTAGAAGAAAGGTCGTTGAACCTCCCAAGCTGCACGCGTATTCCACTGAGAAAACGGAACGTATGAGGTACATAAGAATTTCTTATGGAATAACGACATAAGAAGTATTTTGTTCTTCATTCGAGAATCTTATAACATTCCACAACAGACTTATGAAATTACACTCATTACATAGACAGATATAATTCCATAAGAAACTCTTTTTGGATATCAAACGCATTGCTCATTGACATTCATAAGACAATCTAATGGAGTACGGTTTTCTTAACAATTTCATACGAAAATCTTATGGATTACGTGGAGAGATGCTAATAACAAAATATTCACGATTGAGATTCATAAGCGCGTGTATGACAATGATTAGTAACACTTGTGAAAAACAGTCGACTTCCTATCAAAAACCACGTAAGAATTTCATACGAAATTCTTTTGGAATAAAGACATAAGAAGCATCTAATGAGACTCATAAGAAAAACTTGTGAACTTCCATCGATCATTGCGTTCATAATACAAATAGGTATAATATCATAAGATACTCTTATGAAGGATCATAGATATCAATTATGGAATTCTTTAGGACCATTATGTATTTAGAGAATCGCTCTTTGAATTTAGGAAAATAAAGATATTCATAAGATCTCTAATGATAACGACAAGAATTTCTTGTGAATATCGGACGTTTTGTGTTTCATAAGAATCTTATGAAAGAGAGAAAACCAGTCAAGAAATCAATTCACAAGCGTTCTCTTATGAAATTCGTACGCAATTTCTGGCTCAGTGTCCGATCCCCCTAGGAGAATATCCCGCAGATTTTCAACATTTCAATTCGCCGAACGGTGGCGTCTTCGTGGCTAAGCCGAGATGTCTCATCATCCGCTAATAATTTAGCGCTTAATTTATTAATCGCAGTTAAAATTAACAAATGGATACCGTCGCATTATCCATTGTGTGTGCGAGAGAGAAACTGCAACCAATCAATTTGACAGCGAGCGACGAAAAATCGATCCGCGACCCGGATGATCAACGCACGCACATGGAACGGATCGCAAATGGCAAACAGGTGCGACGAAAAGCTGCGAAATTTTGGAATTCGGAAATTGGCTAGTGAGTGGGTTAAGTTGTGCAAATTAGAAGCTGAAGGGGGGTTGAGTTTCATGTGGAAAATTTCCGTTAACTTTATTTTTATTATTATGGATGTTGACTTTCGCAAATCAGATGCAGATAGGAAAAAAGCTGATGCCGATATTTATGGGATTAGATTATGGTTTTGGATATTTATAACTCATTTGTTGCCACTTGAGCATAATTTATTCCGAGGAAGAAAACGATGTTTTACGATATTATATTGATCGGTTTTATGCTAATACGGGGAAAGATGAACCAGATAAGCCATAGGGTGATGTGCTAGTATCCATCGTATTGAGCATTGATCTGTGAAAACTGCCATCTTCCCCGTATTGCAGTGAATGATGATGATACAAACCGATATCAAACAATTCTTTCTCAAAACAGCTTTAGCATTGTACAATAAGATTTTTATAAATCATGATCTCTTTTTGGAAATAATGCATCTTGCCGTATTCTCGATCCGTCATATAGTTTTTATTTCTGTCGCAATCAGTTTTCAGATTCGTCTCACAACTTACGGCTCACTGTGATATAGTGAGTGGTCAAAACACAACATATCAACGCTATAATAAAATGTTTTACTAGAATATATAGATCTACGGGCATCTCCCTCCATTCCTTCATCATGATGAAATATACTAATTTCCTTTAAAATTAATTGTTCGTCATCAAAATTCAGCCCAAACATATGAATACAGTTCCTTTTGACTGTACAATTATGGCATTTGCTCACAGTGCAGCGAAAACAACACAGTTAAGGGAACCGTATTTTTACGTCGAGTATCGCGCATACATTAATTTTCTAGACAATAAAGTATTATCGTGATGCCACACGTAATACACTCAGGCGAACAAAGTTACGAAATAAATAAAATAGCATTAGCAATAAATGAAAAACCGAATTTAGTGGTATAGTAAAATTTAAGATATGTTAGGTACATTTTAAGTTTCTACGAAAGGGGGAAGGAATTCTGACTATCCCTAGTTTGAATATATAGTGTATGCATACGATGATTTTTTTCAAGTTGAGTCTAGTACACGACCCTAAAGACGGCCTTACAGTTTAGGTTGAAATACGCGTATCTGTCAAAGGATACAAATTCTAGTGGAATTTAATGGTATAGTACTAAACTGTGTTTTTCATTAATTTGTAGGTGTTCCACTAAACAGCTCGAAGAGCTCAAAGTCGACTACAGAAATGTTTTTTTTTAAGGAATATACGGTCGCTCAAATGGTGAACTACACCTGTTTTGCTTCACTGTATTACTAATAGAATTGAGTTGCATTAGGTATTTCAAAATTTGACTTGATTTTCCTAACGTTTGGACAAATATTTCATTTTTAAGTTTTATACATATAGTTTTATATATTATTGATATACTACGACAACTCAAGAAATCATAATATAGGTTTATGAACCTATCTTGACTTGAATATAAGTTCATAATATGATATAACGATTTCCTTAAGATTAAAATTGGTCCATATTCTCTTGTTTCATATTAAGCTTTTAAAACTTACTAATGCTCGTGCAAATAATAATGAACCTTCGAGCTTCTTCTTCTCGGCCTTAACGTCCTCACTGGGACAGAGCCGGCTACTCAGCATAGTGTTCTAAGAGCACTTCCACAGTTATTGACTGAGAGCTTTCTTTGCCAAGCTTGCCATTTTTGCAATCGTATATCATGTGGCAGGTACAAAGATACTCTATGCCCAGGAAATTTCTATTACGAAAAGATCCTTGACCGACCGGGAATCGAACCTAGACACCTTCAGAATGGCTTTGCTTTGTCACTGCGGACTCTAACCACTCGGCAAAGGAAGGCCCATGCCAAATACCAAACATAAATTTCTTTATTTTCTTTCTCATTTGCGTTACTCATTCCATCAAGAGTTCTTCCCGAGATATGTGCAATGTTTTCATCAGCCATTTCTCCAGACAATCTTCCAGAAATTTGTCTAGGAATTCCTTCGGAGATTTCTTCAGGGATTTTTTTTCAAGATAATCTCTATCGTAATCCCTACAGTGATTTCTCCAAGAATACCATTGTGGTTTCGTCGGAGATAGCTCCAAGAATTCCTCCAAGGAGAACTTTTGATCGTTACCAGATTTTTTGTACCGTTCTTCAAGAATACCTTCAGCAATTCCTCCAGGAATTGTGTCAGGTGTTTCTATAGAGATACCTGCAAATATTATTCTAGGGATATCTGCAGGAAAATCTCTAAGGGTTCATTTCTTCACCGTGGCTTAAGCCGTAAACCACGCTTACCCGTATAGTTAAACTAGGTTTAAGGCCTAAGCGAGGGTGAAGAAATCGAACCTAAAAGGATTTTTCTATAGATTTTGCGAGTTATTTCTCCATGGGTTCCTCCAGTATAATCTTTACTGAGATTCCTCCAGGTATTTCTCTGGGAACTTTCCAAGCAATTATTAAAGGGATTGCTTCAGGAATTCCTTCGGAGATTTCTCCAAGAATTATTCAAAAGGTTTTTTTTCCTGCCCAAAGAGTTTCCTCCAGAAATCTTACCAGAGACTTCTCCAAGGATCCCACCAGGAAAGTCTCTACGAAAACTCTTGGCTCTATCCAGGAATTTCTACATGGATCATAAAGAATTACTCCTGTTTTTAATCCAGTGATTTCTTCAGAAATTCCTCCAAGCATACCTGCAGAAATTACTCCAGATAGACCTCTCGATATTGCTCCAGGATATATTCCGGAGATTTCTTTAGGGATTCCATCAAGCATTTCTTCAGAAGCTCCGCCGGGAATTCCTACAGGAATTCTACAAGAAATTAAAACAACATTTTCCTTTAAGAATTCTCCAAGGAAATAGCTGAATATTCTTGCAACTTCTCCAAAAAATGCAAATTTTAATGTCATGTTTCAATATACTTTCATTAGGAGCATCCGCAGCATAACTTCATTGCATGCAACCTGCGTTTCAGTACGTACATCTCAAGAAGATTCATCCCAGTTGCGTGAAAGTTGCACTAAACTACGTGTTTGACAGCTAAAAGTTTGTTTGTTTCAATCAAGTTGCAGTATAGTTGAGTTGCACTTCACTTATAGTGTAACAACGAAAACATGTTCTAGCAACAGTTTGTTTATTTACATGGTGTTTCTCATATGTTGCACGAAAGTTTTTGCAAAATCTTTAGCTCTGAGGGGCGTGTTCATATTTTGCCAGTAATGAACTTGTATTACGAAGGGTGCAGTAAAGTAATAAGCAACAAAGCAATGTGGTCGCTTATATAGTGCATTGGTGTGGCAGTTTTTCGAAGAACTGGTGGAGTAGTGCGTAGAGGAGAAGATTTATGATCTAAAAGTCGGAAGTTCGATTTATATTTTTGTTTTCATTTTTTTTCCTCTTAAGTGTTTTGCAACATATATGCATTATCTGTATTACATAAATATGTTGCAAACAGGCTCTGCCTATTGCGCTTTTCGGGTTGCTATTCAGTGCAATTATAAGTTATATTTTCAACGATTTTCAACTCAGATTTGTTTCAAGAGATATTTTTATTCTTGATTTGAAACAAACTGTGTTGCTTGGGTTATACCTGAGGAGGATACTTGAGAGAGTCACTATGATTATTGTGAAGGAGGGATTCCTGATGAACTCCCTGCGGATATATTTCTGGAGAAATCCCTGAATGATCCTTGGAGGAATCCATGGAGAAATATATGGAGGAATCTATGTAGGGATTTCACTAGAAAAATCTAGGTAGAGATTTTCCTAATGTTATTCCTGGAGAATTTTTTGAATGAAATTTTTTGATAAAACTCCAGAAGCCTTATTTCATGGTTAATCTTCGGAGAATTTTTTAGAGGAATTCTTGATGAAATCTCCGCAGAAATTTGTTGAAGTCCAAAAAGGAATCTCTGACGAAATTTCTGATGTTATCCATGGAAGATTTCCTGGAAAATTCCTTGGAGTAATTCACAAATTCAAAAAAATCATGTGGTAAATAATCCTTGAAAGAATTTCTGGAAATTTTCCTGGTGGAAACTCAGGACCAATTCCTTAAGGAATCCATGGAGCCCTGAAGAGGACTACCTGGTGAAATCCCTCTATGTATCCTTGGAGTAACCCATGGAAGAATTTCTGATGCAATATCTGGAGTTATCCTTGATGAGATTGTTCTAGTGTAACTCCTGCAGAAAGAATTGGAGACATCTCTGCTAGGATCCCTATAGAGTTTTTCCTGGATTAATCCTTGAAGCAGTCTCTGAAAAAATCTCTGATATAATATCAGGATAAATCGCTTGAAGGATTCGTGGAGGAATATCTGGTAGGATTCCTGGAATAATCCTTGGAGGAATACCTGGAGAAATCCCAAAGAATATTTTACCCTGTAGAGATTTTCCTGCAGAAATCCCTGCAATAATCAACTACGACAACTTTTATATGTAGAATGTACGTATTTCCCGGTGGTTGTTCGATATTAGATTGGCTTTTCAGTCTTCATAAAAATAAAAAAAAACTGTTATTTTATTTTGTCCAGCGTTTTGGTCCGTTTGGGACCTTCTTCAGGGACTCAATTGTTACAATTCTTTTGCACAGTGATTCGGTAGAACTACCAGACAGTTACAGGTTTTGCCGAACCACACTGGACAAAAAAAAAAGATCCCAAACGGACCGAAATGCTGGACAAAAATAAAATCACAATTTTTAATTTTGTCAAGATTGAAAATCCAATATAACATGTACGTATATCGCCTCCTCTTTTGTACTTTTTTTCACTATTGTATAGGATTCGGTGTTTAATGGGCCATTTGTAGAATCTCAGTCACAATTCTGAGAAGGTGGGAGACCACGTTTGAATTATGTTCAAATACTGTTGAAATATTGATAGACTACTGAATACGATTGAAAATCCGAAATATATTTGAACTTGCTCTTGAATAGCCCATTAGAACATAAATGTTGTTTATACACCTCTGAGCGATTACTGGTTTCGTTTGAGACCTATACCGTGTTGATTCATATTTCGGACACTTAAGACCTTTTTGAAGTGTGAACCACCTAAAAGCATATGAATTAAATCAATGTTTACGATTCCTCAGCGTAATCATGCTATCAGGACACCTACCTTTCGAATGGTAGGTGATGATTTAAATTCCACAACTTCAATCAATTTAAATAAATAGAAATGTGTGCCCTCTTCATGATTCTTATTCCGGACACCACCTCACTTTTGCTTCTTATTCCGGACGCTTCGATTCAAATTCCGGACAGCTCGTGAAAAGCAAAGTTGGAAAAGTTAAATCGTTAAACAAACACTACCAGCCATCGGAAAAACGTCAACACTAGTTGAAAATTGTAAATTTTCATAGATTGCTATGCAAAAATCATGTTAAAACGAGTCTTCAAAATGGGATCTTTTGAAGGGCAAATTTTGAAACATTTCAATTGAAACCTTTCCCATACAAAATTGAGTGTCCGGAATTTGAAGCTGTCCGGAATTTGAATCAGAACGGTACTCACGAGATAAACATACAACATTTTCAAATAGGAAAGAAAGCTCCAATTAAATAACTGTGCAAGTGCTTATAAGAACATTAAGCTGGGTAACAGACTCTGTCCTAGTAGGAGCATATTGCCAGAAAGGAGAAAAATATCTCGAAGTAATGCTTGCAGAATATCACCTAAGAATCCATTAATTTCAATTACATCATCTGAATTTTCCTTACGAAAATTCCAGTATCAACTCTGAACTAATTCATAAAAGAATTTCTAAAATTATTTTATAAGTAGCACTTGAAGATATGTTCGGAGAAAATTTTCAACGAAATGCTAGAGCAGTACTCAGAGGTCTTTAAATTAAAATATCTGGTCAAACCCACATAGAAAAAAAGTTTTTATTTTCGATTGTCACTTATAAAAAAGTTTTAATTGAATTTTGTTGTTGCAATTATCACAGAGTTCCAGAAAATTTATTAGAAATTCTCTTAAGTAATCTCTAGAATGGCACCTTACATGGAAAAAATCTGGTACGAATTCCTGATCCAAATTACCGGCATTATGAGTATAACTTCTAAAAGAGTTTGAGATGAAATGCTTGAAGATATATCGTAAAAAATCTCTTGAAAAAATCATCGGGGTTTCAAAATTGAAAATCGTTAAAGAAAATTTGAAAGAACCACTAAACATTCTTTAAAAGAAAATCTCGGAATAGTAGTTGTAATTGTAGCGTACCAGAAGGAATATATTTAACATACCTCCACAGTTTGTGTTCACCCAATATTTTGCACGATACACCATACTGAGGGAGAACCTTAACTTTTGCACGATGACTTGAACGACTAGTTTATTCATAATAAACAGTTTTCACATTTTTTCGTCAAAATTTCACTAGTGCTTCTCAAAGAATTGAAGATAACGGTTCTAATGACGCATTAATTTAGAATTTTGGTCGATTAAATGCTGAGAAAATTAGCAATGTTTTTCCAGTGTGTTCTTTGACAAATGTCACAACTTTAGGTAAAAATTTTGTTAAAAAAGTAAGAAAATGTTTTTGTCAAAATACCTACGATGTTAGACTAACTTTGTCTTTCAAAAGCACCATAGAGAGTTACAATTAGACGTGTAATCAAAGAGATATGGACAAAACACTTTTATGTTTTTGTGGTGGCGAACCCAAAATTTTGCACGGGAGTTTATTGATTGATGCGGTCACAGTGTTTACTGTTGTTCTTTAATAGTTCTACATGTGTTTTTGCATCACAAACCTTTTATTTTTATCGTTAATTTGTATTAAACTGATAGAGTAAAGTGGGTCAAAAGTTCGAGTGGGTGAAGAGTTTCTTTTTAAGATTTCTAGCTCAATTCAAAACAAATCTCATAAATGTTACGGTGGTTCGAATGCTATTCAAGTAAAAGACTTTCAATCCAAATATCATAAAAATCGATTGAGATTTGGAAAAGTTATGGCTATTTGTGAATATTGTAATTTTTGGTCAAACTTTCGTTGCATGGAACCAATTGAAGATAAAATCTTTTTAATATTTTATGTAAGGGCGTTTCTAGGCCTATCATAAGGTTGCTTTGAGGTGTATTAGTTTTTGCATAAATGCTTGAAAACAATTTTTGGCCCATAGTGGGGCAAAAGTTCGACCTATGTATAAAATAACGGAAAAATTTGCAAATCGCCTAAAATCCACATATTATCTTCAAATTTAGTTAGGGAAAGTGTTCCCTTAGTTGTGGGTGTTCCTATAGTTGCGGTAGTGCCGTTTTCACTGATTTTATTACATTAACTACAAAATCGACACTGCCAATCGACGTTTTGGCTTGTTGATACACGGAATAGTTAAAAAGAGCGTTCAAATTGCTTAAAAACTGATGATATATCACTAAAATTGCTAAAACTTCACTTGCTTGTACCAATAGTTGCGGTAAAGTGTTCCTTTAGTGGAGGATCCCATAAGAAAACAACGGATACCGCAACTATAGGAACACAAATTAAAAATATACCGCAACTAAGGGAACAGTGTACCAATAGTGGAGGTATTATTTTTCACTGACATGCCGTGGATTACTGCGATGAAATCATTTTTCTCGTTAAGCCAACGGTCGTTACTTCCCGTTACAACATTAACATGTACATTAATTGCGCTTCTTGAATTTAGGCGTTTAAATGAAGTTCAATAGTCCTTAGTACCTCCACTATTGGTACATCTACCCTAAATCAGTCTGATCGTGTGAAAATTGTCACCAAAATTTTACATTTCTACTTAGTTTTGCCAAAAACTGCTATTTTTGAGTATATTACAATTAACCCGGTTTTGGGTAATTTTTTGATGAAAATTTAGTGTGTATTTTTTGTCAAACTTAAGTTTACGGCTGGTGTAAAGTATGCCTGTCATAAAAGAATCGATATTTTGTGTTTTAGCCAGCGAACTTTTGCCCCACACTAGATTCGAACTCTTGCCCCACCGGTGGGGCAAAAGTTCGAATAAGACAATCAATTTTGAAACTGTTATAACTAAAAATGGGTAAATATTTTGACACAAGTTTGTTCAGCAAAACTATAGCCAATATGTAGAAGGTTCACTGTATAGTATTTGTTTTGTTTTGACTGCTATTGTTTTTCTGGAAACTTTGATTATACCAGTAAGGTCGAACTTTTGCCCCACCTTACTCTACGACTGAAAGAATCCTGTGCTTTGTGGTTCTGAAGTTTCTGAAGATAAATATATTTCATAAAGGAAACAGATCGACTAAGCCGAGAATCGTGCTTCTTAAATTTCAAAATAATTTAAATCCTGCTTCACCGAACCCAATAAAACCGCGTTGTTTTTTGTGAGCAGAATAATTGGTAAGATGCTGTTAATGCGTACATTCAGGATGCAATCCATCATTTAATTAGCTTGACATCCTACCTTTCCTCATACACTCCGAGTTGAACCATGAGTTGTAAGAAAATAATCGTCGTTGTCTTTCCGTCATTTTACGGACCCACGTAAAAGCTGCGACATCCCATCATTCGAATGGTCGTGTTGCCAAGCGTGTTTGCTTACCTGTAAAACAAGAGAAAGGGACACACATCAGTGAGGAAGTTATTGAAATGTTTCGCGCTTTTTTTCGGGGGGAAAAGTTATCAGTAAGTCATGACCGAAGGCAGCCGATTATTGGCACTGCACTATGGTCCAGGAATCAGTTTTACGCGGAAAGATGCATTTTGAGCTTTAGAATTAAACATTAGACAAAAACGGTCTTCTACAAAGTTGTTTGTATTAGTAAGGTCCTTTGTTTGGTGTTATTTAAAATTAGGGTGGACCACATTTTCATAGAAATTGTGTAACTAACTTTCTTATTTGTAGAAATTATACTATACATGCTTCAGCAAAGTTGTAGACCATTCAATTTCAAGCAACTTTGCCAAAAAAAGTTTTTTTATATCTCTTAAATTGACCGATTTAGAGCTATTTTCCTACGGTGACATAGGGTGGTCCGAACAAAATTGGTTTTCTGGCTCTAGAGTTTTCAATTCAAATTTCTCATCAAAGTAGTCTATGAAACACTTTTAGAGCTTTAAAAAATGCGTAGTTTGGTGAGTGAAGAAACTCGCTATCTCTTTCCGTTTGGGAGTTATTATTGTTTTTCTCTCAAAAACATGCCTACTTCGATTGTGAATATTTCTGATTGGGGCAAACATAAAAAATATCTTTTGACGGCATTCAAAAGACAACAAAAAATTGTAAATTATATCAAAAAATTACAGATGTGTTATTTTTGTAACTCTATTAAAACACCTTGAAAATTAAATATTTTTTATCACAAAAACTTTAATAACTTTTGAACTAAAATAGATATCAGCAATATTTTTGCATGAAAATTTGCGTTTTGTTAAGTTCTAAAAGTCGTTCATAGACGACTTTGACGAGAAACTAATATTAAAAACACTAGAATTGAAAAACTGATTTTTGTTGGACCACCCTTTGATGATTAGGAAAAAATGCTCTAGATTGGTCAAATTTTGAGCTACAGAAAAACTTTTTTTGGCAAAGTTGGTCAAAATTCTAATTTCTTCCGCTTTGCCTAAGAGTATATACCAGTATTTTTGCAAATAAAAAAGTTGATTATATGATTTGTGTGAAATTGTGGACCACCCTAGTTTTGAATGACTCAGTATGAAAGCCTACATTTTTATAAACAATTTTGTAGAAGATCATTTTTGTCTAAAATTTTATTTTCATGCTCAAAATGCAAAATAATAAAGAAATACATACTATGAAAATCTTCAAAATAGTTTTAAAGCCCTATCTTTCTTATTTCAGATTTCTGGTCAAAGCGGTCTATGAACTTAACAAAACGCAAATTTTCATGCAAAAAGATTGATGATATCTTTTTTAGTTCAATAGTTATTAAAGTTTTTCTGCTTAAAATCATTTGTTTTTAAGGGCATTTTATTAGAGTTACAAAAATAACACATTTGTAATTTTTTGATATAATATACAATTTTATTTTGTCTTTTGAATGCCGTCAAAAGATATTTTTTATGTTTGCCCCAATCAAAAATATTCACAATCAAAGTAGGCATGTTTTTGAGAGAAAAACAACAATAACTCCCAAACGAAAAGAGATAACGAGTTTCTTCACTCACCAAACTACGCATTTTTCAAAGCTCTAAAAGTGTTTCATAGACTACTTTGATGAGAAATTTGAATTGAAAACTCTAGAGCCAGAAAACCAATTTTGTTCGGACCACCCTATGCCACCGTAGGAAAATAGCTCTAAATCGGTCAATTTAAGAGATATAAAAAAACTTTTTTTGGCAAAGTTGCTTAAAATTGAATGGTCTTCAACTTTGCTGAAGCATGTATAGTATAATTTCTACAAATAAGAAAGTTAGTTACACAATTTCTATGAAAATGTGGTCCACCCTAATTTTCAATAACACCAAACAAAGGACTTTACTAATACAAACAACTTTGTAGAAGACCGTTTTTGTCTAATGTTTCATTCTAAAGCTCAAAATTCCTCTTTCCGCATAAAACTGATTCCTGGACCACTGTGCACTGGTGAAGATAATGGCACAGCATTATTGCGTGACTTGATTGTTTTACGTACGATTCGTTGATGGGCTACCGCGGGTTGATTGGAGGTAACGGAATCGGGGAACAATAAGATGTTGCCTAAAAGCAGGATGGAAATTTTTGATGGAACACGTTTCCCACCGGCTCATTGTATTGATATGTTGCGGAAGTTTAAAAGTAAAGGCCACATCATGGCCAACGTCTCTCAATGTCAACCCTTCAAGGGTTGTGTCCAGAGTGAGATGTTGTGTAAAATATGAATAATAAATTTGGTTGATCTGAAGTTTCTGTCTAAATTTTCTGAGGTGTTGGATTTATTATCATAATGTAGGATTTATTCTTTCCAAGTCTTGATTATGGAAGTCATTCATCCATGAGCGAAGTTTGGCATCAAAGTCATCAATGACAAAAAAAATGACTTATGGCGAGTTAATTTCCGCAAGTCAGTTTAAGGTGATTATAGAACGAAGCCACACCTCAAATTTTCAAGAGCACAAGACTTGAGAACCAAACAGCGCAGCGCGTTGAAAATCTATCCCATTGGTCACCAGCAAGCAAGCAATTTGATTGATTTTCAACGCGAATTGTTGTCAGATTCTCCAGTCTTGTGCACTTGAAAATTATTCACTTTAAAGCCAATTATTTTGCTTCTCAGTGCATTGAATAGGCAAATAGGCAGCTAGGAAGGCTTATATATCGAGCTGTGTTTCAACAGAAACACCTAAACTTTCAAAAACTTTAGTTTCAAATGACGAAAAAAGTTGATATATTTTACGCCTATGAAAGATGATTTTAACCATTCAAAAACCATGTTTTCCAATTCAATATATTCAAAATATCATTTGGATTCCTTTGAGAAACTTAATCCTAGTATGATTTTATTCATAAATTTCACGCCAACGCAGACTGTCTCATCCATAGCTGTTGTTTCCAGTTCAGAAAATTCATAAATTAAATGCATTACTGTTGAAAAAATCTCATATTTCACAATCCTGACAAATTTCCCTTCTGTCCAATTACCGCAACCGTCCGCCTATCGAAAACCGTTATCAGACACACTCGATCACTGCCGAGTACCTCCCAGAGAGTGCAAAAACCATCTTTGCATCCAATTTCAACCCGGTCCCCTTTAATTAAGAGACAAATCGTGAACATATTCCGCCTGCAATGATTCGATAATGAAAGTTGTCCTGACAGTTTGCCGCAAAGGACCTCATGTTCCGACTCGTATGCATGCTTTGCTTTGTATGAACCAACCTCCGGCGGGCATCCGTTTGTCGTTCAACCGGCAGCAGAAAAGCCAAATTTATTAAATTAACGAAAGAGAAGCAAACAAATTACGGAACGTGAACGGGAAAGTGATGGTGAATTGTAAAGGACGGGATCTACAGTACTGGACGGAATTAACTTCGCATTGGCATGGATCTCCAGTACAAATTGATAACAAAATCAAACAAAATTTGGTTACCTGGTTACCATCATTCGATAACTGAGTTTGTTATCATCTTGGTTGAATTGACGGTCAAAATAATAAGGAAGGAAAACACAAAATTGTTCGACCAAATAAATTTATGAATTTCATGACTTTTAATCATGATGTAAGAATTATTCCTGTGGAAAAATGCTCAATGCTTCCTTAAATATATCCAGTACTGTGGCTTTGCGGTACCCTAGCCTGGGTGGAAAGCGGACGATCGTTCCGAACTGGGAAATTATGCGAGTCCAATCTGTTCGGACAAGGTGGTTCACGGACATAAGAAAGTAATAACCGACACGCTGACAATGAGCGATGTAAACGAAAGCAATAAACAACGCAAAGTGAGATCGGCAGGTTTGGAGCTTTTCGGTATTAATTAGCACCGGATGCCATTTTTTGTTACGTGGAGTGATTGGCTGTGTTGCTCGGTTGAGGCGGTTCAAGAATTCGTCAAGATTGATACTAAACTATTGAATTACAGATCAAATTGTGGCGACGCGCCAAGTTCAGATTACGTCAGCATTGTTATGAAGATCGTGGGATGGGAAGAATTTGGCTTGAGTGCTTCCTCTATTTATACCTCTATTGTTAATATTGCAATATCAAGGTTTCCCGAAATAGACGTCTCTAAAACCGCCGCATGCTGACCATAACTTCTTAATTGTTAGAGCCTATATTGAATGGTTCCTCAATCCAGTGAGTCAATATTTTCGTTTCCTTCCATTCAACGCCCTCGACCGGTGGTTGCTGTGTGGTGAATGAATGGGTGTAGTCGGAGGGGGCAGAGAGGGGCCAACTAAAATTCAGACTTCTTCCGATGATGTTCCCAGAAATCATACAAAGAATTAGAGTTACCCACCTCTTTCCTTTTCTGAAGCAAAAAAAAAAAAAAATGTTTCTGAAATTTATATTGTGTTTGAGTTCTTGGGAGTTTTTTTCAAGCATTCATATTTATGAAAAAGTTGCATCTTGATAGATTTTCTCATAGAATTTTAGGACTATACGAACAACTAGACTTCTGCAGAAGATTTTACCAGACACCATTAAAAAGATTTCTCACCAGTAACAAATGGATGGGGCCTTCCTTAGCCGAGTGGTTAGAGTCCTTGGCTACAAAGCAAAGCCAAGCTGAAGGTGTCTGGGTTTGAATCCCGGTCGGTCCAGGATCTTTTCGTAATGGAAATTTCCTTGACTTCCCTGGGCATAGAGTATAATCGTACCTGCCACACGATATACGAATGCGAAAATGGCAAGTTTGACAAAGAAAGCTTTCAGTTAACAACTGTGGAAGTGCTCATAAGAACACTTAGCTGAGATGCTCGGAATTAACGATTACCTTAAAAGAATAAAGAATTTACTTAGGATATTGCCTACCTTTAGGCGTATTCCGCGGTTCATGGTGTTTTAATTTCAAAATAACTTGAAAAGTGAATGATTTGTAAAAGTTTGGCCTCCTAATTCGGCTTTAGGGGCCATGATAACAAAAAATATCAACATTTTAAAGAATACCACCGATAAAAGCTCATTATAATACCAAACAGTGTTTACATAAGTGATCAGCGTTAAAAATAATAAAGAAAACGCCTTAAACTTTGAATTTGTAAGAAAGCTTAAAACTTCCAGAAAACAAAATACAGTTCACTGTCACGAGCGATGGGTGCCTGTACTTGTTTTAAAAATATTAAACATGCATTATTCGCATTTTTAAATAACTTTTTGAAGAAATATTTGAAAAAAAAACTGATCAATGTTACCCTGAATTACTGTACTTTAGGAATTTTTCGTAGTGATTACAAGAATCTGATAAGGGATAGCGCCAAGCCACACATTCCTCTTTAAATCGTTCTAGACTTATTTCTTGTAATTCTTTGAGGTTTTGTTTTCAATAATCAAATCCAGGGTTAATTCCAGAAATTGTTCGAGGGAGTAGTTCGAACTTATTCTACGAGTCCTTAACAGTATTTCAAGGCATTTTTGCAAGAATGCCTCTAATATTTTTCCAGAAGTTCAATCATGAATTTCTTCGATAACTCTACGAAAATTTCACAATGGATTTCTCTTAAGATGGCTGAAAGAATTCATCTCTGCAATTCTGACAGAACATTCTTCAACTCTCAAGGAATTGCATCATGAATTGGTTCAGAAATGCTAGTGAAGGTCATACTTGGAAGTTTCTAGGGTTTCCTCCATATATATTAGGGCTCCTTCGAGAAACCTTCTATTGATTTAAATAAAACATCTTCATGCATTTTCCTTTGAATTCGGTCAGGAAAAACTACCAGAATTTCACTTTGCAAATAATTTATTTACTACATAGTTGCTCCAATAAATTTCGTCTTGTCATCAAGTAGGCTGTTGAAAAACACCATGACATCTCCCATACAAAATGGCAGACTCGTTTTCTCCCGTTTTGTCGACTGGTCCGAAGACTTTTCTAAACCTTTTCGTCACACGTACACGTCGGAGCCCTGGTTGAATGCAACAGTATTGTTCAAATTATTCAAATCTGTTGATCCGTTCTTAAGCTAATTCGTGACATACAAACACCATCCCATTTTTATTTGTATAGAAGTAGGATTTTCTTTGAATCTCATTAAGATTTTTTTCAGTATACAATTCGTCCACTTTTTTCCTTTAAATATTTTCTAGTAATTGCTTCAAAAATTCAAGCGTGTGCAAAAATAAGGTTGTGAGTAACATGATCCATTTCTCTTCATCGATCATCTCTTCTACGAATAAAAGTGACAAGATGGAAGTTTGTTGGCATTTTTTTTTCATTTCAGGACGCATGATAGTATCGCTGCCAAGCGTGAAAAAATTCCAACAAACTTGCATCTCGTCACCTTTATTCGTAGAAGAGAGGATCGATGAAGAGAAATGGATCATGCCCTTATTCGAGCATCGGTTTGAATTTCTCCTGACAATCCTCTTGAGATTTAGGCTTCACTAACATCATAAACTCTTCAAAGATCTCACCAAAAATTCTTTTTTTTTTTATTTTCTTTACGAATCTTGATGAAATGTATTCTTAGACTAATAATAAACTATTCAGTTCAGAGATACCACTGTGAAATCCTCTAAGAACAGTTTAAGAGATTCTCTCAGAAATTCAAATAATTTCGCTTCTACAATTCTTAGAAAAATTTACACCAAACTGCATGCTTCCAGATCTTTCTGGGTGGCTTCAGAATTGAGAGATGCTTACATCAATCATTTTAGGGATTCTTCAATAATCGGATCAGGAATTAAGCTAAGAACAACTCCAAGCATTATCTAAGACAGGTAGAGGCGCGTCCACGTTGGGTAGGACAAACGTTGGCAAATATTTTGTGCAAAGTGAAGCTAAGAAAACGTTGGTAAGCTAAGGTAATGGACAAAATCAATCGAATCTTGGGATAGGATTTCGCAGGATTTTCTTAATAAATTCTTAAAAACATTGGACACAATCTCTTCAGAAATTTGTGTAGAAAGAGTTATTGATGTAGGAGGAGTGATTGGAAAAAATGTTGCAGTATTAACTGGTGTGAAAAACTTTTGAAGATTGCAAGGAAATTTTTGAGAATCTTTAAAAAAAATGTGGAGTGATACTTGGATGAAATGAACTCGTAAATTTCGTTTGAAATTCTTCAACAATTCTGCAAAAAAAAAAATCATCGAGAGAGTGTGCTGTGAGAGTTCTTTAGAAATTGATCTGAAAATCGTCAAGAGATTCAGCAATGCTCTGAAGAATGATTGCACGTACAGAAATCGTTAGGACCATCACGCTCGTGCTGTGTATAACATGATGTGACTACAGTCACTCTATTCACAGTCTGGCGGATAGAACTATCAGAACCAATCGGATCGGAGCAATGACAGGTAGAGAGTACTTGATCCGATGGTCAGTATGGTGACCGTAGATATATTTAAATCAAAGAATAACAAAAAAATAATTTACATTTAAAAGCAAATTAACAAGAGTTCATTGATTTTAAATCGTGCAGTTCATAATTATTCGACAAAATTTGAGCTCAACGAAACTTATTGATTGATCGAGAAAACATTTTGTTTTGTTAAAACAAAAAGACTACTTGAATGCTTAAACTTTTTAGCGAGATTATCACGTTGCCAGTTATACTCGCCAGACTGTGAATGGAGTGACTGTAGATTCGACTTATATTAGATTAATCCATTACTTCACACACAAATTCTGCAATAGTCTTCTGATAATTCTCTATGGAAGACTTCCTCGTGTCTTCCATCCTTCATAAGAATAAGTACGACGTTGATCAAATTTGTATTAATATTAAACAGGTGATAAATAGTTTAATTTATTTGTCAAGCTTTTTGCTTATCTTTTTTTTTTTGTTGAATCGTAGGTAGGACAATCCATTCCTTGTCATACCCAGGTGTTGTTGTGGGTAGTACATGTCCTACCCACTTCTCGCGCCACTGTAGACAGGTATCCCTAAGACCCTTCAGGGATTCTTCTAGTAAATTGCCTTAAGTTGTTGCTCTAGTAAATTGCCTTAAGTTGTTGTTGCGATTAGAATTTTGATAACGGGTAAAATTGTAGAATAAATCTGTCAAGAAGATCGATTTGAGATTCATTATAAAAAAGTTCATTAGATTATTTATGTTAGAATTATGGCGTTATTCTACTATGGTTTTCTTCAACGTTCGATAAATGATATCTGGACAAAAGGCTGCATTTTCAATTTACGCAGAATTCTTGACAAAAAAGGATTGAAGGGGATTTTTAAAGAATGTTTTACACGAGTTTCATGGATAACATGAGCAGAACTGTCACAGAGTCTTCAACAGGGCTCCATAGATTTCTGACCAGGATTTACACAGAATTCAATACGTTATTTCCTAAAACCTTTGACAAGACTACAATATAACCCTATGTAAGATTTTGACAGAATCTTTAACGTTTTCATAATAGGATTGTGAGTAGGTCTCTTTGAAAAACTGGACAACACGACGCAGTACTGACGAAGACATTTCCTTAGTTGTAAATAATATTTATTTATTTATTTTCGTCAACCGACGTAGACTAGTACATTTTACATATACATATTTTTGTTTTATTTCTTAATACTAAAATTATGAAATTTATAAAAAATATTGAAAAAGAAAGTGTAGTGTAAGTAATGTTAATTTCATTTTGTTTTATTTTATGTGTTGCGATTTCTAATGGATTTGAAGTATGTTTTTAGATTTTGCCGAGACATGGTAAAGTCAATAGTTTCGCAATGATGATTGTAAATGGCCATCATTTGATTTAGAGGCCCGTTTTTGGCATAATTTGTTCGATGATGATTTGTCAATAATAAGTTACGATTTCGTAGTTGCCTAGAAGGAACGTAGAAATTTAATTTTGATAAGATTTCTGTAGAATCAATACGTTGCGAAACGATATCATTTACAAATGAAACTCTTGCGATTTCACGCCGCTCTTTCAAAGTTTGTATGTCAATAAGCATGCAGCGTGCTTTGTAGGGTGGAAGTGGAAATGATGTCCAACCTAATTTACGAAGAGCATATAGTAGAAATTGTTTTTGTACAGATTCTAATCTTTCTTCGTGTGTCATTGAGAAAGGAGACCATACAATGTTGCAGTATTCCATGATTGATCTTACATATGCAATATATAGAGTTTTAATTTTGTATGGGTCATGAAAGTTGTAGCAGAAGCGTTTTATGAACCCTAGCATGTTATTAGCCCTGTGAATTATTGTATTGTAAATGATATTAGGTTGCATTTTTTTACATTCAGTTCTAATAGGCTTTTTTTTTGCACCATATGTAAAATTTTTCTATTTCATTGCGGAATACATTGATGTCTTCTTCATTTCTTATTTCCAGGTAGAGCTTCATGTCATCGGCATAAATTAACACTTTGAGTTTATTGAAAATGAAGGAAATGTCGTTTACATACATAATAAAAAGAAGAGGTCCCAAATGAGAGCCTTGAGGGACACCCGAAGTGACTTGAATTGGTTTTGATTTGTTTCCTTCGAATTTTATTATTTGTTGGCGGTCAGTTAAATACGATTCAAGCCATTTCAGCAGTCTTGGCTCGATTCCAATTTTTTTTAGTTTGAAAAGTAGCATTGGTATGTCTATGCGATCAAATGCCTTGCTAAAGTCCGTATAAAGAGCTTCTACGTGGTTTCCATTGTGCATTGCATTCAATGGTGTTCACCAAAATGCTGTTTCCACATTTCAATCACGTCGAGATGCTGCCATCCTTATCCCTGCTCAGTGGTAGAACTACAGTGTCTCTTGAGAATGGCACAGCCGTTCCATCTCCTCACACTCCGATTCCTCCATGTGACATGTGACGTTTTTTGTCTTTCAGAAAAGGCAAAATCCCTGAAAGAAATCTTGGTAAACACAAGAAATCTTGCGTTGTACAACTAAAGCAAAACAGTTTATAGAACATATGGATAACATTGGCATATCATATTTATCTTTTGTAAGATCTACCAAATATCTGCGAGCTATTCATTAGAACTGCAAGCCTCAAATTTTGCTATGGATCAGAAGTTTCAAGACCAAAAATTTTATATTATCTTCAGATCTTTAATATCTTATGTTAATCAAGTCAATATCACATTTTGATTGTCACAACTTCGCTTTTACTCGTGATATGTTGAGAAAAATTTGAAAGAACATCTTCAAGATTTCCAAATATATGGAGAAGGCACTAAAACAATTTTCAGAGAAATTTCTACAGGAACCCCGAGACATGTTCTTGGGAGAATTTTTGTTGTATTTCTTGAAGACATACTTCGAAAAACAAGTTCAAAGATGCACGTTGAAATTTGGGAGCTATCTTGGCAGAAATCCAGATAAAGTCTAACTAAGGAATCATCAGACTCTTTTAATCGAATCCTCAGACCTTTTCTAGGATTTTTCAGTCAAAAAATTAAACCAAGATGCGATTTGAACTCCTCTTTGTTCACAGTGAATGAATAAGAAAACCTGGCTACGCCCATGGGTATATTCATCGCCTATGAAGCCAAATCAAACAACACCCTCGGCAAGATCAATGTCAACGACAATGAGCATCGCGCCGCAAATTTGTACTTTAAACTATCTTGTTAATAGCATACTCCAACAAACCCCAACCAGGTTCCAATATGTACGTACTCAATCCCCGTTTCATCAACAATACCCGATCATCATCCGGCTGCACTCTCGCGGAGGTCACGGTTCTCACTCACACGCACATTGTTTGCATTTCCCATTATCTACCTTCAAGTTGGTAAACGGCTGTCACAGAAATGTCAAACGAACCTACTCGCTTCAACCTGACGAACCCTGGCGAGGCGAAGACGAGTCTACAATGCAAAGGTGGGTGGCTGGAATTGTCAACGACAACGCCATACATGGGACCTGAGAGCGATTCGCCATGAAGATATCAACCTTAACAGCACAATCAACTGGCGATGTGTCGCCGCAGGACTAAGCAATTGTCTCGCTGATGGCTTTCGACGAGATAACGAGAACAAACTTCGAATGCATTGTCAGCCGTTTTGTACCGAGCATAGGTAACTCACATGACACGAACTGTTCGCATAATGAAGTGCTAATTGTTCTGCAACGATAGACCCCATGGACCCGGATGAACGTGATTATCTTCAGGGCACTTGAGTTTTCGTTTTCGGCGACTTTTGCTGCGATCTTCTTTGAAGAGAAGAATACCTGGTTTGGAACTTGAACTTTTGACAGCTGAAGGCTTCTGGTGAAAAGTTCGCAAACAAGTGCGTGAGTTTACGAGCACTGACTGTGTTGTTGAAGCTATAGGTGATGAATGATGGATGACGGCCAGAAAGAAGAGCACCAGAGATATGAATTGAGTCGTAAAGCGGGTGAAGTTTTAATTGTTTTAACGTGGAACCCCGCAGCATCAGCGACCTCAAGGCTGCGTTTACGCGGTCAGAATCACTAATTAGGTTGGTGCATGTTCTTGCAGTTTGTTGGAAAAGGTCTAGAGAGTCATTATTGGCACGAAGCGATAAAAGACCGGATGGGTCTTTGAAGGCGAATGAAACAAGTGCTTTGGGGGTGAAATGTCAACAGGATCGGTATATGATATTAACTTTATGATAAAGAGTTGTTCGTGGATGATTTATTTCCAACGCATTCAAGACCGTTCTTGGAGGTTAAAAGAAATAAGGCCAGAATTGAGTTTCCAGTGAACACTGCTCTACTGGGTAATTACTATTTCCTGACAGTTAAGTAAATTATCACACAGTTTAACAACAATAAGCTTTTTTCGTGTCTCAAAGGTGTCTCTAGTAAATTTGAGGTTGCTGAAGCTGATGTCGTTCTTAGACATGTTACTGCAAATAAAACACTTGTTTTATTTATTTATCGTTTTTTAAATTATCAAAAAATAACTTTTGAGCGTGAAAGCATTGTGAACTATGCTATATCTATTGTTTAACATATGAAGTTTGAAATCTGTTGCAAATTAAGTAAATAAATCGTCATACAAGCGGGCAAACTTGGTCTCAAATTATGCATTTTCAACAGCCAGCGTCTCAAAAACTAGACGCTCTATGATACATTTTAAAACGGCAATGGAATTAGCAATCGTAAATTAAGCAAATAGCAGTATTTTTGTGCTTGATACACCAAAGTTTTGCGCAGTGTCATAGAAAAAATATTCATGTATGAATTTGAATTTCGAGTGTACATCCTATTTTGTACATCTATAACGTTTATTTTGACAAAGATATATTTAATCTCTGCGATGTTACACAAACTATGTCAGGATAAATCGAGACTTTTTAGAATTTCTGAAATTATTGTGAATTTCTCAATGGAACCTTGGACGAAATGTTTTACACATAAAAAAGTATCTTTTGTGAACATTTTGTTTTGCACTTTTTTCAAATCATAATTCATAAACCGTTTATCACGGTGCTCCCCTGACCGTTATTATCAGAAAGAAAATCTTCATCAAATTTGTGCTCACCAGTCGTTTTCTATAGCTAAGCTGCATGTCTGGGCAAAATTTCAAAAAAATAAATCGTAGGGCCCGTTTCGAAGTTACGCCCTTTTAAATGTACAAGTCCACAAATTCGAAGAAAATCTGAGATATTTCAACGGGATTTTAATGACCGTGATTATCAGAAGAAATAAACCATTAAACTTTGGTTCAAAGTAGATGTTCTTAGTTATTTGTAATCTCTGGGCGAAGTTTTGAATGAGAAAATCGTCGAAGTTTTGATTGAGAAAATCGTCGAAGTTTTGAGTTACGCTTTTTTTGAAGTGTAACTATTAAAATCATCAATTTCAAATAGATTAATTAGGCATTCTAATACCGGTGTTCGCGCCAACGCGAAGTTTTTGAGTTGTGAGTCCTTCCCACCCCTGTCCCATGTAACCTCGAGCCGCCGCGAGTATTTCGGCCTCTCATCCCGACCACTAACAACCACCCCAAATAACACACACACACACACCACGTCGTTAGTTTTGCCTTGCACCCCATCCATTCGAGCGACATGATCAAACATGTACCTGTACGCAGTCAAGCCGACCAACCATCCAGCTATGTACAGCGTGAAGCAGCACCCAAAAGAGTTTCCACTACCACCACCACAACAGACACCAGTTAGGGCGATGACATATTGAAAGAGAAGAGAAGTGAAGTGAAGTGTTGGCGAAAAGAGAAGAGAAGAGGTAAAAATGGTATGGCATACTGGAAGAGGTTTCGAAAGAGTTTCAATGCGCTCCGTGTTTTCATTGATTTTGTGCTTCGGCAACAGCATGCTGCCTGCGACCGGAGAGAGAGCGCGCACGGCTGCTCTATTCGGTTTCTTCTCCTTTCCCATGTCCCATTCGCATCAACAGAGGCCTGTAAAGGCGACTCTGTAGAATGTATCAAGTTTGTTAAAATCATTTCTCATCAAGCAGGAAGACTGCTTCTCGATGGCGTGCGAAGAAATCTACATTCTTTGGATGTGATCCATAACCGTAGTAAACAATCATTTCCTGGTCCATATTATGGATCACTAGTTAGAAGTGCTAATATTTGGTATTTAGAATCAACAATCAAGAAATATGTTTTCCAATGATGAATTCATACTGAATCGAAGCGAACGAGCATGTTTTATGCTATAACATTTGAATTTTACCACCTGTGGGAGCTTATGAATGCTGACGGCACTTCTTACAGAAAACGACCATATAATGATAGCTATGTGGTACCAACTAAACATTTGTCAAATACACCGTTATTTAGCGGTTGAACATTACAAATGGTAGAAGACAAATAGTGTAACATGGGAAAAACATGTTTTACGTAAACGTTTATGTTTTGGGCAAGTTATTCGATGTTGAACGCCAAAGTGATCCGTCACTGTGGGTGATCCGTAACTGCGTGGGCGGAACAACATAAAAATTGGAGAAAAATATAACAGAATAAATAAGAAATCTAGAAACGTTTTTCTCAATTAAGAAACAAAAATTTTGAAAATAAAATTTCTCAATTGTACCTTGGCTCTAAGCATTTTTGGAAATTATCTAAAATTAAAAAAAAAACCTCAGAAGCCAATACCGGCATTGGAAGAAGAAAACTTCTATGCAGTTTGAAAGCGCGCACAATTTTAATTAAGGACTTACTAGTCCAATAGAAAATCAAGTTACTCAGGACTTCGAAAATATTCTCAATCAAGAGAACGTTTTCGAAAATTCCTGGGATACTGATTTGGAAGAAATGAGAACTATTATTGAAAAATTCAAAAATATGAAAGCTCCTGGCGATGATGGAATTTTTTACATCCTCATCAAGAAACTTCCCGAAAGTATATTTTTAACAAATGTTTTCAATTAGCATATATTCCTGACAAATGAAAAAATGCTAGGGTTGTACCAATTTTGAAACCAGACACAAATCCTGCAGAAGCTTCTAGCTATCGTCCAATCAGTTTGCTTTCCTCCATCAGTAAACTTTTTGAAAAAGTCATTTTGAACAGAATGATGGCCCACATCAACGAACATTCATTTTTTGCCAATAAACAGTTCGGATTCCGCAATGGACATTCGACCACTCATCAACTTTTACGTGTATAAAAAAAGTGATTCATTCCAAAAAATCTGAAGGCTATTCTACTGGTCTTGCATATCTAGATATAGAAAAAGCATTCGACAGTGTTTGGCACTGAAGGCTTGATCGTAAAATTAAAAAAAAATAATTTTCCAACATACATTGTTAGAATAATTCAAAGTTATCTGTCAAACCGTACATTTAAAGTTAATTATCAGAACTCCAGATCTGAAAGACTTCCTGTAAGAGCGGGTGTTCCCCAAGGCAGCATTTTGGGACCAATATTATACAATATTTTCACATCTGACTTACCAGAGTCAGGGATGTCAAAAATCTTTGTTTGCGGATGACACAGGCCTCTCCGCCAAAAGACGAAGCCTGCGTGTCATCTGTAGTCGATTGCAAAAAAGTTTGGATATTTTTTCTTCATACTTGCAAAAATGGAAGATTTCTCCTTATGCTTCCAAAACTCAACTAATAATATTCCCACGTAAACCAAAAGCTCTTTATTTGAAACCTTCAAGTAGACATGTTGACACGATGAGAGGGGTTCCAATAAATTTGTCAGATGAAGGTAATTATCTAGGGCTCATGCAAGATAAGAATTTAACTTTCAAAAATCACATTGAGGTCATTCAAGTCAAATGTAACAAATATGTAAAATGTCTCTATCCCATTATTAATAGAAAATCAAAACTTTGTCTTAAGAACAAGCTTTTGATATGCAAACAAATTTTCAGACCAACCATGCTGTATGCTGTATCAATATGGACTAGCTGTTGTGATTGTAACCAGGAAATGTGGGCTTCGTAGCCGTGCGGTTAGCGGCGTCAGTCGTTTAGGCGTATTGTGCTATGGAGTGTGGGTTCGATTCCCGCCCCAGTCGGAGAAAACTTTTCGTCAAACGAAAAATTCTTCACTGGTCCACTGGTTGTTCCGTGTGTCCGTTGTCTAATGTTAGTTATGTTCAGTCTGTGCAGCCTATGGCTGAAGACGGTGTAAATTGTCTTTAAAAAAGCTCTTCAGAGAATTCAAAATAAAATTTTGAAAATGATTCTGAAGCTTCCTCCCTTGTATAGTACTAATGTGTTACATAAAATATCCAATGTTGAAATATTGGAACAAATGTCAAATAAAATAATTGATAATTTCAGGCACGATTAATGCGTTTTTTCTCTTATAAGCAGGTGAAATCAACTCACCTGTTAAAAATCTGAACTGCTACAGCAAATGAAATGTAATATGTTGTTAATAAAATCTTAAATTTGTTTTACAGAATTAGGATGCTAGTGTTGTCTAATAACACAGAACACACAGAAGAAATGAATGTAATGTTTGAAATGATACAAATAAAGACATTAAAAAAATGATATCTATCAAGCCTACCGAATATTTTTTCAAAAAAAGTTATAATTTTCGAGAATTTTGAAATTGAATGCCTTTTTCCAATCAAAATTAAATTATTAAACTTCTGCTGTTATGAACGAAAAATTTCTTTAAATTCACTTAACACTTCAGTCGTCGCGCTGTTGTATTTTGTACAACACTTTTGAAAAAAAAAAACTCGCTTTTCGTCCTCAACAGCAGTGTAGTGGTTTTGACGGTGGTGAACCGCGCGACGACTGGAAGTTTAAACAATACACTAGTTATAGATATAATATCATGTTTGTATCTATGGAATGAAATAGTATGTTAATTGCATACCTTTTCTACGAGTACTTTAAACGGTTTATGGGAATCTTTTCTAAACTTCAATCATCGATATTATAAACAAGATCACGAATGGTTCCAATTGCAGTTTATTTTTAAGTAAATATTGATTTTGCGAACGGGTAATAATCGATCAAATTTGAGAGCAATTTCCCGTTTTATTGAAGTAAAAGCTATGGTTTTAATGATTGATAACAAATCGACTCTCTTATTTATAAGTCATGGAACATTGTGGTTTTCCTTTTTTTTTCTACGGAATGGCCGAGTGATAATTTTGCTTTGGGGAATTTAATGTATAAGATCAATTCAGTGGTACAAAGCACACATTTTTTTTTTTTTCAAATATAAAAAAGAACTTTTCTTTTGTGTTTGTTTATTTAGTTTACTCCCAACTGTTTTCATCAGTTCGAAATTCACGCGCAATATTAGTGCTGCCAATAATAGTTCAAATTATCTTCAAGCGTTTTCGCGCGTCGAAGCACCACACGAACTGCTTTCACGCTAGACCACACTTTCCATCCCTCTTCGCATCGCTTCAGTATGCCAGGTAAGCGCGATTTTCATACAACATGCATGGAGAGACCTTCAACGCGTACGTTCCTCTTTCACATCCTCGCTTTCTGTCTGTTCTAAGTAATATAGTTTGAGATGTTATCAAACATGCCTTGTCGATTTTTTATATACCGCATTGACAAGTGATCCACAAGGAGCAAGTTTGTTTTACGTAAGCCATAGTGTTGCACAAAATATCTAGATACAGTGAAACCTCCATGAGTCGATATTGGAGGGACCATCGACTCATGGAAATATCGAGTAATGGAACAGCAATTCTTTGGATGATAGTGTTGCACACAATATTTCACAAAATTTTATTGAACTGGTGCTTGATATTGAATCGTAATCAAGAACTCTAGGAAGATTCCCTGTTTTTAGAGGCGTTTTACAAACAGTTACTTAAGGTTTATCCGATCGAATTGCCCGGAACCCATAATGGCGTTGTTTTGGTTTTGTTTCACATTGGGCTGGATAGATTATTTTAGATAGGTGAGGTTGGGACGGAGAATATTGCTTTTACCTTGAATTTCAATTTTCGATGGAAAATCCATCTGATTTTTTTTTCTAATTTAGATGTCAGTATTATCATTCTGTATTTCTGTTTATTTGCTGTCAAATCATCTAACAGTGAACAATCTGCTCTTCAAATCAGCAAAATGGAGTCACATACAGCCAAGAGTACTCTGAAAATTATACAAGAGTGAATGTTCAAACTGATGAAAGTTTAAATCAAAGCCTGAGCTTACATGATCAACTGATCATATTCCTCGACATCTTTTTATCTCGATTTATGAGGAAAATGTATACAGGAAACAAGACAAATAGAAATAGGGAATATATGATTGACGAATTATAATTATTCATGATTGTAATAAAAATGTTGAAAAATATAGATATTTAAAAGAGAGATTAGTGCTGAACAAGCAAAATATTATTCACCCCTGTTCTTGTTTATATTCAAATGCCATTTCGATCGAAAACAGTTTTTCATTTTCGCCAACAATACCAAGTAGGGATTCTTCCACCACATTTAATGATAAAAGATGTTCTGAAGTAGTTATCAACTGGAGAAAGCAATAAAATAATATAGAAAACAAAAATATTGATTACTGTGATGCATCTAAACCCGGACACCTAAGATGATACACATATTCAAATGCTTGCATACGATTGGTTAATCGTTATTTTATTATATATTACTTTGGGATGATAGCTTTTAGGTTAGAACTTGATAATTTTCACCAAATTTACAATGAATTTAATGAAAATTGAGTTAATTCTGCATCATGTCGTGTCCATAAATCCGGACAAATGAATCAAAATCTGGACATTCAAAAAATCGCAGTTGTTCTTAAAAAAAATAAAAACCATTAAACATACCTTGATATCACGATACAAAGATTCATGGATTTGTAAAAATAATGTTGTTCCTCTGTTGGATTATACAGAAACATCATAAAACGTAGGTTACTTGTGATATGTGCGTCGTTCCCCCAATAATTACACATAATTTACAAACATTTTCAGTTAATACTATTTAAAATCACAACGGTATAACATTCAACGAGTTTTCCAGGTTTTCGAACAATTATGATGTTGTATTTCTTTTTGAACTTTGAAAAATTGTATGCTGACACACTGTGTCAGGATTCGAAACCACACATATAAGTATCCGGACAGTCTTTTTCTAGCACAGAATTACATGCATTTCATTAATTTCTTCGAAACTATTGACTTTACCGAGAACAAAATATAAACAAATCACTACAGAACATAAATCACATATGATAAGCACGTAACAAACGCGTGATGAATCGCCGAAACACGATGGCGCATTGAGTAGAATTTCTTTGGTTATCGTTAATGTTGAAAGCAAACGCGTCCTAGCGGAACCGACTTTTGTTTTTGTCTTTGTTAATGATTTACAAGACTTGATGTCGATTCATGTTACAATGGTCAGCAATAGTTAACATTAATAGTAGGAATAATATTCTCACACTAGGAAGGATATTTAACATTGAAATTATTGAATTTCACCAGAGTGTCCGGATATTGGTCCTGTCCGGATTTTGATTCATCACGGTAACAGTTTATCAATAAATCAGTTGTAATTATGATAAGTTACAAAAGTTAATTCATTTAATTAGAAAATTCCCTATTTGTGGATTTAATTTACTAGCAAACGTTCTGATCCGTGCTCCATTTACGCCAAGAAGGAGCGCAGTCATATCATATTCCTCTAGCGTTCACTAGCGTTCTTGCGCGTCGAAGCAGCAAATGATTTCCACAGATCTCTTTGAACCTCTTTACTTCGCCTTCAGTATACCAGGTAAGCGCGTTTTCCATATAGTTTGCATTGAGAGAGCTTTGACTCTTTTCTCTTCTCTCCTTTTATCCCTTCTCTACTCCTGCAATATGTCATCGCCCTTAGCAGACCGATTGCAGCATCCAGTATGTAGTAAATAACAGGCAGTGGAATTTTCCACCCTCGTCTCCACAACGTTGTGCATGCAACGCTTTTGGCTACCTGCCACCTATAAAGGGAGCTTGCATGCGCAAGGATATTATTCAGTTTTCATTCAACCTTTGTACTATTAACATCGAAGAGAAGAAATACAGTAGTAGTTAAGTGATCAAACCGCCTTTCCCTCCACCAGTGGAAGCCAAACAGCCTTTTCCAAGGCTAGAGTTGCAAGAGCCCCCTCCAGTCGAGCTATCGGTCCTGTGCCCTGTTGCTCCCGGCAACAGGTGGACGGAAGATCAACAGATCTTTCCGTTCCCGCTCACCCGAGCCAAAGTCCCAGTTGCACGCCGCAACATATGGTCCTTCGAGCCGGATAAGGAAATTCATCATATGGTCCAATCGAACCGGATATAGGAGCCAGTTCCTTGAAGGCTGCAACAGCAGCAGAGTCAGTCGTCAATCAACAGATTGAGACAAATCCATTCCAATTGCTATCGCCGATAGCAATCAGCTTTCCTACCAAAGGATTGCTGTTGTTCCTGCCCGGTAGCTCGACACATGAGCGAAAAGAATATTCCTGGTTTCCATTGGCGGAGAGGAGACGAAATTCCCCAAGTGAAGTGAACAGAGACAGTGAAAAAGTCCCGAAGTCCGAATCATTTCCACCCCGAAAGTAAGTCGCGCGCGTGTGAAGTGGTTCCAGAATGGCCGAAGTGAAAAGGCTGTTCGCCCAACGTAGCCTCATCGAGGCAAAAGTGAAGCGGCTCCAGGAACAGTTGGTTGACAGGGATGGTACCAACCGACCAAGCTTTGCACGAGTGAAGCTTTATGTAAGTGAGCTCCAGTTTCTGTACCAAGAATACCAGAGAGTGTATGGCGAGTTGCTGTCTGCATTCCCAGCCGAGCGGTATGCAGATCTTGACGAGAATTATGAGCGCTTCGAGGACCTCCATTTTGATGCCTGCTTACTGGTGGAAACGTTGTTGCTATCCTTTCCGACCACCGGTAACAGGTACCAGCACAGTAAAGCGTTATCATCCAACTATTTCGCTGCGACCACTGCGCCACGCTGGCGCACCCCGATCATACGAAGCCGATCACCGAGCCCAATGACGGAACAATCCGTTCCGATTGCAGACGTGATGAAGGAGCCAAACACGTCGCCACCGAAAGAGTTGTCCCCAGAGCAGCTGTTCCCAGCCCAAGCGAACGAGTTGAAGGTGAGCCAGTTTGCCCTCAACCCAATCCACTCCTTGCAGCCACCAAGCGCTGAAACTTCAGCCATGAAGTTAATTCCTGTGTGTGGAGCAGCCCTGGTCCGTTCCGAAGGTGATCTCGCCGAGGTCATCAAGAGCAAGTCGGCACCAATGCCGATTGTCCCGCCTTCTGTTGCTCCAATAGCTCAGAAGTGCCATCGTGAAGAAGATTCCACCCACCGTGGAAAAATGTCAACGACGTGTGAAGAGGTGACAACCGTTGCCTACGAAGACGAGTCGAACCCTCCGTGCAAGCAGACAGTTCATCAAGCGACGAACCCGATTCCAGTTCCAATCAACCTGGTTCGAACCCATCCGAAGCTGACGTCGTTCCAAAGTGCTACCGGATTTGTGCCCAAGAATCCAGTAGCAAGTTCCCAATCGTTCCATTGCGCAACCAGTTCCCGTCCGGTGCTCCAGCGGTTCCCTTGTGTGAGTGGATTCCGCACAATTCCCATCAAGTTCCCGAGTGTGATCGGATTGTGTCCGGTTGCAAAGCGATTCCCATGTAGAACCAGATTCCGTCCAGCGATTCCATCCCGGTTGGCCGGATTCCATCCAACGCCGCAGCGATTCCCGTGTGTGGCCGGATCCATTCCGGCATTGAAGCATTCCTCCAACTTGACCGAATCCAATTCGGTAGTGAAGCCTTTCCAGCGTGTGTTCCCGGATGTGGCCGGATTCTCTCTGGTTATGAAGCAGCCGTCCAGTGTAATCGGATACCAGCCGGTGTCCCAGAGATTTCCAGCTGCAAGCGTGTTCCATTTGGTGGCCAAGAAGTTCCAATGTTTGGCCAGCATCCATCTGATTCGTGAGCAGCCATCTTGTGCGACCGGACCTCGTTCGGTTCTGAAACAATTCCCGCCTAGTGTCGGATCCCATCCGGCACCAGAGAAGCCTCCAGATGTGACCGGTATCCCTCCTCCGGTTCCCAAGCCTCCAGGTGTGACCGGTATCCCTCCGGTATCCAAGCTAGCCATGCCGTCTACAGAAATACCTGCGAGATTCAAGCCGATTCGGATGTCAGCCGGCATCCCTCCGATCAGCAAGCCAATCCTGAAGATGAGCGAGATATGTCCAACAAAGCACATGTGTCCAGTGTCAACCGGAAGCCATGCGGTATCCAAGTGGTTGCGGTGTTCAACCACGATTCCACCGATACACTGAAATCAAATCTCCATTATATTTTATGTGTAGAAATCAGATAGATGCAAATTTTTTACCTCGCAGTAGATTTTATGTGCCGCATATCAATTTTATTTGATACCAATGATATAAAATGTTCATGCACATATTTTTCACTTGCATTGTAATGCATTATGAAGGTCACGTTGTTACAACCTATTAAGGTTGCAAATTGAATTCAAGAATAGAAACTCGTAGTGCAACGGACACAACATTATGACGCCTTCTGTATCATCATTTTTTGGAGGTAATCCCATTTTTATTATACGTTATGTACTAAGTATTTATGGTTCCTGTTTTCCAAACGAATTCCGAGAAGCAACAGGACTGCTTCGGATTAAACTCTACGATGGTGAATGCCATGAACTGCCATTGAATCAGTGCCAGGCTCCTAAGAATTAACAGGATTCTCCGACTCTGAACAAATTCTAGCGCAAACACCCATCGCTAATCCCACCTACAGCATACAGTTCACTTCATCAATATTAAGGCCACAAAAATGCAGCCGAGAGTTCGATAAACGCAAATGAGCCTTAAATTAGCTTTTGATTTATTTTTTTATTTAAATAAATGGGGAAAAATAAACATTTTGGTCACAGATTATTTATATTGGCGTGATTACTTAAAATTATTTGCAATCGCATTTATTTTATAAAGGCACTGCATTTAAAAGCTAAGCGTTACCGAGTCGTAACTTTTATGTGCAGAATTAATAAAGTGCAAATGCGAAGCTTGATTGCAAAAATATATCTGCACTGCACATACAATCTAGATGCAGTTTCAGCTCAGTGTAGCGATGCCATTCCTAACAACAGCCGGAATCCATCCGGTAAAGGAGTCAACCCCGATGCCCACCGGAAAACGTCCGGTATTAAGCGAAGCCCGAAACCAGAGATTGACCAAGAAGATGTCAACCCGACTGGTGATTCCAAGCAATCCCTTACCAAGTCCAGGCCGGAGAAACCACCAGATGAAGCCCCCATGCGACGTCGAGCCAGCGAAGCCATCCCGGAGTGCGTGTCCCGAGCGCATCCACCCAAAGATGTTCATCAAGTGGTAAGCAAGCTTTCGATTTGTGGTGTGTGCCTATTCCCTATCCTGGCTCAAAGTGGTTTCCCCAGTCCACTTTTGAAGAATCCCATAGAAACATTAGTGTTGTTGAGTTTCCATTGCCAACTTGAAGTTTTGTTCCATTGAGTAAGATGTGTATCCATGTAAGATTTCCACCCACAATACAGTCCACTTGACGAGTCCTACAAGAAATGATTATTCCATCAAACGATCTTTCATGTTTTGTGCCCTACCAAGTTTGTTTCCCTAATGTTGATTCCTTATCCTAATGTGAGTACCTAATATTGCAACTAGTAGTATTCGAATCCCTGTGAAGTGTTTGTCCAGTTATCCAAATACAGTCCACAAGTATTGATACATCCGTGTAAATCCCCAACATTTGAGTTAGTATGGCAGTCTACCATAAACTGCCCACCAATATTTTCTGTAACACCTGTGCCCTTTGTGTAATGAAATTCAAAGTTCCTTGCAGTGCCTGAAGTAGAATTCCTTTTTATCTCGATTATTTCCCTTTGTGACATACAGCCACCAAAGTTGACCTATTCCAGAATTGTGAAGAGTATCTTCTGCCTCAAGTGTGTCACCAGTTGATGATTCCATTTTTGTCATCTCCTGTGAAACAAGCAGTTCCTTCCGCAAATCAGTCCGTAGTTCCTTCCATCCCTTTGAGCTTATTTGTTAATACGTAGTAAGCTATTGTTTCCACCCTGACAGTCCTTTAGAGTTGAGTTCCTGAGTTCCCTTTTTTGCGATCATGTTCGTCCTTACTATCAATGCAACTTCCCTTTTCCATTTTTGGCCGGGGAGTATGTTCGCGCCAACGCGAAGTTTTTGAGTTGTGAGTCCTTCCCACCCCTGTCCCATGTAACCTCGAGCCGCCGCGAGTATTTCGGCCTCTCATCCCGACCACTAACAACCACCCCAAATAACACACACACACACCACGTCGTTAGTTTTGCCTTGCACCCCATCCATTCGAGCGACATGATCAAACATGTACCTGTACGCAGTCAAGCCGACCAACCATCCAGCTATGTACAGCGTGAAGCAGCACCCAAAAGAGTTTCCACTACCACCACCACAACAGACACCAGTTAGCAGACCGATTGCAGCATCCAGTATGTAGTAAATAACAGGCAGTGGAATTTTCCACCCTCGTCTCCACAACGTTGTGCATGCAACGCTTTTGGCTACCTGCCACCTATAAAGGGAGCTTGCATGCGCAAGGATATTATTCAGTTTTCATTCAACCTTTGTACTATTAACATCGAAGAGAAGAAATACAGTAGTAGTTAAGTGATCAAACCGCCTTTCCCTCCACCAGTGGAAGCCAAACAGCCTTTTCCAAGGCTAGAGTTGCAAGAGCCCCCTCCAGTCGAGCTATCGGTCCTGTGCCCTGTTGCTCCCGGCAACAGGTGGACGGAAGATCAACAGATCTTTCCGTTCCCGCTCACCCGAGCCAAAGTCCCAGTTGCACGCCGCAACAACCGGTAAGCAAGTTCACATGTTTTCAATGTTTAATTGCACTTACATGGCGTCATAATTGACTGATTGTTCATAGGCTCAAGCGATATAGGACATTACTGAGCCAATTTTATCATGTAACCAAATTAGTTTTTATTCAACAATATTCTGGATAGTGAAGCAATGAACTCATGATTCAGGTTATTTAATATTACGTCAAAGAATACATTTGAACTTGAATTTTCAGTTATGAGTAGCAGGATATGGAAAAAAAAAATGAAATTAACGATGTAGACGGCAACGATACAAAATGGAAAAAAAACAATAATGCAAAGTAAAGAATATCTGTTATTTTGATGTAATTTATTGAAATACTAGTGGGCCCGGCAAACTTCGTCTTGCCATCAAGTAGGCTTTTGAAAAACGCTAAGGATCGTCCCATACAAAATTCCAGTTCCGTTCACGCTCGTTTTTCCGACTTTCCCGGTGAATATCCTGGGATTTTTATACACACAAACACGTCGGAACACTTGACGAACAAAACGGAAAAATAATCATTCAAATCGATTGACCCGTTCTCAAGCCATTTCGTGACATACAAACACTATTCCATTTTTATTTATATAGATTACAGAGCTTAATTTTAAATGTTTTGTCACCTATGAAAGGTTTGCTTAGCAAAGTATGATTTATTTTCGTTTGTCTTCAGTAATCATAGCAGCGGGTGAGTCTTTACTTAACAGGCACAGTTTGCGATGGAAAAAAATGAATCTTTACAGATCAATTTGTGTAGGATTCAAACTATATTATGGTTGATAGATTAGAAGGTAACCAACACGACTACAGAACAATTAAAGATTTTCCGGCAACAACTACTGGAGGTTAAGTCTTCTTTAAATTATACCCATCTGATTTCCATTACCCCGAATATCATAAACCTGAAGAGCATAACCTCGAGTTCCAGTTCCTAGAATGGCTTTACTTCGAATTCCACTATCACGGGGCAATGTCATTCAAGGTGAATATAAATTCGGGACAATAGCATTCAGCATAATGGTGCGTTTATGGTGATGACTTTCGAGCAAGGTTCTGAATTTTCGTATCAATGATGCGAATTCTACGATTTTTCGCACGTAAGGAGAATGCTTTTATCGCTTCCTCTCGTGAACATCTTTAATTGCTCACACTAATTTTCCCTGGAGCTACGATGGTGGATAACCGAAAATCACTCCACTCCGGGGATAATATATTTTTCACTCTATCATATTTTCGCTCACCAACTGCTCCCGAGAATTATCACTATGTGGATAAACAAAAACTAGTGCCGGCGACGGGATTCGAACCTAGAACATTGCTAAAAACAACCGCGATGCGTGCACGCTAACCATACTACCACACCATCTTGACGAAAGCAGCGGTTAATTTGATGCATAAAAGCAACTGCTGCTTGTGGCGATGGACACATGAAAAGTTCTCCTTGGAGAGGAGAAAGATAAAATGAAATTCTCGCAGCTGTGGAGTTGTACCATTATCTATTTTTGCTTTGTTTTGTAGACGGATAATTTCGCAAGGCAGCTTTTCGCTGAAAATTGTGGTGAGGGAGAAATCCATTATCGTGAGAGTGAGTGAGAATTCGGAAGCTTGGTTGGGAGGGACCACCAGGGCACCCGAATGAAGCGATTTGGACAGGGAGCGTGGGACTGCCTCCTCCCTGTTGTTAACATCTCGTGGATTGAGGGCGGGCTCTTCGACCCCATCTATTGGGAGTATTCTGTCAATCGAGAGCTTGATTGTACAGTTGTTCGTGAAAACTTTCTTCTGGAAGGAGATTCTTTTCCCCTGCCGCGGGTTTCGTGCAAGTGTCTCTGCTTGCGGGTCCGCACATCCATTTTGGCCCTTCATACAGGAGACTGCCTGCTCACAAACAACAGAACAATCTTGTTCAAATCGCTTTTCAGATTATTCCAGTGCTATAGGCAGGTGCCTTGCTACAATAGATGGTAGAATACATCATCATCATCATCATCATCATTGGGGTGGAATATTTTCAAGAGAGGTTTGATTTGAGTATTGATTTTTACGGAAGACTTATTTATTTCACAAAAGCTCTGCAAGTTTTATGATTTCATGATCAATGAATCCAAACAATACCGAATATTTCTTCTTTTCTCATGCGTGTTTCGAGTATTGATGCTTTCTCTGCACGAGTTGGCTTGAGAATGGGTTGATTGATTTATATAATTCTTTCACTATTGTATTCTAGGATCCAGGACTCTTTCGTGTTTGTGTGATCGAAAATACCGGGTTTTTATAGATATGTGAAAAATCTAAATGTTGTAATGTATGATACAAATGATCACAAAAGTATTGATAGTGGCCTGGACTCTGGAGTGCCACAGTTTGGTCAATAGTGCATTACTCAGCAATTGAGGTTTAAGTTCTGGGGCAGTACAAAGTTAGCCAGTACAGCCGGGGGCAGCTAGTTGGGTTATAACAATATTTTATGACAAATAATAACAATATAAAATTGGCTCCGTAATGCCTTATATCGCTTGAGCCTATGAAAAATCGGTCAATTGTGAAAGAATTCGACGGCATGTGAGTGCAATGTGTCATTGAAAACATTTGAACATGCTTATCGATATTAGAATGCCTAATTAATCTATTTGAAATTGGTGATTTTAATAGTTACACTTCAAAAAGGACGTAACTCAAAATTCCGACGATCTTCTTATTCAAAATTGCGCCCAGAGGTTACAAATAACTAAAAACACTTACTTTGAAATAAATTTTAATGGTTTATTTCTTTTGACAATCACGGTCAATAAAAACCCGTTGAAATATCTCAGGGGGTTTTAGTAGTTTGGGTGTGTACTTTAAAGAAATGCAGTCAGGATCTAGTTTACATTTTGTGTGTGGCACTGTGATATTGAGATTTTCGACGGCAATACTTATTTAAATTTAAATTAGACGAGGAATGTTTCACATATAGGAAATTTAATGCCTTTTAAAATGCTCCTTGTTGTCGTACGAAACTGCTTCATGCGAAATGGGGCACCCCCGCATTACCACGCGTTTTCTAATTCACCTTCAAGCCGTTGCGCCACCTATGAATCTCAAAAGTTTTGGTTCAAACTTTGAGGTTTGTCTTTTTCTGTGATTTAAATCCAGAAAAGTACAGGAATTTTTAGGTTTGAGAACTTTATAACAATAAGCTTTACCCTATTGAAATTGTCTTGGATTTCGTAATGATTGAAATTTATGAAACAAATCTGAAGTAATGTAACCTGCTCAATCTAAAGATCGTTAGAGCCTAGATCGTAATAATATTTGAGGTGGTACTGGACCAAGCGATGTGTGGGGCGAAATGACAAATGTTTACCTAGAAAAGGTTAATAGGTACGACTTTTCAAAAGTAAAGAAAAAAGAAACTACAGAGCTACGGTTACGCTCAGGCTGATAGCTTATTGTCTGGTCCATGTATTTTTAAATTTTTGGGAGCCCAAAATTTTATTTAAAAAAATCTTGGATCGAGGTTTGCTAACCTTTTTAGTGAAATGGATCAAATGTGATCGATTAAACAAATGGTTTATAAAACAATGTAAATCAGGTCTTTTGAGAAAAAAAACAGGCAATGGCAAAAATTCGTGACATCTTGATTTTTGACAGAACTCAATATCATAAAATTGCAATTGGTTATTTGTCTTTTCAATAAATATTTTTAAAATTAAGCAGCCAAATTAACAATTCAACCAGATATCGTACGTACTCGTAGCAACTAGTAACTGTATTACCGAAAGAAGGTGAAAGAGAAGGTGAGCACGATATTACCATATTCGGAGAGTGTAACAGTTCGCGAACCATAACAGTTCGTGGCACATCGCATTCATAGAGTCCTTTGAATGTAAACATGCACTCTCTCGTTTGGTACGTGGCACGAGAGCGTTCAAGAGCAGCAACTCTCACCGACTGTAACAGTATCGAGCCATCCGGGTGATTTATGTTTTGCATAAAATTGGTGATAACTTTCATATTTTCTGGTAATGCAGCCTTTAACAACCTAATTTTTCTATAGGACCATTGGACCTAATAATCTATTGGACCATTGAACATTCCTTTGGTTACAAACATAGCACAGAAAATGGAAAATATTCGCCTCTGTTTCTTGATCAGAATGAGAGTGGGTCAGTGAATGTTACAAGTGTTGACACACAATAATCGGCGCCAAACAGTGGGTGGTGAGCGTCTGTCTTGTTTTAGTTCATGGCTCGTTCTCTTCCACGAAACATAAATGTCATGCGTGTTGTATGAATGCAGGCGAATAAATGGGATGAAATTATGGCTCGTGTGTCAATGATCGTTAAATTTTCCAAAGCCTGGCAAAGCGTGAAACGTTATAAATAAAAACTTAAACAGTAGACCCGGCTCTTCCATAAGTTGTGCCAGCCTCAAGAAACACGCCAGTTCTATCAGAATCTCAACGCATACCGTGGGTCGATTTGTGCAAGAATAAGGTTGAGAGCATATTGACGGACGAAAGTGAAATGATCGAAAAGTGGAAGCAACACTTTGATAAACACCTGATTTGTATTGAAAGCACAGACATTGAGCATCAACACATCGGTGGCACAGACATATGTCTATTTATAGTATACTTTAGTTAAGTGAACTGATCAAGCATGGGAATATGCAACTCGACAGCTCAAGAATTACCCCGGCCCAGATAGAAGAGTAGTTCAGCCCAGCGGTAAACGTGCAGCTATTCAGCATGATCATGCTGAGGGTTCAAAGCCAGCCGGTTGAGCTTCCTCGATTATTCCTGCTTGCCATGCAATGTACCAATCTCGAAAACTTTTTGAATCAGCCGTATCTCAGAAAACTGAAAGCGACTCTGAATCAAAATATCGTTCATTTACTAAATTTTAAGATTTTTTTTTATTTTATTGTACAACCAAAGTTTATTCAAATGTGTCTATCGATGTATTTACCAACTAACAGAAAGAGAAAAAAATCAAATATCTACAATAAAGTAAAATGAAAATGATCTCGAATCTTTTAGGCTACAAAAAGTGAGAAGAAGGGATAAAGTAAATCAGTTAACAGTTATAATGAACAACAAAAAAAAAATCTGATATTACCATGGCACGCAAACTTTTTGATTGTCATGTATAACGAGTTATAACTGAATATTCAATAGTTCAATAAATGGTTTAATTTTCAATGTAAAATCGCGTAAACTGACCGGTTTTGCTTGCAACATCCTTTGAGAAAATACGTCGTGCGTTCAATATTTGGGATTTTGCTTAAAATGTGTAATACAAAAGCTGTGTTTGTATGATTCTTCAATAAATAATACATTACATTTGATTATCATAAGAACGAATTATAAACAAATATTCAACGTTAAATACTGTAAACTACCACATTGCATTTATGAATACTTACAATCTTGAGTGAAACTGAAGTAGTTCATGATCCATGATCCAACATTCGATAATATTGCATGCTTTCTTGCATCTTGAAAGTGAAAATACAAACAAGAATGCTCGGTTTTAATGATTAGGGGGACTGGGGGTAGTTTATCCTTGTTAAGGAAAAGCGCGATTCGAGGTGTGAAAATCATTATTCTATGCTCTTTTTTAATTATGGTTGGATAAACAAACATGTTTTCTACCAAATAATAAAAACAGCTATCCATTTTAGCTTTTCTTTGGTTTATAAATCAATTTAAAAAATGCTTGTTTAGCTGTTTAACATATGTATTGTTTTGCGGGGTTAAACATCCCCGAGTTCGGCGTTACTTGCATTGCATGAGCATTATTTAAAACTGTGTTTTCAGCGTAAAATCATGTAAACCGAGCTGTTCTGCTGTTCTACGCATATTTGTCCCGCGATCCATAAGGTTTGCATAGAACATGGGACAAGTAGGCGTAGAAGGTCAGTATTTTGCTTGCAACATTCTTTGACAGAAGACGTTTCGCGTTCTTCGGATTTTGCTAGCAATGAACCGATGCACGAGTTCACTAATTTGACGTTTGAGCGGTGCCGAATTCACCATGGACACATAAATAATACGGCACCGCTAAAACGTCAAATAGTAAACCCGTGCACAGGTCCATATTGGATGTGCTTGTAGGTTTTATCATTGAATAGCTTTACATGATTGAAGTCAAAATTACGATATGTGTAAATTCAAGATTTTTTTGGTGTTACTGTATAAAATTGGGTTGCAGTGTAATAAATTGTACTAATTTAGCAATCGTAGTCAAATTAACCAAATAATTAAAACATCAATCCTGTAAACGTAAACCATTCCAATTATTCCATGCGGCCTGCAACTCTGATAAAAAATCGTGAATTTGTCCGAAATATGCTGCTTGAGCATGACTGAATAAGAGGCATTAGAGATAGATGAGAATGCGATTCGTATGTGCTCTAGTTATGGAGAAACAACAGGAAACAAACAGTGGATTATTTGTCAGTCCATCTAGTACTATCTACTAAGGAAACGGTGGATATCTGTTGTACGATGTAAATCATGTGAACTAGGTTGTTAGATGTATTGCGTCAAGAAAATTATAGGGTTTTTATAAAAATTCCCACTAATTACGTTAAGAATTTGATAAGTTTATATCTAAGGTTTTTGCAGTATGATTACGTATCAAATTTGTTATGGATTTTGAACACTAAGAATTTGGACATCAATAATTGAAATGAATTTCACGTTTTCAAAAATTATAAATCAGCTAATACCAACCGGAGGTCCGTGGACTCCTAGGGGTCCTGAAGACCTTTCAAGTGGTCCTCAAAGTCACTGCAACAAAAAGTGCTGATTTTGAAGAAAATTAATAAGATATAAACAATAGCTATCAACATACCGAAATCATCGATTTTTGATAATCGTCAAATTTATGCAAATTAACTTCTCTTTTAATAAAAATCTGGTAATAAGAGGCGCCCACTGAATTTCTTTTATCGGACCAACGCTGCTCTCTTTGTGTTTTTTTGTCATATTCTTGAGTGGACTGTTCGTGGAACCTCTGAAAATTCTTTGAGAGCTGCTTGACAGAGTAATTATGAAACTCTTTGCAATTTTCTGTCATGTTTGAATGTTTCCACTCGAATCATCACACTGGTACTACGTTGACGAATTCATCTCGGAGCTATCAGAAAAAACAATACAAAATACGAGACAAATTTAAGTTTTTTGTTAGACTCGGCAGATTGCGTTTAAAAAACTCTAAGTGCCACAGTTGATTAGAGATTCCTAATGGGTTTTTCCAACAACTTTGATAGACTCCCGGTGACATTCTGATGGATTGTTTTTGTTTGTTTTGGCATTATTTGTGACAGTTTTTTTTTTGCTGGATGTATTACCACAAAATACATCCAAGATATATTGTTGGCTCCTCCAATGGTGCTTTGCATGTTTTTCTAAGATCCTTGGAGAGTTTGAAGCGTAATCCACTTTATAATGTAGTGCAAGATATTTGAACAATTCTTGGTAAGATCTTGACGGAACTTTCGTGAGATCTTTTTATTTTTTTTTTTTGAAAATTTTCATTTATTATTTTCGAGGAAGTTTTATATGAATGTTCAGAGTAACTTTGACGGCGAATTGTTGTATGAAAAGCGCCCAAGATCTTTGTCGGAAAAGTTTTTTCGAAAAATTCTCAACTATAACATGTTCTTTAAAAATACTTGACAAAATGTTGATAACAATTTCAAACGTTAACTATTGGACTTTCGATCAAATTTCCTTAAATATCAATGGTAAAATATGAAAGTTTCTGATTTCACTATGATTCAGATGATTCTTTATTTTGAAAAATTATACATCTGATTTCAAACACTTCTGATAATGGTTGAGAAATATCCCAAATCCTTGTTAGAAAAAACACTAAAATTTCTTCATAGAAGAAGGTATAACGGTACCTTGAAATCCGGACACCTAAGAAGAAGTGTATCTTTAAACTTGATTTTTGTCAGCAAATTCGTATATTATTCAAGCTTGAGTGTATTTTTCCAACGATCTAAGCTTCTTGTTTGCTATAATGTAAAGATAATTACAATTTCTGACGCAAATTTCATAAAAATAGTAAAAATTCAACTATATGTCTTGCTTTGAAATCCGGACATCGTTTCAAAGCTGATTCAAATTCCGGACACATTTGCTTCGAATTCCGGACACTTTCATTTGACTGTTGCTCATAAATTGTATCTACATTTCAGTCAAATGGCATTTTGCGCATTTTATCAAAGACACTTCCACTAGTTTTCGGTTTTAGTTTCAGTCAAATTCACTATTATACAACCAAAAATGATGTGAAAGATGAGGGTGAATTACAGAACTCCCATCAATAGCCGCACTTGGTTTCACGACATTCTTCATCTATTATATAACAGGTCACATTTCTTTCGAATACGAAAGGCACGGCTTGAGTTTTTCGCTTTAAAATTCTTGGGAACACTTCTGTGACCCTCGAATAGCTGTTTCTGATCATTTTGGTTCAAATCACGGCACATTTCATTCCACAATCACGGATGTCCGGGATTCGAAGCAGCTGATAATCATGCTCCGTAATCCGGACACTGGCCTTTAGCTATAAATATCGACATTTTATCGCGTTTATCAAGTAAATTTCACTAGTTTTCGACGAAAATACACATTCTTCGTTATGTTCATTACTTTTTATGGAAACGAAACACATACTGGCTATCAAAATACTGGGCACAAATCCAAGCACCGTTCTTAGGAAACTGCTTACCAGGCTAGAAAACTAGCAGACGGCTTGACACGAAATTCATTTTTATTTTTATTTTAACATTTTGAAGCCTACTACGATGAATTGATATTTACGCTTTTGAAGCGTCCGGCAATTCGAAGCAAACGGTATGTCGTATTCAGACTATGGACATGCCCTATACCGCTATGACTCGAAATCCAGACACTTAAGCACCGGATTAACTTCAAACATCATTTTTACAATTAATGATAGTTATTTTCTTAAGGTATTGTGTATTTTTACGTTGTTAAATATTTATTAATTAGCAAAGTGTAATGAAAATAGCGTTTATTTATTCAAAAAAAAAAAAAAAAAAAAAGTTGAAATATGCAAAAAAGAGATGTGTCTTGCTTCGAAATCCGGACACTTCTTTTTGACGAAATTATTGCATATTTTGTAATAAAAATCAACTTACCGGAATAAATTAAAGGATTTTGAACAGTTCGCTGCACGTAATCACAAACGTTTCGAGTTGCGAATATTTCTGAAGCTACCAGAGAGGTAAAAAAAGTTAGGTCAAAATCGCTATAGCGCTACTTCCCACTTCATGGCAACTATAAGATGCAGTCCAACACGCGCTGAAATGTGTAAGTATCGATACGCGTTTCGTTCTTTTATTTTTGTAATTAATATCTTGATGCCTAAAACGATACATTAACATCTATAATATAGAATTGAAGCTAAAGAATAGTTTAGTGCATAAGTGTTATAAGAAAATTTAATTTAATGTTATGAAAAAATGTGAAAAACATCAAAGTGTCCGGCTTTCGAAGCGTCCTGCAATTCGAAGCAAAACGGTATCAACTGCAGCGATTTGCAGTAGACAGAATGTCCCAGGCTCGATTCATCTGACAAGCCAATCGGGCTCTCTGTCACTATAGAAGATGGTGTCTACATCCATGTCGATAGCCTGGTCGTATTAGTCACTCAAACGTCACTTTAAATTCTCTGTTTATCATATTTCGCTATCTGATCTCTCTCTGAACAGCCTGAATGCGTTCTAGCTCGCATGACTTACTCAAAGTGTGTTATTAAATTGAAATCTGCTAACAGTGGGTCTGCGAGAAATGCCTGGATCTATTCCATTTTTTATGTGATTGTGCCTGTGGATTACAATGTGGTTCGTTCAAAAGTTGCCGGAGGAACACTTGGAAGGATCATGTCAGCTTCTATCGTTTACCGATGGATATAATGAAGCTCAAGTGATAATGATGACTTTGACAACAAATCCACGCATGGTGTGTTTGATTATTCCATCCGTAACTTATTCCATCAATCAACAAGGTGGGCTCAACTCGATACCTAGCATCAAACCGAATAGCATCGAAAGCATCGATTCTAATGAATCAATTTCGGAACCATTAAGGCGTCAGCATCTTGAATGCTCTTACTGTATTCATTGCTCAATTTATTGTAATATAAAAAACAACAAAAGCAAATAAAATTTTTATCTATGAGATAACAATATTTTGTTTAGGGATCATGCACAAATTACGTCACGCTCCGAGGGGGGGGGGGGAGGTGGTCAAGCCAAGCGTGACAAGCCTTACAAAAATTTCCGAGGACTCATACAAAAAACGTGACAAAGGGGGGGAGGGGCTCAAAAAAGTTGAAATTTAGCGTGACATAATTTGTGTACCATCCCTTACCTTTTCTCACAAACAACATAACCCCAATCTCAAATGTTTGGCTCTGACAATCAGGCTCCCGTTTGACAAGCATAATATGCATGTATTCAATATAGGCCTACTCACATGACGTCTCAAATCAGCTGATCGGGAAGCACTTTGACAGTTCTTCTATGAAAATGACAGGCCCGTGTTAGCACCGGTCCTCCACCGATGTAAACAAATGCATAGACGGATCTGTCACATGAAAAGGCCTATTATTGACTCATTCCGCAGTATCCAGGATCACAGACTGTGATTCACAGTATAAAATCTTCACCACTAATTCACTCTGTACCTGTCCAGAAATGTTATCCACAGTCAGGGAGAAATCATCATAGAAATTATCAGAGCGTATGCCACCAAGTATTATAGAAAAATACAAATCTCTTTTTTTGGAAGAACAACATTGAAAACCTTGGGATGATTCTATTAAAAAGTTTGTCAGGAATGAATAAAGAATCTTGAGAATGCTTTACACAAGGAACTCTCCGAGAAATCATTAACCCTCCATAGATTTCATCAACCCCGGAAATTCAAGCCTGCCCTGAAAAGTGTTATGCAAGGTAGAAACATGCACAATTATTGGGTTACAATTTTCACAATATTCAAACAATTTGTCTGCTTCGTTTTACCATGGTTTTTGGGATTTTACTACCTCAAATCCATCACTGTTATGGATTACATGGATAATCGCATATTTAAGTTGACTAGCTCTGAGCTCTTAGAGGTGCTTGAAGTAGTGGAAGTTCGCGCACTGCGTGACGTCTCCGACTTTGCATACCCACCAATCGCTTCAAGCTTTGTTTTCCAACCAAACGTCCTAATCTGCCAAACAACCGAACATTTCTCACGCTTAATCAAGAACAACTTTTTGTCCGCTTTCCTTTCAGGGACATTTCGAGAGGGCGCCGCCGATTCGTCACTGCTCGTTACCGGTTCTGCAACCCTCAATCCAATCAATCTTTTTCTCCACCGCCATCCATCCATCCATCCATCCAGTTCGAGGCGGATCCATCACATCACTCAAATTGAGCCCGCATCAGTGTTCCGAATCGCATACGCCGGACATCGTATTCACACTCCAGGCAGCAAAGGAACATGAGTGAAGCGCATAAAACAAGTCGTCAAACACACGCGGTCCAACATCAACGGATCTGGTGAGCAATCAGAGGAACCGGATCCTTCCGCTAGCCTGGCGCAGGTTACTAAATACATCGGTTAGCCGGGTATCATCTACCGAATACAGCTGCGCTGGCGGCGTCCAAAAACAAGAATATCCCGTCGCAAAATTGATCGATATCGGTAAGCAACGTGTCCCCCGGCAGGCAATACAACACCGCCCTCGCTTTCATTCTCTCTCATGGTATGTTTATGGTGCATGAAAATTGATGTAATGAAGATAAATTACTTTTACTCGGGCCCTGCTCTCGGCTGGCGACCGGCGAAAGGTTGTTGGCCCTTTTGACGCACTTTCCTTCCTGTCTTCCCAATTAAGCTGCGGCCGCGCCGCCATGACAAGCTCAACCGCCAACTTCGGAAATATTGATCGGTTTCATCAGAGGACGATCGACAGTGGTCGGGTTTCATGTAAAGAGACGGTCAAAACTACCAAAAATGATTTTGAAATTTTTATATTGTTTATTATTTTTAAACATATCACGTTTTATGCGAATAAGAAATTCTTTCTGAAACAATAAGAATATCAAAAAGTATGTAAAGGTAAGTAATTTCTTCGATCAGGGCGATACATTTAGTTTTGGCCAAACTTATATTTTGTACGACCATGGTGCGGTGATGCGATGAAAATTTGTTCGGCGTCAAACATCACCGCCACACTCACCCCAATACCTCTCGATCACGATCGATCAGTGATACGCATTTATGGCCAGGGTGCCTGTCAAAACTCGTTGTGGTGAAGCTGTGCCGTAATAATTAACATTGAATCTCACAATCATGGCTAGCCCTCTTCGAGGGGTCGTAAATTGCTCATCTTCACGGGTCTGTGTCGGAATTTGGACGGGTCCGATTTGAACCGACCCATTATAAGGTTAAGAACCTAATGAGTGAAACAAAACAAACGATTAGGCATCGATCACTGAGCAAATTGGCCAAAGAGCTGCTTGGACAGTGTTTCTCAATCATATCAAGATGAGCTGAAGTTCACCATTTATTGTTTTCAATAACTATAGGTATTGCTCGGTAACTTTTGTATTGAAGGCGTAAAAAGTCCGATTGGAAATGCAAGTAGTCTAAGTGAAAGATATCGCAATTAAATGATAACATGATAGCATAACGAAAATCATTAAACTCACTTTAACCTTGCTATTTTATAAATTGATGAATCTCAAACTTTAGAACATTTAAAATTTTAAGATACAGTAAATTCTCTTTTACTCGATATTACGTATCTCGATGTTTCCTCTTACGCAATGGAATGGAAGCAATGGACCTGTTTAACCCTCCTAATGCATTAAGAAAATGTAACACATTATGTATAGGGACAATGGAAATTCGCAATTTCGCGAAATCCGCCAAGAACTGTAGTGAATACCAGTTTTTTTTTTCTTATAATAGGATGTCCCAGAAAGTATGAGAACGGCTTTATCATATTACCATTTCGAGATTAGTGCAGATAAAAATCTGATACTCACGCATTTCATTCTTGCACTTATTAAGAGCAGATTTTAAAGTACCATGCCCACACAGTTACGGATCACCCACAGTGACGGATCACTTTGGCGTTCAACATTGGATAACTCGCTCAAAACATAAACGTTGACCTAAAACATATTTTTCCCATGTTATACTATTTGTCTTCTACCATTTGTAATGTTAAGCACAACATTCAACCGCTAAATAACGGTGTATTTGACAAATGTTTAGTTGATACCACACAGCTATCATTATAAGGTCGTTTTCTGTAAGAAGTACCGTTAGCATTCATAAGCCCCCACAGGCGGTAAAATTCAAATGTTATACTATAAAACATGCTCGTTCGTTTCGATTTAGTATGAATTCATCTTTGGAAAACATTTTTCTCGATTGTTGATTCTAAATACCGAATATTAGCACTTCTAACAAGTGATCCATAATATGGACCAGGAAATGATTGTTTACCACGGTTATGGATCACTTCGAAATAATGTAGATTTCTTCATTGGATTCGACATTTTCAGACAATAGCACTAAGGATAAAACTAATAAAACAACAAGGTTTGTAAATTTCATTTTTTAGCAGACAAAAATAGGTGGAAAACTTGGTGTGGAGCGAAAACAGTACATGTCTCACTTACTACAATGCAGTATGACAACAAAAATGGCATTTTACCCATGTTTCCAGCTCTAACACTGCTATTTTTGCAGTAATATGTGACATATTGATAACTTTCGCCAAATCATGGAATACAGATACATTGAGTTAAAAATCTCTTGATTTTGCGCACTGATCCGTAATATGTCACAATTTGATTCACATCATGAAAATTGATCCATAATATGGTTTTCAGAAACCGATACAATTTTTAATTTTTATGCAATCCTATGTAAATATTGAACTCAAAACAGTTTACTAACCGAAGTTCCAATTTGAAACGATTCAGTTCGTGGTTTTAAATTACAATTTTACGTTTTCCATGACGTTTTATTGAATTTTATAGGTTGGACTCCACACTATTTGATCCATAACTGTGGGTCATGGTATAAGCAAGTTTTTGGCTACCCGTTTGTTGATGGTGTTAGATTTCTGAAGATTCTCTTATCAGTTTTGCACGAATCGCGTTATATAAATGATCAGACTATTACTTATTTTATTGGAAATTATAAACTTAAAAATTAAAAATTAAATTTGAAAAGAAACTTAAAATCCGTTTTGAGCTGTGGTCGATTTTTAAAAGGGTCAAAACCAAGTTTTTAAATTTACTTTAAAACATGTAAAATACCAATTTTTTTGTTGCCTATCCCATATTATAGATATTTGACATGAGTTAATTTGAAATGAATAATTTTTATTTATACTGAAAATACCTGAAAAGCCATGATTTCATAGATAACTTAATGTAGAGAGAAAAACTACCGATTTTTAAGAATTTTATCATATTTTAAATGTTTCCTAGCAAAGCCAAATAAAATGTTAATCAAAAATTCTTGTGGAACATCTTAGATACAATGTACTTTGAACTCACCACACCGATGGATTTGGAAAAAATAAAATCTTTACTACGAGTTAAGTTTCAACAAAACACAAAAGCAAGGTCTGTGCTGACTAGAAAGAATTGAGAATTGATTTTTAAGAATCAAAAATTTCAATGTAAGAGATTATTTTATGAAACAAAATTTTCCCAGGCAGCAAGGAAAAATAAAAATGTATAAAAATATGAATTTGTTTGAAAATATATTGTGATTCTCGTTATCAAAGTCGTGCCCAGTCGTGTTTTCATAGATATCTATGGAAAATGCTTAATAAAACGAGACTCGAAAGTGAGAACTTTTGAACGACAACAATTGAAGCATTTCATGAGAGTAGTTTTTGATTCTTCGACCTTGTTGCTTGCCCCTGCGGGGGCGGGCGGCGAGGGCAGGATCGAATATGTCGCGCGTCGTTCGTATTAGAGTGAAAAAGTGCCGCGAGTGTCAGTAGGAGTGAATGATCCTTCGGTAGTGTCGCTTGCCCCTGCGGGTGTGAGGAGAAGAATCTGGATCAATCGACAAGCTTAGTCTTGAAGAGACGACAATCGTTGATTTTAGTGTTTTATTTCTTTTGTAGTAATTATAAGTTCTCTTTAAGAAGTGGTCAGGTAAATTCAAAGTCAGGTAAATCTAAAATCAATAAATATTATTATTTCCATTACCAAAAATGCTCTTAATTGTCGAACTGAGCTGATCCTTATATACACCCTACCCTAATAACACAATCTCCCTATCCCGTGACGTCTATGAAGATAGTTTGGGTTCCCTGTATCTTCTTAAGTAGACGTTGGACTAACATTCCTTCCCTTCCCCTAGCGATTGTGAGGACGTGGCCAGGTGTACAATGTGATGCTTGTTTTGTGTATTTCTATTATGTAGATAAAGACGTTCATCCCAAACGTTTTTTTTTTTTTTGCGACACTACATATAGATTTCTCAAAACCAATAGAGTTGAGCATTGTACATCCACTTACGATTTGTACAGTCGTTAATGCTATGATATGCAACAATTGAAGCATTTCATGTGAAATAAGTAAAAAAACGGCAAATCGAGAAAATTTCCAATCCAAAAAGATCCTTGACCGGTGGGATTCAAACCCATGCCGCTCAACTAAATCTTGCTGAAAAGCTGCGTGTTTACTGCTACGGCTATATGGGCCTCTAAAACATAAAATTTGTATATCCGATTACCATTTTCATTACGGCCAAATTAGAAAATAAAGATAATATAAGGAATTGGCATTAATCGGCACGTTATGAGTTTCCTTCAAAAATTATTCTCGAAACATCTCCAGATACTCTTTCTGCGATATCTCCAAGAATTCTGAAGATTTTTCAAGGGAGTTCACCAGAAATTTCTCCAGGAATCGGTTCTGATAAGGCTCTAGGAATATCTTTAGTAATTCCTTGGATTCAACAAGAAATTGCTCCAAGCTAACATCATGAAAATATCTACAGGTATTTCTTTAGAGAATTCGCCCGAGGTTTCGGCAGGAATGTCTTCAGTTGGTCCTTCATAGATTCCACTAGTGAAATTTATACTGGGATTCTGCCAGGAATTTTTCCAAGGATTTCTCTGGGGTCTGTTACAGCAATTCTTGTAGGAATACTCCGGAATTTATGCGGAGACTTCCAGGGATTTTTCAGTCGAGTTCTTCTCATATTATTTCAGAGATTCCTTAACAAAATCTTCCAGAGACTTCTCCAAGGATTTTTCCAGGTATATATCTTTAAGGATTCTTGCAGAGATATCTTCAAGGCTTTCTTCACGAGTTACACTAGGACAATCTCTCCAAAGATTTCCTCCGAGGATTCCTCTACAAATACAGGAAGTCCTCTCAAGATTCATCCAAGAATTATTCCGGATACTCTTCCGGGATTCTTCCGCGGATCGCTTTAAGAATTCTACCAGGAATTCTTCCAGGGATTCTTTAACGAATTCCTCAAGGGATTCGTCAATAATTGTCTCCAGGAATTCTGCAACAGTTACCACCAGCAAAATCGCTACATGAGTTACTACAAGGATTTCTTCAGATAATCGTCCAAGGATTCGCCGGGAATTTTTCCAGCGATATGTTCTGGGCCGACGAAACATCTTCCGGTGATTCCTTCAAGAGTTCGTCCTTAAACTCCTCCAGAGATTGAATTCCTGCTGGAATTCCATCAGAAATTATCCTAAGAAGTTCTCCAGGAAAATCTCTACAAAAATTCCTTCAATAATTATTCCAGGCATTTCTCCAGAAAAATCTTCACAGTGTTTTTTCCCGGGATTTGTTCAGAGATTCCACAAGCAAAATCTCTACAGTAATCCTTCCTAGGATACCCCCAAGGATTCCCCCAGATATCGCAGTAGAGATTTAACTGGAAGAATCTATGAAGGATAAACTGGAGCACATTCCTGCAGGAAATCCTGGCGAAATCGCTAAAGAAATACCTGTAGATATTTCAATGTTGGAATCCTTGGAGGAATCACTTGTCGAACCCCTGGAGGAACTCTTGCCGAAGGTGTTCCTGGAGCTCTATCAGAACCGGTCTAAAATGTATCATCGGGGAAGGGAAAAAATGTTAGTATAACATCCATTGTTATCAAAGGCCGAGTATACCTCTGCATCTTCATGGTTGCCACGGGAAGGAGTTTTGTTTGTGGGAGGGTTAAAAAGCCACATGATCAGGATTAACCTGGGTAAGTGATGCTATTTTATGTAATCTCTGTTTATGAAGTTATTTATCAATGCGTCGACACATATAACTTCAAACTATTCAAAAGTTGAAATGAAACATAAAACGAGCTCACCAATTGATAATCCATCCTCGGTTGTGTAGTCACGATCTCGGCATCAACACGCATAAGCTGGGATATAAAATCACTCCGATGGCGCGCAAATGAAGAACTAACTGAAAAAAAATCTTCACAGAGCACTCATAATCCGATTTTTTTTTGGAGTTTGTTTAAAAAGTATCAAGTAGGTTAATATGTTGAATTTTAAAAATAATAATTTGAATCTATTTTGTCAAAATTATGAAAACTGTGTTTGCGTGTTCTGTATCTCGATACCTTCCTAACCCCTTCAATACAAGTTATGAAGAGTTGACTGCATATTTATTATACATGCACAATGGAAACCCTTAAGAGCATTTCTAACTCAATTCGAAGATAAATGCCAATATGTTCATTTATTCATTTCCAATTGATATGATATTTTTCAAAGAACATGGTACAGTAAAATAGAAAAAAAGATTTGAATAGGGTTTATTTGATTGAAAATAATGCATAAGGAGAACAATTACGACATTACAAGATCTTGAAAAATATTCTTAGGGAAAAAATGAAAGTAAACTCATTGAGCTCAACTTGAGCATATTTCCATAAACCTCTGTGAACTGCGTTAATTTACCAATGAATTTGTATTATTCTCTAACTGAATGCCTTTCGCCTAAGAATTCATTTGACTACCCTCCACGCATAAGTGCCCCTAAATTTGTTACAAAACCACATACATTTCGGTATTTATCAATGTTGCCTTTGCTTTTGTGGTGATTGAGAAATACTCTTCAAAAAGGCTCATAAAGAACTTCGTGAACCATCGAAAAATGAAGGAAAAAATAAATGTGATACTTAAAAGCCGTCTCTTTCAATACCACAGATAATCTGTAGTCCAAGAAATCCTAAAACATGTACGACTTTGATGAATGATATACAATTTAGAATCAGACTCAGATTATGATAAGTTGTTTTCCTTAAAATTCATATTGGAACGGGATTAGTCCAATTGCGGCCTTCTGAAGCATGAAGACGTTTTATAGTATATTCTCTGGAGAAAATGGTGTGTACTGAATTAGGCTTTCACGAATATGTACAATTTTTAATTATGTTTATTGTGCGTAAAAGATATGCCCCAAAAATTGTTACTACCTCCGTTTTACAATTATCCTTGATTGGGTGGTATAGTCCAATTGTCAGATACCTTAAGTACTTTTATACGATTTTTATATACAGGCCTCAACGACAATGGTTTAAACATTTGATTTGAAATGCAATTCACCGTGGCGTTTGGCCTCGGTGTGTTTTGAAAAATTCTTGTGGTTATCTTAAACTTCTACAAAGAAATTATTTGAATCAAATAAACTGTTTGCGAGTTATGTAAATACTTTATCAATTTTATTAAAGAAATACATAAACATATTTGTTGTATTATGCGTTTTTAATTTATTGTCTAGAAAAAATATTTGTGAATTTCGTTTTGAATATCTACAAATAAGTACATGCGCATTTTAATCGGAAGCAGTGAGGGAAAGTGCTGAGCTGAAACAAAAACAAAATGCTCGCGAACATCAGAGTGCTGATTTACTTGCAACTGCCGTGCTCGCAAGTGAACGAAGCTTAAGTGATTCGTGAACGTGTTCGAAGCTGTACAGAGTCAATTGTGCTTTTGGGATAAAAAGCTTTTCCCCTCTGAGATTTCTGGTATTCAAGGGTTTTTGACTACAAACTGGCAGTTTACGGTCAATTTGATCGATATATTGATTATATATTGTCTGTCAAAATCATATTAAATCACACCTTGTTCAGTTACTCGCGAGTTAATTTTCGCGAACTTTTTGTTATTTTTTGGTATGTTCTCTCGAACAAGCGAGTGCAAACTTACTCACTCCAAGCCTATTTGCGAGTCAGTCATGTTTGTTTTGCGGTGGTTTACACTCGTGAGATTCTTCGGGATGCGAACATTTCCACCATTGACGTTGATTACTTTTTTCACCGATTCAATTTAAACATAAGCCTCAATGTTTTTAATATTAATTTATTTTAGGTGAAAAATTGAAGCAGTTTTGTTTCATTCCTTTTAAAATTATAACGTTGCTGATATTGAAGCTTATTGAATGTTTAGATAGAAAATTTTTGAAAAATGTCACTAGCTTCATCCAAGATGTGTGCATTTTACACTGTAGCCAGAGTAAGGTAGAGAATTGAACCCGCCTTGGCTCCACCTTACATTTGAAACAATCTAATCATCATGAGGTAATTTTTTGCCGACTGAATATTTTTGCCAAAGACACAAACCTCCTAGCATATGTCCCAACTGGAACAAAGCCTGCTTCTCAGATCCTTGACTGGCAGGAATCGAACTCACGACCCTCAGCTTAATATTGCTTAATAGCTGCGTGTTGTGGGCCCAGATAGCCGTAGCGGTAAACGCGCAGCTATTCAGCAAGACCAAGCTGAGGGTCGTGGGTTCGAATCCCACCGGTCGAGGATCTTTTGGGGTTGAAAATTTTCTCAACTTCCCAGGGCATAGAGTATCTTCGTACCTGCCACACGATATACACATGCAAAAATGGTCATTGGCATAGTAAGCTCTCAGTTAATAACTGTGGAAGTGCTTGCTCATTAGAACATTAAGCTGAGAAGCAGGCTTTGTCCCAGTGGGGACGTAACGCCAGAAAGAAGAAGAAGCTGCGTGTTTACCGCTACGGCTATATGAACCCCTAATGTTTTTTGTAATTCGTAAAAGAGTTGAAAGAAGAATTGTTTTGTAAGGATTTTCGGTAGAAATGATGTGATCATGGAAACATTTTTGAAAAAAACATTGGGAAAGATATCATGGATTTGTGAAAACATCATTATGATTGAAGTTTGATAAATATATTGGTTTAGGAATCACTGCACCCCCATCGCCGAGCATCACGCATCAGACATCGCGAGTCACAACATATCGAACGGAGGAGCAAAATCGATCATAAAATTATCATAATTATAAAATTAAAAGTCACAAAAAGTTACATCTCTGTCTCGGAGCGATGAATCCTGTACATATTCAGCCAAACCTGTTCGGCTGCCGCCGGTTACTTGCCGGACTCCGAGCCGAGCGAGAGAAAGATTGTGCGTGAGGAATGGAACGCTGGTGCTGCTGCTTAGCTAAGTCAGTTGATGGGAAATCCAAGTCAAGGCTAAATCGCGCACGTCTCTTAAAACTCTCGTGCTCTTACCCTGACAAGTTGCTGCACAACAAAGTGAGAGAGATCTGCATATCAGGATATTGTCGCTGGCTTGGCTGCTGCTGATGGGATCGCGTGGCGCATTGAACTTGTGAGAGGTTGCAATGCATGGCGAGACAGGCGCTTAGAGGATTCCCGATTAGGGGATTACAACAGAATTGGAACAGATTATGTTATTCAGTAGCACGTTTATTGTATGTATGTAAGATGACATTCGAGCAGATTAGATAACTTACTTGAGTTGATATTATTTTGCTTTAACTGTGATATCGTTTCCTTTACCAACTCAAAAAAGGAAACAAACTTTGTTATTTGTATTTATTACATTTAGATATAATTGCGCTACAATTTTGCTGTAATCCACTGATCGGGTGTGTTTGATTCGAAAACGACACCCCAACGATGATCCACTGGTCGTTGGAAACACGGTGTTAGACCAGAAGAGGTAAGGAGAGCCGCAACAGTGAAATCAAACTGGATCGGGCTGGTCTTGGCGCGGACGATAGCACGGTAGGGCGGGTTCTCTTTTGGATGACAGAAGGTGTTTGGGTTTGGGCAACCGGGTGGTAGACATTCCAGCAGTGAGTGTACCTCCATATGATTGAGATATCGGTGTCAGAAATGTTATTTTGAAGTAGCTCAATTAGTTTTGAAATATGCCCGATCGGCACCGATACGTAATAAACCAGATGGACATCGCGGTGAATCGATCTCGGACTGTGATGATTTGAATTGTTTTCGATGGGGATGGGTGCAAGAATTTCAAGGTCTATGAAATGCTTTGATTGCTTTTGAACCTGCAAATAATGTTGCTGTCGCAATAATTCACTTTTTGTTTCACTCTTTGAGACCTAGACATGGATAGAGCTATTTCAGTAATATGAATATTGTATATCGTTTATCATTCGAAAATTGCAATTTAATGATATATTTTCTAACTTTGCTTAGAAAATTATATAAATCAAAGCATTTGACGGAGTTTGTGGTCTAATAGCTATCGCTTCTGCATCATAAGCAGAAGGTCGTGGGTTCAATCCAAGGCTCGTCCGTTTCCTCGTACTTTCACTAACTTCTATCTTCCACTCTTCGTCTATTACACTTCAATTATTCGTTCATAGCTATCGCTAGAACCAGAGTCGGACCAGAAACCGTTTCCATACGCTTCCATTCTTCCATCATTATAGCACGTTTTTCCTTGCGCCTGATACGAAGGTAGTCTGCTAACCCAACAAGGCTTGCTGCCATAAAATTACCACCCTTACAATTTCCCGCATGAACTGGTGTAGATGCAGTGGTACATCCGGTCTACCGTGGGCCAGTTTTAATTACACCATCAATTTATCCCCGTTCCCCCCATTGGTTTACATTTGACGTGGCAGGCGTCATTATTGCCTGAAAATAGAAGATCGCCAGTAATTATACACTGATGGTGTGTGTTATTCCAAAGCAGTCATCTGGTTGGTTCCTTGTGTAAGTGCAGCTGATCAGGCGATACTGGAGCAGCAATCACGGGTGGCCAATCAAGCTCATGCTCAAGATGATATGGATTTAAGTATTACGTGTGTGGAGAAAGTTGGGTCTACACCAGTGCTGTTAAATGTCAAAATTTTTGAAAAATTCAATTGCTTTTAGCACTCTTCCATACGAAATATGACATTAGTAAATATTATCAACCGATAATGAATCGGGAAAGGCCACCGGGGGAAAAAAATTCCGATGACTATTAGCAATATTCAATTGCCAAAATCACGTGATACCCGACTAGAGGCTTGTAACAAAAATATAATAAAATTTTAATAGAATATGATATGCATATCATATTATGATATAATTTTGTTAGGCTCCGTTATCCATAGTACATAATAAAACAGAAATATAACATAATGTGTTTTATTTCTCCTTAAGAAATTTTTTTGTTCATTTTTAACAACTTTATAACAACATAAATAGATAGTTATGCATTTCAATAATATACAATATTATCGTATATCGAACAGTATTATAATTTTGATACTTTGTATCAAACATTATAACTTGGTTTGATATGTTTTTGATAGAATTAAAACACATTGTGTTATGTTTATGTTACTATTCATACACTCTTTGTTATAATTTTAGTTATTTTAACAACATCCTGCATCAAGTTTGTAACAACCTATGTTCGAAAAAAATTTATAACATAATAACATATGCTGATATAATTTTGTTATGTACCCTTAGTCGGGTATTCATAATATTTAACAGCTTTGGTCTACACAATTGCTGATCAAGTCAAATTCAGTGGAAATGCAATTCCATTTTCCGCTTCCCAAATTCTGCTAGGATCCTACTAAGAATCACCAAGATTACACACTATCAGGCTACCATTAGAAATCCATAGGGTCTACTAATCTCATTATTTTTTTAGGAATTACCACCGCTTCAGTGTTGAGAGCAGGGTTGGGAAAAAATCTGAAATTCATTCTACAGTAGCCAAACAAAGCCAATCGCAGTCAGCGAAGCCAGTGAAACTCACGCCTATCGCTGCTGTAGGCAAAGAGCCTTGAAAATCGCAAAACACCCGTTGCTAAGGGCAACCCAAAATTACTGTAGAAAAAGCTTTCTGCATTGAAAAACGTATTGAATCTGCCATGAAGACAATTTTTATCTCGCGTTCATTTTTCAGCTCCTTTGGGTTCAAATTTTTGAACTGATCAATGTTTAAGCCTACCCGACTAAAGGCTTGTAATAATATTATAATAAAATTTTATCAGAATATGATATGCATATCATATTATGATATCATTTTGTTAGGCTCCGTTATCCACAGAACATATAAAAACAAAAATATAACATATTGTGTTTTATTTCCTTTTAAGATATTTTTTTGTTCAATTTTAACAACTTTATAACAACATTAAATAGACATTTCAATAATACACAATATTATCGTATATCGAAAAGTATTATAATTTTGATACTTTGTATCAAACATTATAACTTGGTTTGATATGTTTTTGATATAATTAAAACACATTTTGTTATGTTTATGTTACTATTCATACACTTTTTGTTATAATTTTAGTTATTTTAACAACATCGTGCATCAAGTTTATAACAACCTATGTTCGAAAAAACCTTATAACATAATAACATGTGCTGATATAATTTTGTTATGTACCTTTAGTCGGGTACTTGATCTCCCGTTCAAAATTTTGAACTGGAACGCAAAATGAACGCGTTCAAATGCAACACTGCGCGTAGCACGTTGGAATAGTATCGGATCGCGTTAGCAGTGTTTGATCCTATGATTTTGTCGCTTGCTCCTGTGGGGCGAACGACGAACATTTGTTCGGCGTTCAAAGTGTGTATTAACTAATATCGCGAATCCGGTTAAGCGCATTCATTTCAAATTATATATTTATCGTTTACCAAAACGAATCCTTGACCCAAACCTTTCCCATATCCAAACTTCCAGTGTTTACTTGTGCTTCCATAAAGCAAGTAGCACGTCAACATTTCCCTCCCATCCCCAAATTGACCTGCATTCGGACGCAGCCGGCGCCGTGATTGTTTGTTATAATAATGAGAGTACCAATACTTACACATTGCGGATGCTACTGATCCCGAGTAGTGTCTGTTGGTTCCCTGTGTAAGTACAGCTGTTCTTGCAATAACGGAGTAGCATCTACGGGCGGTCAATCATGCTCATACTCATGCTCAATTACCACCGCTTCAGTGTTGATAAAATAACACTCAAATCTCAATCAAAACGCTCTCCAGTGAGAGCAAACTCATTAGGGATCTGCTTCGCAAATTTCACGCTTGAGATTTTGATACAAAATCACTCAATCAACTCAAACCGTAAAAAAATGATTCAGTCACAAAACCCGTCAAAAGCTCGTGAAACCCGAATGTTGTTGTTTACGCTAGAAAGGATTACTATAATTTTACCAGACTAACAAGAAATTATTGCCGGGTGTGTGTAAACTATGGAAATACGAGACAATGAGTCAAAAAGGTGAGCCAACTCATCCATGATTTTTTGACTGCTGAGATCCGTAATTGACAATTCACGCATGAAAAATGTCAAACGTGAGTTATGAAAAATTGAGTTTTTTACAACACTGCACCGCTTGGGCTCTCCATGACCCCGCAAGTAACACGAAGAAGTTGCTAGCAATCCCTAGATCCAGATCAGTATTCGGAAGATTCCGCTGGACATTCCCAAAAGCACACCAGGAATACCAGAATTTCATTAAAATTCTTAAGGGTCTATTTGGAACTTCTAGACTCCGATTGTAATCTATAGGGTTTCGCAAGATCCCGATGAGAATGCAATGTATAGATTCGAGATCTCGTTGGATTCCTCCGGGTTCAATTGATTTCATTTGAATCCCAGTGAGGTGTACAGAGTCTGCGTTATAAAAAACTTAAGTAAATTAAAATAAAATGCTCATTCATTGCATGTCATAGAGTAAAAGAGAAGGATTGATTGTTTCAGTGTATTTAGCATTTGTTCTGTACACGATGAGCATTCTATACGAAAGACGTGGGCTAGCAAAAGCTCATATTCGGTTTTATTTGAATCGACTAAAACAAGAAGCGAACACACACATAGCCTTCGGTTGTATCAGACAAGGCAAAAAAATGCGCGTTCAATGGAACCCATGCACACGCACATTCAAGCATCGCCGCAAAAAAAAATCGTCATTAAAATGCATATGGACATATTACCCAATTTGATTTTTTTTTATCCAAGAGGTGTTTTTTTGAGACAACTACATCTACGAAAGAGCACCCACACCATTGAGCGTGATAACCACTATGGAAATGACAGCCTCGTTATTGCACCGTTCCTCCACCGATGTAAACAAATGCATAGACGAACCTGTCACATGAAAAGGCCTAATAATTCTCAAGGTCCACCTAATCCACAAGTTTTTGCAAGAAATTCTCAGATTCCACATCCGATATAAATCCCGCTGATTTCTCAGATTTAGCTGAAACCTTTTTGAAAATTTACAGTAATCAGCTGAAAAACCTCATAGAGGTCTACAAGCAAAGTGTCACGAATACCAACGCACGATAAATCTTACACAAGCCGATTTCCTCAGAATGAAAACGTATTGATGTTTGTTTCCCGTCATAAGAGCTAACGGTCCACGTCAGTCCAACAAGGAAGGGAATGCTCGGCAGTAATTCTGTTTAGAGTAAGCTGGGGCAAAAGTTCGACCTTAGTGGTATAATCAAAATTTTCAGGAAAATAATAGCAGATGAAACAAAACAAATACCATACAGCGAACCTTCAACATATTGGCTATAACTTTGCTGAACAAACTTGTGTCAAAATATTTACCCATTTTTAGTTATAACAGTTTCAAAATTGATTGTTTTAAACGAACTTTTGCCCCGCAGATTCGAACTTTTGCCCCGCTATGGGCCAAAAATTGATTCCAACTGTTTATGGAAAAGCTAATACACGTCAAAGCATCCTTATGATAGGCCTAGAAACGCCCTTACATAAAATATTGAAAAATATTTAATCTTCATTTGGTTCCATGCATCGAAAGTTTGACCAAATATTACAATTTTTACGTCGAAAAACAACAAATTGCCATAACTTTTCCAAATCTCAATCGATTTTTATGATATTTGGAGTGAAAGTGAATAGCATTCGAACCACCATGACAATTCTAAGTTTTGATTTGATTTGAGCTAGAAATCTTAAAAAGAAACTCTTGCCCCACTCGAATTTTTGCCCCACTTTACTCTATGCTTACTTTCTCACAGTAAACGAAAGCAATGTTGTGACACTTCTCACAGCAAACAAAGGAAATTTTGTAAACATTGCACCACTACACAGGCAATTAGATTGGTCTATAAGCTCGTTCAGACTTATCTAAAGTTCATTGGATATTCTTATAATCTCCTTATGGTTCTATAGGTAAAGACTTCACTTGTAATCCATGAATTCTCCATAAGAATACCCATATTGCTTTGAAAATTCGATTATCCCATATGGAACTTCAACGGTTTGCTAGGAATCCCTAGATCCAGTTAATTGGTTTATTTTATTTTATTAGAGAGGTTTTAATTATCTGGTGATCATTCACCTCTAAAATAGATCCAGTTTAGAATTCTCAGGAATTTACTGGATATTCTCAGGAACTCATCACAAATATCAGTATTTCATTAGAGTTTCCAAGGACTCAGTTTGTAAACTTCTAGATTCTATTAGGAATCTCTAGAGCATAGAAACCACATTGCCTCGTTATGAATGATGAGACGTCTGTAAAAGTAGACTTCCGGCAGCTTCCGGGCCACTAATTTTTCACTGCTCATTATAAACTCGATGTCTCTGAGAAAGTTAGAAAGTAGCAGATGTCAAAGTTGTCCAAAAAATATATGATTTGGCAATCAATTTGCTCGTGTGGAAAGCGGAGCACCCCATTCGTGACAACTGGAATGGTCAATAGGCTGGTGTACCTAGAGGATGGCCTCCAAAAGCGTCTACTTATTGTTTTAGGTCACACGATGGTCCTACGATTTTCTAGCCGGATTTGGCTTCGTGTCATCACTCAAAAGAAGTTTAGGAGTGGTACAAAGCCAAGGAGGTCGATTTCGTGCGGAGGAAGCATCTCAACCCCCCGAACGCACCGCAACTGCGACCATGAAACAGACACTTCGGAATCATCCTAAGGAAGTGAAATCGGAGGAAAATATGAAGAATAAATGGACTGCCAATGAAAAAAAAATGGCCATAGTGTTGTACAGGACCTTATGAGTAGTGTGAAGAGAAATGTTCGTGCGTTTGGATATGCAATTGAAATTGAATGAAACAAAAATGGAAAATATTCATGACATGTTTTATTTTACTGATGTTTGCGTTGAACGTGCGAATTATGCCAAATATTTGTGTGTGTCGCAATTTGATTCCGTACACCCTTTAAAATATTTTTTGACATTTTTTTTTTCAATTGTTCCTCTAGGTTTTCCTCCTATATATCAATGTTCAACTTAAGATCGTGTAAGCTTTAATCCATTAGCACCATCCATGTTAGCTCAATGTGAATCACTGCGATCTTACCAACTTTTTAACAAATTGATGTATCATTTATTCATAGGCAACAATACTGAAAATATCATATTTCGTATAGGCATGCTCCATTATGCCCACTGTTCAGCCATCCTAATAGCCACACTGGTTTACCTTTGACAGTTGGTAAGCATCTACCTGTTGTGCATACAAAACGCCTTTTGCCACCTGCATCACTCCGCCGGCCGGTCATATGTCGAGCGATCGATCATTACGATCGAGTTCAAGCGTGTTGCGGGTCACAGAAAAAACTGATTTATAGCCCCTATTAGCGTGTATGGAGACAATATCGAGCCCCTATCGGGACGGAGATCAGAATCCAGCGAAATGCCACTGCGTAAATGTTAAACTGCTGATAAAGGTTACCTTATGGTTGCGTCGCTAGGGGAAATAGGTAAAACGGATCGCATTACGACCTTCGTTGAAATTTCTTGCTTGCATGTTTACATTCGAAACTGATCGTAGATTTCCGTTTGACCGACTTTTCCCCCCGAGTCGTTTCACGTGGTGGAATCTGCTTCGAAGAAGCAGCAGAAGGAAAAAATCACAAGCATTTCTACTGAAGCGCAAAGGGAACGAGAAAATGCACATGCTAACAGCCGTGCTCGAAGATGCGAGGGCAAAAAAATGTGCACAATCCAAAGCAAAACATGTGTGCATTAGGGTGTCCCAGAAAGGGATCAATGCTCGAAAAGTATGTTGCTCAACCCTATAATGAAATATATACTTTTTTATACTATTTTTGTTGAATCATTCAACCTATTTAAAAAAAAGTTTAGATGGTCCTCCAGATTGATTGATAGTAAAAGGGTATTTTGATTGAAAATGCTCATTGTTTACTGTTTTTGGTGCATCGCAATTCCCTTATTTTTATATTTTCTTTTTTGATTTTTTGAAAATATCAAATTCTCTTGTGCACAAAAAAAAAACAGACAAGAATATTAAATATTTTCTAAATTCATACCACACAAATGTCTAAGAAATCTTTAAAAATAAAAAATAGAAAACTAGCTTTCATTTAAAAATTGCTATTTTTTCATAAATCGATCAAACCTTCGAACGATTTTTTTAGAAATTTTATTTGTTCTACATAAATGCTTTGAATAAGTATAACAACTTTCGTTCTAGGGTTGACCAAAATGACTTGTAGTGTATTGTTTTTTATGAAACACCCTAGTGTGCAATCGCTTCGGTGGTGAATCGTGAATGGTTTGAACATTCAACGAACAATGGTCAAACACGATCGGCAACTAAATGGGCGATCGGAACGAAACTGCAACCCCTCTGCCTTGGTAGAGAGAAGCGAGGAAAACCGGCGTAAAAGCATACCACTCAGTTCGCTGTATCGACATTGATCTAGATATTGAAAGTGACTTTTGGAGGTCTGGTGCAGCAGCAGCAGCACCGGCATGTGAGGTCGCGCTTTCTGAAGAAGCATGACAGCGGGTGCAGATTATCCACTGATGATTGTAAGGGCAACACATCATGAGCGAGACTAGTTACAAGAGAGCAGAAAGTGAAAATTTGTGATAAGGTTATTTAATACCAATCGATTCATCAAGGAGCAGTACGATGTTTGTAACTAAACTTTTTCATGCAAATGTGATCTGAATGTTTTTTTTGATTGGATAAAGGATCGATAGAGGATCTCATCTGTTTTTTTTTCTGATATATCATGCTCAACAATATATTTTGATACCTTCTCCAATCATATATAATCAAAAGGTCGTACACATTAACGGATAAACATCAGATCCGTTACATGTCACCCATGACGTTTAACAATATTTGCATCGGCTAAGTGATCAGTAACCTTCTTAAAGATTACATAGCATGCGACACTAATCTACTGTAATTACGAATGATTTAAATGAAGCAACTCGATGTAGAGCTACTACGCCTGCGTAAAGGCTAAGTGCAGTAGCTACAAGCATTTAACGCAATTTGAGATCATTATCGCCCATACGGAAATGTTAGTAGCATACTTAAACAGGCAATTCATCTCGTTAGAGACATGAGTGGTAATTTGAAATTAAGAAACACCGTGAGTTGGAAAGTCTCGTTTACTTTTTGTTGACTTCCGTTGATGGTGCAGTAATTAGGGCCGTTGTTTGACCTCCTGTGTCAAAAACGTTCCTTCATCGAGTGTGAGTTATAATCCAAGCATTTTTTTTAATCAAAAACATATAAAAAAGCTGTTAGCTAGCGTATTGAACCATTATCATGTCCCAGAGTTCGATTTCTTTATTAAGTTGGACTGTCTTGCATTTCAATACGGTTTATTGCGATTTATGTTTGCAATCTCTGCATGGTTTTAAAGCATGATAAGGCATTGCAAAATTCGTTCTTATTTGATTTCGAATCCCGATCAAAGTAAGCGAAGAAAAACAACTCCTTATCTGTATCGGTCCGTAGTCGGCAATGCTTCGCAAGTTGTTACCTGAGAGAGAGAACACAGCTCACTGACAGTTGGCATTTTTTATTGGCTTCTTTGACTTCCTTTTTTAATTCTTGGGTAGCGCACAACGGTCAGATGAACTTATTTTGGTCAAAATCATATTCACTTCTTGTTGTTCACTATGAAAAAGGATATGCATCTAACAACCAAACATTCCTTGGCAGTATAGGCTGACAGTAGGGTTTATGGACAAAAGGTCGAAAGACAAAAGGTCGAAAGGACAAAAGGTCGAAAGACAAAAGGTCGAAAGGACAAAAGGTCGAAAGTGATTTGCTTGATGGGAAATTTTTCCTTCTTTAAAAAAAGATTTTCGACCTTTTGTCCCTTCTTTTTTGTTCTTCGACCTTTTGTCCTTTCGGCCTTTTGTCTTCCGACCTTCTGTCCTTTCGACCTTTTGTCTTTCGACCTTTTGTCATAGATTCGACAGTAGATAGCAGTCTCGCCACCCAGAGTAGAAGAAGAAGAAGAATAACAAACCAAATGCAATCAACCAGGAACCAGAAACATACCGAACAGAAATCATGAAAAACCTATTTTTTCCTTAAATTTCCTTCAAATCGACCAGGCATTTCTCTGACACTTCCAATAAATTCTTTGGGAATTTTTCGTAATATTACACCTGAGATTTTTTCAAGATTTTTTAAAGTAAATTATAGAAAAATAAAATCATTTATTTGCCCAAAGTTTTCTTCGTTTTTTTTTTCCCAAAGATAGCTTCAGGAATTCATCATTAACAATTAATCCAAAAACATTTTAGCAGTACAAGAGATAAACAAAGCTTTCTTAAACATGATTTAAATCAATTTTCTCAGCTATCAATGCTACACGTAAATAAAAATCATTTTTTAATTTAACCTCAATACATGCTGTATGCTAAATTTGTCGCAAATATACTCTGCACATCATGTAAAGTTACATTTGTATCATTTTCGCTACGTCTCACGTAATCAACCATTAATTCTAACCAATAACGTGACGTTTCGTATAAATTTAGATGACTCCTATTTAATAGACCACGATTTGCAGTATAAATCTACGATGAAATTTACATGAAACTTATTTTTGTGTACTTGAATAGTCAACCTACGAAACGGGTTGACTATCCAGAGATTTCTCCAAATAGTGCTCAAAATTTTTTCAAGGGTTTCCTCTGCCTTCCAAGAATATTTTCAGTGCTCACAATCAGGTCTCCTATAAGACGCTGCCACCCACTTTACTCTCACTTAAATTTCTTAACTGTTTTCAATCGGATGAAGCTCATTTTTCGTTTGTAACTGAGGAAAGGTATGAACGCCTTACCTACCAAACTTCACTAGAACCGGTGACAGCCGAGAAATTGCGGTGGGCACAAAGTGGGTGGCAGCGTCTAGTAGGAGACTTGACTGTAGTTTGTGGATTCCCCCGATGATTTTTGATTAGGATTTCTTTGATAGTTAAACCAATGAAATCTCCCAAGGATACCTTCAAATAATTACCGGAGACTCTCGGAGATTCTTCCAGAATTTTTTTAATGATTTTTTCTCAAAATTCCCTTAGCAACTCACACTGTATGAGTCTTCTACGAACATCTCTAGGAATAACTTCAAATGTAGTTTTCGATATTTTTTTAAGATTTTCATTATAAAATTAGTTCAAATATTGAACGAACTCTTGAAGATAATGTATATATTCGGAGAAGATCCTAAACTTATCTCTGATGGAACTTTTCTTAAATACTCGATGCACACCTGCAATGATCCCTGAAGGAATTCTGGAAAAAGTCATTCATTAAAACTCCAAACTGTTTTTCGAAGGAATATAAATTTTAAACAATAGAGGAATTCTTAAAGATATTTGTTTAGGACTAATCGAAGTAATTACATGGATAATTGCTGTGGCTGTTCCTGCTAAAAACCTATAATTAACATTTAGAAGAATCCTTAAGAAAAGATGCTTGAGAAATAAATCGAAAAACCTTTTGATAGGTCTGCTAAGGTTATCGCTGGATGAAACTTCTAGAACACATACATAAAATCAGTCTTTTGGGATTTTGATCCGAATAAGCCGATCGAACAATATTTAGAGAGTGTAACAGCTCGTGAACCATAACAGTTCGTGACACATTACAAACGGAGGGCCCTATGAATGTTAATATTTACTCTCTCGTTTGGCACGTGACGAAAGAGCGTTCAAGAGCAGCACTACATCGGTATCAAGTCATTCGGCTGATTTACATACGTTTTGCATAAAATTGGTTATGATTTTCATACCTTCTGGTAATGCAACCTTAAGGTGAAGATCAATCGAAGCCAAATTCCAAATTTTCAAGGGCACTAATCCGGAGAACCGAACATCCTTTTGAGCTGAAAACTTAATCGATTGGACAACGCTAGCTAGTGACCAATCAATTAAGTTTTCAGCTTGAACGAATTTGTTGGGTTTGGGCTTTTGAAAATATTCGCCTCCGTTCTTTATCAGAATGAAAGTGTGTCAGCGAATGTTACAAGTAGTGACACGCAGTGATCGGCTGTGTGCGTCTGTCTTGTTTTCTTTCGTGGCTCGTTGTCTTCCACGAACGACAAATGTCAATGCGGTGTCATGTAAATGTTGTGTGAATGCAGGCGGATAAATGGAATTAAAATATGGCTCGTGTGTCAATAATCGTTAAATTTTCCAATGCCTGCAAAGAATGTAAGGTTTAAACACGATACTGTGTTGTAACCCTAAATTGAATGCCTAAAAATTTAACATTATCAGTATTAAAACCTTATAAATTTCTGGAGTGATTTCTGAGAGAATACCTGATGGTGATTTCAAAGCAATACCTGTAGAAATATTTGAATTTTTTACTGAAAACCCTCAAAGGAATGTGATCAAAAAGCCAGAAAAAATATTTCTGTGTTTTCTTCTAGTAATTTTGGTATTGGCATCTCTGGAAGATTGGTGGAAATTACTCAACGAATAAGAGTTGGGTTACTGAATGATTTTCTAGAATTTCACCTTCGATTAACCAGTGGAGGTCATTCCTTCATTCTTTATAAAATGGGACTTAGCCTGCTTTTCAGCTTAGTGTTCTATGAGTACTTCCACAATGATTAACTGAGATCGTGCTATGCCAATTGACCATAATTCTCCGAAACCGTAATTCTCAGCATGATCTTGCTGATTAGCTGTGCTTCACCGATACCGATTGGGGCCCTGAATTGTTGCATATATTTTTGGGGAAATCCTTGCAGAAATTTATGGAGGTGTCTCTAGAGGCATTTTTACAGGCATCCTGGATGAGCCCCTGAACTTTCTTATATAGTCACTCAAAGGATTACTGAAACTCTATTTCGAGAAATCTGTCGAGAAATTACGTAAATTCAAAAATACATATTGATTATTCAAGGCACTGTTTTTGTTGCACGATTGGGCTCAATGTTTGAATATCCGATTTGTACGCAGCATACCAAATGAATTCTAAAACTTCAAGATATCAACTAACAGATGGCACTGTCCAATACCTAAAGCCTAAATGTTAGCAACTGTTGTTAAAAGGGCAATATGCCACGAGAAGTGGATGAACTTGTCATTTGTTTTCCTGTCAATTTTCATACAAAATCAACTTTTCCTCTGCTATAAATTCACTCTAGGTGAACTACTTCCCCTGGCCTATGTTGGATATAAGCATTGTAGTAGATGAGATCTGCCAACTGGCCAAGCATCCCCAGCAGCAGTGGCGTAGCTAGGGTTTTCGAGGTCCGGTGCGCAGTAGGGGGCCCTTCAAAGTAGGGATGTTTGCTAATTTGAGTAGTTAATTAATCTAAACAAAACGTTCATTATCAAAGTTATCGACATCAATTGAAATAATACTTTCGATAAACATTCATATTTGTGATTGAAAATAATGGACATTTGTTGTTTAAATCGTTTTTAGCTTTTTATTTGTTAATCAAGGTGTCAATGAAGATGTCGAAACGAAAGATGTCGAAAGATGCTGATAGTCTGGCTAAGTTTAGGCTAAGCGTCTGAAAAAAAAGCTTTAGAGATCGCATGCCTGAAAAGTGAAACGAAAAAGAGACTGATCAAGAATCACGTTTCAATAAGTAATCCTTAAGTAATCTGACCTGGTAATTCTCAAAGCGTCTTTCTAGAAGCTTATGTGGGATTTATTGATTTGGTAAAAAGTCATAATGAAATTTGTATCGGCCATACTGCCATGAATCGCAAATTAGTCCTATCTGCATTTTCGTCAAAATTGAGTTGAGTTTAGTTTCAAACATATCTTCCAGCTGCACTAATGAGATAAAATGATTTGTTCGGAAAATTTAGAAAAAAAAACAGCAAGTCCTATAATGAAAAGTAATCGCATATCAGTCCCACTTCAGACTTTTGCACCTTGTAACATAAAAATGAATCGTGTTTTGATCATCTATATATTTTTCTCGGAAAGATATCATAGTAAAAAGCAAACTGTGAAAGTTTCATTATCATTTTCTCAATGCTCACTTCTTTCAGATGGGACTGACTTGAGATTCACGGCAGCTCACTTTAGCTTACTATTAAATCCAAATTGATGGAGAAAAGTATGAGGAAAAAAATCCCCTGGTTGAAATTATTTTGAAATGCCTGAAATAATTCTTTAAAGATTTTGTGGAATAATCCGTGGAAGAATTTATAGAGCAATGAAAATAGCTAGTTGTAAAAACAGCTGGAAATATATCCTGCCGTTATACTCATAATTGTCCCATGTTACATTTTATGCATTTTGACTTTTTGTCATCAAGCAGTTTATTTTTACGTATAATTTTAGAAAACACTTGCCAAAACGGAAACTCAATGGAAAGCAAGTTAAGTCAGTTTGTCCCATTGTTGAATATCCACGCATAACTGTCCCACTACTGCATTTCTACGCATAACTGTCACACTATACAATTCGCTGCGCTGATCTCGAGCAAAATGTTCAGTAGGCAGTTTTTAATTAGCTGATGTTTGGGAAAATTGTTTTGAACATTTTCTTACGTTGGCTTTACATCCCATGTGGAACACAACCTGTTTTATGTGTTTGTATTATCGGGATGCATAAATCATTCATACGAGCCTGGCGTCAAACTTGATTGGAATTTTCAATATCAAAATATTATTTCCTATCCGTTTTTCAATGAATTTCAGTTGAATTTTCAGGGGCCATCACAAAATTCTTCTAGTTTTTGGAACCGCGGTCATCGATTAGAAATTTATAGGAACTTTGGATTCATCACGGGGAGTACTGAAGTAATCACACTTGAAGAATCAGTACCCAGACAACCAGAAGTCGCCTAACAGTTAACGAACAAAGTAGTTTAGTTACATAAATTTCATCACACCCGCACTACATGGTGGATGATATCGTTAGACCGATGAGTTTCCTCGCATAAAACGCTATTTTATGAGTTCATACGTATACTTCGTTTCGTTCCGTATACTCGTACAAAGTAAGTCGGATCAATCCGTAGCAGCTGTCAAATCTACTTTGTTATCACAAATTAAGTCGCATAAGAGTACAGAATAATTCGCAATAAAATTTACATACTCGCATTGCATGTAATTTTTCATCATATAAAATATGCACGTATATCGCTTCCACTTTTGTACGTATAAGGCCTTTTCGCGACATCTTATACGTGAAACTTTGCGCATATAAACATCGCATAACGCAAAAGGTGATTTCGTTATGCGTACATTCTGGTTGTCTGGGTAACCACTTTAATTTTGTGTCCATGGCTTGCGACAACTTCAACTTCAGGATTTAGCAAACCAAGTCTAAATAAACGGTCGAAACCGTTTTTGGATGACTTGGCCACATGCTGGGTTGTTCCGAATACCGGTTCACTGGTGGAAGTGGCCATTATATTGGCGAATTTGAAACCTGGCTTGCGACATATCATTTTTCATGAATTTGCAAATCAAGTCTGAAGGTGGTTCAAATGTATTTGAATGACTTGACCACATGTTGGATAGTTCTGAATTCCCTGTTCCCTGGGGGAAATGGCCACTAAACTGTCAGTTCTGAAACCAAGCTGGCAACATCAACCTTCATAAATTCCCAAATGAAGGCTAAAGAAGGGTAATTCAAACGTTCTTGGATGACTTGATAACATGCCAGGTTGTTTTGGATACCCTATTCCCCAGAGGAAGTGGCCATTATATTGGCGATTCTGAGACTTATATTGCGACCTATCAAACTTCATGAATCTGCAAATCAAATCAAAAGAAGAATAGTTCAAGAGGTTCAAGATGACCTGGTCACATACTGGGTTATTCCGTATGAGTGGTTCTTCGGTGCAAGTGGCAAATATGTTGGCGGTTCTAAAACTTAATTTGCGATGTACCAAATATCATGATTTTGCAAACCCAGTCTAAAGAAATTTCAAGCCGTGTGAAAATTTGTGTCGTGAATTTTGAGTTAAATATTTTCTCCGCAGAATAACCTTGAATTCGCAGGTGAGGTTCTGCCAAGCCTGTAGCTGGAAGAGTCGATATAGGAATTTATTACATCTTATAAACTCTCTAACTTACTCATCCACTTTTTTTTACTAACTCATACATTTTCTCATTATCACACATATGACTAACAGAAAACTTTGCTTTCCATCCCAAACTATATCATCGTATTTCTTCACTTCCCTACACGTGGCTCCGTTTGGCACAAGTTAATTGAGCCTTTATTAGGTGCCCTAACATAGTCTTGAGGATATACGTCCTCTACATTCGGTGCAATCTATATGTAAGAACGGTCATCTACAGCAGTATGCTAAGCACATAATTTATCACTACTATCAGTGAGACTTTTATACGTAGAAATTCACCAAAAACCGCGTATTTCTAGGCATAACAGTCCCACTTTGAATTTCATAGCCATATTTACTTTATTCCCATAATACAAACTCTTGACTTCAATGAACATGCTATTCTTTATACTATTGTAAAGATTTTGATTTAATTTATCACACACCTGGTCAATACGAGGCCTAAATGTGTTAAAATCTTTAAACGCATTTTTCTCGATTGCATATTTTGGAACATGGGACAATTATGCGTATAACGGCAGCCGAATAATTGTGTGTATTGGACTGCTAAACGTTTTTCTGGAACAAATTTGAAGGAATTCCTCTTAGAATATCTTAAGAAATTCTTTAAGTTATATCAAGACGAATAGCTAGGAGAATTGCTAGAGGAACATTTATAACAATTTCTTGAGGAATCCCTGGAGAAGTCTTTGTACGTAGTCATGAAGAAAGCTTTCAATGAATGTCTAGAAAAAAATCCTGAAAATAAAAAGTTATTAGCCTATGAAACGGACGTGAAGTTATCTCTAGAAAAAAAACTTTACATAATAACATGCTTTGGGACTTTTCATGAATTTATAAAATATTGTTTACATGTATTCATTTCTGTTTGGTTCAGGCTATGACTGATAATAAAATATTTCCAAACCAGTGTCTGGCTTCTTAAGGCTCAAGTTACAGAAGGCCTTATGATATTAGATGATTTGATGAATCCAAAACCACTATGTTCTGTTAAAAAAAAAATCTATTCTAAAGCGTTGAAATAAAAGATACTTTTATTAATATACTGGATGATATAAAGACCCTTACTTATTACCAATTCAGTTTCTATCCAAACCTGGTTTTCATTACCTTTAATCATTTTAGTTTGGTAAAAACTTAATTTCAATTATAAGAAATTTTCACCTCGATTTTAAGGTTTCTTAAGCCCGGGGCCTGGTGCGGACCGCATCCACCACATCACCGTGTGGTGCACGGAAGAGTGAGCGTGGCATTTGGAGAAGAGTTCAAAATATAAGAAAGGGACGTATGACCTTTGGGTTAAAGCCCCTCTAAAACAACAACAACAACAAGTTCAAAATATCCATATGGACAGAAAGGAGGCATTAATTAGTTGGTCTAGCCAAGAGTCTAAGACTGTCTCGCTCAACCTTCTAGATAACACAGGCTCAAAAAACATAATTTTCGTTGCACAGTTAATTAATGATCATGTAGGCAATTACCGCCTAGGAAATATTGATGTTATAAGGTTTAATTATCGTACTGAAAATTTCAAAATTTGAAGACGTTTATCTGGTTGAAATTTGAATAAATGTTAAATATTTTTATACTGTTTTTCGAACAGACAGTGAAGTCGATAAGGCTTCGGTTGTGAGTTTACAGAGTTACTGGGAATTTGAGCCAAAAACTAGTCACGGTAATATGAAAGCAATGTCATTTAGATTGGATAACGGGGCCTGATATCTGAATTTCCAATACGTATTCGAGAAAACCCCATAACCATATCTTGAACCTTTCATAAGACGAGAAGTTCAGCCCGAAACCTTCCATTTGTGTCACTTCAGCATACGTTGGAGCAGTTTATTTCCGCAAATATTTTCAATAATTTGAATAATCAGATTAAAAGCCCTGGTTCTCCTTTACTCCAATGCCCCCCCCAGGTTGACCCCCAGTTCCTTCGTTTCCCATCCGTATTGTGTAGGCTGTGCGAAATAAAAGAAAAAGATAAGCCGCCTCCATAGATGCAAGCCGGGCAACCGGTAGGAACGGATAAAGGACGCAGCACTCCGGAGGTACGTAAGCAGCTTATTTGCATACACATACGCAAAACTCGATCGAACGAATCGTAGGGGAATTAGGTGTGAAATACGCTGTCGGGGTAAAACGCTCCACCGCAATATCTCCAAGATAAAAAAAATTCAGGATAACGTTTTGACGAAATTCACAGTTGAAATCAAATTCTTCCTCAGGTGGCGCAAATTACCCCGTCTTCCCCTACTGATGTGAACTGCGTGTATTATTCCACCCGATGTCGTTGAAGCTCGCTGGTGTAGTGCATATTGCATTGATAGTGAACTTGCTGCACTTGAAAAAGAAAACGGATATCGGACGCACAAAAGTCAAGTGTACAACGTGTCGTGTAGTCGTCGTCATCCGTTGAGCCGAAGGCGAATGGTTTTTTGCATGGTGGATGGCAGGGAGTTGGTGCAATTATTATGATTGCTCGTAATTGCAACACGGGTTTTCCTCTTGGTTGTGGTCGTCGTCACTACCGTTCTTAGTCAAATTTCGGAGCACTTAAAATTTAGGACATTGTACTTGTACAAATGTGACTCCCAGATCCTTACCTTATCCGACCAACTCTATATCCCTTTTATGACAATTGTGGACGTGTAGAGGTATACTCGGTCTCTAGTAACAATGGTTGTCTTACTAACATTCCTTCCTTTCCCCGATAACCGTAAGGCCGTGGCCTGTGCCGTGATATGCATTTAAATTGTGAGCTCTCGATTTGTGCACATTGAGAATGGTTAGCTAATCCCATTCATTGAATCTCTGTGCAACTTCGATTGATCTGGAGAAAAATGGAGAAGCAAATACGAATTGCACAATCATCTATGCTCATGTTCTTGAAATCAAAATCATTGTCCACCAATTGAAAGTAAAGCATTTCCATTGCCTGATAACGATTAGGAAACATTAATATTAGTTTAATTCATATGCTTCAAGATGATTCTTACTTTATGGAGGCCTCAACTGTCCGTAATGTGGACCAAAACGGTCTTAGCTAGGGTATATTTGCATGTGTTTCGTTCAGTTTATCGCCTTCAGCCTACAACTTCTCAGGGTGTTATGGGCGGCAACGGCAGCAACAACGAACGGACAGGACGACCATACCGAGATGCCGGCTCGGGGGCTCCGGTTGTTTGCATTGAAGGTAAAAGTGGGAAATTTAAATGTCAATAACTAGACCATAACGGAAATATATGGGTTGCACGAAGCGATCGTGATGCCGCCGATGATCAATGGTGGGAATCTTAGAAACTGGATGGAACCAAGCCAGTAGCTTTCGTTTTCGTTCGAGGAACTTGTTTAGTGTATTGTGGAGGAACGGGTTTGTGAGGCTTAGTAAACTTGATCGTGGATAATCGCTATTCAGGGATGTGTTTGTTTGGTTTTATACCAAGGTAAAAGTTTGCATGTACCGATTGGATTTTTTTGGCCAGTGTACGAAACTTCGGCTTCTTCTTTTTTTGGTATTGCATCTCAACAGGGACAGCTTCTAAGCTTAGTGCTCTAAGGAACACTTCTGTAGTTAACAACTGAGAGCTTTCTTTGTCATTTTCGCATTCGTATATTGTGTGGCAGGTACGATGATACTCTATGCCCAGGGAAGCCAAGGAAAGTTCATTTACGAAAGATCCTGGACCGACCGGCAATCGATCCCAGATCTTGAACATATTATTATTTTGTAGTTGCGGACGTTAGTACTACACAGCAAGATAATCTTATATTTACATGGCATGTTAACTTCTATGATAATCATGTTAAACGAGTTATTACTGAATGTTCAACGATAAATAATGTAAACTGTCTCATTGCATTCGAAAATGCTTGCAATCTTGAGTGAAACTGAAACATTTCATGATCTTACATCCAACATTCGCCAATATTGCATGCTTTCTTGCATCTTGAAAGTGAAATTGAAAACAAGATCGCTCAGTTTACATGATTCCACGCTGAATATTCTTCCAAAAATAATGCACATGGGTGGAGCGACGGCGTGTCATTCCATGTGCATTATTTATGATTGAATTTTCAGCGGGAAAATCATGTAAACCGAGCCGTTTTACAAGCAACATTCTTTGAGAGAAAACGTTTCGCGTTCAATTTTAAGGAATTTGGCAACAATGTTGGATATAATAGATGTGTTTATAGGTGTTATCATTGAATACATGAGAGATGCCTTTGCATGATTGAAATCAAAATAACATTACGTGTAAATCAAAGATTTTTTTTGGTGTGTATGATAAGGAAAACTTCTTATTCGGTTTCAGCTTGCCAAGTCTGAAACGGCTTGCTCGATATCCCACGGGTCAAAGATATTTCTTTGTTTCTTCCACCCAAATGCGAGCTTGGTGATTCATATTACACTTGCATTTCGGATTCAGGTTTTGTAAACCGTGTTTTCGATACCAATTTTCAGCTAAATAATTAGTTTGCCAACTTTGAATATGGAAAACTAGGTGTTTACAAACACAAAAAGTTATCATGTTTTCTCGAAGGATGCATTCGAAAATAAAACTTTTTTATGATTATAATAATATTGATGATGCATATTTTGATATTAAGCATTTTAATGAAAACTTACAATAAATGACCAAAACTGATGGGAAACCGACCTTATTTTGACGTACCTGCAAGAATAAAGAAATAAAAATAAAAATTAGAAAAAATCAAATTATACTTGAGACAGTAAAACTTAAAATTGTGAGTATATGTTTGTTTAAATTGTATAAGATTTGAAAATCAAGTACCTCCAGAACAAACGGAACACGCTGTAATCTATCTATATATAAATAAAAATGGGTTGGTGTGTGTATGTCACGAAATAGCCTGAGAACGGATCGACAGATTGACGTAAATTTTTCAACGTTGCAGCTGAACGAAAGCTGCTTATGGTAAATAGACTATTTGACTAGATTTTATATGTAAATTTATTTGATTATTTCTTCGTTTTTTTATATCCGGGGTAAATCGGTCCTGCCAGAACGAACTTTGGAATCAAATAGTTTTCCACAAGTTTCAGTCATTATCACACACTCAATCACGATTTGTTTGTTCGGTACTTTTTATACTGGGTTTGAATTGTTACTCATAAAAAAATACTGAACATTCAGCTTTTTGGTTGAAAACTTCAGTTCAGTAATAAATTTAGCTTTTTACCGAACTACCAAAGACGAAATAAAAATCTCCATTGCAGATACCCAAAATTTTATGGCACATAAAGTAATAGAGCAAAATCTAGAATGCCGTGAAAAGTGTACTGCGATCTGTCAAACTGGGTACAATTTGCAGTAAAGGCCGGTTTGCTACTGACAAGAAAAGGAATCGCCTATCTCGATGCGTGGAAAATTTCTCCCAAGAAACGGTCAAGAAAATCACTTTTTTCTGATCGCAGTACGCAGTTGAGAAGAAATGTCACTTCAAAGGGGACTCTGTAGGAAATTTCTTGACCCTTTCAGTCAAGGAATTTCTTTACTTTTCTTGAGCGAAACAGCATACTTAGCTTAACGAGGGATCAAATGCAGTACTAGAAGTGATACCTAATCTGCTACGTCTCAATTCGTCTCTGGAGCTACGGTAGCTGTCCGACCTATTTCGACTCTAATATTGCAACATTACCGAACAGGCCGAAAACTCAGTAAAAATAATTACCGACTATTCAGCAGTTGAAGTATTTTACTGACGTGTCACAAAATCAAATGAAAACAAACTGATGCGCATGCGGGAGTGTGTCAAAGGAGAATCTCCTGCTGTAGAATCATCCGGCATCAGGAGACGCGCCTGTCGCTTTTCCTGCACCTATTTTGCGCTTTCTCGTAGTAGTCGAAATATAATGACAAAATGAACAACTTCAAACAACCAATTCGGCTCAGCATGATTTTAACCGTTTGCACTGGTAAATTTTGATACAAGAGGTGAATTCGTCACCTTCATTGAGTTTGTCTCTTGTATGGAAACCAATGATTTTGTCACACATTTTTCGACTACTTCCATGAAGATAAGAGCTTATGGTAGATAATTATTTTCACGAAAAATGTTCGATAAGGGACATGTCCATGTCGATTTGTTTTTTTTGTATTAGTATTATTTTTGAAATAATCAGAATCCGAAATTGCAAAGGGTGAATCATGGGAAACTAGAAAACCCAGTATAACGCTCTACAACTTAACTGGCTAAGGTTAGTAATTTCCATCAATCAAAACATATTTTGGTTTACTGGGTTTTCTAATATAGCGTTACGTAATTAGTGGATGCCGCCTTACGTAATAAAGGGTCACTGCCTTTTAAGAACGGTGTTGTAATAAAGAACAAAAGAATTCATTCCGTTTGAATGAAATTAAAAATAAAACCTCTATGGAAATGTTTCCAAATTCAAAAGAAAAAAAAACATTATCCCTTATATTTGAACCGTGGATCTTCTGATCTTCAGGTCCAAACCTTGCCATCAACTCTATTCTGAATCGATGGTGATGTGACTATAGAGTCAATATATATGGCGTTCAGTATTAGTATTTATGCGTGACTGCGTATAACCATGGAACGGATTAATATATTTGATCCGTCTCTATTCCGTATAATTAAATTCCTCTCAAGAAAAGTTAATGGTTCTTCTTAAGTTTAATAAATCATAAATTTCAAAGAAATATTGATAATTTGGAAATTTATTTGCATTGGTAAAATACCTTGTAATGCACAATTATTGCAAGATATGTGTAACTAATAAATCATAATGAAAAAGTCAATTGGTTATTATTTTTGAAACCTATCGCAATAAATTTTGTTTGGGCTTTTCATTATATGAGTATTAAATGGAATTAAAAGCCGTGAAAGAATCACCGTTTGTTGCAAAAAAAAAAAAAAAACAACTCTATGCGCTATATTAAGGTTCTCTGATCCCGATAATGCTTGTTTAATTCTTTGCAACTTGATATGCTAGATACAAAACACGAAAATAATGTTGGAAATACAGTCAACTCTCTTTAACTCAATATTTCAGGGACCGTCAAGTTGCATAACGCAAAACCAGAGCAACTGCTATCCTAGGGACATCGAGCTTGCATGAAAACCAACTTTTAGTTCTCTATTTCGACATCAAGATATGAAATATTGAGTAAGGGACCCCGATTATGGGTACATGACAAAATTATATCACCTTATGTTACTATGATATAAAGATTTTATCGGACATAGGTTGTTACAATTTTGATGCAGGATGTTGTTGAAATAACTAAAATTGTAACAATTGTGTGAATTGTATCATAAATATAACAAAATGTGTTTTAAATCTATCAAAAACATATCAAACCTAGTTATAATTGTTGATACAATGAATCAGACTCATAATTCTGTATTATATACGGGGTAACTCAGTTTTTTGATCAATTATATAAAAAATCTAATAAGACATGATATTCCGCGCAATAGACAAAAAAAATGTTTGTTTTGCCATAAATCAAGCAATTTAATCTCCCCAAATGAAAACACAGTAACTTCATTTTTATCATATGCTAAATAATATTTAACAAAATATTACATGGTGTGATAAACAACAATTTGAGTAAATGTTGAAACGAGAAGGAATGGTGATAAAACACATACCGTTTTATGGGGACGGACCTGGTGTAGTGGTTAGAACAGACGCCTCTCACGCCAAGGACCTGGGATCGAATCCCATCCCCGAGATAGTCACTAAAAATTTCAGTGACGACTTCCTTCGGAAGGGAAGTAAAGCCGTTGGTCCCGAGATGAACTAGCCCAAGGCTAAAAATCTCGTTAATAAAGATAGAAAAAAAAACATACCGTTTTGTCTAAAATTCCGAACAGACTCATATTCCGAACACTTGATTTTTGTATGGCGATTTTGTTGAAATGTTTCTTTGAAACATGTCATCAAATGACCTGAAAATGGCAGTCAACTGCATTTAAACTTTAACATCTTCCAATTTATTTTATACCTCGGGAGTAGTGATGATTATGTAGTTCAAGATCAGTAAAACTAGCTCAGATATATTTGTTTGCGAAATTGGTCATTTGAATACGGTTTATCCGTGCTGCTCGGAATTTGAATCAAGGTGTTCGGAATATGAGACAGAATAAACACAGTGTTCGGCATTTGAATCAAAATGTTGTTACATACTTTAAGTAAAAACAAGTTTAAATACGCATTTTTCTCAGCACACCCAACAGATAACAGTTAGACTTTGCAAAGAAATTAAAATTTTCACAAATATCAACGAATTTATGCCCATCAGATGCATTTGAAGTCACTGTTGGCCTTAAGTGTTCGGAATATGAGTCAAAACGGTACATTAAAATATATTTGGCTTTGTAAATCAAAAACTCAAGTATTGAATATATTGAAATTAACGGGATAAAAAAATTGAAAACAGAACAATCGTAAGCCCAAACAAAAGGCAAATTACCAAATATTATAACTTATTAAAATGTACTGATATCGTTTTAAATATTTAAATTTTATTTTAAAATTCCTAAAAATAAACAAGCAGAAACATATTCGAAACAAATACAACATATTATGTTATGTTTTTGTTTTAATATTTTCTGTGGATAACAGTGTTTTACAAAATTATATCATAATAAGATATGCATATCATATTCTGATAAAATTTAATTATTTTTTGTTATGTTCCTCCAGTCGGGACCCCCTTACTCAAAGAAAGAGTTGACTGTATCACGATTAACATCCAATGGTTGGCAATTTTTCTTAAACTTTTACTCAACGTTATTAACAAATTCGTACAACTTTTGCTAACAATATCTGCTTCGAGCCACGCATCTTTTCATACTATTGGTCTGACAACATTATTAAAACTAAGTTATCAAAATATAGTTTCAAATATCTTTCAATACGGTATTTCAAAGAGATACACTCATTTTGAAGAAACATCAAAAGTAAATATCGATGGTGGTAAAGACGATTTGCGTTTGTTTACTACACCTCTACAACTTATATTTAATACATTAAATTACATTTACCGAACAGGCCATTCACTTCTTACATATATATTGGAGCTACATGTGTGAAAAGAAAAATCGTGTTGTACATTGACCCGATCGTGTTGCACGATATCAGTACCCGATTTTACAGTGACAATAAAAAAAAAATTAAAATTACAATCTTATAACAATATTTTCAAATAGATGTACCTTATGGAAATTTCCTGAAAAACTTCAAAGTCGTCAAATCTAGAGAACTGATCAGTCGCTTACGACGAAAGTTGGGTCGTTTGGTGGGTGGCGACTTCTAATCTAGTGAATATCTTAATCTTGTGTTTTCAAAAATTTTGAATTCGCTACTACCCGACCATTGGATTACAACAGAGTTGTAAAAGATTTTGTTACATAGTTAGCGCGTTTTTTTCTAACAAAATATGTTACAATTTTGGCGTGTTAGTAGTCAAAATAACAAAAATTATAACACAACATCCTCTACACTAAACAAAATTGGAACAAAATATGTTATAATTTAAACAAAAATGTAATCCATTATGTTTCAAATAAAACAAAAGTATAACTCATTTTGTTATTTTTCATAACTGATTTATAACAAAACTTGTTATAAACAATTGAACTTAATTTTTTTACAACAAATTGTGTTATAATTATGTTTGATTTTGACACAAATATGAAACAGCCTTTGTTATTATAACTGATTATGTTTTAAATATGTGATAATTTCCTCCATCAACTCAAAGTACTTCTTTGTTTCGTAACGCGGGTAGATCACCTTTTCGTGATAAGATCTACCAAACTGTGGTGACCAGTGCCGGATTTGAGCTTCGGGGGGCCCGGGTCAGATCTCTAGAAGGGGGCCCTTGGTACAAAGCATATGAAATTTTAGTATACCGTAAATTCGGGTGAAATTTTAGTATAATGCCATACTATTTTATTTCTTAATAACAGAGCTGTAGGTATTTGTTACGGTAAGGAATGTTTTTTTTTTCAAATGAAAATAATGTAAAAATCCATTTTTTTTTTGGTGCGACAATGACAGACATCTATAAACTTCTAATTTCAAACAAGGATTTAGACATGATGTCAACCTTTGATGTTTTGAAGGATTAAGTATGTAGAGTTGTTTTCAAATCTATAAATAATTGTTTTGAAAAGTGATCAAATTCAACCCGAAAGTGAATTATCTGATTATTTTTATTTCAGAGATGATTTTCAGCACTAAAATAAAATCTGTATGGAAATTTCGGTAACTGAGCCAATGAGGCTCACTATCGTAATAGTTTTCCTGCTTTTAGGTGATTGGCATTGTCAACATTATGGAAAACAGACTAGAAAAACCGAGAAAAATTATCAATTTCACCCAAAATTACGGAAACGAAATTCAAATATCCGCAAAACTCCAAAAAATTGTAATACTTCTCGAATTTGATTATACTCACTTCGTGAATGTTGCGTAACATAAATCATCTATATAAAATACCTATACAATTGTACATAATAGATGATAATATTGAATTTTGACTGCATTGTTCTTATTCAAGTCCAAAAATTAAAAATGTTTTAGTTGAAATTAAAACTAGATTCATTCATTCATCAAAATTTGGATAATAATAGCAAATATTACATAAATATTTTTTTAGTGTTGCTTCAGATATTTCGCTTCAATAATTTTGAATGACAGTCTTTATTGAAGCAATAAGCGAATTGATTAATTGTGTTAGCAAAACTATTTTGATAATCTATCCACTTGGCCCAGTTATTCAGGGACCAAGAAAAATATAATTGTGTTCATATTTTGTAGATTTGAATCAATTTTAGTAGTAAAAATTGCAAAACTTCAACAAATTCAGAGGATTTGGATCAAAATTATGGTAAATTTCAAGTTTTTAAAGAAATTTCAATGTTTTAACAAAACTATGCAAATATTAATATAAAAATCTAACACATGCATGGAAAGCAGTACATCAGAATATGTAAACATTGAATTTCCCGTAAATATTCAGATGTATTTGATAGAATGACAAAGCCCTGATAGTGACAATATGAAAATGTATAAATTATCGAGTATCTCCGTCTTTTTGAGATCACTCCAGGACATAAAGCACTATAATTTTGAAAGTATCTTTCGAGAAAGCTGTGACATTTTGCTATATTATATTAAGCCGAGACATATTTCCAAGTTTTTAATTTAACCATAATGGTTTTCATTAACGAAAAGAAGGATTTGCATTGAAACTAAAAAAAATCAGATAAAAATCGTATAGAATATACTTCTACCTATATAGTCTTACAATCCTAACAACTCTTGTATGTCACTCCTCGGGGGCCCCTTGATCGGGGGCCCGGGGCATTTGCCCCCTTGGCACCCCCCCAAATCCGGGCCTGGTGGTGACAAACAGTTCTCTCCAAAAGGTATGAATAGCGGTATCTTTTTCTAAAGAGGCTCTATGCAAAATGGTAAAGAATGATAATTGTACAAACGACTACTTCATTATTTCTCAACAGGAAATGGAGTAGAACGACATGCACTAAACAAAGGACACGGGTGTACCACAAAAGATCAAAGAAAACTTGTCACAGTGGTTAATCTCGAACAGAAAAAAGTGCTTCTAAAATATGAAACACATTTTTTTATTTGTAACAAATCTTGATATAAATGTGCTACTTTTTTTTGTAATCCACTGGTCGGGTACCACTCTGTCCATCGCAAACCAATCGAAATGACTCACAAAGGTTCTCTGCTGACATTGCAAAGGCAGTCCAGTTCTGGCGCGGTATTGAAGCTGCAATCACACTTGTTAGCGCTTTCTGCACCCTCCCCCTAGAGACACTCCAAGAGTCGTATATACCTACTAATCATACACAGTTAGCCCATGGAAAAAGCAAATCGAAAATAAATCCAATCACTCCGCCAAAGACATTGGCTGGTATGCAGATTCGATTTCGGATCTCTCGAGTCCGCATTTGCATCACCGACTGCCGCCGGTGCGCTCTGGCTGTTCTGTAAGGTAAAAAGGTGTAATACGCCCCCCCTTAAGGAAAAACTGCCCTATTGTAATAACAAATGCATCACTTCTAAAGTTTTCTATGTCAATGTGTTGCTTACTTAGTTGGCCATGCTCTGCACGCAATTTTTTCTTTCCAGATTGCTTCAAAAAAGTGTACAAGATGTTTTTTTGTAAACGGTTCCAATGTTTACGTTTCAAAACAACCCGGGCAATATGCCCCTCCCGTAGAAAAAAGGTCCACAGCGTAATAGAAATGTTTCCAAGGAGAATTCCACCACCTGCTAATCTTAAAAGGGTCCATTAGCAGTCGTCTTCCGGTAAAAGTTTTTGTATTAAGTACAATATTAAAAGATGGGCTTTATCCCCCCTGAGGCTTGCTTATCAAAAGCAAATTTTTAAAACCAAAAATCTGATTTTCGATATTTTTAGAATTTCTATCGATTATTTATACTTTTCAAAGAACACATATGCGTAACATCATTTTTTCGCGAATATTCAAGATATGTAATCATATTTACGTGTGAAAGAAGCCTCAATCCCGTGAAAATGAAGAAGGGCGTATTGCCCCGTTGGGGCGTATTACACCCAGTTACCCTACAAGGTTGATTCTCAGCGGCAAGAGCGTGCTGGACAGCGACGTGAGGTTTGGTTGGGCTCGAGGGCCTTAGAAGGACGTTTGGAAAGCGATTGTTTCGTTCTTGCAAGTCGAGGGGCTTAGAACGTTGATATCACACATGTTCTACGGGGAGGTTCTGACAGGCGTGGCCGGCGGGGTGTTTCAATTGAACCAATTGCTGAAGTTGCAACCGACAGTCAGCTTTGACTGGCACGGTATGTTTCCCAGAATATTTTTATGACAAAAAAATAACTGAAACAATAATTAGTATTTCCTCTTTCATTTAGTGCTTAAAAAACAAATCCATCGGAGGTTTAAAACAGCACTTAACGCAACAAGTTGCGGAATGATGATTTTTACAGATCGATTCTTACATTTATCTAACGAGGTTTGCTTTCGGAAGCAATTTAAAATTTGGCCTTCTACTCACAAACGAAAGGGGATTGTCTAAATAAATGTATGGTAAAATTTCAGATTTACTTTTTTTGTTTTGAAGTTTGCTTAGAAGACACCGTGCTGGTTTGGCGAGCAGCATTCAAATGCTTGGACTGTCTGAGGGCGTGAAGTTGAGCGGCGGTACGGCAAATGCTTGCCGGTCGACGGGCGAACGTGTTCCCAGAGACAATTGATTAATGAGATGTTGGAAATAGATAAAAGAACAGCCGGCCTTGAACGATGGAGCTTGGTGGGGAGTAATCCGATCGAATTGGGTATCATTGAGGAAAATTGCACTTATGCCTATTGTGAAGAACAGAGGGTATTCACGCTTCAGCAGTGCAGATTGTTGAATTATTTCAATTGAAAGCACCATTTGATTGAGTTTAGAATATCGTGGCATTCACGATATTCTGGATTCAATCAAATGGCCAATGATGCTTTTAATTGAAATAATTAAACAATTTGCATTGCTGAAGCGTGAATATCCTTTGTTCTTCACGAAATGGTAAACCGATTCATTCATAATAGGTCGAAACATTCAAGAGACGACAAGTTTCTTATTAGTCCTCTGACATTTGAAACCCCCAATTAAATTCAATACAACGTGCAGAGAGCATCACAAAAAACTCAAAACTCACCCTTGCCCACATTCGTATGGCTATAGGGGATTTGCAAAACTCACGTCCAGGTTGTCAAACACTTGTTCAGTTTTTGTTTTGCTACTTCAATTCGTTTACTCACGATATTGTTGCACCGCACCAATCGTGGACGGTTCACTTGCCGATCTGTTGGATCGGAATCCATGCCCATTGGAATATCTATCATATAATAACACTGATGTTTTGTGCTCATACAAGCATTCAGAGCTATTTTTATAGCTTGACCTTCATAAATCACCCGTCAGTCGCTGTCTTTCTGTGGTCTTATTGGTTTATGGGCAGCAGGTGCAATTCGCACATTTTACTCCACTTGACGGCGATTGTTTGGATCTGAAACTATTGTTAGAAATCAGACTATAGATCTGAATTTCGATTGTTATCGCTAATGACCACAGCGTGATTGTTTGATGATTGGGCTCGGACGTGGAATGTCACAATGGAGAATGGCATCGGATGAAGATCGGAAAGGATTTTTCGATATTTTAAATATCTAATCCATTAATCGTCAAATGGTTACCTGCACGATTAAAAAGGTGTGATATTAATTGGAAGCATTGATGTCTTTTAAACAAACAATACGTTTAATTAGAATATTTTTTTCAATCGCACCCAATCGATTAGTGATTGGCCAATAACAATGATAAGAATATAGCAGGAATGTGAATGGCACAATTATTCACAACAGTTAATTGTCATGCACAAGAAGTTAAATATATTTCGATTTGTCAATTGGAATTTCATGAAGAAGTAATTAAAAAACAAAGATTTTCACTTTTATTGAATAATAGAGCTAATCTGGAGTAACATTTTCTTTTATAGGAAACTTAATACAGTATACATCAACTCGTGATACTTTTTTAATGGCATCCAACTTGTAGAAAGCACAAACGCATAGCTTGTCAAACGGTAAGTATATTTTTGGCGCCCTCCTAAAGACATTTAGTAGGTATTCCAATGTGTTAGGTAAAATGAATATGAAAGTGCCTAAAATTCGTATGACAAGATAGGGACTATGACGATGATTGGTACACTTATCTTCCATAAGAATTCCTTGAAGAGATCTTAAGACGAACAGCTCATGTTATTTTTGAAGAATTTAATGATAGATTAGGAGCTGATATTTATTACACTTTGCAAATGGAGAAATGACAAATTGAATTTTTAGGGGAACAAAACGTTAGAACGTGGACATATTGAAATAATTTAAGACGAAATCTATCGTTTATTTTTACTACAGTTAGAGATAACATCCTATATATCCATCACTCTGAAGTGATTAATAAAGTAATTATTGAAAGAATTTCTTAGAAATTTTGATGATAAAATAGTTGTAATAAAAAAAACTGTCAAAAAATATATAACTAATTATTTGATACGAAATTTCAAACGATTTTTAACCTTCCAATCGTCGCGCAGTTTGCCACAGTCAGAACCACCACGCTGCTGTTGTGAACGAAAGCGAGGTATTTTCAACAGTGTTGTACAGAATATACCAGCGCAATGACTGTAGTGTTAATATAGTTTAATTATTGTGGGCTAAATTTTTGGAATTAGTCTTGATTTTTTTTTATTCCAAAAAACTTCTTGCAAAATCATTTAAACGAAACAAAATTTTAGTTTGTCAGTTGTATTGCTGTATTTCTTGGAGAATTTCTGAGCTATTTTAGTGGGACATCTATGGTAGTGATGATCCAAAGGATGAAAGGGGAAATTTGTTTCCATTCAAGGTATAAAATTCTCAACTGTACTTTCTTCTAGATGTGGAATAAGAGAAAATATATCAGAAAAAAATGGCTATGGAAACACATCGTATGAAAAATGTGAAAAATTTTCTGATGAAACCCTAAACACTTTATTGATGGAGATTTTGAATGAAAATCTTTCTGTTGAGAAGGGCAAAAGCAACAGTTTTGGCCAGCTTAACCCTATGTCTGTCTTTTGAGGGGGGTGAATATGGCCCCAGATAACTGTGAAAGGCTGTAACTTTTTTGTTAGCGAATCGATTTGTGAGTATTTTCACATATTGGTGCGTATCCACGAGTTATTTGTTTCGCACATGAATTTTGCGATTGAAATTCCATGAAATTTGGGTTAAGAAAACATATTTATTTAAAGTACATGACAAAATTTTCATGTACTGCAAACACGCTAAATGAAACCTTTCAATCCATATTATGTGAGAAAAATATCAGAACTGCCTATACGCCTTATTTTGGCATTGAAAATCACGTTGGTTAATATACCCGAGCAAAGGCGGATAACTGGATGATATCAAATTGATAACAACTTTTATTATCGCTGTTATCATTTTGATATTATGTTATCAATGATAACCGAATGATAACAAAATTTGTTATCATTGTATCCTTGACAGACATTTTGATTTTGACTGACATTCTGTCAGGTTGATAACAAAAAATGTTATCATACATATTTTCTATAACATTTTTATGAAGCGTGTGTTATTAAACAAAGTTGACTTTTCGTCATACAAAATTCTGTAAAATTATTTAAAGCGTAAGTTTAATCCAAAACACTCATCTCTCAAAATTTTACCCTGATTTATGACCATAAAATTCAAAATTATAAGATGATGATAATTTAGTTATCAACTTGAACTCAATCATAACATAATTAACTATTACTTTATTATTCGACAAACAAATCTGAGTTCTCATTTTGTTAATTCAGCCAAGGTGATAACCAAACCAGTTAACAAATGATTATAACCAGGGTACAAGATTTGTTATCATTTTGCTATTCAACTCTGATCGGGTAGGCTATCAAAACCAGTTTCAGCAAAACTGATAACATCGATTCCTTTATTGAACAATCAGAATGATTTCTTATAAGAGTGGCCAAATTAGGCGTATAGAAGTAAAGTTGCTGAAAGTCTCTATAATAAATTGATATACAAGAGTGTGTTGAAAATAGTGACTGTTACATCCATAAAAACTTTAAATCCTACCAAATTAATGGAAAAGATCCCTCGAAAAGCCCCTTGTTTCATTTAGATTACTGTATTCTTTTTCCTTTGGGGGTGATTCCCACCTGACATGTCTACCAGAGTCGAATCCAAGTCGAGTTAAATTGTACCCGATGTTGGACCAATGTCAGGTTGACATAGGATTAAAGTTAGGTGAGTGTTGGTTCGGCGATGAAAAAGTATTTGGATCGATGTCAGGTTAATGTCGGGTGTAATCCATCCTATGTGGAGTGTAGGTATAAACCTCAGGAGCCCTACTGTTCAATGTATTGAAAATAAATTATAATTTGAATTGTTATTATCATGCTGTTATGATGAAATGTTTGCAGAATTTGTTCAATATGAATATCTGAATAAAATATCAACAGTTGATGTAATTGAGGGGGTTAGAAGCAAAGGGGTGTGAGTGACAAAAATCTAGTTTTTAGAAAATCGATTTTTAAGTTTTTTCATTAATGATTCATTTCATACAAATTGTATGGGAGCCAGAAAAACAAGCATACCTTCTGCAAATTGTGTTGTTTTTCCTGTTGTACAAAAAAACACCTAAAATTACCATTGACAAGCTTGGAAATTGCAGTATTTATTTGGTATAATTAACTCAAAACTGACCGAAAAGTCACTTATACCCCTTAGCGTTTGGGCACCTCAATTGTGTATTAATTTTGTTATGTTTTCCTATTCGGGAATGTCGTTAAAAAGAACAATAGAACTTCGTTCGATAGGCCTTAAGGTGAGCTATATTTTGATTGGACGTATTTTAGGTGATTTACTTAAACATTTTTTTTGAGATCCAGTGGGATTCCGACCTTGGCGACAAAGTCTACCGCATTCCTGAGTACCATACACTTTTCGGCGAACCGACAATCGGGGGAAGTAGACTACCCATTAGGATGTTGTTTCGTCATCCTCATGATGGCCTGAAGCTAATTTCTGTGAAGTAGGATTATCCTTTAAAACCATAAACCCGTAATATTAATTAAAGTCGCCTAAATGTATTCAATGATTTTATAAGCTTTATTCATACTATTTGTATGTATGAACAGGTATGGGAAATGTTCACCGAATTCAGGTTAACTTCTGCGAATTCAGGTTAACTTCTGCGCAGCCCTGTCGTCCTGCTTAGTCGCGCTTAGTCGACGACTAAGAAGCTTTTCTCAGATATTTTTTAACGCCCTTTGGGAAATTCAAGCTGTATCATCGACCTGAATTAATTTAACTTTGTTGCATGTAGATCAGGTGCAACTAAACGCCCTGTGTAACATCAATCGAAATTGTCAAGCTGTATCAACGCCCTGGAGTAATTTGACCTTGTATTAATTGGATCAGTTGCATTTAACGCCCTGTAGGATATCAGTTAATAATTACAAGCTATATTAACGCCCTGAAGTAGTGACTTTATTCTTTGTAGATCGAGTGTGTATTAATGGTCTAAAGACATCAATTCCTAGTTGTATCAACGCCCTGGAGTATTGTGACTTTGCTCTATGTAGATCAGGTGTAACTCAACGCCCTGTATGACATCAATAGATCAAGCTGTATCAACGCCCTAGAAAAGTTTGAAGTTATTCCACACAGATCTTTGCGAGATCGGGAGCATCTCTATGCCCTGTAGAAAATCAATCAAATTGTCTTATCTGTATCAACGCCCTGTAGTTATTTGACCTTATTATGTGTATTCGGCGCATCTTGATGCTCTGTCCTACAGTCAATACAGTCAATACAGTCAATCGAAATTTTCAAATTGTTTCAACACCCTAGACATATTTGACTACATTCCACACATTCCTTTGCGAGATCTGGAGCATATTTACGCCTTGTAGATAATCCATCAACATTCCCGAGTTGTATAAACGCCCTGGAGTGTTTTGACTTTGCCCAATGTAGATCAGGTTCATCTCAACGCTCTGTAGGACATCAATTGAAAATTCTAAGTTTTATCAACGCTGTGCAGTAATTTGATATTGCTTCACGTAGATCAGATACATCTTAACTCCCTGTATGACATAAATCGATCCATCTGTGTCGACGCTCTGGAATGGCTTGACTTTATTCCACATAGATCTTTGTGAGATCTGGAGCATCTCAACGCCCTGAAGAAAATCAATAGAAATTTTCATGCTCTATTAACTAGAGTAATAAGACTTTATTCCATGTAGATCTGGTGCATTTTGACGCTCTGTAGGACATCAATTAAAACTTCCTAGCTTTGTCAACGCCCTGGACAAAATGGCTTTATTCCACACAGATCTTTGCGAGATCTAGAGCATCTGAACGCTCTGTAGAAAATCAATCAAAACCTACGTGTTCCAGGGCGTTAATACACCTTGGAGTAATTTGAGCTTATTCCATGTATATCAGATGCAACTTAACGCCCTGTAGGACATTAATTGTATACTCTGAGCTGGATCAACGCACTGGAATAATTTGTCCATTTTCCATGTACATCAGGTGCATGTGACCGCTTTTTAGGACTTAATTTGATAATTCCAAGCTGTATCAACGCCCTGGAGTAAGAGTCCACAAAGGTCTTGGCGAGATCTGAAGCATCTTTACGCCCTATAGCAAATCAATCGATTTTTTCTTGCTGTATCAAACCCCTACGGTCATTTGACGTTATTCTATGTAGATCATGCGCACCTCATAGCCCTGTATAATATCAATCGAGATTGTCAAGCTGCAAAAACGCTCTGGAGTAATTTGATTTTTCCTCAAATAGATGAGCTGTATCTTAACGCCCTGTAGGAAATCATTTAATAAATTCATTGCTGTATCAATGCCCTGGAGTAATTTGTTCTTATCCTTTGTCGATTAGGTGCATCTTAACGCCCTGTAGAACGTCAATTGTAAATTACAGGATGTATCAACACCCAGGAGAAATTTGACAGTATTCCAAATAGATCAGGTGTCTTCGAACGTCCTGTATCAAATTAAAATTGGTCCTATATCAATTTTAATTAGTAAGCTATATCAACGCTCTGGAGTAATTTGACTTTATTTCACCTATATCTTTGCAAGATCTGGAGGATCTTAAAACCCCTTTGGAAAATCAATCGAAATTTCCAAGCTGCTTCAATGCACTGAAATTATTTGACCTTGTGTTATGTGGATCAGCTGCATCTTAATGCCCTGATTAATATCAATTGCAAATTCTAAGCGGTACCTGCGAAAAAAATGAGCTTATCCTATGTAGATAAAGTGCGCCTTAATGCCCTAAATGAATTAAAAATTCCAAGTTGTATCGACGCCCTGGAGTAATTTGACCTTATTTCAAGAAGATAAGGTGCATCTTAACGCCCTGAAGGATATCAATTGTAAAATACAAGCTTCTTATACGCTCATGCATTTTTGAATGATCTGACATTGTCTTATGTAGATCATTTGCATCTTAACACTCTGTATCATTTGAAAATTTCAAGCTGTATCAAGGCCCTGGAGTAATGTGACCTTATCGTACATAGTTCAGCTGCATATTAACGCCCTTTGTGGCATCAATCAAAATGGTTAAGCTTCATTCACGTCATGGAGTTTGACCATGTCTCATTTTGGTCAGACCTGTAGGACATAAGCTGAAAATTCCAAGCAGTATCAACGTTCTGAAGTGTTTTGACTTTATTATATGTAAATTGGCTGCATCTCATCGTCCTGTAGGGCATCAATTAAAAATTTCAAACTTTATCAACGCTCTGAAGTATATTGAACTAATTCCACGTAGATCATATGCATATCAACGCCCTGTATGGTATTAATGAAAATTGTTAAGCTGTAATTTGATTAATTTGATATTGTCTCAGATAGCTCATCTTAATTCTCTGTAGAAAAATAATTTAAAATTTGTGGGCTTCGTGGCCTTGCGGTTAGCGGCGTCATTCGTCTAGGCGTATTGTGCCACGGGGTGTGGGTTCGATTCCCGCTCCAGTCGGTGAAAACTTTTCGTCAAACGAAAAATTCATCGCTGGGCTACTGGGTGTTTCGTGTTGTCCATTGCCTAATGTAAGTGATCGTTCAGTCTGTGCAGCCTATGTGCTGAAGAAGGTGTAGATTGTCTTGTAAATTGTCTTTAAAAATTCAAAACTTTATCATCGCCCTGCAGAAATTTGACCTTAATCCACATAGTTCAGGTACATCTCTACGCTCTGTAGGACATCAATCGAAATTGTCAAGCTGTATAAACACCCTGGAGTAATCAGGAGCAAATTAACGCCCTGTAGAGAATCAATTGAAATTGCGACCCCTTTGTCACCACTGATTTCTGAAATTCTGATATTTCTTTGGTATATAAATCATTTTTCGTGTGAAAAGAAAAATAATGTTGAAATTTCGACATAACTTCAGCATGAAACAATATCGATCGAATCATCTCAAGTTGCTCTTGAAGTTTTATGAGATTACATGAAATTTTGAAGCAGAAAAAAATCATTTCATATCTAAAAACAATCAGTTCGTATTCTTGTTCATTTTGGGCCAATAGTATTCAAGTGATAGTGACGAAAATGTATTATCAAGTACGCATCAAAAACGGTATTTGCTGAAATGAGTTTGAAAACCTGCTGTAATGAATAATCAACAATTCTCAAATCTACTAACAGATCCAACGCCAAACTACTATAATAAACAATAGCGTAATATTTTGAAATCCATGGCAATTGTCAATTTTTGCACTTTGATATAACTTTATAACGACATTTTACTTTAAAATTAAGTGATATATTTGGCTGAAGTTCGAACCTCTTGTTTAAGCCAAAAATAAAGTTCAAACTTTCTAGACGTCCTGCTTTAAGAAATTGAGCATTTGTTCGTGAATCTGTTCGGCAATTCCACATAAGCCGCATTTTGAGGCATGTTTGTTTCAATCAATGGCATCTCTAGCGAAATTGTTTGTTCGGAAATCTCGTCAGGGGGAAGCAAGCATATTAGTGGATCCCTCTAACGCTAGCTAGCAGTTTAAAGAGAAGCTCATATTTTGATACATTTCAGGTATTTCTTCACGTATCTTTCTTTTCATATATCCTAAAACACAAATCAAACTGAGAAAGTATGTAGCTTACATATGCAATTAATTTGGCCATTTTAAATTTGATCATCTTGAATTTTATCAGAAAAATCTTGAATTTCAACATTAGTGCACCATTTGTTTTAAATTTTGTGGTCACCATCAAAAAACTAACTAAGGGGTCACCCAAAAATGACACTCATCATTTGAGGGAGGCGGGTGGTCTATGAAAGTGTGATTGATCATTTTTTTTGAATATTTCTTAAATATTTCGTTTGAAAATGCAAATGTTGCAAATTTTATATTTTTAAAACTAGTACTGCCAGCCATAGCTCGTGACTACATACTGCATTTTGTTTTTTGGAAGATTTAAGCATGCTTTAAAAAATGTTTTAAGTGATTTTTTGATTATGCTGGTATGGGGTAACATTGATCACCTATGTAAACAACATTCGGTAATATTAAAAATATCGTTACTTACTTAAATCATTGCCCCCAAAGCCGAATATGCAGGTCAAACGCTAACAATTCATTTACTTTTTGAGTTATGTTAAAAATAAAAATACTCCGAACCACGGAATACGCCTAAAGGTAGGCAATTTCCTAAGGAAATTCCATATTCTTTACAGTAATTCATTAATGTTGCCTAATTGAGCATACTTATGAAAGTTTTGACAACGGAATCGTTTTCGGCGATGCCATTTTTTGTAAGAACCTCATTTTCCTTGTTAATATCGTTTGCAGAGCTTATGTGAGACATGAATCTTCGGTAGTGTGATTCTTACCCATTGAAATCATTGTTTCGAAAAGTTGACAAATTTACGCTTAAGGTAAACGCAATTTTCGCAAAAATCTTCACTTTCATTAGCTCATGAATGTAAGAAAGAGAAGCACCATTCATGGTTTGAGAATGTTCCATCAATACATGATGATACGAACTTTTTACGAGATGAGTCATTCCGATCAATGTTACCCCGCTGATCAATGATACCCCGGATTACGGTATTGAAAAAAGCATGACAGAGGGGGGCTGGAGGTCTAGAAATCCCAAAATATGATGGACGTCATATTTGAAACTTCCCTAAGAAAAAACTGAGTTAGAACAGCTGCAAAAACTAGGTGAGCAATAGTATTAGCCGTTTGAAATGAATTTATGAAAACAACATATTTCGTACAACAAAGTAATAAGTACTCAATTGCAGGTTCTTGCCTCGAGTAAACTGTAAAGTGGGATTAAATTTTGGGTAAAAATTGGGTGTCCATATTGTATTATGACGCCATCTTGATTTAAAGCAAAAGTATTAGTTATTTAGTATAACGATACTTATCATGTTGAAATGAAATAAACATTGAGTTTAAGCAAATACTTTCCATTTTGAGAATCTGTGTGAATTTTGATCGTTTGTCCCTGGTTCTGAAGATATTCCAATGTATCTAGAGGGCTCGACATTATCCATATATTTTTTCAAATTTATAGGTGTTTCTCCGTTTCACATTTTAATTTGAATGAGCATTGAACATAAACTTAACACGTGCAAATGCATATTAGTTCTCATGAGCTTGGAATATATATTAATTTGATACAATTTTCTTTTGACGCCTGGGAGTACAACCGCCCTCTGGGCTATAGTAACGCCCTCATCAAAAGGGGATGACTAAGAAGCTCATATTTTACGACGACAGGGCTGCTTCTGCGTCCATAAGTTTTCTCATGGCGTAGGGGTAACGCGCCCTAACTAGAGATCAGGGAGTCGTGAGTTCGATTCTCACTGAGAAGACGTGTAACTTTTTCGCAAAATTTCACATCAATTGTCCAATTGCAAAGTATACGTAATGTTTAGCTTTTCGGTAGCGGATAGGATAGTTAATTTATTATTGTCTAGAATAGTATCAAATTCAAGAAACTGAACTTCTTGTTCTTAACACCAAAATTCCAAACCTCTTAATTGATCGTGCGATGAGTGTCTTTAGGGGCCGTTTTACTTGCAATGTATACCAAAGTTTGTGGAGTTTTCGGAGTGGCAAGGTTTCTAAAGGGCTATCCAAGTGATTCCCAATTAGTTTCCAGGAATTTAAGTGACTGTTTCCAGTGAATCCAAAACATTTAGGATGGTCCCTAGAAAGCCCTATTACTCGTAACTCCTTGTTCCAGAAAGTAAATTATCAAGCTTAAATATAATTCGTCTTGGAAAGAGAAATTTGTATCGTAGTTGAAATCTTAATGAAACTGTCATTTCTCTTAGTTTGCTTCAATTAATGCCAAGATTACATTTCATCTCAGAAGAAGTGAGTGCTTTCTCAAAACAGTTCCTTCCATTCATTGACCAGACTGATTCAATCACAATCCCATCAATGACCATTAACGGACAGAAAGGTCACGAAGAGTCCGTCCTGATAGAAATGATTGAGCCTGTCGGAATGGCATATTTCCGCATTGCCAGACGTTACTAATTGCTTTATTTATTCTCCTCACCAGTCAGTGCCAACATTTTGCCGTGCCGAAGAAAAGAAAACTTAAGGGCGAGGTTGACCCCTCTTTCCCCTTTTCACGCCTCCTTTTGGCAGCCTCTATTACAGCATCGGATCGCTCTGCACGACATATTAGCAGCCATCCCATCAGCACGACGCACTATGGGCCAGAAATAGAAATTTCGCGACAAAAATTTAAGAATCTACCGATGATTTTATTCGGTATATTACAGAAATTAATTGCACTTTTTGGACTTGAGTTTTGTTTAAATGGAAAAACCACAATTACCTTTTTTCCTCATGGTATTGTGAATACCATTCAATTCAAAATACATCAGAATTACTTCATTCATGACTTTTTTTCTTTTTTTTATTCATTTATTTGGTAGGCTCGAGGCGCCATTACAGCATTACAGAGCCAAAATGTTGAAACTAAAACTAGTTAAAAATTCATTATTTTGAACTTTTACGAGCGGTCTTTTTTGGTCGTAGTTCAGTAGAGCCTGATTTTGCAAACTGCGCCCGTCTTTGAATCGCCTGTTCCTTACTAGGGAGCTCGTCAATCATTTGTGATAATTTGGCAACATTTTCCCGAAAGTTCTCCAAACCAAGTTGCTCTGCTGCTTCATCGATTTCCCTCAATTGCTCCTCGTCCATGCTTTCCACATGCTTTCGAAAACTTGATGAACACGACTCTTCCGTTGCATGAGCTTCCTGTGACAAATCCGCTTGATCCAACTTGATTCCTCCTCCACTATTTCAATAATATCATTATCGATATTGTCCGTTTCTCCTGGTAATGCTGCTTCTCCCAATTGGACAACCCCCGCATAAGAAGTATGCTTCCGATTCTCCACAGGCTTCTTGGTTGGACAGCTACTCCTTTGATGACCCTCACACTGGCACAAAAAGCATTTCTCCTTCAGTCCATCATAATACAGCTTTGCTTTCCACTTGAAGACATCCATTGCTGGGGGGATATCATTTTCCATCTCCATAAAAACTCCACGAACACCAGTATACAAGTGGTCCATTCCTAGATTTGCGGGAAATTTTTCCCGCACCATCCGTTCAATCCTTCCGAACTTCCCAATCACCAATGCCAATTCCTCATCGGTAACTTCTGGAGGGATGTCGAACACCCGAACATAGTGAATCTTTTTTCCCGCTGTAAGCATCCGTACTTCCACTGCCTTTCCATTAGTGAAATGAAATTTAATTGCATCTGGATGCCGTCTTAGGGCATCTCGCATAGCCGCTTCAGACTTGTATTTGATGCATAACGATTTGTTTGCACCTATTTTGTAGACAGTGTCCATGTCCTTCGCATCAGAGTCCAGATGCTTCAGAAATCTGGCAATTTCATCCCAAGACGGCCTAGGCGTGCCCGGGGGGAAAGCAAATTGAACCGTATTGAAAATTATTCCTTCACTCATTGCGTGCGGTATATCGAATCGTTTTGCATGAAACAGATCGAACGGCAAACCGAACAAAGAAAACCAATTGTAGGAGAAAAAAAAAACTACCTACGATTGAGTCTCAAACTATTTCATCCACTGCTAGATCAGGCGCGTCCGACGTTTGCGAGTGCAGAACAACAACTGGCCATTCATGACTTTGTATTATGTGTACATGCATTTTTATTACTTTAAGAATATGTTTTGTTAATTTTATCGCAAATGTTGATTATTGGCCCACAGTGCTCGCTCGCGGTTCCATCTGATTTATGCGGGAGAATAATAACGATAATTCATCCGAAAAGTATACGCCAGATTACAGACTTTCGCTTGTTAACTTCTACCTTCATCGGTTCCGAACGCTTTGGGTATAAGTATAGCCTTTATTAAATCACCGTGCAATTTCAGGCGCTCTTTCCGCCTGAATTATTCAATCAGTGCAAGTGGTGCAGGCCACAACTAGGAGGTATGGGTATCTATCTCTCCTTGTGGGCTTCCCTCGGTTAACTGCAGCACCGGGGCAACGGGGTAGGCTTTTCAACGAATGTATTTGAGAAGCCTCCCCATAGCTGTGGTCCATTGAGCCGGCTGATTGACAGCCTGACCACTTGGCTTTCCTTCCGTTTCCCTTTCGACCATTTCACATGGGAGTAACAGGGCCAACTTCCAGGCCAAAATTCTTCAACCCATTTGAATAGTTTTTAATTCTTTTTTAGTATCATTCCAAACATTACATTCGTTTCTTATATCTAGGTGTTCTGTGTTATTTGACAACACTGACATCCTTATTTGATATAACGGAGCTAAGCTTTTATTAACAATTCGTAAACAACATATTGAATTTCATTTGCCGTAGCAGTTCAGATTTTTTACAGGTGAGTTGATTTCATCTGCTTGTAAGAGAAAAAAAACGCTTTCAATTTACTTAACCTAACTTAACCTAAATATGTAACGCATTAATCGTGGTAATAGAAGATTGTAACGATTTTTGCCTAAAATTATGATTTATTTTATTTGACATTTGTTCCAATGTTTGAACATTGGATATTCTATGTAACTCATTGGGGGTCGTCCATAAATGACGTAGCTTTTTGGGGGGGAGGGGGGTCTTCACGAATTTGTGACGATGTGTGACGAGGGGGAGGGAGGGGTCCTAGCTAGTGGACGTAGCATTTTAAATCACGTCGGTAAAATGAGAGGCGCTGAAAAAATAACATTCAATTATTTTTCATCAAACTTCTTTTTTCTTTGTTTGACTTATAAAGTTGGGATATAAAATGTTGATTCAGCTTTAAAACATTTATATGGCAAGATTGAGAAAAATCTAAGAAATTTTAGATTTTCTGTAGTCCAATCAAACAGATTTTTTAATGCTTTAAATAATTATGTGAACGTTACATTCATGTCTTAATAAATTAATTTGCAAATAAAAAAATTAAAAGATAAATAAATTATTAAAAAATCGATGCTTTAACAAATTGGAAAACTTTGTTTTAGTTTTATTAATACCGTCAAGCTACCATTCACCGTGCATTTAAGAAAAATTTGCACTTAAAAAAAATATATTACTTTTCAAAATAATTTGAAGCGTATTAGAATACCACTACGTTACGTACACTTATATAATAATTCAGGGAAAAATCTAAAACTAGTGATGCATAACTAAAAATTACTCAAAAATTATGTTTGAAAATCTCATGTTAAGGTCGCCTCGTACCGTTCTATGTCACCATTTACCGTGCACACTAGTGCACCATTCACCGTGCGTATAGATTTCGCCATGATTTAATTTTGTTTCTTGAAGAAACGTTGTAGATGGAGCAACTATGTTGCTAATAGTGAGCGCACTCAATTTTAAGACTGTTCAAATCTTCATTTACAATAAAATCCATAAAAAGTTTAATAATTGGCTAAATAATTATTTTTTCATTAAAATCGTTATAGGAGGTTTGACTGTATTGTCCAAATCATTCCATATTCACTCAAAAACTAAATATGAAGTAATTTAATGACGATATAACAATAAATCTTATATTACCGAATAATTGCATGCCTTTTACACTAATGCACGGTAATAGGAACCATACGTACTGAGAGGGATCCATTCACCGTGCATTTGGGTTTCGACTGAAACACAATATAAAATTCTAATTTGCATAAAATCTCATTGCTCATACGATGAAATACATCTTACTAATAGTATCCACAATGAAAACTTATTGAAATTTTGAAAAAAAATCATACTCTATCGTTAAAATGAAAAATGTGAATTTTTGGTGTTCCTACTAAGAGTGTTGAAAAATCTTATTATCAAACAGAATTCACATGATTTTTACTACATAAACTAGGTTTTTCAAAATGCTTTGTGACATAAACTACTTCATTTCATCAGTTTTATCTTATTTTGCTGACAAAAAGATAATTTGTGAAAATTGTATGAATATTCTGTAGGAATTTGTATATGTGCACGGTGAATGGAGGCCGCACGGTGACTGGTGACTTAACGGTATATTCTGTTAGAGCTTTTTTCTTAAAAAAACATTTGTTCGTTTTGGCAAATATTACATAAAAATAAAATATTTATTCCGTGAATTTTGCTCTCAATGTTGCAGAAGATCTCCACTCAATCAACTCATCGATTTATTTGATATATCAATGCTCTTGATAGAATAGTCTGAATGCAACTTGGTGGAAAAGCCTGGACAACAGTGTTATCGAAATTGTTCTATCCAGTGTTGATAGACTCACACTCAAAATTTCAATCAATACGCTCTCCCGTGAGAGCAAACTCATTAGAGATCTGCTTGGCAAATCTCACGCTTGAGATTTTGATGCAAAATCAACTCAATCAACTCAAACCGTAAAAGATGATTCAGTCGCAAAACCCGGCAGAAACTCGTGAAACCCGAGTGTTGTTGTTTACGTTGGAAAGGATTATTATAATTTTACCAGTCTAACAAGAAATTATTGCCATGTGTGAGTAAACTGAGGAAATACGAGACAATGAGTCAAAAAGGTGAGCCAACTCATCCATGATTTTTTGACTGCTAAGTTGCATGATTGACAACTCACGCATGAAAAATCTTAAGCGTGAGTTGTGAGAAATTGAGTTTTTCACAACACTGGTTCTATCATTCAATTTTCTTAATAACTCGGTAATTTGAAGAAAGATTATTTTTAGTATTCAATTGTTTCGTTATAGGTTATGTTAGATTATTCCAGTATGGGGAACGATAATGAAGTTAAGCTGAAATATTAATAAAGATGAATAGTTTATATAATAATCGCTAAGATTTTCTGAAAATTCCAAATATTGCAAGTGTATTCTTTTCTACATCTGGCACTTGATTGCTAAATGGATTTCAATTTGGATAATAATAACGAATATCCATTTGAAATTAAGCTATATTGTTGATGATTTTCATTGAAATCTTTTTCCTAACCACGAATAATTAAAAAAACAATCCTCTAATATAACAAAATTTCTTTTCAACATATTATAAAATCTATTGTACCCTAACTTGTTACTGTTAGCTTCATCAATTCAATCAAAGATTTTTCCATTTTTTCTATATTTTCGGCTGTTAAACTTGTTTTTCATGGTAACAACAGCAAAAGTAACACAATTCAACAAACAACTTAAACAGGAAAAAGTTTATTTAAAACTGTTTTCTAAATTACTTTTGAGCGCTACTGCAAATCAAACTTTTATTCGTTAGATTATCTTTACGTTTCAGTCAGAAATTAGTATCAAACTAAACTAAAAAATCAGTGAAAAAATGCTACGTAATTTATGGACGGCCCCTTGGTGCTATACCAGGAAGGAAGCTTCAAAATCCTTTTTGAAATTTAATTTTGAATCATCTGCAGAGCTTTCTTCCTGGTATTACAAATCTAGTCCATATTGCTACAGCATACAACATGGCTGGCCTGAAATTTTTTTGACAAAGTTTTGATTTTCTATTAATAAGGGGATAGAGACATTTTACATATTTGTTACATTTGGCATGAATGCCCTCAATGTGGTTTTTGAAAGTTAGTTCTTATCTTGCATGAGCCCTAGATATTTAACTCCATCTGCCAATTTATTGGAACCCCTTTCATCGTGACAACATGTCTACTTGAAGGTTTCAAATAAGGAGCTTTTGGTTTATGTGGGAATATTGTCAGTTGAGTTTTGGAAGCATTAGGAGAAATGTTCCATTATCTCAAGTATGATGAAAAAATATCTAACATTTTTTGCAATCGACTACAGATAACACGCAGGCTTCGTCCTTTGGCGGAGAGGCCTGTGTCATCCGCAAACAAAGATTTTTGACATCCCTGAGTTAACTCAGGTAAGTTAGTTGTTGAATTATTGTATAAAAATGGTCCCAAAAAGCTGTCTTGAGCAACACCAGCTCTTACAGGAAGTCTTTTAGACCTGTAGTTCTGATAATTAACCTAAAGTGTACAATTTCACAGATAACTTTGAATTATTCTAACAATGTATGTTGGAAAATTAAAGTTTTTTAATTTTACAATCAAACCTTCATGCCAAACACAGTCGAATGCTTTTTCTATGTCTAGAAGAGCAAGACCAGTAGAATAGCCTTCAGATTTGTTGAAACGGATCAAATTTGTTACACGTAAAAGTTGATGAGTGGTCGAATGTCCATGGCGAATCCGAACTGTTCGTTGGCAAAAATTGATTTTTTATTGATGAGGACCATCATTCTGTTCAAAATGATCTTTTTAAAAAGTCTACTGATGGAGGAAAGCAAACTGATTGGACGATAGCTAGAGGCGTCTGCAGGGTTTTTGTCTGGTTTTAAAATTGGAACAACCTCAACATTTTTACATTTGTCAGAAAAATATGCCAACTGAAAACTTTTGTCAAATATGCCAATTAAGAATGATAAGCTACTTTCTGGAAGTTTCTTGATGAGGATGTAGAAAATTCCATCATCGCAAGGAGCTTTCATATTTTTGAATAGTTTTCACTTCTTCCAAATAAGTCTCCCAGAAATGTTCTAAAACGTTCTCCTGATTGAAAAAGTTTTCGATGTCCTGAGTAACTTGATTTTCAATTGGACTAGTAAGTCCTAAATTGAAATTGTGCGCGCCTTCAAACTGCATAGCAAGTTTTTGAGGTTTTCCACAATTAGCTTGTAATATTTTGTTTTCCTCTTTCAACGCCGGAATTGGCTCCTGAGTTTTTTTTTCAAAATTTTAGATAATTTCAAAAGGGCTTAGAGGGTCCCATTGAGACATATTATTTTAAAAATTTTTGTATCTCAATTGGGTTCTAAAATGTTTGATAAATTCTTGTTTTTATTGAATGACACGAAAGAGCATGTTCCTGCAACTACTTTATCAATTTTTCCCGGTCAAATTACGGCTATTTCATATTTAAACTTTAATTTTTTAAATGGTTCCAAATATGAACTTTTGATCATGTTTGACATTTACTTTTTCGACAAAAACACCACAGGGGTTGTAGTTTTAACACTGGGGTTGTTTCTATCTGACATTTCGGAAGGGACACGAAAAACAAAATACATCCAAAATTTGAGTTTAAACCAAGGGGTGTGACAAAATCTCAAAAATAGTAAAACATTGTTTTTTGAAATTAAACTAACGAAAAACATTTAAAAATTGAGTAAACATGTGTTTTTGGCCTAAATTTAAGCGTTTGGTACTAAAATTGGGACAGAGCTTCGGGACCCTATTGTGAAAATCGTTTTTTAATTTCTTTCCGCAGATCCTGCCATATAATTTTTATAGCAGGATGCGAGTGCGTTGAAATTGCCTTCTTATCACGTTTTTAAGACGGATCAAGAGTTTAAAATCATCGTCTATAATCACGGGTTCGAATTTTACTTCACATTTGGGTATTGTGATACCCCTTGCTTCAACAATGGGATTTTTTTGAAGTTTAAAGAGCATTGCCAATATCAAGTTTACTATCGATATATGTTAAATATGCAATCCAGTAGGCTCGAAAATAATTGAAAGTGGAGCTGATAGGATTGAGAATCGTTTCATGGGATAAAAGTGAATTGATTGAAAAGTGGCAGGGACATGAACTGAATCAAAATCAGCATGATTAATCAGTTGGCTACAAAGATGACTAGACCAAATCAATCGTAGAAGGGTTTCTAAAAGAGGAAAAACAAGTAGGGTATTAAATTGAAAAACATCCTGAAGAGTACTTATCGAATAAAATTCTGCCGTTGAAATTGTGGATCATTCTATAAGAGATATTTGACATTAAAGTCACCAATAACAAAAACATTGACTTATTGCGAGTCAATTTTCGCAAATCAGTTTGGAGCAAATTATCTTGCTGCCCAGAGCATTGAAAAGATAAAAGTCTATGAAAGTATATTATTCAAGCTCTGTTTTAGCAGAAATATCCAAATTTCGAAAATTTTGGTTTCGAAGGACGAAAAAAATTGTTTTTTTTTATACGCACATGAATGATGATAGCATTACCACCACATGCTATATCCAGTCGATTATTATGATACACACAAAAGTTTGGATCTCTTTTGAGGATCAAGGTTTCAAATAAGTTTCAGTTATAACTGCTATATGTATGTTATTAGCTGTTGGAAAATTAAACAACTCGTCCTATTCACCATTCAAAGAACGAGCATTCCAATTTAAAATATTTTAATCATTATTTGGATCCATTAGGGAAACGTAGTCCAATAACAATTTGATTAGCAAATTTTACACCAACTTTGACTGCTTCAGTGTTAGTGGTGGCATGGAACATTGCATCAATCATTAAATTCAATTGTTCAGTTAGAAAAATAAAATCAGAGAGAGCAGAGGTGCGTCCACGTTCGAATCCATGAGTAGGACAAACGTATGCAAATATTTTGTGCACAGCGAAACTAAGAAAAAAATTAGCACTTTGGAATTTTGACTGGAAATTGAAAGTGACTATATTTGAGGCTTTTGCAGGGTGTCTCCTCATTTGTAGAACTGAAATTTTCTGATATTTTCTGTTATTTTAGGTTGAATCAAATTCAAACCTATCAGGAATCACGACGTAATGGATTGATTCCTCATTTGAACAGACATTTCTCTAAGAATATTTCTTAGACTTTTTTGGAAGTTACGAGAAGAATTACTGCTCGTTTCACTATAGTTTTTCTCCACATATTACTCCGAAAAAACTCTTAGAATTACTTAGAAAAATCGTTAAAAGTCACTAAACAACCTCCAGTGATTTTTCACGACTTTTCTAAATAATTCTTCCTAGAATTTCGTTTTAGATACCTTGGGCTGTCTTGGTAGTATTATTCTAAAAACACACCAAGCCATTCCCATAGGGGACGTTAGCCACAAGGAAGTGTAGTATCTAGATTACTATTATAGCAATAGATAAATTAATTATAGCACGTAGCTTTCTTTAACGATCGGACTACTATGATCAGTCTCTTTGGTTCCGACCGTTCACCCGAACGGACGCAAGTGTAACAAGTCTCCCTAATTAAAAGTGAAACAATAAAGTTAGTGCTCAAGTGAAACTCCAAGTGGTTATAGTCTTATTTCGTCCTCCGTCCCAATACTTTAACTTGGCGACGAGGATGGGATAACGACGAGGATTCCTAATACTTTAGGAAGGACGTTTCAAGTAATACTGTTTCATATGGTATGCCCTCTTCAACATCTAATCCAGTTTCTCACGCCGTTCCCTTACGGTACCTATCCATCTAGTAGTCATTGCTTTCTTCTCCATGCTCGTAAGAGGGAGAAAAATAGACCGATATGCCGATAAACAAATAAAAAAAAATTGAACGTAAGTCTTGATTTTTAATATGATTTGAATTTGTTTTGATAGAGTGAACTAAGTTATATTCTTGAGAAAGATATTTCCCAAGAACGCCACATTGGGTTCTCTTTTTCATAATGATTATTTGGACTGGGAAAATTTCACGTTAATCATTTATTCAATTTTCTTATTTCTTCAGGTGACTTACAGACACTTCAAAACGATCTTAAACATACGTTCAGTTTGGTCGTCATAAGTAGGAAAAATGTTCTTCTTCTCTTCAAGATGTTTGAGATGAAGTTCGCGACCTTTGAGAATTGCCGGCAAAACGCGACAGTCTCCTTTCTTTGTGATTTGGAAGGAAACTTGATTCCCCTAATGGAGTTCAAGATCTCCTGCCTTAATCCCTCAAATTTGGGACAACTGACCATGAAAGGCGACACTCTTTGCTTCCTCACTTGAATCAAAGAGCCTGGGCTAGAGGTTGCTTCGATTTGGTGTTCGGAAAATTTGTCTAACGCATCGAACTGATTGCTCATTTCAATTATCAACATTAACCATTTTATCATTGTAAGGAAGCGCGCATTTAGGAGAAACGTCCATTCTTACATTTTTAACACGTTTAGTGACAGTTTCAAAAACAGGAAGTTGTGAATTCAGAGTTTTGCCCTTTCTTCCAAGACTAGACTTCTGACCAGGCCTTTGGTCTAATTTCTCCTATGTGCGCTCGACTTACCGATTTGATATCAACGACCATACAGGCCATAAATCATCAACTGATCCACCAAGTCGAACAGCGCCCATTCGCTCAATCCACTGCATCATGACCAATCGATTCGATTTCGATTCTCTTTCCCGTGCCTTTGTGCGGTTGTTGGGTTGATACAGATCACTCAATTCATCACACACCGCGCGCGCATTGATCTAGATTCGGGACAGCGAGACGCCGCCGTATCGGAAGTTGTATGCGATTGGACTTGTTGAGCTTGCTGTTATATCACTTATCGCACCCTAACAAGCTTCGACACGAGTTGGACATCAATCGTTATCGTAGGTAACGGCCATGCAGTGACCAGTAGGGTGGTTCAGAATTTCTATTCTCAATACATTGTTTTACTATCCTTATGCGTAGAATAGTGAAAATTTTATCATTTTCGCTTATGATTTCTATGGAAATTACTTTGGAAACATTTTGGAAAATGTCTCAATAACGTAAGTACTGCAATGTAAGTATAAACATATCATCTCATATTGAAAACTCATGTTTCGAACCATAATCAAGGAAGTAGCTTAAGAAACAAATTATTTTTGGGATTTTTGCAGATGCTTGTAGGACTATAATACCATATACTGCTAAATAATAGCAAATAAATTCAAAAATATCTCTTCTCCCTTCCGTCAGTTTGAATGTTTTCCTTTAGCTACTTTCTTTATAATGGATTGATGAATAAGTTTTCACTACGAGATGGTAAATTTGTACCTCAATTTTAGTAGTAGCGTGTTTGGATCGTTTTTTTTTCAAAATCTTTCCATAGTAATTTCCATATAAACCTACATTGTCTTTGGGCCACTTTCAAATAACCACCGAAAATGCTGAAAATTTCACAGAACATTATTTTCACCGTAAGGATAGTAAGGAAGATATGGATTTTCAAACTTTTTTGAATACTGAACCGCCCTACTGACCACACCTGATCATGACTACTCAATCAGCAAACGTCCATCGATCGCTCACGCACCGCACGAAGAACCCATTATGTTCAATCAACATTTCTTGATTTAATTATTTCGCATAATGGAAAAATGGATTTGCTAGAGTTTTTTTTTTTCTTGCTGCTCTGCTTTTGAGAGCCAATTAAATCCCAATTTGGCGATCGATGAACGCGTGAGCTTGTGAAATGAAAACAGACACACACACCTTCTTCCGTGGTGGTGCGCAATTATCGACCATCGCAACACGGATGAATGATAGAGAAAGGCTCGTTGCTCCCAGGCAATTATGAACTTAGACAGGTTTTATTTCGTAATAGGCGGCCTGCATTATTTGTTGGGCATTTAAAGCCATGAATTGCAATTGATCGTTAAATGATAGCGCCCCGCCCATCGGTTGTTATCGATGATAGATTCATTTCCTGGGTGTGATCTGCAGTATGAACTACATGTGGCATTTAAAACACTAGGTGCGTTAGATACGTTTCCGGATATTGTTTTTCAATTAAGCGTGTTTAAAACCAATATGCTTTCGAAAATAGTTGGAAAACAAAATAAGGATAATAAGTACGTATGACTAACAATAAAACACTTCACTCTTGAAGAAATATCACAAGTGAGCATCAGGTATAAGGAGATCAGCTTCGAAGGCACGTTCCCCACCAGTTGGGAGATTTGTGACATCGCTATATTTGAGCCTGAGCGCCCTAATAAGGGCACTGCAAAACATGTGAGCGTAAAGAGAGCCTATAGTCCATTAAGTACCACAGCGGGTTAAGAATAACAAAACGTTTTGTAGATTGAGGTTTCTGACATCATTTTCACTTAATAAGTGTTAGCCAAGTAATTTTACTGACCAACAGACTACAGTTCAGCTTTGACAGATTTTTGAAATACTTCGCCACCCGTAAAGATGGCTCAGTAATGTACCATTTTATTTGACAACACGACTCCAAGCTATTCCAGTATTGCTTGTGTTGAGTCATTCAAGAATTGATCTGATGCTGAATTGTTGACTCAGGACCAATGAAGTCATGTGAAGCTCCATTGCGACCTAGCTTATCAGCCAATTTATTTCCAGCGATGAAAGAATGGCCAGTTATAACGTTCACAGAATTCGACATGCAATAACAAGCCTCGATTTTAAGTTGGCCAAAGCATAAGCTATTATAGCAGCATGACCATTGGTGTAGTTACAGGGAGGGCCAGGGGAGCCAGCCCCTCCACAATCATCCATGCCCCCTCCAGGAAGTTTGAATGATAATAATTTACATGAATATTACGTGAAGACAGATCTTCTGAATCAATTGACAAATATTCTTCAGTAGTTATGTTCTTTTATTTTGAACAACAATAGTGGGAAAACCTCGCTTGTCGTACACAGCATCAGTGTGGCGGGTCTGACTTCGCGCGACAATCGGAAGATTTACTGTACGGCTTTCACTCAATTGGTTACTGCTTGATCCAGCTTGTTGTTGTGTGCGATAAACGGAATTTCTCGACATCTCCGTTGTCAAAAATACCATGATACCAATGATCGGTTCCTTAAATTCGTATTTTCTGAACAATGCAAACAATACTGTTTCACATTGTTTAGCATAGAGCAGCATATTCAGTGCATTATGAATTCCCATGAAAAACGATGTTTTTCCAAGAAAAAGTTTCTCATTTTTTTTGTATAATCAAATAATTCAATGACTACTGAAGAATCTTTAATTACCTTATGCTACAAATTTCTTACAAATTCGTCAAATAATATTGTGAGATTTGCTTATACTTCCAACGTGCATTTCTCCTGGAGTACATCCATTTCGGTTATGTCTACTCTATCTATAAATTTATTCCTAAATATGTTCCTGGATTTATTAAAAAAAAACTAATTGATTCCGTCAAATTCTTTCATATAATCCCCATAAAAAAATCAGTTAATTATTCCCATCATATGTCTTTCGAAAATAGTTTCAAAATACATCACATATTTCGTCGCAAATTCTCCCATGTTTTTTTCTGTAAAATCTACTTCAAACCTTCGGAATTATCTACAAAAAGTATTTTTGAATGTATCTTGCATACGATTCTTGAGACGAAATTTTTGAAAAACTCCAGGCATACTTTTGCTTCCAAAATTATCATAGCAGTAATAAATCAGTGAAAAAAACATTTTGCAAAATAACTGGAAATCCATTGAGAAAATTTGTAAGGATCTTCCTTAAAACATTACTTTAGAAATAATTTCATCTATTCTGCAAATAATCCATATTCTGGAATTGAATTCTTGTTCCATGACGGAATTCTTAGAGGTTTTCTGGCAGAATTCTGTGGAATCCAGAAATTAAAGAAGAACTATAAAACTATTTCTGCAGTTCCTGATTTCTGAAAGTTCAGCAGGAATTCCTTAACAATTTTTCAAAGTAATGCAAAAATTTTCTCCAAGATTTAAAGTCGAATAGAATAATCTAAAAAAAAACTTAGAGGTTTTCCTGTAAAAAATGCAGATAGATATTTGGAGAACTTCTACGAGAAATTACTAAGAACATGTTCCCGATTGAACCTTGCTTGGTTGTATATGAAAATCTTGTGAAATTTATAAAAGATTTGTTGAATGATTCGATTTTCCGGAAGAATCTCAATGGCATAGTTTAAACAAAAACTGTTCGTACACTATCTGAAGAATTTGTTAAAAGAATCCTTGCTTGGTGGGCTTGAAGACAAATTTGGTGATTATAAAATTATTAATGAACAACTAGATGACATTCCTGACTAACAATTAGAAGTTATGTGTAATAAGTACGTAGCGGACTTTCGTTTAGAAATGTTTAAAATCCGTAATTCTTCAATACAGATTTCTCGAGAAATTTTCTGGATCAGAAAGACTTTGGAAACAAATCTGTTGAATAAAAACTATGAATCCCAGGAATGCTGGTCCGTGGGTATCCCAGGAGGAACTCTGTGAAAACCGGTAAAGTAGTTCTTTGAAAATGCACTGGCAAAGTACGGAAATCATTCATGAGGAAAACTCGTGGAAGAATTGTAAAGGAATATTTCTCATGAGTTTTTTGGACGAATTCAAAAGTACAAATCTATTAAAACAACGAAATGTGTGATGGAACAAGTTTTTTTTGTAATCCACAAAAAGTCTTTTTAATTATATCGAACAAAATCAGCCAAAAAAAAAAAAACAGATATTTTTATTTGATAGAGATACTTACAGCTTGCTACCCTTATCGAGTTTTTTTTGAGCATTTTGCCTTGAATTGATGATAATGAAATTCAAAGTTTTGGTAGTCTTGCCCAAAATTGGATTTTTTAAGAAAGCTACCCAAGATTTTGCCTAGGGTTAAATGAGAACTATGCGCAGTATTGTGTGAAAATTGTGCATAGTATTATGTCAGAATATTGTTTAAGATTTGTTTTGTAATCCTGTCCAGTAATATGTGAAACTGCTGTCTAGTATTTTATTTGAACACTACTCAGAATTTTATTAAAATCCCACCTAGGATTATGTAAATGCCCTATTCATTATTATGTTTCAGATTCAGTGTTTATTTTATCGAGGATACTGCCAAAGATTCTGTAAGAATTCTGACCAATACACATGAGAATCTTGCACAAGTTTTCCATAAAATTCTTGTCAATGGTTTTATAAGAATCATGCCCAAGATTTTTCTAAAAATCTTCCTAATATTTTCAATAATCCTGTCCAGGGCTTTGTTTGACATTTTCCTAGAATTGTGGGAAATTAATGCCCCGGATTTAGTGAGAATCCAGTGAGATTTTGTTTGACTAATTTGACCTACAACTATTATTGAAGTTCGATGGAAGTTCAGTATATTTTTCTATCAAGAAGTGAAAAATAGGCTTTCTTATTACGAACTTTAAAACCTCAACTTTAAGTTAAATTTATATGAAGAATAATTTCAAGGGGCATTCAAATTCTAAAAAAAAAACATGCTCCAACTTCAAATATTTCTGCCTGAAAACGGTGCACTGTCTACCAAGTGAGTAGTCAGCCTTATCTAATGAGAATACACACCAGCACCAGCTCTACCTTCAAGAAAGGAGCCATCAGTGTAACACTACATATATTGAAGGGAATTGTGTGGTAAATATCCTGCAAGGAAAGCCGAAAGTAATTGTGAGATCACTTGAAACAAGGACAATTTTGTCATGCGTGTATTCTACGATTCACTGGATGTTTTTTCAATACATCGAATACCCATTAACGAACGAATCTGATCAGTCACATTAATCTTAGTGCCAAAAAGACGTAAAGGTCGAGTTCCATCGTGTTTTCGTCTTTCCGCAAATAGAAAAATAATGTTTTTTGTTTGGATCAACCGAAAGGTCATATTGGCGACACCAACTCTCGACTACCTGAAGAGCACTTAGCATCAGATCGAACAGGGTGCGTTTATGCGCATATCAACTATCAAAGCTAGATAGTCGTTGGCAAATCCATAAGTTGTAAAATCGCTATGAGCATTTGAGGAATTCAATTGGTAATCACTGTGGGTAGCCCATGGTTTCGTGCAGCTTTCAATATGGCATCGAACAACTTTGTGTAAAAGAGTCACTGTGGACTTTCCAGATTGGTAAGCATGTTGATTCAAATGAAATGTTTGTCAAAATAAACATCACGGATGTGATGATGGATAATACGTTCCAGGTATTTAGAAAAAAAGAAGTCAGACTGATTGGTTAAAAACTCTTCGTTTCTTCAACGACTCACGTCCTTCTCTAGGGATAAACTTCACGGTAATATTACGAATCGATAAACTTCACAGTAATATCAAGAATCTGGGAATATATCCGGCAGCAGAACTGCTTACAAGTAGCCTTTTCGATTCATGTTTGATAAACTCAAATACCTTCTGGAGTACAATAGGATAAATCCCATCTACTCCTGGAGATTTGAACTATTGAGTGCCCATTGAATGGATTCAGAAGTTACGATGCGAGCCGAAGCCAGAGATTCATAACTACATGAAAAGACATTTGGTATACCCGTAGATGCTATGTCCACACATCCAGAGAAGTCTGTATTGAATAAACATTCCAAAACTTCTTTAACAGAAGAAATAAAGTCACCATTAGGTAAGCGAATTTCGTTCACTTGGAAAACATTTGTATAAAAGTTTTTTTTTTCCAGCCGGATCGATGAGCAGATCGAAGAGCGTCTGAAGGCGTCTGTTCCAACTCCTTCTACATTGTTTCCTGAGTCTGGTCAGATCGGAATTCCACCATGGGGCCCTCTTCTATCTAGATAGAAGTTTCCCTCACGAAAGTAAGAAAACTACTTTTTTTTCGTAATTGTTGTAATTTCAAGTCCGGTGTCTCTGTGTAATGCAAAACTAAAGTATCCTGGTCATTGAAATGTTTCCCAGTCTACGACGAATGCTGAACACACATTTGTTACTTGCCTCAACCTCGCCTTTCTCCTATACTCCTTTGAACATGGAAATGTGGATTCATATTTCAATACGTCACATACTATTGCGAAATCTTGAAGTTGACGCCCACTTCAGCTTCACTTTCAAGTGCCATTTCAAGCGCTGCACTTCAAGCACCTTCTAAGCCAGACAGCTTAGAAATGACTTCGGCTACTGCACATTCCCCGCCCACCCAGATAATTGATTTCGATGACTTTTGTGCATGGCACTGTGCATAATTTCAAATAAGATTAATGACCGTAATCAATCAAATCGCGTGTCCCTAATTCGACATTTGGCGGGCTTCGAGTCGTCGTCATCGTGACTAGCACCAATATATTGATTTGTAGTGCAGTGCAGATTTTTTTTTAGTCTGCTTTCGATCATTGGCCTTATCCCACCGAGTTGCACACCGTGTGAATATTTAAAATTGCACCACATTTGCGAAACTGGAGCGCAAGTTAATTAATAATTATACACGCCCCACGGAGTGCGACACCAGCTGGTTGGTTGCTGATCATGTTGTAGCGGCTACTTTTCCGCGGCTACTGCCAGGGTTATGTCGCTATGCTAATGTTGGCTTATCGCGAAATGTTATACCTTGTCTGGTACGTGTCTGTAATTTAGAAGCTGGCGGTAACGTGATGCAGTGGTACACCGAAATCTGTACACAGTGTCAGAATTCAGCCAGGCATTTGAAATGATACAGGAAAATTTAAATAGGAAAAATGTTTTTTTTTTTATGAATGCTCACATAATCTGCTTCGAATAATGCCAAACACTTTCATTTTTGATCATCATGCACTGAATACCTTAACTTTGTATTTATCCTTCATTTTTCTGACAAAATTAAATTTTTCATGCAATTTTACTTGAAACAAATGAACCGTTTAACTTAAAAACGCATATCCACGAAAAAGGTACAAAACAGCTCGGAGACTAAAATGTTTTTGACAGGAAAAAATCTGATAAAAATAGTGAAACAAACAATTTTTAGATTATATTTTGTGAAGCAACGTTTTCACTTTTAAAACTCGAAAATAAAACAGTGTATCCTTGAAATGATTATTTTTTTAGATCCCTCAAACTACTTTCTTCAAAAATGCTGAAGGTATTTGTTTTGCCGAATAGTTTTGAAGATAAGATAAAAATGAAAGAAAAAATAACAAAATTATTAGGGTTTTTTTTCGAATTCTTAACACAATATAGTACATCTTACTTTCCTTTCCTGGAAAAAATACGCGTAATGAAATATTCTTATCACAAACTAAAAACTTAATATTATAAATTATCTTATCCCTAATCCCTAAGCAGAAACAGACATAGTGAAAACGCTATTATGTTTTTTATAGGGGTCATCCATAAACTACGTGGTCATTTGAAGGAGAGGGTTGTCGAACAAATGACCACGTAATAATAATAACCTTCAATAATTTTAGTTTTTTTTAAGCTACGCAGCTAGTTCAACACTCGTTAGGAGATGTCACCGGAATGGTGCCTCTAAAGTAGAGTTGGACCCTTAAGGGATGTCCCTTTCGAGCCCAACCCTCCAGTGAAGCTATCTTAGCTGCATTGATAATCTGTCGTCGCGTCCTAGTTATACATGTAAGGAAAGAGCACCAATTTTCGACCCAACACTAATTTTTGACCCATTCATACGATTTTTGCCTACTTTGTATGAAAATCTGAAAATTGGCACAGAATTCTTGTAGGTCGAAAATTAGTGCTTTTCTCCTAACACCCACAGGCAGCCTTAATTTGAAAATCGTAAAAATGCGATATCTCCCTATTTTGAAATTATTTGATAACATCATTCTCTGTAGCTGCCGAAATTAGCGGTAGTCATCTGCCTAGTGATTTTCACATTCGAAAGCTCGATAGAGCTGCGAAACCAAGATGAAGTGGCTCTTGGTGTGTTGGCTCAGATTTGTTCGTATAGGTTGAAAGCTTTTAGGAATCCTATCATTTCCTAGGGCGCTGCGGATACTTCCCTAAATTCCGAATGATCTCCGGACTGATTCGTATTGTGGACATGCACATATAAAGTATTCGACAGAGTTATGAACGCCACAAATAGAGCATATTTGTCTAAGAGAATCGACTATTTTTTCACGAAACAATGGTTTTATACTTTAAATAGATCGTTTTTTCTCTTTAGATTGCCTTCATTTAAAAGATTAAACTAATAACAATTGCTCCGGGTACATCTCCAGCTTTACAGGCGAATCCTTACCTAATACCCAACTCCTTAGCTCTTATGAGGGTGTCACTGAATCGGAGGCCTCTCGTTAAGTAAGTGCTACATTAACATTTCCATCCCCAATCCCAAGCTACGGCAAAGATGGGCGTGACTTGGAATAGTGGAATTCATGGTTTCGGTATTCTTGTCTAAGATTGGATCAAGGTTAACTCTCAAGCCTTGTTCCTGAAAGCAGTTTAGATGAGACGATCAAAGAAAAAAATGAATATTGCTAGTATCCAATTTATGAAGTATACCGTAACTACGCTAAAGCTAACGCTAATAAAAGAATTTATACTTTTCCTGTTCACCCAAACCTTACCTTCAATTTACGCCATTTTTAGTAGTCGCGAATAGTTTTTGTGATTGGAAATTTTATAGAACAATTTATCTGAATCGCCATCTTTTCATGTGCCACTTGCCCCGGGTACCTTATTTTGGTTTCATTCAAATCTCTCTAATTGTCGCAAATTATTGTAGTTTTCAGAGAAGCTCCTGGAAAAGTAAATAAAAATGCAATAAACCCTTGTGTTTTGTAGTCTACATTCCCAGTGATGATGTAATGCAAAGAAGAAAAATATATTTATTTTGAGAGGGGAAGATTATTCTACACTTGAACCGCACTCATAAAGGAAACGAGGAAAACCTCGTGTTATGGATTGATAAATTTCATGGGTTCGTTTTGGTACTATCAGTTTCTTTTCTATACTTGATTCCAAGTTATTAAAACTTTAAAAAGTAAATCAAATTATTGATTTATCAAAATTATTATGCATTGTTCAACGGAATTCCTGCAGCTACACGAATCTGAGCTGAGAGAGTGAAAGTAAACCCACGAAATGATTTAGCCACTTGCGACATCAGCAGAATCATTTAGCCCAAGCTACAAAAAGGGTAAGGTATGTACCCTACTTATGAGAAAGGCTGTGCTACGGGTAATGCAGTTCCAATCAATCGATGCATGTTTGGGCTCTCGACTAAGGCCGATGGTTTTGAAAGGCTGCTAAACAGCACTGATCCCTTAGACGTCGTCACTGTCGCACAGTGGCCGCATTCCATGCAAAAATTTACCAAAATTTTTCCCATTTGGTGCAACAATACGCAAGCAAAGCCATAGCGCATCGAATACTATACAGCATTTGCAACACAAAAAGGGATGAATGATCATTTTAGAGTGTTTCCTATAGGTTACTTACATTATCTATGAATAACTGCATGTTTTATGAAGTTGCACGTTATACATTTGTTGAGGTGGTTAACATTTTAAATACTATTTGAAACACCGTCAAAACAAAGAATAAGATCCAATCTTATGAATGCAACTGTTTGAGCTAGAATTGATTGGAATTAAGTACAGGAACTGTAGTTTCGAAGGAACAATTTGAAAATGTATATTTTTTTCATGATATATCTACAATCAACATGATCCGATAAATCGATCTAAAGCATTGGGTTACTTCTTATCAAAACTAGAGTAAGCAAGGAATAATATCAGTGAAAAGATTTGCAAACTTTTTTTTTACTTTAAGCCAGCTTTGGGTTACTGTGTGTCGTTTGCTCTCACGATCGAATTCGCTTGGGCAAATACGTGATTCATGTGCCCGCCGCCACAGAACGTGTGCGCCACAAATTTAATAAAACCCACAATGGCAAATCTGCACGGGGTGCGACAAACGCGAGATACCGATAAATATTTGGTAATAGGTGGCAATTTGGCGGTGGGTCTGTTTTTTTTTTCTTTCGTGAGCTGCCAACTGCATAAATCATGAATTATCTAATCTAGTTAGACCAATCGCGCAACAGGAGTACGGTGGGAAATGAGCAATTTTTGTTTGGAAATAATATAATGGTAGTGGCGTTTCGTGACTGGGTCTGTCCGGTTATGAGCCTATGCATGCTATAAAACGTTTGACTTTTACTGTGCGCCCTGTTTTCAAGTTGCCCGTGAGAGAGAACGAGACAGCACCAACACACGGCGCACAGTAAAAGTCAAACGAACAAAAGAATTTATAGCACGTACAGAGGCTCATTATTACATATTGACTGTTCGCACAAGCGAAGAAGGAGACGGATTCGACACCTTTTATGGCATCATCATCATCGATCCTCGAGTTGCGCTTCCCCCGTTCGTCGATTACCACTACTACGACAGACGACAGCCTGCGTTTTTTGACGTTTCAAGTTTTCCGTCCGCCATCAACTTCCGTCAAGTGACACCTATATAAGTCCTTAGCGGCCCAGATACCATCTCTTTTGGTCTTCGATTCAACCGACAGGTGGAAGCTCAGTCATCATCGACGAGTGGTTGGCACGAAAAATTCTGGTCATCAAAAAGAAAACATGTGAAAGTGAACTAAGGAATTTGAATTTAGTAAATTAAATTAAAGTGAATAAATTAAGAACTATTGTAGTAAAGTGGAGTAAAGAAAAATAAAGTTTAGTGAATCTATTGAACTATTAACCTATATGAAACGTGGTGTAAGTGTCTGACGGACTGTAAAGGAATTTGAGAGAAGTGAAGGTTCCTGAAAATAAATTTGTGTCTCCCACCGCTGTGCTAATCGACACTGGTCCTTCGAGCCGGATAGCGTGAACTCCGCTAGTCCGCCGGCCAGGAATCTTCGCCGAATCCGCCAGATCCACGCCAGCCACGTGACGTAGAGGTTAGCTGTCCAGAACTTTCCACCAATACAAGGCATACGAATTGCCTTACGAAGGTAATTATATTTCCAACGCCCTTACCCCTTCTCGTTTGAGCTGCGCGGTCTTTCGCCTTCCAGATCACTTCACGTCTTCGTCCTCTTCATTCCGCCACGATGTCCACGGAACGCCGCATCAAGTGCCTCAAGAACCGCTTGAAGGGCCTGCTGACGTCATTCAACCTCGTCAAAACCTTCGTGAGCGAATACAACGAGGAACGAGACGCTCTACAAGTCCCGGTGCGTTTGGAGCACGTGATCAACCTCGTTAGTGCAGCTCAAGAAGAACTCCAATCGCTGGACGAGGAAGGCTTGGAGCAGTACCTGAAAATTCAAACGGACTTCGAGAATGGGTACTTCCATGTCAAGGGATTCCTGCTCTCGGCCAATAAGCCCACTACTGCCAACGCTACTCCTGCTCTTCAGCAAGCCGCCCCAGTCCCTCCAACGTCTTCGGTTCGACTACCCGATGTGAAGTTGCCTGTCTTCTCTGGCCAGCTCGACAACTGGCTAAACTTCCACGATCTGTTCGTCTCTCTCGTCCACTCGTCGCACGAACTCTCGAGCATACAAAAATTTTATTACTTGCGGTCTTCCTTATCCGGAGATGCCCTCAAACTGATCCAAACCATTGCCATTAGCGCCGCAAACTACCAGGTGGCTTGGAACTTGCTGGTAGACCACTACCAGAATCCCGCTAGACTGAAGCAGTCTTATGTTGACTCCCTCTTCGAATTTCGCTCCCTAAAAAGGGAATCGGCTTCTGAATTGCACTCGCTTGTTGAGCAGTTCGAAGCGAACGTTCGTGTACTCAACCAGTTGGGAGAGCGAACGGAGTACTGGGATATCCTCTTGATCCGTATGCTGAGTATCAGACTCGATTCAACCACCAGACGTGACTGGGAGGAGTATTCGTCGTCGAAAGCAAACGTAACCCTCAAGGATTTGACGACTTCCATCCAACGGAGAGTCACAGTTCTGCAGACGATCAACAAATCACCCGAAGTTCCAACCCAAACTGCCCCTAAGAAACCAGCTTTTCGTCCCGTCGCAAGCCACGGGGCCAGCCAACCCAACTACCGCAAGTGTCTCGTCTGTTCCGACCATCATCCCTTATACCAGTGCGCCGTTTTCTCCAAGATGACCATCGAAGACAAGGAAAAGGAGGTCCGACGTCACCAACTGTGCCGTAATTGTCTGCGAAAAGGCCACCAAGCTCGTGAATGCCCCTCATCTAGTACCTGCCGCAAGTGTAGAAGCCGTCATCATACGCAACTTTGTCCCGGTGAAGCTCCTTCAGTCTCGTCGAACTCCAAGACTTCAGAATCTGCACCACCAAAATTCACATCTGCTCAATCCACCGAAGACCAACCAAGAAACGCCGTTTCTGCCATCTCCGAACCTGTTAGCTGCGCCTCTACTGGCCTGAAGCGGAAGAGCGTCCTGCTGGCCACAGCGGTGGTCATTCTAGTCGACGACATTGGAACCGAGCATATAGCTAGAGCACTCCTCGACTCCGGAAGCGAGTGTTGTTTCATGACTGAATCACTCGCTCAACAGATCAAGGCCAAACGCACCAAAATCCACGTTCCGATATCTGGCATCGGGCAATCCTCGACACACGCTCGTCACAAACTCCAATCCACGGTTCGTTCCCGTCTCAGTGACTTTTCCAGTGCGGTCGAATTCTTGGTCCTTCCGAAAGTCACCGTCAACCTACCATCAACATCTGTGGACATCTCAACCTGGGAAATCCCGTCTGAAATCCAGCTTGCAGACCCGTCATTTTACGACACCAATCCCGTTCAGCTCGTACTGGGAGCAGAAATCTTCCTCTACCTCTTCAAAGTACCCGGTCGGATTCATCTCGGCGAGTCCCTGCCAAACCTCGTCAACTCCGTTCTAGGTTGGGTCGTATCTGGTGGGATAACCAACTGCCAACCAGCTTCCGTCGTAGCGAACGTCGCTACGGTTACAGATCTCCACCGTCTGATGGAAAAATTTTGGGTCATCGAAGAGGGCAACGACTCCACCAACTACTCCGTAGAAGAAGCTGCCTGCGAGGCACATTTCCGCCGCACCGTTTCTCGTTCGAGTGACGGCCGCTACAAAGTTCGTCTTCCACTGAAGCAAGATGCTCTGATCACCCTTGGGGACAATCGCCGATCAGCACTTCGTCGTTTCCACCTCATCGAAAATCGTCTGCAACGGAATCAAGACCTAAGTGACCAATACCGTGAGTTCATGCGAGACTACGAAGAACTGGGGCATATGCAACAAGTCCACGACCACGAAGCACCACCTACGCCGAACTATCATCTCCCTCATCACGCCGTTATTCGTGAAGACAGCACGACCACAAAGGTGCGTGTGGTCTTCGACGCATCCTGTCGAACCATCGAAGGATCATCCCTAAATGACGCCCTAATGGTCGGACCAATCGTCCAGCAGGATTTACGATCCATAATTATGCGCTCCAGGACCCATCCCATTATGTTAATCGCCGACATCAAACAAATGTTCCGCCAGATTCGCGTGGACGAACGGGACACACCGCTTCAGCGAATCGTTTGGCGATCTTCGCCGGACGCACCCATGAACACGTACGAGCTAAAGACTGTGACTTACGGCACTGCTTGTGCACCCTTTTTGGCCACCCGAGTACTTCGCCAGCTTGCCGACGACGAACAAACCCAATTTCCGAAAGCTACCCAAGTTCTACGCGAGGACTTTTACGTGGACGACCTATTCTCTGGAGCAGACACCGTGGAAGAAACCATCGAACTTCGTAGGCAGCTAGATTCCCTTCTTTCCGCTGGAGGCTTCGAGCTGCGTAAGTGGGCCTCTAATGTCGACGCCGTCCTAGAAGATGTACTGGAAGACAACCGAGCGCTGAAGACATCGGTGGACCTAGACCGTGACCAGTGCATCAAAAGTCTAGGGCTCCATTGGGAACCCGCAAGCGACCATCTACGTTACAAGATCGACCTACCGACGAACGACAATACCCCACTCACGAAACGAATCGCTCTGTCCCAAATAGCTCGCCTGTTCGACCCACTTGGCCTGGTGGGACCCGTCATTACAATGGCAAAACTCTTTATGCAGGAGCTATGGGAACTAAAGACCGACGACGGACAAATCTGGGGCTGGGACCGAGAGCTTCCATCAGAATACACGCAACGCTGGCACGAATATACTTCTAAATTACCCCTTCTGAATGAATTGCGCATCAATCGGTACATCTTCTGTCCAAATTCCACATCCATCCAACTGCACTTCTTTTCCGATGCGTCGGAAAAAGCTTACGGTTCCTGCTGCTACATCCGGTCTACTAACTCCACCGGTGTCACCAAAATTGCACTACTGACTGCCAGGTCCAGGGTCGCTCCTCTGAAACAGCACCAAAGCATTCCACGTCTCGAGCTCTGTGGAGCTCTTCTTTCGGCGGAGCTGTACGAGAAGGTAACGGCATCCTTGAAGATCGCAGCCGAGACCTACTTCTGGGTGGACTCAACCATCGTCATCAGTTGGCTCAACTCTCCACCATCGACATGGAACACCTTCGTAGCGAACCGCGTCTCGAAAATTCAACTTGCCACACAAAACTGCAACTGGAACCATGTATCGGGACAGCAGAATCCAGCGGACCACATTTCTCGAGGGTTGCCAGCAGAAGATTTCCTACACGACGAACTCTGGTGGAAGGGCCCACAATGGTTGACATTTGCACCAAAATTCTGGCCATTCCAACAAGCAACAGACGAACCTGACTACATCGACATCCCAGAAACCCGAAAACATTCCCCGGTAGTGATTTCAGCCACCGAAAACCCGACGTTCATCGACCTGTTCGTCACCAAGTTCTCTAACTACAACAAGATGCTCCGTGTGACGGCCTACTGTCGTCGCTTCTTGCAACACTGCAGACGCAATTCGAGTCCAAATACAACCATCATCACCACCGAAGAAATACAGGCTGCAGAGACCCAAATAATCCGCCTGGTCCAGCAGCAATCTTTCACTGCCGAGTGGAAACAGCTCGAACAGTCCCAACCAGTCCCGGCGAAATCACGCATTCGTTGGTTTAATCCCTTCTTGTCATCGGATCAGGTAATCCGTATCGGTGGCAGACTGAATCGAGCACAGCAGCCTTTCGATAGCAAGCACCAGATTTTGCTACCATCTACCCACGCAATCTCCTCTCTACTCATCCGCTCGCTGCACGAAACTCATCTCCACGCCGCACCGCAACTACTGCTTAACATTCTCCGCCTGCGGTATTGGATAACCGGGGCCAGAAGCCTGGCCAGAAGAATCGTCCAACAATGCGTCTTCTGCGTCCGGTTACGTCCAAAACTCGTCCAGCAGTTCATGGCCGAGCTCCCTGTCGAACGAATCACAGCTTCAAGGCCATTCACTATCACTGGGATCGATTATTGGGGCCCTATTCCACTCAAACCGTTTCATCGTCGAGCAGCGCCCGGAAAAGCATACGTTGCAGTCTTCATTTGCTTCTCAACGAAGGCTGTGCATCTCGAATTGGTGGGAGACCTCAGCACCGCCAAGTTCATCCAGGCACTACGCCGCTTCGTCGCTCGCCGTGGGCTGTGTGCTGAAATTTTCAGCGACAACGTCAGAAATTTCCTCGGAGCTGCCAACGAACTGAAACAAATCGTCCAAAGCAACCAGCATCTGCAATCAATCGCCGAAGAATGCGCCACCAACGGGATTCGATGGCGCTTCAATCCTCCCAAGGCCTCTCACTTCGGTGGACTGTGGGAGGCAGCAATTCACTCCGCCCAAAAGCATTTTTTCCGAGTCTTGGGCAGCCACACTCTTCCGATGGAGGACACGCAAACGCTTCTGGCACAGATCGAGTGTTGTCTCAATTCTCGACCGCTTGTTCCACTCAGCGACGATGCTTCGGACTTCGAACCGCTTACTCCGGGGCACTTCCTCACTGGGTCGTCGTTGAAGGCCGTTCCCGACGTTGATGTCACCAAAATTCCACTGAATCGCTTGAAAATTCACCAGCAAATCCAAAAACTGCTACAACAAATTTGGCAACGATGGCACGTCGAATATCTCTGCACTCTCCAGTCCCGCTCGAAGTGGATCAACCCTCCTACAACCATCAGACGGAACCAGCTTGTGCTGCTGAAAGAGGACAACACACCGCCTTTCCAGTGGCCTACTGCACGGGTTCTCGAAACGCATCCTGGAGCAGACGGGGTAACGCGAGTAGTGACCCTAAAAACGCCAGCCGGAGAGTACACCAGACCAGTTTCGAAGATCTGCCTACTGCCAATTCCTCCTTCTGATGTCAACATTCCAACGTAAACAAAAACAATCCAGCATTAATTGAAGATTTCCAACGATGAGCACCTAAAAATGAAGAATTTCAAGGTCCTTTTACCAAAGGGACAAGGTAAGCACCTGTCCTATTAGTTTAGTTGCCTTTGAACCCGCTACCGGGTCTTATGTTATGATTCCAGAAGTGCAATCATTCGTCACACCTCAAGCATCAAATGACGTTTTCCACCACTACATCGATCAGCTAGAGGGCAATCATCATGTTTAACATCGACGCAACTGTCAGAGTTCGATCTTCGACGGGGCCAGGATGTTCGCACAAGCGAAGAAGGAGACGGATTCGACACCTTTTATGGCATCATCATCATCGATCCTCGAGTTGCGCTTCCCCCGTTCGTCGATTACCACTACTACGACAGACGACAGCCTGCGTTTTTTGACGTTTCAAGTTTTCCGTCCGCCATCAACTTCCGTCAAGTGACACCTATATAAGTCCTTAGCGGCCCAGATACCATCTCTTTTGGTCTTCGATTCAACCGACAGGTGGAAGCTCAGTCATCATCGACGAGTGGTTGGCACGAAAAATTCTGGTCATCAAAAAGAAAACATGTGAAAGTGAACTAAGGAATTTGAATTTAGTAAACTAAATTAAAGTGAATAAATTAAGAACTATTGTAGTAAAGTGGAGTAAAGAAAAATAAAGTTTAGTGAATCTATTGAACTATTAACCTATATAAAACGTGGTGTAAGTGTCTGACGGACTGTAAAGGAATTTGAGAGAAGTGAAGGTTCCTGAAAATAAATTTGTGTCTCCCACCGCTGTGCTAATCGACATTGACCAAATGAGATTAACCCATATCCGCCCAGCGTCCTAAAAATAGGACAGAAGCCCCGAACGCCCAGCGTCCTATAAATAGGACAGTACTTGTAGTGCAAATATCTTGAAAATAAAGAGGTTAAGGAGAAAACTGTCTTCTGCAAAGTTGATCACAGGACTGCTGACTTCCACTTGGGAACTATTTTAATTCAGAATTAACTCACCAGGTGGCGCACAGACGCCAACAAATGTCGCATTTATAAGCAACATATGAAACAACTTTCCAGCGTACAAATATTTGCTTCGTTTATATCTCAGTCCAGCGATGAGATACAAAATTGGTGTCTTCGACAAAGTTGAACAACTAAATAATACCTATTCGCATAGAACCTTACAAATTCGGAAAACACTCGCAAGATGGCGCTGGTGAGCTAAAGCTTTATTTGCTTATATCTTAGCCCAGTTATGAGATACAAAAATGGTGTCTTCGACAAAGTTGAACAACTAAATGATACCTATTCGCATAGAACCTTACAAATTCGGAAAACACTCGCAAGATGGCGCTAGTGAGCTAAAGCTTTATTTGCTTATATCTTAGCCCAGTTCTGAGATACAAAAATGGTGTCTTCGACAAAGTTGAACAACTAAATGATACCTATTCGCATAGAACCTTACAAATTCGGAAAACACTTCCAAGATGGCGCTAGTGAGCTAAAGCTTTATTTGCTTATATCTTAGCCCAGTTCTGAGATACAAAAATGGTGTCTTCGACAAAGTTGAACAACTAAATAATACCTATTCGCATAGAACCTTACAAATTCGGAAAACACTCCCAAAATGGCGCTAGTGAGCTAAAGCTTTATTTGCTTATATCTTAGCCCAGTTCTGAGATACAAAAATAGTGTCTTCGACAAAGTTGAACAACTAAATAATACCTATTCGCATAGAACCTTATAAATTCGGAAAACACTCCAAAGATAGCGCTAGTGAGCTAAAGCTTTATTTGCTTATATCTTAGCCCAGTTATGAGATACAAAAATGGTGTCTTCGACAAAGTTGAACAACTAAATGATACCTATTCGCATAGAACCTTACAAATTCGGAAAACACTCCCAAGATGGCGCTAGTGAGCTAAAGCTTTATTTGCTTATATCTTAGCCCAGTTCTGAGATACAAAAATGGTGTCTTCGACAAAGTTGAACAACTAAATAATACCTTTTCGCATAGAACCTTATAAATTCGGAAAACACTCCCAAGATGGCGCTAGTGAGCCAAAACTTTATTTGCTTATATCTTAGCCCGGTTATTAGATACAAAAATGGTGTCTTCGACAAAGTTGAACAACTAAATAATACCTATTCGCATAGAACCTTATAAATTCGGAAAACACTCCCAAGATGGCGCTAGTGAGCCAAAACTGTATTTGCTTATATCTTAGCCCAGTTATGAGATACAAAATTGGTGTCTTCGATGAAGTTGATCAACTAAATGAGAACTATTCGCCTTAAACCTTATTTGTACGGAAAACACTCAAAAAATGGCGCTAATGGTCGAACATTTTGATTGTTTATATCTCAGTTCAGTGATGATATACGACGTTGGTGTCTTCGACAAATGTGTTTAACTGAATGAGATCTAGTCACCCGAAAGCTTATTAGTTAGGAAAACACTCACTAGATGGCGCTAGTGAGCAGAGGTTTTATTTGCTTGTATCTCAGTCCAGTTATTACATACAAAATTGTTGTCTTCGACAAAGTTGATCAACTTAATGAGACATATTCGCCTTAAACCTTTTTAGTTCGTAATACACTCAAAAGATGACGCTAGCGATCGAACATTTGGATTGTTTATATCTCAGTTCAGTGATGAGATACAACATTGGTGTCTTCGACAAATGTGTCCAACTAAATGAGATCTATTCGCCCGAAAACTTATAAGTTCGGAAAACATTCACTAGATTGAGCTAGTGGGCAAATATTGTATGCATCTAAGTTCTGTTATGAGATACAAAATTGTTGTCTTCGACAATGTTGAACAACTAAATGATACTTAGTCACATAAAACCTTATAACACTCACAAGATGGCGCTAGTGGGCAAAGATTTTATTTGCTAATATCTCAGTCAAGTGATTAGATACAAAGTTTGTATCATGGACAATGTTGAACAACTAAATGGATCCTATTCGCCTAAAACCATATTAGTTCGAAAAACACTCACAAGGTAGCGCTAGTGGTCAGATATTTTATTTTTTCTATATCAGTCCAGCGATGAGACTGAAAAAAATCGAACTCTCGAAATTGGTATCTTCGACAAAAGTGTTCAACTAAATGGGATCTATTCGCCCAGAAACATAGTAGTTTGGAAAATTCTCCCAAGGTGGCGCTAGTAGACAAACATATTATATGCTTTTATCTCAATCTAGAGATTGGATACGAAGTTAGCGTTTTTGACAAAGTTGGAGATCTGAATGAGACCTATTCGCCTGGAAACTTATTATTTCGGAAATCACCTAAATGGCACCACTGGGCACACATTTTATTCGCTTATATATCAGTCCACTGATTAAATCCAAAAAAAAAACTATTCGCCTAAATCCTGCTTAGTTCGGAAGTCATTCTCATGATTGAAGTCCAGTGATGAAAAATTTGGTATCTGGAAAACGATGATCAACTAAAGGAGATATTTTCGCAAAAAAATATATATATTAGCTGAGAATTGCTATTATGTGCGAAACATCAAGGAAACAACCAATAAGAAATTGGTCTGCCTAGATCAAAACAATGGATACTTACTATCGATTCGAGCAACAATCGCTTATTTCGGATGCAATGCTCCTTACTCCTTAGATGAACCTTGACACCATTTAGATTTTTTGATTTTTTGAAGGGAGTGAAGAACGAAAAAACCGACAAATTGACTTATCCATCCATGAACTGAACTCCAAGGGTGAAGGGCGGCTGTCAAATGAGAGTAAAATTGAATAGCCGCCAACCTAAGTCCAGAACCAGTTTTATAACTTAAAGGTGGAAAAGTAAAAATTATTATTCGCAAAATTACAGGTAATAAATGCGCTTGAAAGATATTGTTTACAAGCAGTTATTTACTACGCGCTACTGCAGTGCGTTGTTGCCAATTTAATCAGAAAATTTTACTTAATTCCCAAAATGAATGTTTTCGAGAAAATTGATTACGCCTTCACCATTGTTTGGTCGTAGTTTTGTATGGTTGTTTACTTTTTAAAACAAGCGACGCGTTGAGGTAGCAATAAAGAGCCTTCCTTGCTGAACTCACTCGGACCAAGAATTGTGACCTTTGAGCGGGCACGCTTCAGTATGCTCCCCAGGTAGTCTGGCCAGCTCTAGTGTCAAAAATCTTGGACCGCGTGGATTCGGTTCTATCGGTGAATAAGACTATATGCATCAGTGTTGCAGTAACTTCAACGTTATAGCCGAATAATGTTAGCTTCAAATATTCACATATGTAAAGCATGTAATAGTTGGAGTCCAATATTTGACTGTCATTGGACTGAACGACAAACTTTTAATTAGCACTAACGAAATTTTGATATTTTCAAATATAAAGGATTTGGATCGCTGTCAGATCCGAGCCACATTGTATACTAATAACTTGACTGAGAAAAAATATTTTGATAGTTACACCACAGACAAACAGACGTCACACTCTCATCGCTGTCCATCGACCAACTTTTTAACGACCGATTCGAATATATGGTAGGTGGTCAATCGACCACCCGCAGCGCTCGTGTCGTTTTTGTTCGCGTTTGACGTTAACACACTACCGCCACCTGTCGGTCCATCGGCCAACTACAGTATTTTTAGCATTGGGCGTACATGTTTTCGCGACTATGATTTTGATCGCGATTTGTTCTAAGTGTTACGTCTGTTTCTCTGTGGTTACACGCTCAAAAAAGAATTCTGGAAAACGTGAACTGTCAAAAATACACCATGAACTACCACCAATGGTCACATAAACATGATCTAGTTCACGGTGTATTTTTGTTGTTGACGAGTTCACGTCTGCTGTTCACGGATACGAGAACGGATTTTTTGCTGTGTATGTTTCCATTATCAGCTGGCAAGTTTTATATAATCTTTTTGAAGACTATTCTGAAACATCTTTATGTTTTTTGTTAAATCAAAATATTTGATGTAAGATTTTATTTTGTTTTTGGTATAAATGGTTTAAGTGTGCATAATTGTACATGTACATGAATTGAATTGTATGTATGTCTGTATCTTACTTACGTGGTAGAGCAGAAAATTGAATTGAAGTCACTAAATGATTTAATTCTGGCATACTTCAACCTTTCGCCTCTGAAATTTTTATTCTTTATGTTGCAATTTCTTTATCAGGGTACGTCCATAAATTACGTCACGCAAAGTTTTGCCATTTTCATCCTCCTCAATTTTCCTCTGTTTCACACTTTTTGTATGGATTCCAATTTTTTTATGGGTAGTCACGTTTCATTGTAACTCCTTCCTTCCCTTCCTGTACGTGACGTAATTTATGAATTACCCCTCACCAGCAGTTTTTTCCAACTTGTTTACATTGTAATGGGTCGAACTGCATGAAAATATATTTGATTAATTTCGAAAATAAACTTATAGAACAGCTAGATATGGACGACACACTTTCAAGAATTTTTTTGGATCCCCACCATAGACTTGAATTTTTTTTGGTGAAATAAGGTTTAATTTATGGGAATACGACTATGAATAAAGAAAACGGAGCTGAATTCCAATTGTGAGATACCTTGGGCGTTAACGGGTTAAGCTCGATGAGGTTCGTGTTTGGAACTCTCGTTGAAGTCTTTCGTTTCCTTCAAGTTGGTTGAAGTTACTTGTATATTGCCGTATGTTTGGTCATAATTAGATGATTCTCTAAGGTAGGAGCCGAGATAGCAATATTAGTGAACGCCTAGCTATTCAGCAAGGCTAAGATCTGGGTAGTGGGTTCGAATCCCAGCGGTTCAGGATCTTTTCGGGTTAAACATTCCCTGGGCATAGACCATACTGCCATACGATATACACTCCCGTGCATAAGTTTGGGTCCACCCCCTAAAAAACATACAAAAGTTTTCAGTCCATATCTCTGGGATTACACGTCCAATTGAAACTCTCTAAGCCGCATTCGCAAGGCAAAAAGTTATTCTTACTTCATATGTATTTTTCCAAAAACATTTTTTGAATTTTGTATTCTAAATTTTTCTTAAAGTTGTGACATTTTTCAAAAAACACACTGAAAAAACATAGCGAATTCTCCTCAGTGTATCGTGCAAAAGTATGGGTTCACCTGAACTTACTTAAAACACGAAAAATCTGTAGTATCTCAAACGTGCCATTATTTGCGTTTGAAAAAGCTATGAATTTTTTAAATCGGTTGAAGAATGGCAGAGATATTGACAAAAATTACCTCAGGTGAACCCAAACTTTTGCACGATTTGCATTATACTGAGGAGTGAACCCAAACTTTTGCACGATGACTTGAATGATTGTTTCATTGATTTTGAATAGTTTTCAGATTTTTCCGCAAAAATTTCGTGAGCGCCTTTCAAAGAATATAAGATTACGATTCTAATGACACCTTGTTTTAAAATTTTGGTCGATCCATTTCTGAGGAAATTTACTATGTTTTTTGAAAAATGTCACAACTTTAACAATAAGCAAGCACAACTTTAAGTAAAAATTCTGTATACAGAATTCAAAATATGTATTTGGAAAAATACATATGAAGTAAAAATAACTCTTTGCCTTTTGAATGCGGCTTAGAGAGTTTCAATTGGACGTGTAATCTCAGAGATATGGACTGAACACTTTTGTATGTTTTTTAGGGGGTGAACCCAAACTTATGCACGGAAGTGAACATATGCAAAATTGGTGAACTGGCAGAGAAAGTAGTTTATAACTGTAGAACTGAGAAGCAGACTTTATTCCAGATAGGACTTAACGCCAGAAAGAAGAAAAAACGAGAAAATAGGGTAGGATCAAGTGTTTCCGGATTTTATGGACAAAAGGTCGAAAGACAAAACGCCGAAAGTACCAAAGGAAAGAAAAGATATAATGTCCAAAAATTTTTGCTTGGTGGGAAACATTTAATAATAATTTATCTGAAACCCGTTATGGTCGATTACACATTTTTACTTGTTTTGTAATTGTATGGAATGACTCGTAGATCAAACTATTCCTTGTACCTGCAACGATTATGATTACAACATCTCTACCAACTTTAATCGCATGTCGTCCAATTAAATCCAAAATCGATCCATTCCACAAACCTGCAAAGAAAAGAAATGGAAATTCCCTATTAGTCAACCGTCGATAATCAGTTTTACACTCCTTAATCAATTCCATGATTCGTTACCAAATGTAACCCCCTTGGGCAATTTCTGTATCTCTGTCGAACTGATTAATTTTATTCCCCATCCCTCCCTGGCGACTGCTGCAACGTAACTAACATAGATTGGGACATTTCTGCCAACCAAATTGGCCACTCCAATAATATCGATGGCATCGTCAAATGTCTCAAAACATTTGACTCTGAACCCCAATCAGCCACTTATCCGAGCCGTGGTTGCACCTGTTGCAAAATCGCAAACCCTGCCGTAAGGTAGCCCCTAATAACCGATCCATTTATCGAATTGGACCTGTCAACCTCGATTCGATCGCGATCTCCGTTATACAATTGAATTAGATTCGGATCGGTGGTGGTAGAAGTGGTCGAAGGATGGTCTGGTCATTTGGAATCGAGAATCTGGTGGTCAGCCAGCAGGGCGCGTGCTCGCACCATAAACGAGTGTCAAGAATTGGATACGGCCTTGATCGCCGCGTGGTCACCGCGGTCCGTTGCGTTGGTCACTACTGCCTACACAGAACGTTGTACATCTGTGGGGGAACTAGGTGTAAAATGCGCCGTCGGGGTATAGCGCCCTTTTTACAAAATCTCTAAGACTAGAGGTAATCTTTGGGGCCAGATAGCCTTAGCGGTAAACGCCCAGCTATTCAGCAAGACCAAGCTAAAGGTCGTTGGTTTGAATCTCGGTGGTCGAAGATCTTTTCTTGAAGCAAATTTTCTCGACTTCCGTGATCCGGAATCCCAGTGAGGATCTGTCCCAGTGAGGACGTAACGACAAGAAGAAGGAGGACTGTGGGTCAATGAAAATATTTTATTCTGGTAAACAGCATGCCCAAACCGTTAGCTTTTTAGCATTTTGAACTTTTCTCGAGGGCCAAGATTAGACTAGTTTTTTTTTATTTACACTGGTACCACGACGAGGAGAAAACTTTTTGGCGTGAGCAAAGCGCCAGAAAGGGGCATTTGAAGCATTTGAAATAATTGAGATAGTATAAATTAGAATACGACCATTGGCGTAAATACGAGGGGGGCTAGAGGGGAGTTAGACCCCCTAGAAAAGTTGAAGCCCCCCAAGAAAATTTAAACTCTCATGCTAAGTATGCACCTTACTTAAGGGATTTGTTTGAACAAAAGTGTCAAGCCCCCTCTAAATTTGAGTTCAAGGTACGCTAATGAATACGACTGTTGTTTAACTTTTGAAATGAACCGAAAATCAAAACGCTAAGTTTCTTTAAAATCCAACGTTTTGGCCTTTGCGCTTGGTCTTCTTGAGGGTTATAAAATTGTACCGTTTGAGTGCGTTACAAGATACGGTACACTTTTATATCCCTAAAAATGCCAAGTCGAAAGGCCGAAACGTTGAATGTTAAAAAAATGTAGTTTTTTGATTTTTCTGTAGGACTGAAGAGCCGTTAGTTCATAATGTTGAAGTCCAGTTTTTCCTTAAAAGGCGCATATTACCCTGTTTTACCCTACCAGGCCATGCGCATGGGCGCAAGGTGAAAAGCCGGATTTCGCAAAATCGAAGGAGAAAAACACAAAATGTTTTCGATTGATCCATTCCGTTTGAGGAGCTTGCCCGTGTGCTGGGGGACAACCTTGATCGTTTGATTGGCTGGTAGACGGCTATTTTACGATTGATTGAATATGTTTAGAATTGTTTATTTATTTCGTCAATTTGTTTATACGAGAATCGAATGATTTAGGTTAGCTTTGCCGATAAAGAAAACTCTCAATCTGTTTTGGGAATGTTGCAACTTTTGCGAGTACCTCCGAACATTCAGAAACCATTAAAATTACTGCTTATCCCAAAACTTTAGAGCGTTAATTGGTACCACTAACTCGAAGACCTTTATTACCTAATCGGATTGGAGTTCTGTTGAATCATCAAGATGTATGAACTGAGAACTAAAAATATTTTGGGAGCTAAATGTCAAGGGTGGGAATCCCCTTTAGGAAGTTATACGAGCTCATAAAGATCTTCATAAGGAATTAGCAAAACATATTTAAGGTATGATAATATAATCTACTTGCTGCATTCTTTTGGTGACCCAGTAGAACTTCATATATCGCTTTCATTGCGTAGTCTTGCACACTAGCGCTGGGCGATTTTCAATTGATATTTAAGCAGCTGATGTTTTTCCTGCGATGAACCATTTTTTGAAGCGATTATGTTTGATGCACTTATAATCGAGTAAATCTATGTTTTGTTTTGATTCATCATAGCGGAATATTTCTACCATTTTTAATTAGTTGTTCAAAATAATACAAATTTATTATAAAATGAGTACAAATTTATAATAAATTTAGTACAAATTTATTATAAAATAATTTAGTATTGATATATTCAAGTTATTGTTTTGAAATTAGGAAGTAAGAAAAAACAACACAGAATGAAAAATTAATGCAAATTTTAGCGTAAAATAATGCATATGGAAGAAATGCCAGATATGTCGCAAATTTACACGTCGCTTCGTGTAAAATTACAATAACATCATGGACTCTATGACACTACCCCGAACGCCACTACCCCGAATGCACTTAAAAACCAACTTAATAGACAACCGTTCCGCTATAGCACTTGTACACTTGTACATGTTAGAAAAACGGCGTCCTCTGATTGACGCTACATTAAGAACTTTCGTTGGTTTGTGGGATCATTAATTTGAATTTATGTGAGACAACCATTTTTTTTTTTATTCAAGGCAATGAAAAATGATGATGGCAGAAATGTGGTGAGACCTGTCTGTTTTAATACAAGAAGATAAATATAGGGAAAATTTCTGATTAGAATTATAGCCGGATTCACTTTAGTGAATGCCTTCAGGATATATTCCTTTAAAAAAAGCTGTTCTATATGGAAATATTAGTGACTAGCTTATCCAACGAAAACTTGAAAAACAGCCTATTTTAGAAAGAAGGGCAAATTTCTGGTGAAATGTTTGGAGCTTTGACGTGAATGATCACTGTAACAACGTGATGCTATGGCAAAACCTATATTTATAAGGAAAGAAAATATTTGTTAAAAAAACAATATTGAAATATAAACACCACCAACAAGTCCAAGTACCGGTGGTCACGCAGCTGTTCAGCTAGACCATATTGAGGGTTATGGATTCGAACTCCTCCGGGGCGGATCTTATGCATTGAACATTTCCTTGACGTTCCTGGGCATTGGTGTCAAAAATGCCAATTTTTGGCGTTATGAAATTTGTGAATGAACCCTTGAACTGCGAAAGTGTCCACTGAGCTGATAAACAGGCACTGTCTCAGAAAGAGGGAGAAGAAAATAGTTGTCAACATTATATTTCGAACATTTCGAACATTTGGACATTTTACCAACGAATATTACGCGATCTTAATTACCAGCTTTCATTAGAGACACATTTTTGCCCGCAAAACAAGATACTGCAATGTATCTCATACTATTCGGGGTAATGACTCATTCGGGGTAGTGGCGTTCGGGGTAATGACCCATTCGGGCTAATGGCTTTCGGGGTAATGGCGTTCGGGGTAATGGGATGGAGCCACATCACACAGAACAGATAGCCATCCTAGAACAATAAGCAGATTTCTTCTAGAGTACGAGAAAGTATGTAGCAGAGTAGGCGAATAAAACAATGTTTACCCAATTGGAGTTTACTGTACAGAATATTGACGTTAGTCTCGTCTAAAAAGATCTCCTTCGCTCGTATAAGTTGTTTGACGTTATGTCAACTTTGTTGATTCGCCGGCACAGTAAGCCTTGCAGTCAAGTAGGTAGGGTAGGTGTACCAGTATTCGCCACCCTAAGGAAAAACATGTTTTGTAAATAAATCAAAAGACCCTTGATCACTGTTCAAGTGAACAAAAGTTTCCAATTCATGTTTAGAAGGAAAACTGAAAAATATAAGTACTGGTCAGATTTTTTTTTTGAATACGCCATTTACGTAGTTTTCTTATTGATGGTGGTGAATCCAGGAACACTATGATGCAAAGAAGCAAATATTATGAGGATTTTTTTTTCTATTATTTTCTGAGGAAAGTTCGAGATTTCTAAGAATCTTTCCGTATAATTGTAAAACGATTTGACTAACACGCTATGGTTTTTGCCTATATGTTTCGTACAACGGTATATAATTCGGGGTGGCGAATACTGGTTCATCTTCCCTACATAAATCAAAATATATGCCTACAAAAACCTGATAGGCTCCGATAGGCAAACATGAACGATTTTCCGCTGAATATTGATTTAAGCATCCTTTTGGGTTTAAATTTTCTTTGGAAATGTGTAAAAAATTGTGTGGTAAGTGGTAACATCCTTTATGGGCGACCGGAGTTGTTGACCTGAACCAACCATTTTCAAGTTCCCCCCGTCCCCTTGCTTCACGGGGAATGAATTTGTTATTTAACTTACAAAAAAATCTCTAATTTCAATTTTCTTCCATCCAGTAAAGAAAAAGATGTCGAAAAAAAGTTTCCCTTCATGCAAAGTGTGCCACAAATACTGTATTTGCTTAACGAGTTTGATTTTTCTGTTCAAACACAAACTCGTGCCCCCAAACCTTTTCCAACATATTATTTGTTTTGTTTATTATCTTCACCAAAGGTTTGCTATGATGTAAGAGAAGCAGGAAAAACAGATGTCAGTTTGATGTGGAAATTTTTAGACGAGTGCAAGGTTGATTAATTTGACGTGGTTTAATGCTCTTTCTTTTCGTTGAAATAAATTAATACATATCTTCTTTGCTACAGCACCACTAGTTTGGAATGCATAAACAAGATTTTTCTCCAAATCCTCAAACTAAGCACTCGATATGGCGCATTAGATCCGCTATCCAGAGTAAATGACTGACGTCTGGTTCATAACCAGGGAAGATAAATTATTAGAAATTCCGGTATTCCACCAGTGTCGAGTTCTACAAAATCAGAAAAACGAGTGAATTTATAAGTTGTTGTTTATTTTTCCAATGGGATTTATACTAATTTTTGTCATATATCTCCCCGATCTTAAATAGTGTGGATCGTAGTACGGGATGTCGAATCAAAGTGTGGGAATAAGTCGGATCGATTAGGTGTCTTAGGGCCGATTTCTTTACTTTCGCTTAAGCCGTAAGCCACGTTTACTAAACTGGGGTGAAGAAATCGGCCACTTGTAGCGTGAAACGACGAATAAGCGCGGTGTAGACAGTAACCTGATCCGACGTAATCCCGATACTTGACTTCATAAGTGCACATTGTAAGAAATGCAATTATTGGTCAACTAAATTTATATTGATTCATGAGTTAAAATAATACCAATGTGACTTAAGATGATGATTAATGACTACATCAAGGTTTTTTTTACTGAAATATGATCTACGATTGATCATAATAGTTGCAAACTCTAAAAAAACTCCTTTTGACTATTTTTTTTAATTTATAGAATCATTATTGTTCGTATGGTATCAAAATTTTAAATCTAATTCCATAATTTTTCACCAAAAGTACCATATTTTTTACCTAAATCTGAGAGAGAGAGAGAGCAGACAGCTCATTGACATTTGGTATGTTTTCTTGCCTTCTTTCTTTAATTCTTGGGTTGTGCACAACGCTCAGAAGAACTTGTTTTGTTTAAACCATATTCACTTCCTGTTGTTCACTATGAAAAAGGATATGAATATAAAAAAATCAATAGCAGTTCGCCAACACACAACTATATTTAGGTATTCAACTTTTTAAAATGTGAAATCATCGAAAAAAGTCTAAAAATTTAAATCACGTTGACTTTTTATTGAATTTTTACGGTATTTTACGCTCTGCCCTTCAAATGTGCGGTTTTTCGGTAACAATAGGTGACAGATACCCTTGACTTTTGGGGGCTCGCAATCTAAGCTAGCAGTCTCCTCTCTCTCTCTCTGACCCAAGTAACTAAATTTATCATGGATGACCATTAGACCTATTCATTTGTCTAGAAATTTCCCAGTCAACCAATTCTTTGATTTTTTATGTCAAAATGAACTTCTGGTCAAAACTTCAATCATTTTGGAGATTATTCAGGTGTGCTTCAAATCGATTATGTGTTTCTTAGCTAATTTCAAGCTTTAAAAATTGATAACTATCGAACGGAACACCAAAAATGATCAAAAATACCTCTACATAGTAGTTGATTCAATTCTACGAACTTTTGTCGAACACACTTTTATGATTGGAGCAAGTTTTAACATAGTTTGGTTGAGATTTGTGCTTCGAGGTTCTTGAAAATCACTATTTTTAGGGAGTGTTCTCTCTGAAAAACACACCTGTATGAAAATTTCGGATTTTTTATTTCCTGATCATGATGCCTGTACATATCTTAAACTCAATCCCGATTTAGGTCACAATTTATCTTACGACAATAAATTATAAAAAATAGAAAATTAGAAAGCACTTTTATAAATCCGCTCTGGGTGAGCCAAGAGCACCACCGTGAGCTTTGGCGGGTGTAAAAAATGAACACGTTAGCACTGCTTTTTCTCAGTCGATGATGATGATTGTTTTCAAATCGTTCTGAATCGTCAATGAAATGCGATCCAAACAATCATCACTCGGAAAGAAAAAGCAATGCTAACTTGTTCAATTCATTCATTGGTTGGTACATGTGTCATGCGTGAATTAACTATCATCAGATTGCGATGCGGTGTTCGATCTTTGGGCATTTTTTGTAATTTATTGCCTAAAGCAACATGTAAGCTGTTAATGGTTAATGAATTCATAGATTTATTTCGTTTGATTCCTGTTGACTAGGGTCTGAAAAACTAATGTCAATGTGTTTTTTTCTACCATATATATTCAGAAAACTGTGATTTTTGGGTACTGTGGAGTACGAATTATGATCAAACAATGTATAAACTCAATTTAATTATATTTGCGCATTCGACAAACTTGAACAGAATAGAATTAGCTTTCAAATAGTGGTAATAGCAAGTGGTTTGGATTTTCCACATGCTAGTTATGATTTTTCAAAGCTTTAAATTAGCCCTAAAACACATTTTTAACTTGAAGCATACTGAAATCTTTATCAAATTAGCTGAAAATTTGATCAGACATTGTTTTTAGTATGAGAATTCAGGATACTGCTTGACCGGAAGATTTCCAGACATTTTTTTTTCAAATATGAACAGGTCTAATGACCATGAACCTAGTTCAAAAAACCAGCAAGCTGATGAAACGTCAAAATGTGTACGAGGCTGGGAGGGAGGCACCGATATTACACACGAAATATGACACAAAGTTATTTTGAATTTCAAGAAAACTCCAGCTTGCCAACGACAATCAAGGCAGACTTGATGAAAATTGCTAGTTTGCTTTTGTTGTGTTCCTTCGATCGTTCTGGACAAACATGGGAAAAGGGCCAAAGTTTTCTATGCATTTAATTTTTATTTTTATTGGAAAAAGTTAAATGATGCGTATTTGAATACTTTATAGTCAATCAGGATAAAAGGTGCCATTGTGACATTACTTGTGAAAAAGTATGAATAGCTTTTCAATCGATTTTTTGACACATTTGATGAAATGCAATAATATGTTTTAATCAATTACGCGCTTTTATCATGTTTGTCCATTGTTTTAGATCTGGGCTCACAGTGACAGTTCGTGACAGCAGAATCTCGGCTCACCTTGACGTACATAAATTTCGTATTGGTTTCTCCCTCCCAGGTACGAGGCAAAGTATCGTTTTCTTACATACAGTACTGCACAGAATAAAGTACGCGTTATCATCGCAGCCACCGAAAAACGGTCAATGCGTGCTTAATTCTGCCCAGTAATGTAAATTAAATTTCCGGTCATCAGTTATATTTAGGTCATTAAAGTAATTAGAAGAATTATTGATTTCTAAAATATTTGAACCCAAATCGCGTGGGTTCATTCTTACCAAAGACAAATTAAAGACCCCGATGTCCCTTGCAGTTGCTAAAAAATTTATGGCTCATAAGGTAATCTAGAATGCGGTGAAAAGTGTACAGCGATCTGTCAAACTAGGGTACCTTTTGTACTATCGAGGGACCAAATGCAGTACTAGAAGTGGTACACAATCTGAGCCCGAGTGTAACGGACCTGTTCTTACTCTTTCTCTATGAGGATATGAAAAATAATACAAAACAACTAAAAAATCTATTTTTAATGAACATTTACCATTCATATTCGAATTCAATTGAAAAAACTATTGTAGAATCTGATTACTAAAACAGAGAGAAAGTGCAAAACCATTTTTCGTTACCCTCAAAATAAATGAATATATTGCACTCCCTCTGGAGATTACCTTCGTTTTGCATCAACCTTGGAGTAGAAATCCTAAAAAAGATTTAGACGAGTTTTCTTGTCTAATTCTGTACATTTTTCGAAAAATTTACTGTGTAAAAAGCTTGCCCGCCGCCACCAGGTGCGCTAGTGTTCACGTTTATTTTGGCAGCTGTTTTTGCTGCCATCTTTCCTATCTGTTCTGTGCACATCATGTAATACATACATACATACGCTATAGGGAAAGTGTACCAATTTTGGCCATAGTGGTTCCCTATTTGGCCATATGTGAAATTTCGATAGGTTTCACATTTTTAATATTTTTGAATGTTTTAACATCAAGATACATTCTTTATCTTACTCCTAAAACACACAAAACTTTTCAAAATGTGAATGAACTCTTGAGTTCATTCACGTATGGTGAAATAGGGAACCACTATGGCCATAACTGGTACACTTACCCTATATCGTGTAATCTAGCATGGACTCTAACTGATTACGCGATAATTCGCATACATTTACATGGTGTTGATGTAGTATTACACAATGTTTCACGTAAATTTGCAACAAGTCTGGCATTCCCTTTATGTACAGGGGATAGGCAAAATGATTGAGATAGGCAAAATTTTGCCCAAATTCAAATGCTTATAACTTTATGAAAAATTGATGAAATTGGATGCATCTGGAAGCAGTCGACGGCAAATTTGGTCCAGTTTAAGGAACTTTCTGGGCCATGCATATTTGCCACTGGACACCGGAGATGTTCCGGATTTTCTGAGGTTATGTCCAAATGTCATTTTTTCTGTCGCTTGTATTTTTGTGTGGTGTAAAGTTAGATAGATGGTTGCAATTTTCCTAGAAACTAGAACTAATAGGAAGTTGAATGCCACCGGACGCATTAAGATTGGTTGGAAATCTTCAGAAATATGACCATTTCCGTAAAACTGGTTCCGGAAAGCATGGTCAGTCATGTTTGTATTTCCAATCATGTAAATATTATCCGGAGCTATATCCAAGCGGACACCAACCTTAAAAATGATGTTTCCTGCAGCGTATTTAGAACCATTAGATGCACAGACCACTCTATAGAACGTTCCAGGTGCCCTGGGGGAAGTGGTCAATTAGGAACATATCCGGAACCATATCAATATGGGCACCAAACTTCATTATTTTCAAAGGTTATGCTTTCCGAAGCATTTCCAGCTTCACCGGCTGCCATAACCACTTTATAGTAGGTTCCAGGTGCCCCGGGGGATGTGGCCAATTCGGAACATGTCCGTTCATCTGTTTAGAATCACATTCTACCATAAACAGTAAGATCCATGTGACTTGGAAAATGGCGAGCATTTTCAGAACCACAAGATATAATAATCACTCTATAGTATATTCCAGGGGCTCCTAGAGATGTGGCCAACTCGAAACATGACCTCATCCCCCAGGGCCCATGGAACCTACTATACAGTGGTCATATAAATAAGTTGCGCTGTAAATACTTCTATTAGCATCACCTTCAAAAATCTTGATGATTTTACCCATATTGATGTGTTTTCGGGCATGTTTTGAATTGGCCACATCCCACACTGTAGCCGTCGCTGAAAAAACGTGATCGAAATTGTTTTGACCTTGAAAACATGAGTTTAGTACTATAGTGTCTTCGGGAAAGTTTTTCCATAAAATAATCGCTATTTTATGAAAGTGTCAGTTTGGTGATTAATCCACCTATAAGTGAGAACGAAATTTTATTTTTCGTATTTATGAATTTAAAAATAAACTTTATTCGGGAAAGTTGTAGGTAATATTAGAAGAGACAACTTTGCTGAAGACACCGTATGCATATTTTTTGATTTTCATGTACATTTGTGGAGTTTTTTGTGGAACACCCCTAAAAATCACTTTTTTCATCATAACTTGGTTGGATGATTTTGTACAATTTTCAACTGTTCTAGTGTTATTTGTTACTTGCAAAAACGCATAACTTTCTCCAAAAGAGCATATTTTTATCTCTCATACTTTTCGAGTTATTGAAGGTTTTATATAAAATTTTGCACCTTTTTGACACTAAAAATCATTTGGACGCGCACATTTCCGCAGTCTGAGACATGTTCATCCAATGGTTTGAAACTAATACTATGAAATGCAGAGAAAGCCGCTTTTAGCCTGCTTTAGCCTGACGGTCAAAAGAAAGTTTGAAAAAATGTTTACTTACATGCAGATATAATTTACACTTATTCACTACACCCTATATTGGCTTAACTTGAATATCTGGCATCACTGTATCGAATTTTATGCAATAAAGTCAACAATATAATCAATCAACAAAAGGTCGGAATAATCTATTCAGACAAGTTTATCACAGACAAACAGACAACATATCCAACACACTTTTCGTCGTTCACCTTTCCAACGTTAGCTGTTTATTTTGTGCAGAAAAACACTTATTGCTATTTTTTCTGCAGGAAGTCTCAGTCCTTTCTTGAGAATTTTTCGGAGCTCGCAGCAAAAACTAAAATGTATAATGTAACTATAAAACATTTATTTTTTCCTTTAAAATTCATATGCAATCCATAAATCAGTAAATATTAATGTTTAAGATTATCATCATTATATTTAGCTCCGCTATCACTGGTTTGTTCGTTATCTTTTTTAACCAAAAGATTTTCCCATCCTGAAAAGGAAACACTTTTTTCTCGGGAATGCTCTAATAGATGTAATCACAGGATTTGATGTCGCCAACAAACAGTGTAATAATTCTTAGTCAGTATCAATTCTGGAGATCCTCCCTGCAATTCTTAGTATCCTTGTTACATCCTCTTGAGCCTCTTCGGTCAACTGTCCAATAGAGACCAAGAAAGAAATTACCTCACTAGTATTAAAGGGACGAATGACCTTCGGGTTAAAGTCCCTCTCAAACAACAACAACAACAATTACCTCACATCCTCGTATAAGGATTCAGTGTACAAAGCGTTGAGCAAATTTCTCCATAGCATCGATGTTACTGAATCGATTCACATTTGAACTGTCGAATCTATTTATCGATTTAATCGAATCCTTTGCATCTATATATTTGAATTGAAATTTATGAAGTTTGGGATGGGATCAAATGAATTAGCAGTCGACACCAACATCTTTCAATAAAATCAGTTTTCATATTCGATACAACAAATTCACTAATTAAAAATTTGGTTTCTCTCCCATCAATTCATTAAGAAACATTTATCGATTTCTACAAAATAAATCGAATCAAAAACTCGAATTAAAAAAATCAATTCATTCGATTCTAGATGCTCCAAACATCGATTCAAAATATCGATTAATCGTAATGACAACTTAAATATTCGAAATATCAATTTAAACTCAGCCAAAGCTAGTACGGATGCTGATATTGGGTGCCACTCATATAAACCAAGAAGCAATTAAACAGTTTGAAATGCATACTTACCGATTTTCTCGCATTTACACAATTATGAAGAAACAATATGGTTGTAATTTATTAATGGTCCCTTTTATACATGGGTTCGATCACCACAAATGAACAAATTCAACAAAATGTTATCATAGAAAAATGTATGAACAAATTTTGTTACATGATCTTTAATATGATCATCTTAAGATTTCAGTAATTCCGCTGTTTTATTTTGTATGATGCTGATAAATAACCTTCGCCAATCGTATCATCAATCAAGCGGTTCTGGTGATGGCAAATCACATGACACGATAACTATTACTAATATTCTAAAATATTTCAACAAATGTATATTTTTTCATTCTCCACAAATTATCAACTATTTATTGTAAAATGCATAAATGTTATAATTGTAAATAAAACTAAAATATAGGGATTTCTTATGAACAAACGAAAACTATAACATTTTTTATTGGTTTAGTGGGAAATAAAATCATTATCGGTATTTTACTAGTACTACCGATGAATCTATGACAAAAGGTCGAAAGACAAAAGGTCGAAAGGACAAAAGGTCGAAGAACAAAAAAGAAGGGACAAAAGGTCGAAAATCTTTTTTCAAAGAAGGAAAAATTTCTCACCAAGCAAATCATTTTCGACCTTTTGTCCTTTCGACTTTTTGTCTTTCGACCATTTGTCCTTTCGACGTTTTGTCTTTCGACCTTTTGTCCATGAACCCTACCGATTCTGATCGATGTAGTACCGTTGAATCGGTATTCAGCAAAAGTAGTCGGAGCCGGAATCCCTAATTGACCACCTACTTCATAAATGAAACTAACGTTAGAAAAGTGAACGATGAAAAGAGTGTATGATATTTAGTCTGTTTGTCTGTGGTAAACCTGTCTGAACAGATTATTCCGATCTGTTGTTGATTGATGTCATTGTTGATTTGATTGCATAAAATTCGATATAGTGATGCCAGATATTCAAGTTAAGCCAATATAGGGGGTAGTGAATAAGTGTAAATTATATCTGCATGTAAGTAAACATTTCTTCAGACTTTCTTTTGACCGTCAGGCTAAAGCAGGCTAAAAACGGCTTTCTCTGCATTTCATAGTATTAGTTTCAAACCATTGGATGAACATGTTTCAGACTGCGGAAATGTGCGCGTCCAAATGATTTTTAGTGTCAAAAAGGTGCAAAATTTTATATAAAACCTTCAATAACTCGAAAAGTATGAGAGATAAAAATATGCTCTTTTGGAGAAAGTTATGCGTTTTTGCAAGTAACAAATAACACTAGAACAATTGAAAATTGTACAAAATCATCCAACCAAGTTATGATGAAAAAAGTGATTTTTAGGGGTGTTCCACAAAAAACTCCACAAATGTACATGAAAATCAAAAAATATGCATACGGTGTCTTCAGCAAAGTTGTTTCTTCTAATATTACCTACAACTTTCCCGAATAAAGTTTATTTTTAAATTCATAAATACGAAAAATAAAATATCGTTCTCACTTATAGGTGGATTAATCACCAAACTGACACTTTCATAAAATAGCGATTATTTTATGGAAAAACTTTCCCGAAGACACTATAGTACTAAACTCATGTTTTCAAGGTCAAAACAATTTCGATCACGTTTTCTCAGCGACGGCTACAGTGTGCATCCCCGGGGCACCTGGAATCTACTATAAAGTGGTCATGGCAGCCGGTGGTGCTGGAAATGCTTCGGAAAGCATAACCTTTGAAAATCATGAAGTTTGATGCCCATATTGATATGGTTCCGGATATGTTCCTAATTGACCACTTCCCCCAGGGCACCTGGAACCTTCTATAGAGTGGTCTGTGCATCTAATGGTTCTGAATACGCTGCAGGAAACATCATTTTTAAGGTTGATGTCCACTTGGATATAGCTCCGGATAATATTTACATGATTGGAAATACAAACATGACTGACCATGCTTTCCGGAACCAGTTTTACGGAAATGGTCATATTTCTGAAGATTTCCAACCAATCTTAATGCGTCCGGTGGCATTCAACTTCCTATTAGTTCTAGTTTCTAGGAAAATTGCAAACATCTATCTAACTTTACACCGCACAAAAATACAAGCGACAGAAAAAATGACATTTGGACATGACCTCAGAAAATCCGGAACATCTCCGGTGTCCAGTGGCCAATATGCATGGCCAGGGAAGTTCCTAAAACTGGACCAAATTTGCCGTCGACTGCTTCCAGATGCATCCAATTTCATCCATTTTTCATAAAGTTATAAGCATTTGAATTTGGGCAAAATTTTGCATATCTCAATCATTTTGCCTATCCCCTGTACTGCCCATAACTGCATAACAGTCACATTTGACATTTTTGACAAAATGGAGTTAATACCATGGGAAGTCATCTAATAATAAATACTTTCGGTCAACTTAATGAAATCTGTGAGATTATTCTAGAAAATTCGAAAAAAATACCAAGTTGTTTTGTCACATTGGCAGTTATAACCGCATAACAGTCACATTGAGATTATAAATGAGCCTCGTAATGTAATAGCAATGAAATTTCTATCAGAATTATTTTCTGACTATTCACCTAGTATATGATATGAATTGTACAAAATATCAGCCTCAAATAAGCACTTTAGAGTTCCTGGTAATTTTTTGAAATTTTAGTTTCCTCCCATACTGCAATGAAATGCACACTTAGTATTCCATTTACTCAGTGCCTACTTTTGTCGAATGTTACAAATATGCAGTTATGGGCAGTGTACATTACTTTACGCAGAAATTTACATGGATTTTTATGTCTGTGTAAATATAAGAAAAAATCTGTAGCCTGAGATATTCGTGTCAGTTGTGGTTTTGGACTGGTCTTCAAATAAGTTTCAGAATGTCTTCAAAATCAGGTTTAAAATAGATATAGATTCTAAAATTGAAAGTTTTCTTAGAACTATTTATAAGTGGCGCAAATATGTCAAAAAAAAAAAAAATACTGGTTTCATTTTTTGTGCAGTCCATAATGGCCCTAACACCTTTATGGTAGAAGAAAGAGTGCGTAATTGACACGCTTATGACACTTGTTTGGATCTACACAGAGAGAGAAAGATCAATATATAAGGTACACCGGGGCAAGTTAAAATGGGTGGGGCAAGATTAAATGGGAAGTTTTGAATATGATGCTAATTGATGTTTTCAGATTTTTGTTCCCCAAAAGTTTGTTCCCTCTGTTAAGTTAACGTTTCTATAATAAAATTTCTCATCATCATTCGATTTCGCTATGATACCTTGCCATTTAATCTTGCTCCGGTGTACCTTACTTGAAGCATTTTTATTAGACTAACATAAACGAAAATAATCGCCTTAGGGTTTGGCTTAGTCTGGATTGCTAGTTTATCCCAGGACTGACGGCTTAATGTCTTAAATGAAGCATGTATAAGCAGTTTGTGGTAAGACATTTCGTTTATTTAAAAAAATCTAGGTTATACTTATGAATCTGTCAAGAAATCACCCTTATTTAATTTAAAAGGGAATTTCTTGAAAAAAATGTCAAAAACTGCTACATAGTGAATTGTTTCCTTTCATTTTAGAATCAGTTCAATATTCCTCAAAAATACAAATAAAAACTCAACGAGATTTCACCTCATATCTCTTCAAAATTCGCCAAGAAATTTGTAGAAAACCTTGAAAAGAGCTTATCATTGGAATTCACCTGAAGCGATTAAACCTTTAACACACGGTGATCTATTTTAAGATCAGTTGCTTTTATAAATAGAGTAACTTTTTCTGGCAAAATTGCTGAATGGTATCTTCGGTAAAGTGTTAGAAAGCTCAACGTAGTTTTAGTCACGTAGGTTGCACTGGAAGCATTAAATATTTCAATACTTTGAACTGTCATATCGATGGCTTTTGCCGGCATTACCACGCTCGTCTTTTGTTACAAGAAGCATGGTTTCCAAATCAAAGATTCCTGAATGATTGAGGGATGGATTCTGGATGTCAGTGCGAATTTTGAGATTTCAGATTGCATCCTGGTATTTGAGGATGGATCCTATTTCAGTATAGATCTTGGGATTCCAGTGATAATACTGGGGCTTCGTAGTGGATCCTGTGATTTCAGTGCACATCTTGGGATTCCAGTGTGGATCTTCGGTAAGTGTTGACCCTAGCATTTCAGTGTGGCTAATGGTATTTTAGTGTGGATCTTTAGATTCCAGTGTGAATCTTTTGATTCCAGTGTGGATCTTAGGATTGTAATGGAAATCGTAGGATTTCAGTGTGGATCCTGGGATTGTCGAGTGAATCCTAGCATTTCAGCCGGGATCATGGGATATCAGTGTGAATCCAAATGAATGAAATGTGGATCCTTTTATTCCAGTGTGAATCTTAGGATTCTAGTGGAGATCGTAGGAGTTCAGTGTGGATCCTGGGATTATTTTGTGAATCAAGTGTGTCCGTGTTGGTCCTTAGATTCCAGTGTGGAATCTAGGATTCTAGTATGGATCCTGAGATTCCACTTTGGGCAGTGTTGATCCAGGGATTGTAGCGAGGATCGTAGCATTTCGATTTAGATCCTGGGATTGTATTGTGAATTGAATGATATCAGTGTAGATATAGAGATTCTCGCAGGGACTCTAGGTTTCCAGTGTGGATCTTGAGTTTCAAGTGTGGATTTTGGTGTTCCACTGTGAATCTTGGTTTTTCAGAGTGGATTCTAGAATTTGAGTGTGGATCCTGGGAATCTCGTGTGGATTCTGGAGTTTCAGAGTGCATGCTAGGATTCCAGTGTAAATCCTTGAATTTCAGTGAGAACTCTGGGAATTCAGTATGGATCCTGGATTTTCAATATGGATGCTGGGATACCAATGTGGACGCTGAGTATGGGTATTAGCCTGGGACCAGGGGAATATGAAATTTTTTAATCTCGCTCCAGTCCTCTTTTCGAATTGCATTTAGGTTTCATAACAACTGTACCAAATTTCAGCTCGATCGGGGAAACTATATTTACGCGCCAGCCGTTCAAAGTTTGTGTGGGATTTACTATGGGAAAACTTACTTTTTCAAAGAAAAATCGCCAGAGGTCGCTCATTGACCTCTATAAAAAATCTGAACACGGACCTAGATAGGTATTCCAACGATGAACAACATTGTCGAAGAACGCAAAGCAATCCGATGCTTGTGGAAAAAGTTATTAAACAAATACTAATCGGAAATTTTGCCCGATTTTGTTATTATTGTTATTCCTTTACGTGTTAATCAACTTCGCCTTGCTAATAGGTTTTCATTGAATAACTTTTTTCACAAGTGTCGGATTGTTTCGCGGTCTTTGGCAATATTCTTCATCGTAGAAATATCTATCGAGGTATGTGTTCAGAATTTTTATAAAGGTCAATAGGCGACCTCTGGCGATTTTTCTTTGAAAAAGTAAGTTTTCCCATAGTAAATCCCATACAAACTTTGAACGGCTGGCGCGTAAATATAGTTTCACCGATCGAGCTGAAATTTGGTACAGTTGTTATGGGACCTAAATGCAATCCGAAAAGTGGACTGGAGCGAGAGTCTAAATTTTGTCCCACACTAATGGGTATGGATCTTGGTTTTCCAGTGTTGATCCTAAGATTATAGCGTAAATAATGACATTCAAGTGTGGAAGCTGGGATTCCAGAATGGGTCTTGGGATTCCAGTGTAGATTATGTTGTTCCAGTGCGGTTCCTAGGAATCCGGTGTGGATTCTGGGATTCCGATGAGGATTGATATCCAGTATGAATTCTGGTATTCTATCTGGGTCCTGGGAGCACATTGCGAATCCTAAGATTCTAGTGTGGATATATGGATTCCAGTGCGACTCCTGAGATAGCAATGTGGACATAGGGATTTCAGTGTGGAATCTGGGATCCAAGAATAGAAATATTAGTAGTAGAACGCTAGTAGCGCTGTTGTCACAAAACTGATTTTAATTATTCGTACCTTTAATTATGGTTTTTCATTGTTTGTTCAATGCCTTGTCGTTGTTTATGTTTTTATAATTAATTTGACACTTTGATGCCCGGTGCTCAGCCTGTCAGTTCGTGGCAAACTAGATGTTGGTAACACGAACAGCAGCGACATTAGCATTCTTAGGTTAATGCTTCTACTGATCCAAGCTCCTGAGATTTCAGTGTGGATATTACAGATAAACATTCATAACTGTTAGAACAATTATCAGTTTAAAATATATTACCGCTAATATTGATGCATTTTGTTAATAGAAATATTAGTAGTAGAACGCTAATGGCACTGTTCTCAAAAAACTGAATTATTTTATTATCACCTTTAACTGTATCTTTTCATTGTTTGTTCCATGCCATGTTGTAGTGGATGATTTTAAAATTTATTTGACAATTTGAGGACCGGTACTCAAGCTGTCAGCGCGTGGCAAACTAGATGTTGGTAACACGAACATTAGCGACATTAGCATTCTTAGGTTAATGCTTCTACTATTTTGTTGTACGATGAAATAAATCCAAATGTTATGTCTGTTTGTCTGTATCGTGTGGAACCTAGGATTCTAATGTAGATATTAATATTCCGGTATGGCATGTCGTATTCCAGTGTGAAAATGTGGATCGTAGTGTATAAGTGTGGATCCTAGGATTCCAGTATAGCTATTGGGATTCCAGTGTTGATCCTTGGTGGGTCGTTCAATTACTCTGTGTGGAACCTGAGATTCAGGTGAGGATCTTTGAATCCTGCGAAAGTTATGTGGGAAACCATTATAATTCCTGAGAGAATTCTGTGGGTTGAGAAAAAACTATGAGAATCATGTAAGAATCCCCTGTTGGAATCACTTGAGAATTTGTGTGATTTCTATGAAAATCCTGGGGAAATACCATCTATGGGAATCCGTCAAATATTATTTGATATTTATTATTCCCTTGGGAATATTGTAAGAATTTCGTTTGATTCTTGAAAGAATTTTGTGGGAAATCTTCAAGAGCTCTGTGGGAATGATATGGTAATACCTTGGGAATCCTCCTGAATTCTCTGTGGTTTCCATTACGGTAAACTATTACCATACTCATAAAAAATATTTATATTTTCATAAATAAGTTTCTTGAAAAAAGTGTGATCATGGAATGAAAAAAAAAAAAAAAAAATAATAGGACAAGATTAACAAAGTGATATAAACGTAACAATGATAGAGGAATAAACTTATACTTCTAAAGTGTAATAGCCATAAAAGCGTTTCAAAAAAGTTTTACAATATATCCAAAAAAGTCGTGTGATAGAAGATTGATATGTGATTCTGCTTTAACTTGTTTAAATTTCACCCAATAGGTGGCAAAAAACTACTTGGGCACTTCCATGATTCACTTTGGCATGGGTGGTTTTTTTTGGACGAATTTCCTGAAACTTTGGAATATGAAGAAATTTAGTACGACGCTTATTGTAGCAAAATAGTTCAGTAGCTTTTGAAGCATAATTTTGAGTGTTGTTTTTAACATCTCGTTATGTTTATGGCATTTTATTGCGGCTTAAAATGCGCCATATCACCTTCAAACATTTACGTTATATATTTATTTTTTTCCAATATTTTGTGTGCTGTGTGTGTTGCGTGCCCATTGTGTACTGCTAAAAAATATCACCGTATATTTCCATTCAAATTACAGTTTTTGCATTCTCTTTTCATAATGCGATACTTCAGAAGTAATTAGGTTTATGTTTTGAATGCGAAATAATTCGGGTGAGTACACAGATTATAAAAATCTGCCTTCTATTTTATTAAAATTTATAGAATTATCAATTCCATAAATAATTAAAATTTTAAATCGTATTTGAAATTAATCAAATTCTACGTAAATATTTAACAATGATTTAACCAAAATTTGCTTAGAATTACATCGCCAATCCATTGAATGTTTTGTAGGATTCTACTAATACAAACTAGATTGATATTCCATGGTTTTAGATCGTAAGCAAACAAGAAGCTTTGTGAAAGACTGGCACTCCTCCAGAGATTTGAAGAAAAATCTCACATGTATTCCATGTCAAACTATTTAAAGATAGATCACCAATCTCACAGTAAATCCATCAACCATCTTGTCAAGTTTCGGGAAGGATGTTGGGAGATAATGTTCTTAAAGTTCAGCTAGAAATCAGTCAGGAAGTCGCCATTTGTTTTCCATTTGCTAATATTCATTGCCGGCAGCGATACTCTCCTCTAAGTGCACACCATAACGTAATTTTCGATCAACGATACAGAGGCCATTAACTGTTTTCAACAAAAAAAAACCCTAGGTAGAGGTCAAAGACTTCGTCAAATCCCACGCGTGACATCCATTTCCACGAGCTAGGAAGATTTAAGATCCGAAACGGCGAATTGTTAGCATAACATCCATTAACACCTGACCTGCTTCGCTGAGATCGCTCGTATAAAACAGTCAGATCCACCCAAACCGCCATTTAGTTTAGAGACAAAGCGCTAAAACTGATTGATGGTTGCGGGTCAAAGTTTGTGAATGGAACAGCGGAATGACAGAGATGATAATCGATGATAGCGCAGCTGCGAGAGCGCACACCTTTCCTCCCGATGCGGAACAACTTTTTTGGCGCTCCTCTGTCTGGTGGAGTGATCAATATTCGTATTAGGGAAGGTCAACGCTATTTTTACTGCGGCAATCGTTGCCGGATGGGACGCAGATATATCGTGCGATACCGGATGCGATTTGGGAAATCATTACTGGGCATGTTCGCATAATCGACGTAAGCGTCAATTTTATCGAAATGCATTTTATTACTGCTTTGTATTGTGAATTGTATACGTTCACACATATTCCTCTGTCTACTTTCGAACTACATTTTTTATGGAATGCACTGATCATTTGACTGAAATTGTCAACAGACGGTGGTTACGTCGGTCATGCGAAGATGAGCAGATTATCGCTCGCATTTGCCTGAACAACATTTAAGCCGGTCAGCGGAGCAACGGATAGTCTGCAGAGGAGTGCAAGCTTTTTGATTCAGTTTCAACGAGTGGAACCGTTGTTGGGACATGCTAATCGGTGGCAAAACTGCCTCAATGATAGATTATCTGCTGTTTATTGGAATATTAACGAAATGGACAGACGCGATCGGAATTGATTAACTTTGTTCGGTGTTCGGTGGGAAATGTGCATGGTGTGAGCTCGAAATGGGCAAATATTTGGCAGGTTGCCATTTGGGATTCAGTTCGACTTTCTCCGTGAGGTTAAAATTAATGTATCGAAGACAAATCGGGGTAATGTTTCGGGAATTAGTTTTAAACAGCTTTAAGGATTTTTAGTTGGTTTGAAGACTTTTAAAAAAGTTAGACAGTGTTTGTTATTTTCATAATTTAAACATTCATATAACTGGAAGGTAAATTGCAAACTATTAATGTTAGCTATATTTAAAATGGAAAATTTTCAGCTTCAACAGTAGAGAAAAATAAATCCAAAGTAAACTGATTAGTAAAAATGCGCCATGATGAATATTTTGTGATGCAATTAAAAATAGGCTTTTGTCAAAGATCAGTCATGATTGATGGTCATTCAATAGTATTCTTGCAAAGAATCTTATTCGCAGATAGTTTTTAAATAAATACCCTCTGGAAGGATTAGATGTACTCAAGGGATTCAGCTCAGCGATTCTTCTGATTTCGTGTGAAAATGCGTTTCAGAAAATCAATTATGAATTTAATTTAAAACTTCATCAAGACAGCGAAATATAAATTTAATTAAAAAAAGGTAAATGTTCCATTTCTTCAGTGAATTTGGCAACCATATTAATATTTTTCAAGGACTCCTCATAGTATTTGTTCAATTTATTAACAAATTCTTTAAGAAACTTCTGCTGGTTTCTTTTTAATTGTCCTGGAATTACAACAGGATTTTTTCATTCAGATTTACAACGCATACCAGTCATGGCCATAGTGGTACCCAACAGGAACAGGAAGGGTCCAAAATTGGTTTCAAACGAATATCTCAACATACAAATGAGCAAAGCTGTTCAGCAGATCAAGGGCTACCTGGCGGTGATGAGTCTAATTGAGAATTTTTCCGCTAGGCGGCGCTAGTGACACATTTTCTTCAATTGTATGTATCTCAAGATCCTTAACAGCTAGAAGGTTGATGTCTTCGGCAAATCTGTTCAACAGTTCAAGGGCTATCTGGCATTGAAGAGCCTGATTGGAAATTCATCCGATTGGTGGCGCTAGTAAAAACAAATCTTCAATCTTCTCTACTTCAAGAGCCTTATCAGTTAGAAGGTTGGTATCTTCGGCAAAGTTTTTCACCAGACTGTTTCTGGTGGTAGAGGACCTGAAAGAGAATGTATCCACTAGGTGGCGTTAGTAGCATAGCATAGCATAGCACAGACTGACTGTACATGTCAATGGTTGCTACTCCGTGATTGATCGGAACTGGTAAGAATTGCACTATGATCCAAATGAATAAGGGATGGGAATTTCCGCTTACTCTCGAAGTGCAACTTTAGCAGATCTAATATTATTGATCAATAACGGCGCCGGCCAAGTCCTTACAGTCAGTTGGGATGGGAAAGGAATGTTAGGGTGTAATGATTGTTGCTTCTAGAGACCGAGAATACCTCTGCATCTCCACAATCACCACGGGAAGAGTGTTTATTAGTGAGGGAGGAAAAGATATGGGAGTCACCTCTGGTCGATGATGCGATCCATGGACAAGGGGGAAATATACGACTTATATTTAAAGCTTGTTTTGTATTTTTGTCTCGAGAAGTTTTTGGTAGAAGCTTAAAAAATACGTCAACATCTATAATGTCGAACAATTCAAAAGATGTTTTTATAGATGACGAAAATTGAAAATTACATGTACATATTTTTAATTATATGAAACAGGAATAATGCCGACACTTGTAGTGACGAACCATACATAGTTTGTTTGAAAATTACATATGAGTATTACTGTGCATATTGGTCCGATATGATAGAAGTTTTAGGAAATACGTCAACATTCACAATGTCGAACAATTCAAAAGATAATTTTTAATAATGTCAAAAAGAGAAAAATATATGTATTTTGAAATTGTATAAGAAAAAAGCATAATGCCGACACTTATAGTGACGAACCATACAAAGCTTGTTTTAATATTACATAAAAGTTACGCTTTCAAGAAAAAATGTGTTTTCATAAACATGAAACGAACTCACCAGTTGGAAATCCATTCTCGACTGAACACAAAACTGACACTGACAGCAAAACTTCTTGGCGTCCCGAAAACAAACCGTCTTACTTGGGCCTTCCCAAATACCTACCCAGCAAGTAGCTCGAAAACAGGAAAAAAAAAACGGCGACGAAACCACGCGCGAAACCGTGAGCAAAACCTATCTGCCGACGCAAAATCGAACCGTCCTGCTTGGGCTTCACGAAGCACTATCCAGCAAGACGCTCCAAAACAGGAGAAAAAAAAATCTCCGGCGACGAAAACACGCGCGAAACTGTGAGCAAAATCTATCAGACGACGCAAAACCAAACTGTCCTGCTTGGGCTTCACGAAGCACTACCCAGCAAGACGCTTCAAAACAGGAGAACAAAAAAAATCTCCGGCGACGAAAACACGTGCGAAACCGTGAGCAAAATCTATCGGACGACGCAAAACCGAACCGTCCGGCTTGGGCTTCACGAAGCACTACCCAGCAAGACGCTCCAAAACAGGAGAAAAATAAATCTCCGGCGACGAAAACACGCGCGAAACCGTGAGCAAAATCTATCGGACGATGCAAAACCGAACTGTCCTGCTTGGGCTTCACGAAGCACTCTGTATCCACTAGGTGGCGCTAGTAACAAATTTTCTTCAATTTTCTATATCTTAACATTCTCTTCAGCTAGACGATTATTCTCTTCGGCAAGGCTGTTCAGCACAGGCTTGGGAACTGTGACCACAATTTACCACAGTTCATTGATTCTGCCAGTCAACCAAAACACAAAGCAGCAGCAGCATCAATACCATCAAGCGTTGCGCTGCCAACGGCTCACACACTTCTTGAATGTTTTTGTGTCTCCACTATGATCGTTTTCGGGCAGCCATCCCAAGGTGAATGATTGAAAAAAATGTTAAATAATTCAATCGCTAATATTCCGCTTGTGTTTTCAATGAATGGAAATCTATTAGTACTAACAGCAAGAGCATAACCATTCTGTTGCGATACATATAAACACTCACGAGTTCCCTGATCTCTAGTTAGGGCGAACTCACGATTCTCTGATCTCTAGTTAGGGCGCGTTACCCCTACGCCATGAGAGGACTCATGAACGCAGAAGTTAATCTGAATTCGATTTCAGTTCAATAATCACGTGGTTCTTTTTCACAAAGTGCACCTCTTTCGGAAGAATTCAACAGTATGCGCCGCCGCCATCTTTTCCAATCCAACATGTTCTTAGAAATCGTTGGATACTCAAATGTAGTTCAATGCGGCTACTGTCAAATGCATTAGGTGGGATTGGGGTTGCCATACAAGTGGAAGAATTAGATGCCCAATCAAACACAACGCTTTCTATATATAGCCAATGCCTAGCCCGAGAGCGCATTGTATTTTTAGGTATTGAAATAGCACACTACACTAGCCAGCAACTGCGCTGGCTGAGGTTTCTATTGTGTGGGCTTCCAATGGGTCGCGACGTTCTCAAACGACCGGTTACGGAACATGAGTCCGTTGCTCGATAAATACTTGTTTTTTTAATTATGAATCGTGGTTTACGGCTAATCAGCCGAGTGGAAGTTTAACAACTACCTACCACTTGAACCATCTACTCGTAATGAAGCTAGTAATACATTTTCTTCAATTGCCTGTATCTCAAGAATTTCGAATCGCCACCAGTTAGCCCTTATAAGCTGAACAGCCTTGCCGAGGACACCAACCTTCTAGCTGATAAGGATCTTATGATAGCAGTTTTTTAGCAGTTGAGAACCTTGAAGTAGAGAAGATTGTACATTTCTTTTTACTAGCGCCACCTAGCGGATGTATTCTCAATCGGACTGTTCGCCGTCACATAGTCCTTCATATGCTGAACATCTCTTCCGAAACGCTAATCTTCTTGCTTTCAAGGTTCTTAAGATACACACAATTCAAGAAAATCTGTTACTAACGCCACCTATTGATTAAATTCTCATTCTGGCCCTATACCCCCAGATAGCGTTCAATCTGGTGAATTACTTTCCCGAAGACACCTTCTTGCTGATAAGACTCTTGAAGTAGAGAAGATTGAAGATTTGTTTTTTCTAGTGCCACCAAGCGGATGATTTTCCAATCAGGCTCTTCACTGCCAGATAGTCCTTGAACTGCTGAACAGATATGCCGAAGACATCAACCTTCTAGCTGTTAAGGATCTTGAGATACGGGCAATTGAAAAAAAAAATTGTCACTAGCGCCACCTAGCGGGAAAATTCATAATCAGACTCTTCACCGTTAGATTGTTCTTAAATATCTGAACAGCTTTGCCGAAGACAATTGAAGAAAATTTGTCACTAGCGCCACCTAGCGAAAAAATTCTCAATCAGTTTCATCACCGCCAGATAGCCCTCGATCTTCTGAACAGTGCCACCAAGCGGATGATTTTCCAATCAGGCTCTTCACTGCCAGATAGTCCTTGAACTGCTGAACAGATATGCCGAAAACACCAACCTTCTAGCTGATAGGGATCTTGAGATACAGATGGTTGAATAAAATTTGTCATCAGTGCCACCTAACGGATGAATTCTCAATCAGATTTTTCATCGTCGGATAGTTTTTGATCTGCTGAATAACTTTGCCAAAGACACCAACCTTCTAGCTCATTTGGATGTTTAGATATCCCCTCCTGTCCACGCTTTTTCCGCTACCAAGAGAAGGGGGAGGGGTCAGGAAGGATGTCTCACACAAAGATTGCAAGACCAAATAACCGCATTTACTTCAAAATTTATTTCAAATTAATTGATCTATTAGTCTCTGAATTGTGGTCATTCAAAAATTCAAGGTTCGTTTCGGGATTTTGAGGGTTAATAGCAAGATGAAGTTAGCATTAGATTTTTCTGTATCCGCTTACCCCGTCCTACCTCAATATAATGGGGAGAATTCTCGTCTTTCATAGGATAGAGTTTCATATACCAATCCACGAGTTCATTTATTTGACGTTTGAGCGGTGCCAAATTCACTCGTTTCCATGGTCACGTAAATATTGTGCATTCAGATTAACTTTTGATCGAAGCTCATAAGAGAAATTGAAATATCACCAACAAAAGTTCGCCGTCAGCATTCTAACGAAGTGCTACGCCGACAAAGCCAATCCTTATGTGTCGGCGAAGCACTAAATTAGAATGCCGACGCCGAACTTCGCCAAAGTTTTGACTGCCGAACTTCTAATTGTCTCTCGAATTGTCAATAACACGACACCGCTCGAACGTCAAATAATGAACTCGTGCATCGGTCCATGGACCTATGCACGTGTTCACTATTTGAAGTTTTAGCGGTGCCGTGTTATTTTTGTAACCATGGAAACCAGTGAATTCGGCACCGCTCAAATTAGTGAACTCGTGCATCAATCCATTGCAGAATTGATTGATTCCGACACGGTAAAAAATCAGCACGTTCGATTGAATAGATTGATAACTTGACTCAATTCAAAACACCAATCACCATGATTTGAAGAGTTCTAACTTTGGATTTGCTCTACTGTCTCTAGAACTAGACTCTGAAGTGAAAAGTCGTTGATTTTGAACATCATGTCTTTTGTGTAAAAGCAATCATTGACAGCTCGTTGTAGAAATTGATTGAGATGAATTCAACCCCTTTCAACAGATGCGAGTTGGTGTCGAGGTAAGACACTAGACTTGCACTCCGAAGATTGGTGGTTCGAATCTGGGTCAGGCGAAAATGTTTATTTTAACTTTTTTTTTTATTTCAAATCAAAACATGTAATGTGGAATTCAAGTGCTGTTACCTTGATTTTGTTAAGATTCAACAGTAGTGCAAATCCAAGTGCAGAACTATTGATAGCATGGTGCTTATTTTTTACCGTGATCTGCATCTGTACAGATCATTACAATGAATCGCAAGCGGTGATGAAGCGAGAGAGAGCGATGATAAAACCCATTTTTCTCGTTTATTCACCATTGGGGGTAGGTGTATGACTTTACTGGCATGATAAACAGCCCATGACCAATAGTGCCCCTAGGTTTGGAGCTTCCCAATTAACCACTAGCCCACTAATTCGTCTTTTCGGGCTTATAGGTTTACTATACGGCTAATATGAGGCATGTCAGCAGTATAATAGTACTATACCAACACGCAGGACAATTAAAAGTGCTACAGTCGACTCTCGACATCTCGATGTTCTATATAACGATATCTATCTCTATGTCGATGATTTCTTCGGTCCCTCCAGTCTGCATATATTTGCTCTCTCCATATCTCGATATCCTCCTTATCTCGATATCTCCATATCTCGAATTGTTCCATTGGGTTTTATATATATACAAAAAAAAAAGTGACGAGTTCGCCGAGGACGAAAAGCCATTATAAAAAAGACAACATTGAAGATTGTGTTCCCAGCTGGAGATCCCATAAGTACACGGTAAAAAATCAGCACGTTCGATTGAATAGATTGATAACTTGACTCAATTCAAAACACCAATCACCATGATTTGAAGAGTTCTAACTTTGGATTTGCTCTACTGTCTCTAGAACTAGACTCTGAAGTGAAAAGTCGTTGATTTTGAACATCATGTCTTTTGTGTAAAAGCAATCATTGACAGCTCGTTGTAGAAATTGATTGAGATGAATTCAACCCCTTTCAACAGATGCGAGTTGGTGTCGAGGTAAGACACTAGACTTGCACTCCGAAGATTGGTGGTTCGAATCTGGGTCAGGCGAAAATGTTTATTTTAACTTTTTTTTTATTTCAAATCAAAACATGTAATGTGGAATTCAAGTGCTGTTACCTTGATTTTGTTAAGATTCAACAGTAGTGCAAATCCAAGTGCAGAACTATTGATAGCATGGTGCTTATTTTTTACCGTGTATGAAATCGTAGATGGTGTTGGACGAAAAAGGCTATGGTAGGCGAATTAGGGTGATTGAAGTACTAGAAGCAAAAGTGTAACCTAGGCTGAATTCTAGTTAGAAAGCTTCCGAAAATTGCCGACGTCCGAAAGATTACGAAGCGACCGTTTCTTTTCGTCAATCGTGATAATATAAAAGCCGCATCATCCATTTTAGATTGTTAGTTGTTTAATTGTATAGCGCACCCGGTCACCGATTTGTAAGAAGTAGTTTGTAGAATATATGTATAGTTTAAGAACGTTAAAATAAAGTGTTGCGTTAATAGTCCAATAAAATGTGTAAATGTAAAGAGTGTGTATGAAGTGAATAAAGTAGAACTGCTCGAAAAGCTGTGTGTGGTTGCTGCAGTAACTAACTGCTAGAAGAAAGTCTCCCAGTGAAAGCTTTTGAGCCCGTGAATACTACCCACTCTTAAACTAGAGGAACGACTCGATTTGTGGAACTGGCAAAGGTAATACGCCTCGGATAATTTACCAGAACGCTATTTCCGGAGGTCACAACATTGGTGCCGTGACCAGGATAGCGTTTCTCTGGAACACACCGACGCCATTGAGTCGACGGACAATTGGATTGGCGCCATTCCTACTCAACAAAAAGGAAAGCGCGCCATAACGGTCATCGTACACGTGAGTCCACTGGGCGCTGCCATCACGAATTTCATGCGCATGGACTATTCAACGCAACCATAAGGGCAATCTTATAATCGGATTCATAAAGGGATTGAGAATTTATTCAAGGCTTGTGAGACAGGCCTACAAGGTGAGGACCTGTCCAACTATTCTTTATTTCGTTTCATCCCTACCTGGTCATTTCTTGGTTCTATCTATCTAACTACTTCGACGGAGTCTACGGTGGCCGGATTTTTCAATATTCCCCCTTCCAATTCGGAAAAACGTTGGACTCGGAAGGGTTTGGACCGGCTAAAGCGCGCAAAGGCCAATACTTCACTACACACACGGGAGACAAAGGTGGACCAACGGTAATTGAATAAAAGGCCTGTTAGACAGGCTCAACAGGTGAGTCTCTGTCTAAGCATCACAATTATCCGTTGGAAGGTGCTTCTCTTGGTGTTGTTTAACAGAACAGTGCATTCACGCTTGGACACGACTGTGTGACGTCATCCATCATCGCTTTATTACATCTGGTTGACTCTGAACCGTTGATGAGGGTTCTTTGAGGAAGATTCTATACGCATACGCCTTACACTGTCGCTGCGCACTCCAGAGACCACGATTTAATACAAGGCCTGATTTGACAGGCTCACCAGGTGAGTTCCTGTCCATCAAATTACATTCTTATCTGGAAGGTGCTTCGCTGGGCATATTTTTTACAGTTGCTACATCTGGTCGGAGTAACGATTTGATACAAGGCCTGTTTGACAGGCTCACCAGGTGAGTTCCTGTCCATCAAATTACATTCTTGTCTGGAAGGTGCTTCGCTGGGCGTATTTTTTACAGTTGCTCACTGGTGTAACTTGCTTTCTCTACATCTGGTCGGAGTAATCAACATGTCGACGTTGAGGAAGTACAAGGGTCTCGTACGCAATCGGGACAGTATCATCGAATTTCTACAGCGGGTCGCACACTTCCTGAAAAGCACAAAGGAGTTCGATGAGCAGGCAGTAAAAATTCGTCTTGAGAAACTCGAGCAAAAATGGGAAGAATTTGAGGACCTCCAGAATGATCTCGAAGGCATGGAAGACAACGAAGACAGTATACCGGAGCACAAACAGTTGCGGGCTGAATTCGAAGAGAAATATTTTGAGGTAAGGGCAGGATTGGCGAGAAAATTACAAATGCATGCGACACCAAGCACTTCCATTGCACACACAAATCCAATACCTAATGTTCAAGCGTCCGTACGACTTCCTCAAATTAGCTTGCCAGAATTTGACGGCAACTACCAAAACTGGCTTCCATTCCGTGACACCTACGTAGCGTTAATCGACTCCTCGGCTGAACTAACCGACATACAGAAGTTTCACTACTTGCGTGCATCTTTGAGGGGTGATGCTCTGAAATTGATCGATCCTTATTCGATGACTGAGGCCAATTATAGGGTTGCTTGGGATGTTTTGGTTGAGCGGTTCTCCAACAACTACCTCCTCAAGAAACGTCACCTGAATGCTCTTTTCGAGTACCCTAAAATGAAAAAGGAATCAGCGGCGGTCTTGCATGAGCTTATCGATTGTTTCGAGCGTAACACAAAGATTTTGGATCAATTAGGAGAAAAGACGAATGGTTGGGGTGTGATGCTAGTCCACTTGATGGTCTCAAAGTTGGACGAAGTTACTCAAAAACGGTGGGAGGAAACTGTCATGCCAGACAAGGAACCCTCGTTTGGGTTATTGGTCGAATTTCTAAAAAAGCAAACCAGGGTGTTGGATGCGGTTTCGGTCGATCAACACATCTTTTCAACAACGACGTCTTCCAGTGTCAGTAAGGTTCGTCCCACGAAGGTTTCAGTCAACTCGGCGACTGAAGTTTCATCATCACCACCTAATTGCTTCGCGTGTAGTGAAAAACACTGGATAACACGGTGCCCAACCTTTGCCAAGCTTCCTGTAGACAAACGTCTCCAACTTACAAACTCCAAACGACTCTGCAGCAACTGTATGGGCCGGAATCATTTAGCACGAGATTGTCCTTCAAAATTTCGATGCAAAACGTGTTCGAAGAAGCATCATTCTTTGTTGCATCCCGGGTTCCCTGGGTCAGGTTCAACTTCTACTCCCAACCCCACTCCAGTTGCGGATGAAAATGCGAACATTTCTGCTCCAACGATTATCGGCGGTGTCTCGAACTCTGGTAACTCGATTTCTAGTTCGATGGCTTTACTTTCTTCTCACGTGGCGATGGAGCAGCCAAGGTCACACCTGTTTCTTCTTACCGTATTGTTGAATGTCAAGGACGCTCATGGAAGGACACATCACGCAAGGGCGCTTCTGGATTCTGGGTCTCAAGCTAATCTTATGTCTGAAAATCTTTGCGAACTGCTTCAGTTGCCACGGCGAGACAAAAAAGTGGAAATTACTGGGATCGGACGATCACGGAGTCGCACAGCTTATACAGTCTCTACCACTATCACCTCTCGTGTGCAGAACTTTTCAACGCCCATGGATTTTCTGGTCTTGGAACAGATCACTGACGATCAACCTTCTGTATCGATTTCGATAGCTCGTTGGAAAATCCCATCCAGTATGGCTCTTGCTGATCCTGAATTCAATGTCTCCGGTCCGATAGATCTGGTTTTAGGCGCACAATATTTTTACGAATTTCATATACGCGACGGTGGCCGGCTGCAGGTTCGTAAGGTCGACGATACGCTTCCAGTATTTGTCAATACGGTATTCGGATGGGTGGCAGCCGGTGAGACTAAATGCACTGAGGAACAATCACGAGTCAGTTGTCACGTCGCTATAATGGAACCACTAGACAAGGCAATTGAAAGATTTTGGGTGGTGGAAGAACTAACGATAAAATCCCCACGGTCTCAGGAAGAAGAAGATTGTGAGGCGCATTTTGCCAACACAGTTTCTCGTGACGACACAGGCAGATACGTCGTGCAATATCCCAAACGCATGGATTTCAATAGCATGGTCGGCGAATCGAAGCAGACAGCGCAACATCGATTTTATCAAACAGAGCGACGGTTGGAGCGCGATCCAAATCTGCAAGCCCAGTATTGCGACTTCATGAGGGAGTATATCGAGTTAGGTCATATGCGATGCATCGGCGAGGTTGACGATTCCCGTTTGGATCAAGGCAAAACAGTCTGCTATCTTCCTCACCACCCGGTCTTTAAGGAAGCTAGCTCCACTACGAAGGTCCGAGTAGTTTTTGATGGATCTGCTAAAACGTCGACGAATCATTCGCTCAACGAAGCCTTGTTGACCGGACCTACGATTCAAGACGAACTGCTGGATTTAATGTTGCGATTCCGCAAACACGCCGTTGCATTAGTAGCAGATGTCGCCAAAATGTATCGACAGATCTTGGTCCACGACGACGACAAACCACTCCAAAGGATTCTCTGGCGATTCAATCCATCGGAGCCGATTCGAGTCTATGAATTGCAAACAGTCACTTATGGTCTATCACCTTCATCGTTTCTCGCCACTCGAGTGTTGAAACAGGTGGCTTTGGATTCGGGCTCGAAATACAAATTAGCTGCCAACGCCGTACTTGAAGATTTCTACATGGATGATTTCTTATCAGGGGCGGATACGTTAGAAGACGCCACACTGCTTCAAAAGGAAGTTCAAGCTCTGCTAGCAGAAGGAGGTCTCGAACTTCGAAAATGGTCCTCGAACAAACCGCAAGTACTGCAAAATCTACCAATCGAATCACTCGGAGGAGAAAAAACCCTGCACTTCGAATCGGAGCATAAAATCAAAACGCTAGGAGTGGGGTGGGAAACAGCATCAGACCAACTATGCATTGAGGTACAACCATTCACTATCGACGGCGGTTGGACGAAGCGAAAGGTCTTTTCTGCAATTGCCAAGCTGTACGACCCTCTAGGACTAGTTTCACCCGTCGTGGCTTGGGCAAAAATCCGGATGCAACATCTATGGCTGGCTGCAGTGGACTGGGACGATCCAATACCAGAGGACATTGTTGACAAATGGGAAGATTTTGCAGCACAGCTGCCACTTTTGGAAGGCTATAAGGTTTCACGATTCATCTTCGCATCCGATTCAAGCTCCGTACAATTTCACGTCTTCAGTGATGCATCCGAAGTTGGGTACGGTGCTTGCGTTTATGCACGTTCAACCGATAAGGAAGGAAAAATTAACATCGAGCTCATTGCGGCAAAATCACGGGTAGCCCCACTCAAACGGCTTAGCTTGCCGCGACTGGAGCTCTGTGCTGCACTACTGGGGGCAAAACTCTATGCCAAGATTTCAGCAGCGCTGCGGATGGAGGGAATTCCTTGTCGGTTCTGGTCAGATTCGACGGTCACACTCCACTGGATTCGCGCACCACCCAACAGTTGGCAGACCTTTATTGGAAATCGGACTTCGGAGATTCAACGATTAACCCATGGCCATAGTTGGAAACATGTAAAAGGGATCGACAACCCGGCGGACCTTGTGTCTCGTGGTATGCTACCGCAGGAATTTATCATCACCAATATTTGGCGCCATGGGCCGGCTTGGCTTGCACAAAATGAAGAAAAATGGCCTGAACGACCGATAGAAACACCACCTGAAGATCTGCTAGAGCGTCGAAAGGTCGCACTCATAGCTCAACAGCCAATAGAGCATTGCTTCCTTTTTTTTCGTTATGCATCCTTCTGGCGATTAGTTCGGATCACTGCTTTGATCCTTCGCTTTGGGAACCGCTGTCGCCGCAAACCAAATATCAAACCTAACTCATTCGTCACGGTAGAAGAACTGGAGAATGCCAAGACAACTCTAACGAAGATCGCTCAACAAGAAATGTTCGCTCAAGAATTGAAGGACCTAGCCCATAGTCGATTTGTTTCCAGTAAATCATCATTAAGATTGCTTGGTCCTTTCCTCGACGAGAAGGGTATCATCCGGCTCGGTGGGCGCCTTGAACACTCCTCAGAGAATTTTCGCACCAAGCACCCTATGCTTCTACCAAAAATCCACCCACTCACACGCCTCATTACAAGACATTATCACGAACTCTGTATGCACTCCGGTCCTCGCATGACGCTCGCTACGATGCAGCAAGAGTACTGGCCGATAAATGGAAAAACTGTCGCTAATTATGTGTGTCGCAAGTGTCCGCAATGCTTCCGCCATAATCCTGTCCCCGTTAATCAACCTGTCGGCCAGTTGCCAAAGCCTCGTACCACCCCAAGTAGAGCCTTCACTGTGGTCGGAGTAGATTACTGTGGCCCCGTTTACATCAAACCTGTGCATCGACGAGCAGCTTCCCGAAAAGCGTTCATTGCTGTCTTTGTTTGTTTTGCAACCAAGGCCGTACATCTTGAACTGGTGTGTGACCTCTCCACCGATGCTTTCATAGCAGCATTACGACGGTTCATCGCACATCACGGCATGCCTGCCGAAATCCATTCGGATAACGGTACGAATTTCCAAGGTGCAAATAACACGCTAGCCGAGCTGTATCGCTTGTTTGAAGCAAAACGCACCAGAGAAGCCATCCGCAAAGAATGCGCCATGCATAAAATCCAATGGCACTTCATTCCACCAAGAGCACCTTCGTTCGGTGGCTTATGGGAGGCAGCAGTAAAAACGGCTAAAACATCATTGGCGAAAACGTTGGGTAGTACCCAGCTCTCCTTCGAAGATTACGCCACTGTACTCGCTCAAATCGAGGCTAACATGAATAGCCGCCCTCTCACAACACTGTCCAGGCGATCCTACAGAAGTGGATGTTCTAACTCCTGGCCATTTCATCACCGGATCGCCGCTTATCAGCCTTCCGGAACCGAACTACAGCAATATTCCTAGCAACAGGCTAACTCATTACCAACAGCTACAGAAATTGATCCAGCAGCATTGGGACCGGTGGCGGAAAGAATACCTTACGGAACTAAACCGTCAGCGCGAAAAATCAATGTCTCCAACAGATATCCACGTCGGGCAAATTGTTTTGGTTCAGGAAGATGGAAAACCTTCTGTGTCTTGGCCTCTTGCACGCATCGAACAAATACATCCCGGAGCGGATGATGTGGTACGCGTCGTGACATTGAAGACTTCCAGCGGACTCTATAAACGACCAATTTCCCGAATATTTCCACTTCCTTTCGACCAGCCACCATTTGCCGACTCACCAGAAACCTGAAATGCTAAAAAGATAAGGAAATAATTAATAATTACCGTCGAAAATTGCATTAATTTGATGGAACTGATGCTTTGCAAATCATCTTCCATTATGGCGTTCTGTTTAGGTAAATTTGAGCTTTCAAATTTAGGTGGCCGGCTATGTTGGACGAAAAAGGCTATGGTAGGCGAATTAGGGTGATTGAAGTACTAGAAGCAAAAGTGTAACCTAGGCTGAATTCTAGTTAGAAAGCTTCCGAAAATTGCCGACGTCCGAAAGATTACGAAGCGACCGTTTCTTTTCGTCAATCGTGATAATATAAAAGCCGCATCATCCATTTTAGATTGTTAGTTGTTTAATTGTATAGCGCACCCGGTCACCGATTTGTAAGAAGTAGTTTGTAGAATATATGTATAGTTTAAGAACGTTAAAATAAAGTGTTGCGTTAATAGTCCAATAAAATGTGTAAATGTAAAGAGTGTGTATGAAGTGAATAAAGTAGAACTGCTCGAAAAGCTGTGTGTGGTTGCTGCAGTAACTAACTGCTAGAAGAAAGTCTCCCAGTGAAAGCTTTTGAGCCCGTGAATACTACCCACTCTTAAACTAGAGGAACGACTCGATTTGTGGAACTGGCAAAGGTAATACGCCTCGGATAATTTACCAGAACGCTATTTCCGGAGGTCACAACAGATGGAAATGAGAAAAAACGCTCTGCTGTCTACGCCTATGATTCTATGAGTATTCCCACACAATATAGATTTGAGGCAAATATATTAAAGTAATAATAATAGTTCGTTCCAAATTGGCTAAGAAAGATGTATTGTACCTTGCAGAGATCACAGGATCTAATCCAGACGCCTGAAGCAGTTAGAACAATCTAATTTGAGTTTTACATCCATCCACCTCGTTGCCAGCCCTGTTTACGTGCATGTCCGGTCCGCCTCCACAATTTGTAGCTCGCGCGCGTCAAAACAAAACTCCTAAATCCATCGCGATGCGCTCACGCTTCGCTGGATGAGGATGATGATGGCGATGCTAATCGATAATTTATTGCGGTAATTACTCTCGGTTCGCAATCGCGTTCGTGCTTTTTAAGCACGCCAACATCTGCGCGCCGCAAAGGAGCTGAACACTAGGGTGGGTTAAAAACCCACAAAATTTTATCTCCCATATATTTCTTGTAATCTTTATGATGGAAGTAGCGTGCTGTAAAATGTTCAGTCATTTTGGTGAGGATTCGAAAAAATATAAGAAAAAAAAAAAACTCAAACCGTACATTCTGCACTGGTACAATAAAGCAATTCAAAATTAAAAAAATGTTTGAAAATTCAATCTCCCATATCTTCTATATCATCCTTATCATAGAAATAGTATTCAGTGGAATTTCAAGCTTTTTTTGGTGGCAATTACTATGAAGAAACTTTGAAAAATGTTCATCATCACAAAACATTGTTAATCTCGTTTCTATGGAGAATGTTGTTAAAATAACAAACTTGTTTTATGCTAATTTGGTTTGGGTTTTTCTAGAAATCTTAAATAAATTTCACATTAGTTTATAAATATCTTTCATTTTACCCGCTGGAATGTTTTTTCTCTATGGTTTGAATAATATGTAAGGTTAGATTCAGAGATGATTAGTCATTCAAGAAATGTACTACAATCATAATTCCATTTTCATTGGTTGTGAAAATGGTATGGTAGATTAAATTTTCAATTTTTTTTGTAATTTGAATCACCCTACCGCAAACATGGCACGAGACGACGCCGATGTCTTCCACTGACTGCCACGCGGATGAGACGATGTAGTACAACTCACTTTTTTTGCCTTCATCCCGCCAAACATGGCGGGCAACCGTGAAATTTGTAGCGCTTTGAGTCTAATCTGCGCGCCTTCACCGCATCATGTTACGGATTTGTAAACATCGAGGTCTTCCTCCCGCTCTCTCTCTCCCTTGAGGGTCTCAAGAAATGAAATTCATGCACTTGTTTATTGCCTCTCGGGTACTAAATGGTGTGTACAACTTCATTTACCTCTCCTTCCCATCCGATGGGGCCGGAAAATGATACTCAATTTGCGGCACCTGTTACAGTTAAACGATTTGGACATGGATGCGGCAACAGATCGTGGCTTTGACTGTCGAAAACAATGAACAATTCTCGATTACTTTTTCAAATCGACGTAAGTAACTTTCATACGGTTTTGAGAAAATTAATTCAGAAGAATCATAACCTGTCTTCTAAAACTGTTTTAAAATGAATCACCTTTTCAACATTTTTTCGCAGTGTACACCACTTAAATTTAGCATACAATCAGCTCGCGTTCAAAAACTACGTAGTTTCTATTATTTCCCAAAAAAAATAATTATACAAAATGATAAGCCGTTTCATCAAGTTACTTTCGACGTTTTTCTATCAGTGTAAAATCGGCTCAAGTAGTGTTTTGTTTTGATTCGTGGTTAAGTCACTTTGTCTCTCCATACAGCGGGTCGGCGAAAGTAGTGGTTAGGTTGCGAAAGTTGAAAATCTTACTTTCGTCGTTTTGTAAACCCGGAAATTAAACGTTCTAATAGTGAAAAGTTGAGTTGGTACAGAGCGGTACGTGTAGAATTCCGCCTGCCTAACACGTAGGATCGATAAAGTAAGTTTGTATACTTTTTTGACTTGAGTCTGTATGAATAAGTTTTCGAGAATTGAGGAAAATGAGTAAATTGCGAATCATTGCGATTTGGCATGGCTGTGGGCGCTCCGGCGAGTGAGATGTTGGATTAGTGAACCATTTTAACGGATCATTAGATATGGATACTGATGAGCTAATCCGTGTGAGAATATGACACTATAGGGATATTAGCAAACTTACCCAAAGCTATGTGCAAACTAGATATGTTTTGTCATCTACACATTTAAAGGCACATATTTTTGCTTTAGGTTTTCTTTTGGAATATTTGCTTCGAGATACACTCCGCCCTTTTTGAACTAAAGTTGAAGCATGCTTTGAGTACCTTGCTTAATGACAATTTATGAATTCAAAAACTTTGTATAGTATCATTTGATTGTCTTCAAAAGGACCCATTATATGCGCAGTGGTGGAAATGTACGCATCACGAAGCACCTCACGAGTGTAAACTAATGCAAAACAAGCATGACAAACTCGGAACAAACTTATTGTAAGTTCACACCCACCTGCTCGGAAGAACATACCAAAAGAAATAGCAAAAAGTTCGCGAACATTTACTTGCGAGTATCCGAACAAGGTGTGATTTATTACAGACAAATCAATTCTCGCGTTTAGTATCATAAGGGCGCAACTGCAATGATCGATTTCTCTTCATCGATTTGCTCTTTAGCTTACTACTTGGCCGGTTGACTATTTTCGAATGCTATTTTTGATTCAGTAGATAAAACTTATCGTCCTTCGTCATTTTGCATCATAAAATGTCACCAAAATCGATTGAATTTTGAGTACTAATCCATAGAGAAAATCGACGAAGAGAAATCGATCACTGCAGATACGCCTGTATGATACTAAACGCGAGAATTTAATGTCCATCAAATCAACAGTAAACTATCAGCCTGTAGCCAAAAAACCTCGGCGTTGAAATGTCTTTTTTCCTAAAAGTGCCATTGACTCTGAGCAGCCGTTCACGAATCACTTTAGCTTTGTTTACTCGCGAGCACGATAGATACGAGTAAATCAGCAATCAGATGATCGCGAGCATTTTGATTTGTTCCAGCAGACATGTTCCCCACACTTCATTGCTATGTATGGACGCTTTTAAATTTTAAATCGAATGATGCCTTGTGGTATCAGCTACAAAGCAAAACCATGCTGGAAGAGTCCGATTTTGATTCCAGGTCGGTCCTGAATATTTTTGCAATTGAAATTACCTTGATTTCCCCGAGCAAAGTCTATCATCTTGTCTGCTACACGATATACGAATGCGTGAAAATTGTGACTTCATCAATGAACATGTTATTTACCATCACTAGAAAATCGTTTTATACAAGCTATTCTACGTAAGTCTTATACTACAAGAATGCAATGATATACCAAAAGGTTGAATAATACTACACTCAGTAAAATTATACCAAAGGGAAGACAAAGTGTAGCCAAGTATAAAGGGGATTAATTTATAATATGTATAAAGGAGCTTAATTTATAATATGTAGCATTTCAACCCTTTTTATACATTCAATATTTTAAAATTTGCTTGAAGTACGTGTTAAAGGATTATCCAAAAGAGGACTCCACACACTTAAAAAAATACGGATTACGGTGAAATTGAATGAATCGATCTCCCGACCTTTCAATCAGGAAGCAGGCTTGCTACCACTAAGCCAGCTTTCACTGCTTGATAATGGTGTGCAAAAACTGAAACAAAAGGAAGCTCATGCCTGCCAAAGCGGCTGTCACACGATTTCACAGAACTTCGGTGAAAATAATGCTTTTACCGAACTGTTCGTTAGTATTTCACAGGGTTACAGTAAAATTGTTTGTTTCACGAATTTTTTTACGGTAAAATACAGTCGAAGCTTGTTATAACGACATCGCAAGGGACCGTCGTTATAGGGAGATGTCGCTATAAAAATGTGTCGTTATAAAGAACATCGATGTCGTTATTAAGAGCAATGGTAGAAATTTTAATATCATTCTTCAATTTCATTGTATTTCACTCAGGATTAAGTTCGTTGTAACAAAAATAATAACAATACTATATAAGGGATTTCAAATGCCAATTAGTTTCACTCATTCATTTCTTAACAGTTGTTTCTTCAAATCAAAAAAAAAATTGAAGCTATTTTTGTCAATGCCTTCCTTGGTCATCAGTTCTGAATAATTAACTTCGAAAGCTTTTGATAAGTCGGCATCAGTAGGAGTGGTTAACTCAATTTCGCTCCTTCCTGCTACCTCGTCTGTGCTGCTTGCGAAACTTGTTGATGATTCCCCATGAACTATTTGAATTATGTCATCATCAGACAATAGTTCACTTGAACATATATCGTCATCGAAAGTAACGAAATCTGTAAATATAATATTTTATGTTTAACTTAAATGTTTAGATACTAAATAAAATTACCTTACCATCAAATGACTCGAATCCAGACTCCGAAAGTTTTTCAAAGCTGCTGTGACCATCTATATTTTCGTCATTGAGATCAATCTCGTCTATGTGAATAATCATAGAGGGTTTTGTGAAACCAGCTTTGACAAAGCAGTTGACTATAGTAGACTGCTTCACATTGTTGTGCCATACATCGCTAAGCATATTGATACATTGCAATAAGTTTACTTGATAATCTTCTTGTTTTTCCATGGCATCAAGTTGTTTTTTAACTAATTTATTGCGGTAATGCACCTTGAGGCATTTGATTATGCCAAGATCGAGGGGTTGGAGCACCGAGGTCATATTAGGAGGAAAAAAGTGTAATTCAATGTTTCTCAATTTAGTTTGCATTTTTGGGTGACTTGGGCAATTGTCGACAAACAAAATTATCTCCCGATTTTCATTTCTCATTTTTGAGTCCAATGCTAATGCCCACTCCTCAAAAATTGGACTCACCATCCAAGATTTCGAGTTACTTCTGTAAGTCACAGGAAGATTTTTAACATTTTTAAAGCATCTAGGCTTAGCGCTCTTGCCTATTATGAGCAGTTCCAATTTTTCAGATCCATCCATGTTCGTAGCAACAACAACAGTAATGCGCTCTTTAGAATGTTTGCCACCATGACATTTGTCATTTTTTAAAAAGTATGTTTTGTTTGGCACACATTTGAAAAATAGACCTGTTTCATCCATGTTGAAAATGTTGTTGGGACTATACTTTTCAAGTAGCGTAGGTAGGGTTTTAGTTTTGAAACAATCCGCCTCGTTTGAATTAACAGCTCCACTGTCACCGCTTGCTACTTTGTACGAAAGATCATGCCTCTTTACAAATTTTTGGAGCCATCCGTCGCTCGCTTGAAACGAATTCTGGTTCAGCTTGCGTGCCAATTCGCTTGCCTTCTCTTTTATAATTCTGCCGGACAATGGAATTCTGCAAGCAATTGCTTGTTGGCAAAAAATTATCAGCGCTTGTTCCTGCAAAATAAATTTGGGCGATCGTGACTTTTTCATGTGGAGCGAAAATTTGCTGGCTTGAAATTCATAATTTCTTTAGATGAACCGAACGAAATAACATGGTAGCAGAATATTTTTACCTTTTCCAGAATATGCTCCTTATTTTTCATAATAGATGATATTGTATTGTGCGGCACACCATATTCCACAGATAATTGTTTGTTTTTAGCACCTGCGTCGAACTTTTTTATAATTTCTAATTTACTTTGCAGGCTTAGTGATTTTCGTAGCTTCGCACTCATTTTATAATAACTTTTATACGACAAAACTTATTGCTATATAAATCAACCACTGTGCTCTATTCACCAAACAATATTGAGTCAATTTCGTTATCAAGTATGAGTGAAACACACTTGTTATTGGAAATTGTCATTATAAAGAGTGTCAACCATATATTGCTGAAATAGAGAACGGTCGGTAAAGAGAAATGTCGCAATAAAAGTTAAAATTAGTATGAGAATTTGAAGGGACCGTTGAAAATGTCGTTATAGAGAGATTTGTCGCTATAAAAATTGTCGTTATAACGAGCTTCGACTGTAGTAGATTTCACGGATTTTCTCCTTTAAAATAGTCGATTTCACGGATTTTTACGGTAAAATAATAGATTTCACAGGAAAATCTGTATTTTTGTTGTTTACAGTTCGAATTCGGTGATTTATTTCACAGGATACTGCGATTTATTTTAAGTGTGCACAGTTAGTACTGTAGTTTATAAAGACTTTTGCAAAGCTTTTTGCATCAGTTTCTGAGCAAACGTCTGTAGAGGTTTTCACAGAGCTCTTGGCAGGAGTCTCACTAAGGGTATTTACAGGTTAAATTTCCCTCAGACCTTCCATAATTATCTCTATAGCTTTTTCAACTGTCAACTTTTCAAGGGTTTCCGAAGATGTCTCTGTGTAGAGGTTAACTGTGATTGAGTTTATGTTGCTATTGATTTTCGGCTCCAACATCTAAATAACTGTGACGTTATCTCCAAAGAAATTTTTACAGAAGTGTCCACAGAAGATTCTCCAATATCATTCACAGTGATATTCACAGAAAAGTCTCCACATGGGTACCCTGAAAGGTTGTTGGCCACAATGGGCTCCTCAGAAATCTACAGAGAGTATTCACAGTAAACTGAACAGAGGGTTCCACCCCAAATGTTTTCAACAAAGTCTCCACAGAAGTTGAGACATTCAAGTTTTTTTATTTCTTCAATTAAATATTTAAGTTCCCATAGTCATCCTAATTATAGCTAATACATCAATAATAATAAAAGCCAATAAGAAAGATAAACAATTTCGAGCTCAGACAATAACAACATTTGTTATTAGATAGTCTTCAATCTAGTTTGTAACAAATGTTGTTATTATTGCTCACTTGCTCAATCTCAGATAAAACAATCATGTTGTGAATTCGATAAAATGGTGTTTAAATCCGTAATAATTGAGATCAGTGAAAATACTTTTGTTATTTTAACATTGTGCTATAAAAATGCCTTTATATAAATATCACAAATTGATACAATTTGTAGAATTTTGGTTTCATATAGCCAGCTTGTTCTTAACTCATGGGCGAAACTTGTCAGAAAACAAAACTACATTCTGCGTCAGAATGTACTTATATTGTCTGACATCTTGATTTGAATATAAAACTTTGCATCAAAAGTAACTACATCTCAGATGAAGTAGAAATTCTCGCATTTTTTTTTCTCAAAATTACAGGTCTACGATTTATTTGTGATATACCGCCGTGCCGGGTGACATTGGGCCTAGGGGGTGACTTTGACCGCCTCTTTCGATGCATTTCAATGCTAGTAGGAACGCCAAGAAAAATAATCTATGACCATCTATTGACTATTTGTAACATATTCTTGAAGCTTGACATATTGTTTTCATTATTCTGACATTAGCTTACTGTAAAAATATTGGCCCAAAGTCACCCTTATGGACCAATGTCACCCCGACGGTATTTCACACTGCATTGTGGGAGAATGATAATGCTGTTGCAATAATAATGATAATAATAATAATAATGATAACAGTGTTGCATATTACAGGTGATCCCTTGAAAGTTTTCCTAATTTTGCTTATTATCGATATTCGACATGTCTCTCTCCTCTGTGATTGAATTATTTATGAGATCTTTGACAGACGCTATGCAGCATCCACGCAGTATTCGTGAACATATTTTTGTCGAATTCCTGGTGATTTGCGAGATGATTCTTCTTGGATCTTGGACGCTCAAATACTTGATTATTGGCGTATTCTTAGCGATGTTTTTGGAATGACTTCAAGGGTATAAGATCAGCTATATGTATTTTTATTGTTCAAGGATTTAAATTAAAAAAAAATCGAGTACAATGAAAACATTAGCCTCATATGGTCGGCGTTAAGTCAGAGGGGACCAAGTACAAAACTTCGGAAAATTGGATTACTCTTTCATTAGATGCGAAATAACCTTACCTCCATTTCACTTTGATCAGATTTGATTAATGCTGTAAACTACGAGAGATGTGTAATAAATGTACTTTGGATGATCAATAAATGTCGATAAAAGTATGAAGTCAGAGTGCACCAAGTGCTTATTATCATTACAGCGAAAATAGTCAGCGCGCTGAGGAATGCGAGGAAATTAAAAACATTTCAAGAGATTTGTCAGGTTTTTCGACATCTAATGATTCCTTTATTCATCAATAGGAATTCATATTTTTTTCTTAATTTGATGCATTTGATTTTGGATTTTTCACTATTTACCATATTTGGATGGGTGGTCAGAAAATGCACTGTCAGTCCACTCGGACTGAACGCATATTAGAATATTCTTGGTCTTCAATGCTTCGACTCTGCAAAACCTTAATTTTCAAGCTATCGTAATGCCAATGATTTCGGGATTGGCGATATAGATTATTGAAGAGTTTACGATACTGAAATCGAAGGGTCTTGATAATCTGTTTATTATAGAGAAATGCACCCAGTTTGACCATGCGAGCATTAAATGATTGTTATTTTCCAAGAAATTGTTCAGTCAGCTTGAACCAACTCACTGAACGGTGGTCTTTTGTTCAGTCAGAGTGGACCAAGATGATTATCACTTCACATTTTATTGTTTGAAAGTAACACAAAGTAGTGTAAAAATATTGAATCAAAATTTAAACGAGTTCAAAAATTACAGAGCTTTAGACTTTAAACCCATTTTTCTCAATATATGAAAAATGTAACTTGGTCCACTCTGACTTAACGCCGACCATGTGTGTAGTGTCCGGAGGCAGGAACCGGCATGGCTCAATCAACCGAATTGCAACAAGAGCAATTCCAGCGCAACTTCATCGCTCTAAACACTTTACAAGACTGACGTGTCATTCGTCTCTGTTTGCTTAGGTTTTCCTTGTTACTCAAACTATATGACTTCTGCTTATTTTATATCTTCTCTAGTACTCCTCTCAATCCCTACAATATGTTGGGCTAAATTTGTTTAGAAGTGGTGGGCTTCGTGGCCGTGCGGCTAGTGTTACCAAGCGTTTAGCCGCATCGTGTCAAGGGGTGTGGGTTCGATTCCCGCTTCAGTTCGGAAAACTTTTCATCAGGAAGGTTTTTCGACTGTGCCACTGGGCGTTGCATGCTAGTGTGGTGCTTCCTTCAAAGGGCAAATCGTCCACTGGAAGCATTAACGTGTCGGTGTCTTTAAAAAAAAAAAGAAAAAGTTGCCCAGGAACTTTCAAAAGGTCATGTAGACGTCATAAACTGCAAAAACCTTGTTCGACACAAGGGTCTATAAAAACCAATTGTTGAATATGTGAGATCGATTCATATTACAAAATTCTCAGCACCTTAACTCACTTGCAACATTACCAATATTTGATTACCTTCCTAATTAGATTCGCTGAACATCCTGCTGTGCATTGCCACTACAATTGAAGCAAAGATTACTCAATTTGTTTGCCCCCTTATGCACCCCCATCAGCAATCAGCACGAAAGTTCGATCATCTGATCGACACCCACCCATCTTCCCAACAGTAGTAGGAGGGTACCGACACACGGTTCATGCACTGCACTATCGTAAAGGCGTGCAAGAAATGTTGAAAATTAATAACCGAGTTCAATGGAATTAATGATTCGCCCAGTTGTGCATAATTTATCGATAATTATTGACAAGCGCATGGTGGCAGCAAATCGACGACGAACCCCAGCCGTCTTCAGCGGTTTCAGATTTTGTGCGGCGTGTAGCATTCATGTCACTCCGTCGTCACTGCCCGGTCAGGAAAAATCTTGTGCAATTTGAAGTCGTTCGCGCGGTGTCTAGCCGTCTTGAACGGCATCTACAAGACCATCTAACCAGATGCAGAATAACACTTGGTTGGTAATCTGCGGGGCAAGTGTTGAACTTTGCAGACACTTGCCAAACGTTCAAACGCTCACTATCTTCTCGACGGTGCAGATCGGCTCGGTAATTGATTGCGCGAATTGTGCGTCTAACGCGTTGCATGCTCGACGGTGGTCCTGTGAACACCTTTAGTTAGTAAAGTAACACCACGGTGCTAACCAGACCGTTATTATCAAAATAATGTATATCAAATCTGTACTCTTCGGCCATGGCTTTCGAAGTTCACAAATTCATAGGTGGATTGTTACAATGAAAAGTTATTTCACCGTTACTATGTGAAGAAATGCCATACCGATTCTATACCATTACCCGGAATGCAATTTACAGGAAGACCATATACTGGAAAACCTCTAACGGAAATTCATCAGTATCCGAAAATCAAAATCTTCCATTTTTGAAGATTTTTATCATGTACATTTCAACACAATTTGTATTTCCCATAGACATTTCCTAGAAAGACATCCCTAAACTGCTATAGACCAAATGGAAGGGGGGGGAGGGGTCCAAACGTTCAGGGTGTAAGTGACATTTTAGTCGGGTTTGAGTTAAGTAGGGGAATTCGGGGTAAAACCGACACCCTAAGCTTATTGATAAAATTTGTGTACTTTCGCTTGTTAAATGAACCTAAAATTGTTGTAGAATCACATATTGGTTATAAATCTATCAATCCTTGCGATCGCTGGATGATATATTAAGCCTATATAGTGATTTCAAACAAATTGAAATTTCATCATTTTTAGGTGAGACAATTTAGAGTGCGGGTAAGATCGACACCCTGTTGGGGTAAAACCGACACTTCCATTTTGAGTAGAATTTATACGTTGTGAACATCGCCATCACAATGCATATTTAAAAGAATGCTTTAAACGTGACTTTCGACATTTATGACCCCTTACTCCAAAGGATTAATCACATATTACGTAAATTATTGAGGAGAGGCCAAAGATCCACTAAATATATGTGAAAATTTCAAAAGTCCCATGCTAAGGTTACAAAGTTGGGGTGAATACACATGGATATTATTAATTTGTGTTCATGGAATGCTTACGAAGATGAAGTTGTAGCGAATGATTGGTTTTGAAAATAAATACTGTTTTATTATAACAAAACAGAAAAGTGTTATTATTTTTAGATGATAAAAACTGTCGAACCTCATAGTTTGTAAATAAACAACAAGATTAATTTATGTGAAAATATTTCAAATTCTATTAATTCTTCAATTTAAAATGAGAAAAATTTCTTCAAGCTTCATCAAATTAGTTGAAACGTGATAACATATAAATATTTTTTTAATACTTAATGATAGCTTGTGGCAAGTCATATAGTGTCATATTTTACATGTTAACAAATTCGCCATCCATGAACTTCACTGTAATTCGAAAATAAAGACTCACATAAACTACAGAGATAGTCATCCGATTAGAAAGATTCCTTGAAGTTAGATTATGAAGCAAAGAAAGGTGTCGATTTTACCCTAAATGAAAGTGTCGATCTTACCCCGAGTGGACATTTATTGTTCAATAGCGTTTTCAGCTGTCGAAAATCCAAAAATTAATTTCTTCTTCATGTTGTATCAACGTAATAATAGTTAATGATGATGTAGACGCAGAACAAAACATGACATCATAAAAATTTCACATGCGAAATAGTTAAAGAATAACAGCGAAATATTGCAACTGCTGTTGCTTCTATGTTATCCAATATGGTTTTGTTATTTATTTTGGCAGTTTATTGGTAGCGTCAGTTGTAATGTCATTCGAAACACAACATTTTACAAGTTAAGATAGACCGTGGAGGAAATTGCATGAAAATCTGCTCAAAACATGAAATATCAAAGGGTGTCGAGCTTACCCACAGTGTCGGTTTTACCCTGATTTCCCCTATACCAAAATAATTTACCGTATTTAAACTTCCAGTCGCCGCGCGGTTTGCCACTACCAGAACCAACACGGTTGTAAACGAATAGCGAGGTTTTTCCAGCAGTGTGGTATACCAACAGACCATTTTCTCATTCTTTTATAGTGTGACATGCATGAAAGTACAGTGAGCTCTGGATAGTCGGGAAAATTTCCATCCAGAAATAATTTTCAACCGGCGGTATACAATACCAGCACCCTCATCTTGTTGAATAACTGCACATTACCAGTAAGATTATGTAGGCCCTAAGATATGACCAAACGTCACGATAGCAAAATTTGGTTATACACGTACAATAGTTTGCGATATTTGAAAAAAAAATCGCTAGTTTAAGATATGAGAAAAATAGTTTTAAATTTAGGTCGGAAATTTTAAGGATAGGTGCAAGGATTGAAAAAAAAAATTTTTTTGTAGTTTCGTTAAATGCCAAATAATATCAAGGTTAGACTGATGCAAATTTTGAAGTTTTTGCTCCCCTATGCTTAAACGATGTTAATTATGGTAAAAATGATCCTCCCAAAATTTGAAGTGATTCAGAAGAAATTTGGTTGTGCACACGCTAATTGAAGTTTACATGGAAAATACTATGGGAAAGGCAAACCTTTTGTGTTCAGTCCTCTAACTGCTCGTCATAATAATCTATGGAAAAGTGAACACACGCATCTCATGTGAAAACTTCCCAGCTACAACTTTGCTGAAGACCACATTTCGATGGGACGTAAGGATAATTTGTTATTATTGATAACAAAGTCTAAATCATGCTGAGATGATCATTCAATTACATTCAGAGCAACACTGTTATTTTGCTGTAGAACATAGTAGCCTGGATATCTTTGATCTATTCTTCCCGCCAGGAGCACCACTGTTGCCTGCCGAACAGCTGGTGGAGCATGCTACAAGCAAACCAACTTTATGATGATGAATAACAATTTATCCTGACGTCCAATCAAAAAGTGGTCTTCGGCAAAGTTGTAGCCAGGAGGATTTCACATAAGAAGAATTTGTTCACTTTTCCATAAAATATTATGACGAAGAGATAGAGAGCTGATCACAAAAGATTGGCGTTTTCCATAGTAATCTCCATACAAACTTTAAATGGCGTGTGCACAGCCAAATTTCTTCGAATCACCTCAAACTTTGGGAGGATGCTATTAACTATAATTAAAATCGTTTAAGCACTCTAATCAAGGTACATGTAATTGAAGAAAGCTGTCTATCAAATAAAATAGCGTAGATTTCACTAAATCAGATATCTCAGCATTTAAGAATATTTAAAATTGTGACGGTCTTGTTAGTCTTAAGTTAAAACAATTAAGAATCTAATTTGATTGTTGTATCAAAATTCAAAGCTTTAATCTTGTGAGGGAAGCGACATAAAACTGTAATTTCTCTAAATATTTTCATTTCCAATTTCAGTGCCATGAAGCTTGAGCTTGAGCTTGATTGGACGCCCGTGGATGCTACTCCAGTATCGCTAGATCAGCTGCACTTACACAAGGAATCAATCGAATGACTGCTTGGAACTAACAGACACGCTCAGTGTATAAGTGCTGGTGATCTTCTACTTTTAGGCAACAATAGCGCCAATTGATCCGAATTCCGTCGCTCGTTGGTGTGCCCTCAAAGGAGCATTCAACAGATTCAACGGATCAAACACTACTCGCTATGAACGAATGGTTTGAGTGGGATAGATTAAGAATGGAAGATATAAGCAAGTGAGAGATATACGAGAAGTACGAAGAAAGGGACGGGCCTGGGATTCAACCCATGACCTTCTACTTATGGAGCAGAAGCGGTAGCCATTAGACCACCAACCCCGTCTCCAATTTCACTGCCATGGAGATTAAAATGAAAGAACGAAGAAAGAATCATAATAAGAAGACAGTTGGTCATCATTAGTCATTATTTCCTAAAATGCCGAGATCAGTGGAATTCGAGGCAATCGCCAATTAAAAAAAAAGAAGGTGTATATAAGATGACTGGTTCGTTCACCGTCTTGGAATGCTTAAAGTTTTGACTTTTATGAGTGTCAAAAACATTTCGGGAAATGGATAATTTGGGAAAAAGAGGTTTTCAGGAGATTGGCATTCGGGGAATTACCATTTGAGGAAACAACATCCGGACAACCGACACTCGAGAAAAGTAGCAAAACCAATCTATTGAAAATTCTAGCTATTGCGCACCGACGTTCGAATATTCAAAAAAGTTGCATGGTTTTAGCCATAGTTACCCAGCTTAGTAATGACAGGCTGCACGAATTTTCGAAGGAGCAGCTTATTTAAAAAAAAAAGGGTGAGTCATCTGTGAAATGCAAATTTTGAAAGATGAAGCATATAAGTATGAAGAAATCTTAGCTTCCTCGATTCTTACATAATTTGAAGGAAGACTTCCCTTGTTTATTAATTCCAAATAATTGTCAGTCAACATTGTAGAGAAATAATTTTCCGTTAAATGGTACTTCCGGATAATGGTTTTCCGATAAATAGTCTAAAAATTTGCTTTTCGGGTAATGTCGGAGAGCCACCATACCATCAATACGGTTAAAAAATATTACAGGTAGGGTGATGTGCTAGTATCCATCGTATTAGGCATTGATCAGTGAGAACTGCAATTTTCCCAGTATTGCAGTGAATGATGCTGATACAAACCGATGCCAAACAATCATTTCTCAAAACGGCCTTAACTTTGTACAATAACAACTACCGAAAAGCTAAACATTACCTATAATTTGCAATTGGATTAGATGGACAAATTGATGTGAAGTTTGCGATCTTTGGTGTTCAAGTGTACAAACCGTAACTGCTTTCACAAAATTACACTTGGAAAATGAATCTATGTTGCAGGTAAGTTGGACCATCCGCCGTAGTGGAACATTTTAAGTTTGATACGACAAATAATAGCACTTACGACAAAGTAGAACGAAACCCTATTCTGAACCTTTGGGAGCAGTTTCAGTATAATCGATCGACAAATTTTAGTGTAACACCCTTTGGAAGGTTGATGCTAAAATTCAGCAAAGTTAATCCAAAGCAAAGTTAAACTCAAAACAAAGAATCCGACTTTTTTGGTTTAGAATACAGTGTTTCATAAAAAAAAATGGGCTCAACGCATTTTCTTTTCTATTTTCTCCAGAAAATCCAGCATAAAATTGAATCAAACTCAGATAGTTTCATAAGGCAGTATTTCACTACTAACTAGCCACTAACATTCTCCATAGCAAAAACTCGTTCTCGCTTTCTTGCATGCTTCATGGAATTTCATTGAATTCCATTTCGTATCTGCTGGTAACAGTTAATCACAATTTTAGGGAATTGGGGATTACAGTGAGAGGCAAAATAAAGTGCCCACCTTACCAGTTTTCGAATTTCTCTCATTGATTTGGTTCAAATTAAAGTTAACACACCTAAATCTTTTGTGATATTTTATTTTTGATGTTCTTTTAAAGTTGCACTTACGAAATTTTGATAAAAAAAAGAATTTTACTTAAAGAAAAAGAAAATCAATTTGTATTGAAAAAAAAGTAGTGACAAAAATAAGTGCCCACTTCCTTCTTGGCCCCAGAAAAGATGATTTAAGAAAAATAAAAAGCAATTTAATAGTTAATGTGTCCTCCTTTGGCCTTAAGGACTTGCTGGAGGCTCTTCGGCATGCTTTTCACCAGGTTTTGTAGGTGTTGTGGATCTAGTTCTTCCCAGGCGCGCTCCAAGGCTTCAAAATAATTATTTTTGTTGGTAACACCAGTTTTTTTCAACCCTGGCATCGAGAATCGCCCACAAATTCTCGATGGGGTTGAGGTCTGGGCTTTGTGGAGGCCATTCCAGCGGTTTAATCCGACAAGACCGGAAAAAAGACTTGGTCTTCTTTCCAGTATGCTTCGTATAAACAAGTGTTAGTATAAACAAGTGTTAGTGACAAAATCTAGATATGAGAAAATCGACTCTGATGTTTGTTTCATTCCATACAAATTGTTTGGGAATCAAAAAAATAAGCTTTTCTTTTACGATTTGTGGTATTTTTTTCTGTTAACTGAAAGCCATCTAACGCACTATTGGAAAGCTGGAATATATAAGATTTTTTTTAGTGTGCTTAACTCAAAACTGAATAAAATGTCATTTGGGCCTCCAAATTATATTGATACTTTTTTTCTGGAATGAATAAATTTGCCTGTTAATAATTCCCAACTCTTATTAAATCCTGAAATAAAAGCCGATACAATTTAAAAGTGTTATAAATATTACTTCATGTCACCTATTAGTTGGACAAGTTCATTTATTTGCTACTACTTGGGACTGAAAAACCGCAAAATTAAAAACCAACTTTGTTGACAGTAAGCTGGTCAACACCACTATCGACTAAATTTGCTGAAGTTCAGAATTTTGTGGAAGATTACTGATGTTCAGTATACACGATCCAATCTACTGAAACTTCCCTGGTTAGGTCATTTTTTCGTGGTGCGTAACAGGGTATGATCTACCAATGTGAACCGATTCTACCACATTACCCCGAATTCCATTTCTACAAATGTACCATTACCTCGAATTCCAGAACCCAGAATGCACAATTACCCTGCATGACATTGGGGTATATTTTTCTGACCCCTATTCTCATCCTGCTTGCCGGGTTATGGTAATATTGTCTGGTAATGCAAGGATTGCAGTACAAAGTCCTATTTTACCTAGTAGATGGAAAGACTCGGACCTTGCCGGTGCAAAGACTACATTTGAAGCCAGAACAATGATCATGGGCAGGGCTTTGAATGGTAATAGAAATAGGCATGAATTTAGCGAAACTCACGTGGCTCTTCTCATTACAGTAGTTTAAAATTGTGAATCGCGGGAAATGCAGCAGCAAATAGATCATTTTTCTACAAGAGTTTCCTTTTGGGCAACGAGTGTTTTGTTGTTTTCAAGACATTTTGTCTCAGCAGCAAAAGTCGTGAGTTTCACTGGCTACGCTGACTATGGTTTCCTTCTCTTAGTTATTGTAGTGTGAATCTCATGACTTTTCCTAACTCTGATCATGAGTATTTACTCAACAAGAACTGTTAAACACTGGTAAATCAAGGACTCGTGTAAAAAACGATTACTAGACAAATTTCCAAGCTAATACAAAGCTCTCTTTTTGTAGTTAACTAACCTAGAAGGGAAATACGTACGGGACTAAAGCTTCGTTGCATGGTCAATTATCAGCAATATCTATTTGATTCTTCAGAAATCAAATCGATTATGTTTGATAGGGGTGTGCATTCACTGAGATGTAGGTCTCTGTGAAAGGGTAGATACAGGGACCTTTCATCACATTCAATTTTCCATCAATCTCGGAGGAATCAAAACAAGAAACGTACATAAATACATAAATACAGGGTAGACTGGCCCAGCTTGGTATGGGAGAAAATCAAAGTTGTATAATTCCACGGGGCACCCTCCAGAATTATTTCTTAGAGTTAGAAGAAGACTTCCTGAAAGTTTCAGCTCATTTGGTCGTTCCATGAGCTGGCGCATTTGAATTGAAGTTAATATGGGATTTTCAGCTCAAACATATGGGATTCAGCGCATCATCTAATGTTTGGTTCAGGAAAATCGTTGATCGCGTTCAATTGCACCCAGAATATCAAAAACACTACTTAATACCATAGCAAACAATATTGTAGAAGGTTGTATCATGATTAAAATTGATAAAGTTGGTGTTTTAACTATTTGAAGTAGATTTGCTAAGCTCATGCTATACTGTTTTGTATTTCCTCAACATAGCCACTAAGCGCATCATAGCCACCTATGACGCTGGGCGAGCTGCTGCACAAGGCACATGCCTATATGTGGCTGTACGGGAGGCTGATCTAAGCCTAACTTTCAATAACTGAATTGTTAATGAAAACGAGCTTAAATCTAAAGACAACCTTCTGCAATTATGTTCATTAGGGTATCAACTAGTGTGTTTGACATTCTGGGCTCAATTGAACGCGATCAACTAGTATACGGAACGAAACAGTGACACTGGGTCAATTCTCAATATATTTGGAACGAATATTCCATACAAACTTCAAATTGAATGCGCCAGCTGGTGGAGCAACCAATCGAGTTGAAATTTTGTGAGCGATTTTTTCTTACCCTAAGGCACATATCTAGGGGGTGCCCCGTTGAGTTTTACAACATTTTTGTTTTAGGGCCAGTCTAATGCAGGGGATAGGCAAAATGATTGAGATAGGCAAAATTTTGCCCAAATTCAAATGCTTATAACTTTATGAAAAATGGATGAAATTGGATGCATCTGGAAGCAGTCGACGGCAAATTTGGTCCAGTTTTAGGAACTTCCTTGGCCATGCATATTGGCCACTGGACACCGGAGATGTTCCGGATTTTCTGAGGTCATGTCCAAATGTCATTTTTTCTGTCGCTTGTATTTTTGTGTGGTGTAAAGTTAGATAGATGTTTGCAATTTTCCTAGAAACTAGAACTAATAGGAAGTTGAATGCCACCGGACGCATTAAGATTGGTTGGAAATCTTCAGAAATATGACCATTTCCGTAAAACTGGTTCCGGAAAGCATGGTCAGTCATGTTTGTATTTCCAATCATGTAAATATTATCCGGAGCTATATCCAAGCGGACACCAACCTTAAAAATGATGTTTCCTGCAGCGTATTCAGAACCATTAGATGCACAGACCACTCTATAGAACGTTCCAGGTGCCCTGGGGGAAGTGGTCAATTAGGAACATATCCGGAACCATATCAATATGGGCATCAAACTTCATTATTTTCAAAGGTTATGCTTTCCGAAGCATTTCCAGCATCACCGGCTGCCATAACCACTTTATAGTAGGTTCCAGGTGCCCCGGGGGATGTGGCCAATTCGGAACATGTCTGTTCATTTGTTTAGAATCACATTCTACCATAAACAGTAAGATTCATGTGACTTGGAAAATGGCGAGCATTTTCAGAACCACAAGATATAATAATCACTCTATAGTATATTCCAGGGGCTCCTAGAGATGTGGCCAACTCGAAACATGACCTCATCCCCCAGGGCCCATGGAACCTACTATACAGTGGTCATATAAATAAGTTGCGCTGTAAATACTTCTATTAGCATCACCTTCAAAAATCTTGATGTTTTTACCCATATTGATGTGTTTTCGGGCATGTTTTGAATTGGCCACATCCCCGGGGCACCTGGAATCTACTATAAAGTGGTCATGGCAGCCGGTGGTGCTGGAAATGCTTCGGAAAGCATAACCTTTGAAAATAATGAAGTTTGATGCCCATATTGATATGGTTCCGGATATGTTCCTAATTGACCACTTCCCCCAGGGCACCTGGAACCTTCTATAGAGTGGTCTGTGCATCTAATGGTTCTGAATACGCTGCAGGAAACATCATTTTTAAGGTTGGTGTCCGCTTGGATATAGCTCCGGATAATATTTACATGATTGGAAATACAAACATGACTGACCATGCTTTCCGGAACCAGTTTTACGGAAATGGTCATATTTCTGAAGATTTCCAACCAATTTTAATGCGTCCGGTGGCATTCAACTTCCTATTAGTTCTAGTTTCTAGGAAAATTGCAAACATCTATCTAACTTTACACCGCACAAAAATACAAGCGACAGAAAAAATGACATTTGGACATGACCTCAGAAAATCCGGAACATCTCCGGTGTCCAGTGGCCAATATGCATGGCCAAGGAAGTTCCTAAAACTGGACCAAATTTGCCGTTGACTGCTTCCAGATGCATCCAATTTCATTCATTTTTCATAAAGTTATAAGCATTTGAATTTGGGCAAAATTTTGCCTATCTCAATCATTTTGCCTATCCCCTGTATAAATGAATAAATAGATATAAATAATAATAATAGTAAATAAATAAAATATAAATGAATTCATAAATACATACATACTTCATGTGACATACACTGCGGCACGATCAATGCCACAATAGATCAAAGCAATGGTCGCAGTTGCTTATCAGATCAGAAGAAGAAAACTAAAAAAAACTACTAAAATATCAGTTAAACGTCATAATGCTGATTGAATTTCAGCGAATTATTTTTGTGAATTTTCAAATCCGTTTTTGGTGAGTACAGTTAACCTAAAAATCGGGATTTTTTCCTCGGTGTAGGATTGAAACCAATTTATGGCAGATCAGTTTTAAATCAGTATCTTTTAGTTTTAAGCTATTATTTAAGCTGAGCTTTCTAATTCTAGTGCTAGTAGCACACTAATAAGATGATAGTTTTTACATTAAAATAATAAAAAAAATAATGTAAAATAATGAGTTAAATTCCATGAAACAAAATAGTAACGAACATGTATTACTTTTCATAAGCATTTTTAAGCTGCTGCGCCTTATTCCAAAGTTTGTTTATACACGGCCCTACACTGAGCCCTACATTGATTTCATTTATAGTGCAAGATTCATAATTTTCTTATCAAAACTATACAAAATATACAAGAATCGTCATTTTCTTATCAAAATGGATTTGTTCCTAACTAGTTATATTCTTTGAAACAGATTTACTACGACGAATGTTATATTTTGACTTTTGACGTTTTGTTAAAACATCCAAAGATGCCGATAATAACATATTTTGCAATAATTTTGTTATTTTGTAACATCCTTGAAACACGTTCTGTAATAATCTTGTTTAATTAAAATAGGATTTGTAGCATTCTTGCTATATTTAGCACGGCAGCATGCAATCATACGCTCAAGTTCCGAAAATAGGCAAAACATTAAGAAAATGTAAAATTTTAGTACCAAAGCATCGAGCTAACTCTGAGTTACTCTCATTTGCTCAAAAATCTGCAAACCAATTTTTTTGCTGCCAGATTTTTTTCGATCTTACATCATTTTACAACAAATGTCAGGTGGAAGTCTGGGATTTGAGAATTATTGTCGTTATGAAAAAGGAAGATAATAATGAAAGAGATTTTATATCACTGTAACATATTTATAGCTTATTTTGTTCGATAATTCCCGTATAATAATAAGCGAATCTCAAAGAACATGTTTTCATTCTGCCAATGAGCTCTGATAAGAATTCCCGGCTGTATATGACACGATACGAAAACTTTTGACTGTAAAACCAACAACTCAACACTTACGGTTGCTATGAGCACAAAATGACGAACGAGTCGAGTTGCTCTGAGCTGCTCAAAAGCAACTCATGATCTACCTCAAGATCAGTAGGCTGTCCCGCCCCTTGTGCCAAAGTTTGCATTTTTTCAACTCTCCATTACTTGATATTTCCCCAAACTTGATGGAAAACGCAGTCTCTTCAATCTAGAATAGTTTGATCGTTCTGTAAGTAGATACCTCTCTTACCCGATGTTTCAGTTTTCTTTGCAAGTTTACCTCTCTAACTCGATATTTCCATAATAGTTTTAAAATATCCTCAAAATGTTAATGAATTAAAAAAAAATCGATTTCAGGATAAGAAAACTTATATTTGTTAAAGACTATTCGAAGGTTTCACGTAGATAAAAGTACGAAAATTTGGTATTTTTCTCGTTTAGATTTAAATATTGAATGGACTTTGTCAAGGTAATGAAAATTAAAAAAAAATTAAAAATGTGTGTTCTATATCTTGTTACCTATACCAAACTCGATGGTCCCTTCAATATCGAGTAAAGTAGAGTTGACTGTAGTATCATTTCAAATATTACCTTTATTTTTATATCTAGATGTTCTGTGTTGGAGAACAACATCAATCTAATTTGGTAAAAGTGAATGAAATTATTTTAAATAATTTAATTATAAAATTATTGTTAACGACATACTACATTTCATTTGCCGTAGCAGTTCAGAATTTTTAAAGGTTAGTTGATTTCACCTGCTCATAAGAGAAAAACGCTTTTAATTAAATTAACCTTAATATACAACGCAGTTTTCGCGCTAATAGAAAAATGCAATGATTGTTATCTAAAACTTCGATGAATTTAATTCGACATTTGTTCCAATGTTTCAAAAAAGGATATTCTATGTAAAATCAAAATCATGTTCAAAATGTTACTTTGAATCCTCTGCAGAATTTTCTTTCAACATGACTGGCCTGAAAATTTGTGTGAATATCAAAAGCTTGTTCTTGGACAAAGTTTGATTTTCTGTTCTTGAGTGGATACATTACATTTTTGTTTCATTTGACTTGAATGTCCGTAATGTGGTTTTTGAAAGTTAATTCTTTTCTAACATGAACCCTAGATACTTAACTTAATTCGACCAATTACCTGGAACCCCTCTCATCGTGACAACATATCTACTTGAAGGTTTCAAATTGGAAGCTTTTGGTTTATGTGGGAATATTATTAGTTGAGTTTTTGAAGCATTAGGCGCAATCTTCCAGTTTTGCAAGTATGAAGAAAAATATCTAAACTTTTTTGCAATCTACTACAGATAAACAACTCATACCATCATAAATACGTTGCTTCAAAGCGGGTTCTGCGTTCAATTTTACCCATATATGCAGCTTAGCAATAGAAAACGTCTTGACTTGATGATTTGATTGAGATTTTTTCTGATAAAAACGGTATGAAGAGCACCGTGAACCTTCAAAGAACGACTGCAATATTTGGTGGCGATGGTGGCGGCTGTGGTAACGACGTGAATGACGATGTCCTAGCATGGACGATAACATTTGCGACAACCTGCAGCCTGCATGATGAACGGCTTAATGGAGCTGCAGACATCCCCTACATGCTGAGGAACTGCTCCGAAGAAGTTTGCGCTGCAATTGATGACTGCAAATGGTGGTTCGAAAATGTTGGAGATCTGTTGAATGTCAGTCACAAATGGTCGCTTAAAAATGTCAGCAAAGAGCAGTTGCTCTTTGTTGCTACCGCACTTGCGAGAGGTTTGTGCGTAATGGAGCATTTGTCTGCCGAAGGTGCAAAATGGATTACATTTTGCAGTGTGGTGCAATGGCCTTTGCAAAGGACTGCGTTTAGAAGGCTTGAAAATACCAAGCCAACTTGACAATTCGATTATAACTTACGTTAAATATGTGGGGTCACTTAAGTGGGTTGTAAAGATTACCTGAAATAGAAAAATAAAATAATAGATTATTGAAAAGAGATCTTAGAGTGAGCTTAACTGAATTAAAACAACATTTATCAAATAACTGTCAAGGGCGTAGATACATACATTTCATACTTGAAGTTTTCTGGTTTTTTGGGTGAGTGGACTCTTATATTTTTCACAAAATGTACGTCAGGAAAAGTCCATTTTTGTCATCTCCCACATTATTTTTTTCTTAATTGTAACACTACTAGAACGTTTTCTACCCCATGGACTCTTGCAATGATGCTTGAGCTTGAGCAAAAGTTAAACTACAAACACCCGGGGTGGCGATTACCGTTACATCTACCTTACTAGATTTTTTCCTAGATTCTGTAATGCGGTGCGTCTGCCGCATGAACTGGAACTGGAAGGCAAAGATGTACTGCACGTAACATATCTGTAGATCTCTCATGTGCTCATCCAAACAGTTATAATAAAATAATAAAACAGTCATACAGTTTTTCGCAACATAGTCAACATTTTCGTGTGCCTTCGAGCAACTACCATCCAATTTGGACCAGTATTGTTTTCTAATAACTTTAATTGCATTAACCACTGTTTTCGTGCACCTATGCGTTTTCCGCGTCGGTATTCGCTCACATTGCTGTCGAAAGAATCGTTTACCACGACCTGCCATGGAAGCTTCTTACAAGAGTAGGTATCCACAACTTCAACCCCCTCTGAGTAAGATCACAAATCCACAAATTGAATGAAACCTTTCAACACGGTTCGCAATCGTATGGCTGCCTAACCGTCCATTGATGTTGCTGTCGTCGCCGTCCATTCAAGTGATTTTCGATCTGTAGTCGCAGTTTTAGAACATTGTTTCCCCTCTGAGCCCTTTCGGTTGTTATTGTTTTTTATGCGATGTCGGCTACATTGCTTTGTTGCTATTATTTTAAACAGCTATTTTTTTTTCGTCGGATTCCTAACCAGAAGGCAGCACAACGCTATTGGCGTAGAAGAGAAACAGAATAACAAACCTGACCTATGCGTGCCCCGGTGCAGTTGCATGAGTTCTCGTTGCATTTTTATGTAAGTCCCACTGAGAGCGAGTGGGCGCCATTGGCGTAGGAATGCTGCTGCCCCTCGAAATTCTTCAAGATATTAAATAGAAAATTCAAAAACTTATAATGATTTTTTTCAAATCACATGCAATTGTAAAACTCATGAAAACATATAAATTAAATTTGAAGCATAAATATTATTTCTGTTGAATATTTTACTTATTTAATAACTTCCGCCTTTCGCGAAATTGTTTGCATCTGGATCAGGGTTGTTTAAGTTAATCAAAGATCAACGCCGTTTCGCTAATTCGTCAACGTTAACCAGTAATGATTAACGAAGATTGCGTTGATTCGTTCGAAAATCGATTTAACGATAACGTTAACATACAGCGTTGATTTAACGTCAACGACTTCGTTATTTTTAACGTTAACGAAAATTTTGGTGTCTAAAAAAATTAATAACTTTTGTCATGTGATGTATTTAAAAATAAGTAACTCTGAAACATGACATGTCCTTGAAAGAGAAATATGCGTGATCTTATTGCAGTTCTTATAAAATGTTAACTGACTTCCTCTTAGTGGGCTCCACAGTCTTGCAAGTAAGAAAATCTGTTCCCCGGCCATTGCGTGTTTCGATTTAAATGAAAACTTTTGCCTGTCATGTTAAGTTATGGCTACTTGTATTTGAAAATGGGAGATCGGGGTCATCCTGGGGGTGGTCACTCAGAAACATTTTACTTGTTTGCTAGGTAGAAAAAAGGATGCCGTGTTCTTCATGGAGACAAAGGAAGCCGCTCTCTGGCAACGATTTTGGCCCATTGCTGTGGGGGCTGGAACGATGAGAGGATACAATATATTGCTTGGAAAATCTTTGCATTTAATGAAAGTTCTTCCAAGCAATATTTCTGACGTTTAAAGAGGCTGACTGTTGGGAGCCAAATCATTTCTCTGCACAGTGAACTTAGATTGTTTAATCAATTTTCCTTGGATACGGGATATCAGCATGGAAACGTGTTGTTTATTGATGCTTGGAAACATTCTCTATAAACCTGTACGGAACATAAGATCAACGCTTTGGTTAGCGCTGATCGTTGACGTTGATTCAACGCAACCTCGTTAACGTTGACGCTAACAACCATGAAAATCAACGCAACGGCGTTGTGTTGATCCAGAGCAAAATCAACGTTAGCGGCGTTTATCGTTGATTAACGTTAACAACCCTGATCTGGAAGTATCTGTTAGGGGCCAAGATAGCCGTAGCAGTAAACGCGCAGCTATTCAGCATGACCATGCTGAGGGTCGTGGGTTCGAATCCCGCTGGTCGAGGGACTTTTCGTAAAGGAAATTTTCTCAATTCCCAAGTCATAGAGTATCTTCCTGCCACACGATATACACATGCAAAAATGGTCAATCGGCAAAGAAAGCAAAATACAGTACATTTTATTCTGAACTATGTATCAAGGACATGCCATTCCATATTAACAATATTGTGTAATTCTTCAATGCATCATCTACAGGAAGTTCATCTAATAAGTCTTTCAAATGTTCATCAATAGGGCGCTATTTGAAACTCAAAAGCTAATAGATGGCTCTTTTTCAGTATGAGTAAATATGAAATCCTGAAACAAAGAAAGCACCACAGAAGATAAACTGAAAATAATTAGTTATGTAGTCACGTTACGTTTGATTTCTAAACACTATTTTTTCGATCCAGTTTCCAATTGCAAGTAATCGTAAAGAGAACTGGCAACAAGCTCCTCAATCACAAAACATTTTATTATTCTGACAACCTATTTTACTCTATACACTAAAAAACAGTTAACCCTTTTTTTTAGTTGACTTTACCCAAAATTAAGTAAATCGATTATCACAACCCAAAATCTCTCGGTATTCTCTCTCTTCCTCACCAATGTTGTCAAAAATAGAGAGAGCTGCACCTACCCAATGGGGCTAATTTGGCTCAATAAGCCAAATTTGGGTAAATGCATCTCAAGCTTGGGTTGAATAAACTTAATTTTACGTTGAATCAAATAAAATTTAAGTAAATTTTTCTTATGGCTTCAAAGGCGAAGTACCTAATGGAGACCTTGAAAATTTAGCCAAATTTAGGTTGTTGGGCTCAACTACGGTTTTGCGTTGAAACAACTCACTACTTTGTGTAGATCCGCGTTACCGTGTAAGGCACTTGAACTTTTTTCTTCCAATAATAAGATTAGATGGGATTTTTTGTTTGTTTTCATACGGAAACGGTTTCACCATTATTTTTCAATTTCTGAAAATAGTTGTGTAATGATTCGTTACATAACTCAAAACAGTTGCGTTATAAAAAGGGTTGTGTAATGAATCATTACATCACTGGTTTCAGTTGCGTAATGACTATTACCGCACTGCACAATTCAGGGCAGGAAAGTATTCCATTCCATTCCATTCCATTTCATGACAAATTGGCGTGATGAAAAACAGCCTATTACGATGAAAAATTGCAAAATAGTAGTTTACGTAACAAGTTGCAGAATGATGATTTTTACAGCACGAGTTGTAAATTTATCCTACGAGGCTTGCTGAGTAGGATAATTATGACGAGTGCTGTTAAAATCGAGCTCTGCAACGAGTTACGTACAACTTTTTTTGCAAACTCATAGAAGACCACTTGAGGGTATCAGAAATTATATCGGAATACATTCACCATTATTTTGCAATTCCTGAAAAATTGTTGTGTAATGATTCATTACGCAATTAAAAAACAGTTGCGTATTGAGAAAGCATTGCGTAATGATTCATTACAGCACTGGTTTCAGTTGCGTAATGACTATTCCCGCGCTGCATACTTCAGTGCAGGAAAGTAGGCCGTTTCATGACAGATTGGCGTAATGAAAAACAGCCTATTTCGATGAGAAATTGCAAAAATATGTTTTGAGCATTGCTCATCATTCATGTAAATGTCTAGTCAACTCTGCATAACTCGATATTGAATGGATCATCTAGTTAGGGAGGTATTGAGTAATAGAACACAAAACCAGTACAAATGGTATCCAAGAGACCATGAGGGTGATTCTATGGTTCTATAACTAGATATCGAGATACAAAATATCGGGTAAGGAAGAATTGATTATGTATTTTATATGTGGTTGTGCTACTTTTCTCCGAATGTCGATTCCCCGAATGTCGTTTCCCTGAACGCTAGTTGCCTCATTTCCCCGAAAAGTTTTTGGAACTCATGATTGTCTTACAGTATTGGACAAAACATTTACAACTTCTTGATTTTTCATACAAAATTACCAACTTTGGTAAGCTAGAATTCAGTTATTTATGGACCGATTCGTATGAAATTTTCACAGAAGATCAGACATAACTTGAATTTTTGAACAATTTTTCTATCAAAGAGTTTAACACTTCAGTCGTCGCGCTGTTGTATTTTGTACAACAGTGGTGAAAAAACTTCGCTTACCGTACACAGCATCAGCGTGGTGGTTTTGTTGGTGGCAAACCGCGCGACGACTGAAGGGTGAAATGTAATAACGATTTACCTAATATGACATTTTCGATGCAAAATTCAAAACTATTTATCTCAAAATCTGAAACTGTCTTCAGCAAACTTGTTTATTTCGTCAAAATCTACAACTTTTCAGAAGATACCCTGAAACTATTCCTTCAATGTGCTTAGTTATGTGAATTATAAAAAATCGTCAAAATATTGACTTAGGTCAAACCGTTACTGCTTATAAACTCGTGTATGGAAAAATCACTCAAAAATATATGTCAAAATTTATGTTATGTCTGATCTTCTGTGAAAATTTTATTCAAATCGGTCCATAAATAACTGAGATCTAGCTTACCAAAGTTGGTCATTTTGTATGGAAAATCGAAAAGATTTCATATGTTTGTCCAACACTGTAGCTTCATACATTTCATGATGATTAATGAAACGGTTATCTGACATGCACCATTTTTAATTTGATTGGTGGTTCTTTCCTTCCTTAGCAACTTTGACATTATATGACCAAATATCTCCTTCTCTGGATTGCTTATCGTTCTTTCTAGTTTACCACCTTGTCACTGAAGACAATTCTTGTACCCTATTCAACGGCATCGCTTTTCAGGGAAACGGGTCCTTCGGGGAAATGGAATTCACGTAAAAGAGCTATTCAGGTAACTGGCATTCGGGGAAATGACACTCGTGGAAACGACATTCGGGAAAAAGTAGCACAATCGTTATTTGTAACTAATGTGGTCATATATTAGGTGCGGTGCTAGGGAAATTCTGGAAATTTCTTTTGGATTCTTCTGGAATTTAATGTGGAAGTCCACAGGAAATCTCAGTTGATGATTTTAGATAGCAATCGATTATTCCTGGAATATCTATGGGATTCTTCCAATGTTTTCTCCGGGATTCTCCCGAAAGGTTTCTAAGGTTATGAATTGAATCACTCTTAAATTCTTGAAGAAATTACACTGGGATTCTTCCGGATACCTTTTAAAAATTCATAAGGAAAGCCCTCTATGCTTCTTCCATAATTTTCTCTAAGATGCTTTCAGACAGATCTCTGGGATTCTTCTAGAAATCCTTTTTTGGTAAGTCTCACCGAGATTGTTCCTAAAATGTCTCAATAATTCTTCCGCAAATTTATCTGGAATCCTTCCAAAAATCTCTCTGAAATTCTTCTGGTAAACGTCATGAAAGCCTTTATAGGAAATCCTTCTTAAATTGATCAGGAAATCCCTCTGTAGTTTTTTTTTATGATTCTAAAGACAATCTTTCAGAAAACCTTTCTAGAATCCCCGCAGTACCGAGGATGGAGAGATGCGGCCATGAACCAAGTATTGTGGCGTGAAACTGTTGATTCAGTGTTATCTGTTTAGATGTTATGAATAAATGAAATAAATGAATCCCGATGGTATGGGGATTTATTAGGATATCTTTTTTTAAATCCCTTCGATTTTTTTCGGTAATATCTTTGAAATTCTTCCGGAAATTCCTCTGAAATTGTTTGGAAATCCTCTTGGCACTCTTACACAAACCATTCTTCAATTCTTACGAAAATCCTGTTTTAGTTTTTCCAGAAATCTTCCGAGAATAATTTCGAATATCCGTTTGGAATTTCTCCAAAAATCCCTTTGTGAGCTTTTTTTCAGAGATTTGGGAAAATAACCCTCTGGGACTTTGTGATCCTACAGGAAATTCTTCTTCTTCTTCTTCTTTCTCGCGTTACGTCCCATTTGGGACAAAGCCTGTTCTAAGATTAGTGTTCCCATGAGCACTTCCACAGTTATTAACTGAGAGCTTTCTTTGCCGATTGACCATTTTTGCATGTGTATATCGTGTGGCAAGTACGAAGATACTCTATGCCCTGGGAATCGAGAAAATTTCCTTTACGAAAAGATTCTCGACCAGCGGGATTCAAACCCACGCACAGTGGTTCGATCTAGAACAAATGTCGGACAAAACCTCAAACTCTCTTTTATATAGCTGAAATCATATATTTGAGATATTTTATGCCATATTTAACTATTATGGACTTTTGTTTTCAATTTTTCTCTTGTTTTGGACTGATAATTAGAATATTCAGGTTTGGACAATACATTTTCAACTTTTTCAATCTTCTATACAAAATGGTCAACTTGGACAGGCTAGTTCTCAATTATTTATTGACGGATTGAAATGAAATTTTCACAGCATGTCAGGCATTACTTGAATTTCAACATATGTTTTTGAGTATTTTTTCCGTGTACAACTCCAATAGTATAAACAACTAGACTAAAGTGAAATATTTGACAAAAAAAAAATAATTTATTCATTCAAAGATATGGAAACTCTACGCCAATTTTTCAGATTTGTAAAACAAATCACTACGATGAACTTGTGGTTGAAAAAATCACTCAAATATATATGTTGAAATTCATGTGATATCTGAAAAAAATGTGAAAATTTCATGCACATTTGTCCATAAATATCTCAGATCTAACCCTGCCTTGATGCAAGTATCATCCATTTAATCCGTTTCAGCATGATTGTCATGTCTATAGCTTCAGTCTGTTATCATACTTGTTTTAAAAGCAAAAAACAAGTCCACGTAGGGAATGATTTTTCCAATTTGTTTCATTTTATCTGGAGACTGCACGTCGAAGGAAATAGTTTCGTTCAACCATTTATATAAGCCGAGATATTTTTTACAAGACACCGACACATTAATGCTTCCAGTGGGCATTTTGCCCTTTGAAGGAAGCACCACACTAGACAACGGACTAGCATGCAACGCCCAATGGTACAGTCGGAGAACATTTCACACGAAAAGTTTTCCGGCCTACAGTGGGAATCGAACTCACAATCATTAGTACGATGCGGCTAAATGCCACGGCTACGAAGCCCACATTTGAGTTTTATTATTTAGTGACAGTTCAAATTTGAATTCAAAGTATTTCAATACCCTAATAATATCAAATATAGGTGTGGAAAATATTTAATTATGGGTCGAGGGTCTTTTGGAAAAGTAAATTTTCTTGACTTGCCAGAGCATAAAGTATCATCGTACCTGCCACACGATATACACATGCAAAAATAGTCAATCGGCAAAGAAAGTCCTCAGATAATAACTGCGGAAGCGCACATAAGAACACCTGCCTGCTTAGAAACATACTTTGTCCCAGTTGGGACGTAATGCCAGAAAAGAAAAGAAGATAGCAGCGAGTTTTTCGTTTCTTCTCGGTATGCAATTCATGGCTACTGCGATTGCAATGCACGTACTAGCGTATCACAGGATTATTATTATTTAATTAGAATTGCACTCCGTACACATTCAAAAGCGTTGAAAGTGGTCTATCGCAAGTTTTCGCAAAATAATTTGTACCCTACTTGAAAGCTCTAGTTTTTAGCTTTCGAATGAACTTATTCTCATCGCGGGCATTCGCGGGCTACTAATATCTTAGGGTACTTTTCTGAAAAATAATATGATTTTTGAACTATTTTAACTTTAATTCACTTTGTATGAATTTTATGAAAATTTTTATTCAACTCAGGTGTACTTTATGTATATACAAACAACTTCTCTGAAGATACCATTGCGGCTTGAGCTCTTTTTAAATTCATAAATAGCTTGTGGAAGATGGATTGCAAATATTCATTTTCTTGAAAAATCATGTCCACGGTCCACTCTAGGAGCTGTATAAAATTCAAAACCCAATGAATCTGCTTCAAACTTTGGATTTGAACCACAGAAGAGTCAAGGAAGTTGGGAAAAATATAACTGTTCAGATAAAACAACTTTGATTTTTGAGGTTTTGGGCGCCTTCGGACCATTGTGCCACGACCCTCAGCATGGTGATGCTGAATAGCTGCGCGTTTACCGCTACGGCTATCTGGGCCCCTACAGGAAATTCATCGGGGAGTTTTATTGACTATTTTTTTGTGATTTAGCATTTAATTTCCTTGAAAATCTTCCGAAATCTGTGTTAGAATCTTCAGAAAACTCGTCTTGAATCGAAATTAACATCTTTCCGTACAGCGCTCTACGACTTTTAAACATTACCTCTGAGATTCTTTCGGAAAGGTTTCTAAGACACTCTTGAAAGTTACTCTTAAATAGTTCTGGAAATCATGTTTCAAATTCTTCCGAAAATCTTTCTAGGGTTCTCCGTATATCACTCTGGAGTTTCCCGGAACATTATCATGTTTTTTTTACGGATGTCTTAGTGAATTCTTCCAAAAACTCAAGGAATTTCCTGAAAATCTTACAAGGATTTTAACAAAATAACTTTTTCCGAGAATCCTCATGGGATTCTTAAAGATTTTTAAAGAAATCCTTAAGTTATTCTTCCAAAAATTCCTCTATAATTCTTTATGATTAATTCGCAAGTTATCCTAGGATTCTTCTGGAAGCTCTCCTATAATTCTAAGGAAACTTCCAAAAGGATTTTCAGAAGAATTATTATCCGAAGAATTCCAATGGTATTTCTGGAAGAATAACAGAACGAATCACGGTAAAATCTAAGCAAAACTTCTGGTAGAATTCTTGAATGATATCCGAAAGTATTTAAGTGGTATTCTCAGATAAATCTCAGAAGGTTTGGGAAGACTCTCAGCAGCACTTATGGAAGAAAAAATTGGAAAAATCTTCAAAAAATATGTTGAAGCCTTCTAGCAGGATTTGTGAAAGAATTCTTGGGGCATTACAGAAGAATGTCCAAAAGAATCTTAGGGAAATACTTAAGAGAATAATTACAGAGATTTCTTCAAAAATCCTATAAAATCCTAAAAATCTAGTAGATGCTCAGAAAGATTTCTGAAAGGATCCCAGAAGGTTTTCCAAAAGATTACTTCAAAAATATTCAGAAGAATTTCAACAGGATTTTTGAAAGAGTCCAAGGGTATTGACGAACAAATCACAGACGTATTGGTAGAAGAATCCCAGAAGGATTTTCAGAAGAATCATCGAAAGATATCCGAAAAGGATTTAAGAAAGCATCTCTGATGATTTCCGGAAGAATCTCAGAGGCATTCTTGTAAGAATACCAAGAGTATTTCCGGAATAATCTTAGACACGTTTTCAAAAGAATCCCTGATTAATTTCAGGAGAAATTCCATAAGAATATCTAGTAGTGTCCTGGAAGAATTTTTGTAAGAATCTTCTAAAAATATCAGGAAGAGTTGCATCAGGATTTTCAATAGAATCTTTCGTAGTATTTCTGAAAGAATTTTAAGAATTTCGAATAATCAAATTTCAAGGCTTTAAAAATAAATCCAAAGTAGATACTTGCACTGCGGATTTCTGCAAGAATCCCAAAAAAAATCCTAAAGGATCACAGAGGGATGTTCAGTAGAGCCTTGAAGTAATACCAGAAGTGTTCCGTATTTTTTTTTGCTGGAAGAATCCCTGAGCGGTATCGAGAAGAATTCTAGTGTTTTTTTGGCTTCCCTTTGCGTTCAAAAGTCCTGTAGAAATCTGAGTTCTCAAACAATTCAGGAAAAAAATTCTACGGTTCCATAAGCAAATTTCTTGATAATTCCATCAAAGCTCATTGGGAAAGCTTTACAAAATTTCCTTAGGTTCGTTGTGTGAGTTTAGGAGTTTACTTCTAAGAAATTTCTCAAGGAACTTCCGAAGTGAGACAAAACGATAAAAAAAAGCAATGGCCAAAATTGAGCATAAACACAGATGCCCGTAGAATCCGTAGTTGCTACTCCGTGATTGACTAGTTGCACAGATATTTAATTAATGGGGCTAAGAATTAGCTTACCATTCTCAATGTTCACAAATCGGGACCTCAAATTTTAAAAGTAAATAACGGTGCTGGCCATGTCCTTACGGTTATCGAGGAAGGGAAGGAATGTTAGTTAGACAACCGTTGTTACTAGAGACCGAGTATACCTCTGCATCTCCGCAGTTGTCATGGAAAGGATATTGGGTTAGTGGGATAAGGTAAAAATCTGGGAGTCACCAATGGTTGGTGATTGGATCCATTAGACAATCACGCCTAATCGGATTCGCGATATAATTCGATAATCCCATTGTACGCCAAACAAGTGTTCATCACTCGCCCACGCTAGAGCAAGTGACGTGATCAATAGATCAAACATTACTTACGATCTGCGGCACTTTTTTCATTTAATCATCATGACCAAAATTTCACAAAAAACTATGAAACTCTCAAAAATTGTCATCGTAGCGACGGATATCACATCTCTTACACCGAGACTCCCCTAGGTTTTCCCCATAAAAAACCTAACTACACCATTGGTGAACGCGTGGCTTCAAGAACGATTACGAGCTAACTGATATTTTCCACCAACTTCGACTGGCGACGACGACCACAACGTAGTGACGGGGAACGGCTGCTCGAAAGGGAAAACATACTCACGGAACCACGATCTGGCCGGGCTTCTACGACTACGACGGAGACTATGGGAAACTCAAACAGCATTACAATGGTTGTTCATAAGTTTCCATCCAAAGAATGGCGCAAAGGGAGTCGGTGCTGCTCCAATAGGGTTTGTGGAGGGAGAGAGGTAGGAAAGCTTTATGCCAAGCAGTGACTTTGGCTGCCGCCATTGCGGAATGGTGGATGGATATCGATTTCATAATTATTTAAATTTATGATTGCAAACGGTTTGGAACGGTTGCGGTACTACTGGAGGGATCTACCCTAAGGAATGGCTAACGAACTTTAGCTTCATGAATGGTTTCGGCGAGTGGGTGCCTTTAATTGAGGAAATATTGAGAACTGGGGTAAATATTAATTGGGTCGTTAGAATTGGCCAAACAAGGATTCGTTATTGATGTTGCTATAAAGAAATAATGAGGTTAAATATGTATTATTTCTCTGATCAGTTGGTATGGGCACTGCTGTGTAGCAATTTCATACTGATGGCGGTAAAGCCACTATTGCTTAAACTATACATTTCTTGGTAAGATTCAAAGTCGACTTAGTAAATCCAGTTGACACATTAATGTAAGAAGACCACTACAAATGAATGATATATACAAAACTCTCTCTACAAATGACAGGGAAATTCAATCTAAATTTGGGAAAGGGTTAAAAAGCGACCTTGTCTTTATGGGGCAAAATGCCAGGAAATTGTTCTTATTGTTCCGTAGGGAGAAATGAGAGTAAATAGAACTGTCATAAGTAATATGTACATTATAACTTTGTCGTTAATTCAGTATGAACTTTTTTCCCTTAAAATTCGGCTCTTTGTTCCCACTATGGCAGGTAAGAACATCATTTTGGTTATAACTATGTGCTCAGTTTGAAATAATTGGTAGTTTGTAAGAGTATTTGTTGCATTTTTGTTGGCACTCTACAGGACGTTTGCATGTTTGCAAACTGCTACATAACTTCACCTACGAGTATGAGGAAGTATGCTGGGCAAACATAATGATTGGTGTGGTATTTTCATATTCGTCTCACAGTTTGTTTTCTCAGAAACATTTTCCACAGGCTCGAAAGGCATCCACCAACAAACTACAAACTGGCAGTGCAATAATGTTCCATTCAAATCCGTGGGTCTCGATCGCCAACGGCAAATCACCGCCGATCGCGCGTGGCGACGTCTAAAGGTTTTGTCTTTCGCTGACAGCTGACTGCTGCGCTGCGCTCTCGAACCCTTATAACCTACAATAGGTTGCTGACGGAAACTCCAGTGTAATAAAATGCCATTAGCTCATTATAAACCCTTTTCAAACTGCGATCTCCCTGGCGGCTGCTGTGGGTCGCCGTGGTCAATTTGGCAGTAAATTTCGCACCATATACAACATGAGAGATCTTTGATCAACTATCGTATAGCTGGATTAAATGGACAAATTGAAGTGAGAAAACTGTAACAAAAAAAAACTTTTTTTAATCTGAAAAGTTCTACAAAAATATCTTGAAAACGAGTACTTTTGTATGCTATGTAACTAACTTCTAACTTTTAAAACTCCCTACAACTCAATTTTCAAAATCTGTTTTTCTTAGATAATGTATTTGTAACCCAAGAAAAGTATTTTAAACATGAAATTTTGATGTAAATTTCGAAGGTTTTGCCCTTCTTTCCGCCACTGTGCGCCGCAGCGAAAGACAGACCCAGTTTTGATCTTTTTGGGGGCTCGAAATAATTTACGATCCAACGGCAGAGCGAGCGGTGCGAGGCCACGCCAGATCAGCTCGCGGTTCGTGTCATTAGATGTTCGCGGGAATGTTACAATTAACCAGAGCGCTTCCGTTGACGATTTATTATTAGCGACTGGGCCTCCCCTCCGCCACCAAATGCAATAAACACAACCAGACCGAGAATTAATCATTCGTGTTGCCATGGGGTCTTGGGGAGGATTGGTTCGTGTTTTTAGGGGTTGATAAATGGAAACGCATTACCAATAGATGCGAGATTGAAATGATCAATGGCGGGGTAGGATGGAAGGACGGGTTGTTAACATAGTTTTTTGAAAAGGGTAGCCTCCGATCGTTTCGGCGCCCTTGTTGAGCATTTAACATATATTTTTTGAAAGGAGCGTTTAGTCAAATTGATTTTGAAATTGAGTAGATCTTTATGTAACCTGGTTAATCTCATCCGATTTGTGTAATTTTGTTAAAGAAGCTCCTTGATACCTATAATACTTAATACCTATTGCTATGAAATTTTACTTTTTGCACATTCAGTAAAATTGAAACGATAGTAAAATTGAAATTTTCTGCTTTTATGTTGATTTGTTTCAAAATTTAAATTGGAAACTACCACTTGTAATAATTTTGAATAGCTCCAACGGAGTCTCTATTCGGAGAACCATGTCATGGGATATACCATTTCCTACTAGACATCACTGCACTATGGTCCAGGAATCAGTTTACGCGGAATGCATTTTGAGCTTTAGAATGAAACATTAGACAAAAACGGTCTTCTACAAAGTTGTTTGTATTAGTTGAGCCCTTTGTTGGGTGTTATTGAAAATTAGGGTGGACCACATTTTCATAGAAATTATGTAACTAACTTTCTTATTTGTAGAAATTATATTATACATGCTTCAGCAAAGTTGTAGACCATTCTTTTGACGGCGTTCAAAAGACAAAACAAAATTGTATATTATGTCAAAAAATTACAGATGTGTTATTTTTGTAACTCTAATAAAACGTCTTGAAAATCAAATATTTTTTATCACAAAAACTTTAATAACTTTTGATCTAAAATAGATATCATCAATATTTTTGCATGAAAATTTGCGTTTTGTTAAGTTCTAAATGTCGTTAATAGACGACTTTGACGAGAAAATAATATTAAAAAACTAGAGTTGAAAAACTTATTTTTGTTGGACCACCCTGCGATGATTAGGAAAAAAAATGCTCTAGATTGGTCAAATTTTGAGCTACAGAAAAACTTTTTTTGGCAAAGTTGATCAAAATTTCAAGTTCTACCGCTTTGCTTAAGAGCATATACCAGTAATTTTGCAAATAAAAAAAGTTGATTATATAATATGTGTGATATTGTGGACCACCCTAGTTTCAAATGACACAGTTTGTAAGCTTACATTTTTAGAAACAATTTTGTAGAAGATCATTTTTGTCTAAAATTTCATTTTCATGCTCAAAATGCAAAATAGTAAAGAAGTACATACTATGAAAATCTTCAAAATAGTTTTAGAGCCCTATCTTTCTTATTTCGGATTTCTCGTCAAAGCGGTCTATGAACGACTTACTAAAACGCAAGTTTTCATGCAAAAATATTGATGATATCTCTTTTAGTTCAAAAGTTATTAAAGTTTTTCTGCTTAAAATCCTTTGTTTTTCAAGGCATTTTATTAGAGTTACAAAAATAACACATCTGTAATTTTTTGATATAATATACAATTTTGTTTTGTCTTTACAATGCCGTCAAAAGATATTTTTTATGTTTGCCCCAATCAGAGATATTCACAATCAAAGTAGGCATGTTTTTGAGAGAAAAACAACAATAACTCCTAAACGGAAAGAGATAGCGAGTTTCTTTACTCACCAAATTACGCAATTTTTAAAGCTCTAAAAGTGTTTCTTAGACTACTTTGATGAGAAATTTGAATTGAAAACTCTAGAGCCAGAAAATCAGTTTTGTTCAGACCACCCTATGTCACCGTAGGAAAAAAGCTCTAAATCGGTCAATTCAAGAGATACAAAAAAACTTTTTTTGGCAAAGTTGCTTGAAATTGAATGGTCTACAACTTTGCTGAAGCATGTATAATATAATTTCTACAAATAAGAAAGTTAGTTACACAATTTCTATGAAAATGTGGCCCACCCTAGTTTTCAATAACACCAAACAAAGGGCTTAACTTAACTTTGTAGAAGACCGTTTTTGTCTAATGTTTCATTCTAAAGCTCAAAATGCATCTTTCCGCGTAAAACTGATTCCTGGACCACTGTGCACTGTCATATGTCACGACCTCGTCCAATCTTGTAACCCTCAATCACCTTGAACGCGTTACTTCCTATATGTATTTTTTCACAGAGATCACAAACCAACTAACCTTCATCACGTCAGCAGCTTATCTTCCTGATTCATCAATCTGACCCAGCAGAAAACCACCCTTCATCCCATCAGCATTTCTTCGCTCAACCTCAAGGTGACGTGCACTTTCAATTAGCTGACAGCGCAATTAAAACTTCGCACATTATTTCGTTCCCAGTCACAGGTGCTGAATTCAAGACCCCCGGGAGACCTCTCTTGAGCGTTTCGCTTCGCAAGGCCTCTCTAGTAGGAAGCCCCCCGTCAAGATCACCGGGCAGATACCTATATCAAAGGTTCCATCCTTCATCAAAATACTCCATCAGTTCAGTAGGTTGGTGGGATGATCTCGTCAGTGGCAGCACGAGTTACATTTCAAGCATTCATTTCCACAAGTAGGTACCGTAAAACGGGGTATTTTTGATAATTCGGGTAACTTTGATAGAGCAAGACCCACAACTTACTGAACGATATAACACAATTTCTGCTCATCATTTAAGCAAAATTAATTTGGAAGTAAAGACTAATTAGTAAGACACTTCATGTCAGAGCTATTTTCGAATATTGAAAGTTGATAAGGTTTTAGCATTTTTGAAAAGCCTACCAGAATTTAAAGATAATTTGATTATTTGATATTAAAGTTGCATTCAAAATGAATCGTTATGTAATTTTTCAAGTACAATCGAAAGCTATCATACCGGTACTTGTTTTTTAAATAGTAAAACCCTTTTTTTTTTAACTGGATGTAGAAATAATCCGATTTTCTTCCAAAACACTATCATAGTCACCCCGTTTTACGGTACCTGCATGAGGCGCGTATGTTTGCATAAAACTTAATCCACGTGCGCGCGCAGATGCGAAAACCTACCATCAAATGGCACCGTCCGCCTTGCTGCAATTAATCTTTGCGCGATTCTCCCCCATTTCGAAGAAGTAGCGATCTCTGATTCGCAGTCCGAGGTTTTCTGTTTCAATCTAAGTGATTTGCAGTGACACTGGCATCTCGTGCTGAGCCTTGCGCTATAGAGGGATGTGGTGAATGGGACGATTGAATGGATGAATGGAACGCCTAATTGAATGAATTGGACGTGTGAGGAAATTCAAATAAATTCTGCCGGTTAGGTACGCATTTTGTACGTCCAGCAGCGGTAGTGATCGATTACTGTTTCAGTAGTTTCAATAATTGCATTCGTGGTCACGCGATTCGAACATTAATTACAACAGTGGTTAGAATCAATAGATTTTGGCCCGCTGGCGCTGAATTCGAATTCGGTTTCCGATTTTTTGAGACAAGTTTAAAGAGGTGTATTTCTTTCACAAATTTTGGATGGAAATTTTACTATTTTAATAACTAATAACTTAGGCGTCCAATTTGAAAACGATCATGGACCAAGTTCTTCTCCTTCTTCTTCTTCTTCTTCTTCTTCTTCTTCTTCTTCTTCTTCTTCTTCTTCTTCTTCTTCTTCTTCTTCTTCTTCTTCTTCTTCTTCTTCTTCTTCTTCTTCTTCTTCTTCTTCTTCTTCTCCTTCTTCTTCTTCTTCTTTTTCTTCTTCTTCTTCTTCTTCTTCTTCTTCTTCTTCTTCTTCTTCTTCTTCTTCTTCTTCTTCTTCTTCTTGGCATTACGTTCTCACTGGAACAGAGCCTGCTTCTCATCTCAAAGTTGTTGCTGACGAATATATCTTATAGTATCAGTGTAACTCTAACTCTCTAGAGCACATAGGTGAAAAGTATGACCGGTTAATTGCTTATTTTTACATAGTAATTTCCATTCAAAGTTTGAAGAGCTTGTGCAGTCTCAGTTTTCATCCAAATGAGCTCAGCTTTTGGGAGGATACTCAGGAATTGTGTGGAACAAAAGCGATTTTTTGAAACACCCGAATGTATTGTATCACATGATTTCGTGGAAAAAAATCCTTCAGTTTTAGTTAGATATAAAATAATTTGAGCGTTATCAAACGAAACGATATACAATTTGAGAAATATCGATGATAAGGTTTTGAAAAGTAAAACTGAATTCATATTTTAATATATACTGCCAAACAACTTTTTACGCCCCCTCTTTTTACGCTCCAAATTTCAACTTACGCTCCTATCTGATGACGACCCACGATAACTAATGCTATATGGGTAGTTCTAGAACGGGACCGATGAGAAGATAACAGAAATCGATGTCCGACGCCATTTTGGAATGATAACTTCCGGTTTGTGAAAATCACTTCAAATTTATGCTACATAAGTATTTTTGGAACAGTACCGAGAAGTAGATGACGGAAATCGATTGTCGATTTCATTTTGGAATCCGAGATGGCGACTTCCGGTTTGTGAAAATCGCTTTAAACCCATGCAGTAATGGTATTTTTGCTACGCGATCGATGAGTAGAACGCGAAAGTTTAATTCTGACGCCATTTTTCAATCCAATATGGCGACTTCTGGTTTAAGAAAATCATTTGAAAATTATTCAACATGGGTAACCCATGCAGTTTAAAGTGATTTACATAAACCAGATGTCGCCATATTGGATTGCAAAATGGTGTCAGAGTTAAGCTTTCACCTTCTACTCGTCGATCCCGTTCCAAAAATACTCATCCCGAGTAGCACACATGTTATAATTGAGGCAGAATAACTCTTATATGATCAGATCTGGTTGTATAAGAGTTATTCTGCCTCAATTATAACATGTGTGCTGCCAGGGATATTGCATGAGTTTTGAGTGATTTTCACAAACCGGAAGTCACCATTGGAATCCAAAATAGCGTCAAACATGGATTAAGACATTTGCAAAACTTGCAGAGACAAAAACTGCAAAACTCCTTGGGAACAAACGAAAAGCTTTTTTATGTTTTTAATTCTTTTTAGGGGCATAAAAAGAGGTTTGGCTGTCGTTTTACTGAAACAAAGCTTTAAATCAAAAAAAAAAAATATGCGGAATATCATGAAAAAACAAAAAAAAGTAGTTTTACTTTGTATGTAATAATTGTTTGCGGTTTATAATATAGCCAGAGGATTTGTATCCAAGAAGTGCTTTGATTTTGAAAGACAGAGTTAAGATTTATAGCTCTAAAACAATAAAGTGTTATGTGGGAAGTTACACTTTTCCACGAAAAATATGTGATACAGAAGCTGAGGGTGTGGTTGAGGTAATTGAAGACTATTGAACAAATTCATAGCACGGATTGCAGTGAGAAGGTTTAATCAATTTTTTAGGAACATTCGTGAATAAAACCAAATTTTACAGGGTTGGTTGGCGACTGAGTGTTTTGAAATAAGAACTTAGAGAACTGTTGCATAAAAAAAGGCCAAAAAGAGACCTAACAGGAATCAAACAGGAACTGAGAAGAATGACAACAAAAGCTAACAAAACAAAATGAAACCTAATAGAAGCCATGAGATAAGAGCTTGAATTTTCACAGAATCAAACTACGCAATTATCTAAGATGTAAGTTTTATCTCAGGAATTTCTTGTGACATTACGATAAGTATTACAGTTAATTCAGGTATTTACCTAAAGATTCAAGTGTTACTCAAAAGTATCCTCCATGTGTGCAATTGGTTATTATTTACTATGGAATTTCTCCAAGAATTTTCTTAATAAATTCGTCCAAGAATTTTCAGTGGTGGACACCTCAAGAATTCCACTGGGATTTTCCCAAGGATAACCACAGAAATAAACTTAGAGGTCATCAGGAATATTTTTGAAAATTCTTTCAGGAAATTATTAGGGAGTACTGTATGATCCTTCGACCTTGACGCTTGCTCCTACGGGGGTGGTTGATGAGGGCAGGATCAATCGTGTTGCGCGTCGCTCGCGTGGAACGGTGGAATAGTGTCGCGTGTCGTGGAACGCGTTAGTAGTGTTTGATCCTTTGATCTTGTCGCTTGCTCCTATGAGGGCGAGTGACGAACACTTGTTCGGCGTTCAATGCGTTTATCGAGTAAAATTTAGTGTGTATTTTTAGGCAAACTTAAGTTTACGGCTGGTGTAAAGTATGCCTGACATAAAAGAATATTTTTTTTGTGTTTTAGCCAGCGAACATTTGCCCCACACTAGATTCGAACTCTTGCCCCACCGGTGGGGAAAAAGTTCGTTTAAGGTGAAACAGTTTTGAATCAACTTCTAAGATTGCATGGAAACTTCAAAGGCACAAATCTCGCGAATGAAGCATCCAACAACAGTGCACTTTTAATTTTGGCTTTGTGCACTAGCAGAAAGCTTAAAATAAGAAGATCAGAAACGTTTGCCAACTGTTCCTCCAGTTTAGTGCATTTGAACACGTGAGTAGAGGTACAAGTCGGACATTATGCCGGCCATCTTTGGATTCCGAGATGTTTCACCTTAAGACAATCAATTTTTAAACTGTTATAACTAAAAATGGGTATATATTTTGACACAAGTTTGTTCAGCAAAATTATAGCCAATATATTGAAGGTTCACTGTATGGTATATGTTTTGTTTCAACTGCTATTGTTTTCTTGTAGACTTTGATTATACCACTAAGGTCGAACTTTTGCCCCACCTTACTCTACGGAACTCTATAATGAGACTGATATGCGATTACTTTTGATTATGGGACAATTTGACTGGCAGTTTTTTTCTAATATATCAAACAAATCATACTATCTCTTTACGACAGCTGAAAAAGCATTGAAAGATATGTTGAAAACTGAATTTAACTCAATTTTGACGAAAATGCAGATGGGACTGACTTGCGAATTACGGCAATTAAGATCTCCAAGATTTTATCTAGTGATTCTTCCATCTATTTCCCTAGGACATGCTTCAAGATTTTTCATTTAGAATATCTTATAAAGTGCATCCAAAAACTTCTCCTGATATGCCTTCTGAGATTTCTGGGGATTTCCTATAAAATTGTATTTCTGGATTTCTTTAACATTTCAAATAGGAATTTCTTTAAGGATACATTCAAGAATTACTTCAAAGATTCCTCCTAGAATTTCTCCAGTATTTTTTTTTTATTAATTTTTTTCAAGGAAGTCTTCGAAGATTTTTTGCAGGCATTCTAACAGGAATGTTTTAAGGCAAATGTCAAAGAGTATTTTCAGAAACTATAAAATAAATTCATGAAAAAAAAAATAGTGGGGTGCTGAAATATTTTAAAAAATCCTAAAGTAATCTTTGATTAAACTTGTTCATCCTTCATTAACATGGATTTCCGACAGAACCCTTAGACTTTTGAGGAAGTTTTCCTTGAAGAATTCCTGTAATTAGGTACAAAGAAAATGTTATTTGCTAAAAAATATCAGGATTTCATAAAGGAATTTATAGGAAAATATTGGATGTAGTTCCAAAAAAATCGGATGAATTACTGAAAAATTACTGGTACGGAACCTTGAATAAGCTTTTCAAAAATCTATGAAAATCTCTTGAAGAACTCCCTGAGAAATATTTCAATTAACTGGGGAGTAAGTAATTCATGGATGAAATGCTGGAAGAAGTTAAAGAAAAAATAATTACAAAGGCTTTATGATAAATCTCAGCTTGAATTTATATAGGGATTTCAGGAAGAGTTTTTATTAGATTAAACCCTCAAGGAAGTAAACTCTGGGAGTAAACGTGGATGAATTCTCAAAGGAATCTACTTGAACGGGTACAGGGGATAGGCAAAATGATTGAGATAGGCAAAATTTTGCCCAAATTCAAATGCTTATAACTTTATGAAAAATGAATGGAATTGGATGCATCTGGAAGCAGTCGACGGCAAATTTGGTCCAGTTTTAGGAACTTTCTTGGTCATGCATATTGGCCACTGGACACCGGAGATGTTCCGGATTTTCTGAGGTCATGTCCAAATGTCATTTTTTCTGTCGCTTGTATTTTTGTGCGGTGTAAAGTTAGATAGATGTTTGCAATTTTCCTAGAAACTAGAACTAATAGGAAGTTGAATGCCACCGGACGCATTAAGATTGGTTGGAAATCTTCAGAAATATGACCATTTCCGTAAAACTGGTTCCGGAAAGCATGGTCAGTCATGTTTGTATTTCCAATCATGTAAATATTATCCGGAGCTATATCCAAGTGGACATCAACCTTAAAAATTATGTTTCCTGCAGCGTATTCAGAACCATTAGATGCACAGACCACTCTATATAAGGTTCCAGGTGCCCTGGGGGAAGTGGTCAATTAGGAACATATCTGGAACCATATCAATATGGGCATCAAACTTCATGATTTTCAAAGGTTATGCTTTCTGAAGCATTTCCAGCATCACCGGCTGCCATGACCACTTTATAGTAGATTCCAGGTGCCCCGGGGATGTGGCCTATTCAAAACATGCCCGAAAACACATCAATATGGGTAAAAACATCAAGATTTTTGAAGGTGATGCTAATAGAAGTATTTACAGCGCAACTTATTTATATGACCACTGTATAGTAGGTTCCATGGGCCCTGGGGGATGAGGTCATGTTTCGAGTTGGCCACATCTCTAGGAGCCCCTGGAATATACTATAGAGTGATTATTATATCTTGTGGTTCTGAAAATGCTCGCCATTTTCCAAGTCACATGGATCTTACTGTTTATGGTAGAATGTGATTCTAGACAGATGAACGGACATGTTTCAAATTGGCCACATCCCCCGGGGCACCTGGAACCTACTATGAAGTGGTTATGGCAGCCGGTGATGCTGGAAATGCTTCGGAAAGCATAACCTTTGAAAATAATGAAGTTTGATGCCCATATTGATATGGTTCCGGATATGTTCCTAATTGACCACTTCCCCCAGGGCACCTGGAACGTTCTATAGAGTGGTCAGTGCATCTAATGGTTCTGAATACGCTGCAGGAAACATCATTTTTAAGGTTGGTGTCCGCTTGGATATAGCTCCGGATAATATTTACATGATTGGAAATACAAACATGACTGACCATGCTTTCCGGAACCAGTTTTACGGAAATGGTCATATTTCTGAAGATTTCCAACCAATCTTAATGCGTCCGGTGGCATTCAACTTCCTATTAGTTCTAGTTTCTAGGAAAATTGCAAACATCTATCTAACTTTACACCACACATAAATACAAGCGACAGAAAAAATGACATTTGGACATGACCTCAGAAAATCCGGAACATCTCCGGTGTCCAGTGGCCAATATGCATGGCCAAGGAAGTTCCTAAAACTGGACCAAATTTTCCGTCGACTGCTTCCAGATGCATCCAATTTCATCCATTTTTCATAAAGTTATAAGCATTTGAATTTGGGAAAAATTTTGCCTATCTCAATCATTTTGCCTATCCCCTGTTGAGGATTTGCAGGGTTTTTTGAAGAAAAAAAAAACCCTTTGTCATTATCAGTAATTTCTCGGAAAATTCTTTCATAAATCATCTGGAGATCATCAGGAATAAGTTCCAAACTGCGCTTTTTTTTCAAGAAAGGAATGAAATGCTGGAAGAAGTTAAAGAAAAAATAATTACAAAGGCTTTATGATAAATCTCAGCTTGAATTTATATAGGGATTTCAGGAAGAGTTTTTATTAGATTAAACCCTCAAGGAAGTAAACTCTGGGAGTAAACGTGGATGAATTCTCAAAGGAATCTACTTGAACGGGTACAGGGGATAGGCAAAATGATTGAGATAGGCAAAATTTTGCCCAAATTCAAATGCTTATAACTTTATGAAAAATGAATGGAATTGGATGCATCTGGAAGCAGTCGACGGAAAATTTGGTCCAGTTTTAGGAACTTCCTTGGCCATGCATATTGGCCACTGGACACCGGAGATGTTCCGGATTTTCTGAGGTCATGTCCAAATGTCATTTTTTCTGTCGCTTGTATTTATGTGTGGTGTAAAGTTAGATAGATGTTTGCAATTTTCCTAGAAACTAGAACTAATAGGAAGTTGAATGCCACCGGACGCATTAAGATTGGTTGGAAATCTTCAGAAATATGACCATTTCCGTAAAACTGGTTCCGGAAAGCATGGTCAGTCATGTTTGTATTTCCAATCATGTAAATATTATCCGGAGCTATATCCAAGTGGACATCAACCTTAAAAATTATGTTTCCTGCAGCGTATTCAGAACCATTAGATGCACAGACCACTCTATATAAGGTTCCAGGTGCCCTGGGGGAAGTGGTCAATTAGGAACATATCTGGAACCATATCAATATGGGCATCAAACTTCATGATTTTCAAAGGTTATGCTTTCTGAAGCATTTCCAGCATCACCGGCTGCCATGACCACTTTATAGTAGATTCCAGGTGCCCCGGGGATGTGGCCTATTCAAAACATGCCCGAAAACACATCAATATGGGTAAAAACATCAAGATTTTTGAAGGTGATGCTAATAGAAGTATTTACAGCGCAACTTATTTATATGACCACTGTATAGTAGGTTCCATGGGCCCTGGGGGATGAGGTCATGTTTCGAGTTGGCCACATCTCTAGGAGCCCCTGGAATATACTATAGAGTGATTATTATATCTTGTGGTTCTGAAAATGCTCGCCATTTTCCAAGTCACATGGATCTTACTGTTTATGGTAGAATGTGATTCTAGACAGATGAACGGACATGTTTCAAATTGGCCACATCCCCCGGGGCACCTGGAACCTACTATGAAGTGGTTATGGCAGCCGGTGATGCTGGAAATGCTTCGGAAAGCATAACCTTTGAAAATAATGAAGTTTGATGCCCATATTGATATGGTTCCGGATATGTTCCTAATTGACCACTTCCCCCAGGGCACCTGGAACGTTCTATAGAGTGGTCTGTGCATCTAATGGTTCTGAATACGCTGCAGGAAACATCATTTTTAAGGTTGGTGTCCGCTTGGATATAGCTCCGGATAATATTTACATGATTGGAAATACAAACATGACTGACCATGCTTTCCGGAACCAGTTTTACGGAAATGGTCATATTTCTGAAGATTTCCAACCAATCTTAATGCGTCCGGTGGCATTCAACTTCCTATTAGTTCTAGTTTCTAGGAAAATTGCAAACATCTATCTAACTTTACACCACACATAAATACAAGCGACAGAAAAAATGACATTTGGACATGACCTCAGAAAATCCGGAACATCTCCGGTGTCCAGTGGCCAATATGCATGGCCAAGGAAGTTCCTAAAACTGGACCAAATTTTCCGTCGACTGCTTCCAGATGCATCCAATTTCATCCATTTTTCATAAAGTTATAAGCATTTGAATTTGGGAAAAATTTTGCCTATCTCAATCATTTTGCCTATCCCCTGTTGAGGATTTGCAGGGTTTTTTGAAGAAAAAAAAAACCCTTTGTCATTATCAGTAATTTCTCGGAAAATTCTTTCATAAATCATCTGGAGATCATCAGGAATAAGTTCCAAACTGCGCTTTTTTTTCAAGAAAGACCTCCAAAATTTTAACCAGTTTTTCTATCGATTTCTCTGGTACATTATCTAAGATTTTTGTTCAGAATATCTTCTCAAATGCATCCAATAACTCCTTCTAAGGGGTTCTTATAAATTTGTATTTCTGGACTCTTTTAACATTACAACTAGCAAGTATACCTCCACAAATTTCTACAAAGTTCCTCCTGGGATTTTTTCAGGTATTTCTCCAGTAATTCTTTGAAATTTCTCGAGGAAGTCTTCAAAGATTTTTTCCCGACTTTCTTGCAAGAATGTCTTCAGGAAAATGTCAAGGATTTTTTGTCCAGAAATTACAAGAGTAACTTTTGAAAAAAAAAAAAGTCCATTAGGTATTCTGGTATTTCTTTAAAAAATCGGGATGTCATATTTTATTAAACTTGTGTGAGTTCAACCAAAGATCTCTGAAAAAACTCCTAGGCTTCCGAGGAAGCTTAAGAAGATTTCCTAAAAAAAGTTCTTGGTAAATGGCTAAGGCAATATTTTTTGGCAGAAATTCTGGAATAGACCTTTGTGAATTTTCTTGGAAGAATTACTGTAAAAATCTTTGAAGACCTACTAGGTCCTAGGATTGTTGAAATTCTAGAATAGTCGCTGGAAAAAAATCGAAGAAATATCTGAGGAAATTATTAGAATTTTTGGTGAGATAGCTGTAGGAGTCTACGGAATTATTCACTAGGGAATCTTGAGATGAAATTCTCAAGAAAAGATCCTGGACCGACCGGGAATCGAACCCAGACACCTTCAGCATGGCTTTGCTTTGTAGCCGCGGACTCTAACCACTCGGGTAAGGAAGGCCTCGGTATTGCTCACAAGGGAAGGTCACGATGGTGTTACACGGGGTTTTCAACCGGACTATTTTTGTTAGATTCTACATGTCGAAATGTGAAAACCCCAAAGTCTTTCGGGTGATGGACCAGTGGTGTAGCCAGGAGGGGCTCTAAAAGGGGCAATTTTGTACGTACATTGTATTATTCAGCTAATTGAAAAGATGACAAAAATATTTTTTTTAGTATTTATTGTGATGGTAGAGAACAGAGTTGAAATTTATACATGTTTAGAATGCGTTTTTGGCGTAACTAACAAGGAATACAGACAGAAACCAAATTTGTTTTGGTTTTATAAGAATAGTAAACCAATAAGAACCCATCCCGATTGCGCCTATGGCATGGAAAAAAATACATTTAAAACATACATTAATGTCAATTCTGTTCTCTACCATCACAATAAACACTAAAAAATATTTTTGTCAAATTTTCAATTAGCTTAATAGTATAATGTACGTACAAAATTGCCCCTTTTAGAGCCCCTCCTAGCTACACCATTGGTCCATCACCCGAAAGGCTTTGGGGTTTTTCATATTTCGACATGTAGAATCTAACAAAAATAGTCCGGTTGAAAACCTCGTGTAACACCATCGTGATCTTCCCTTGTGAGCAATACCGAGGCCTTCCTTAGCCGAGTGGTTAGAGTCCGCGGCTACAGAGCAAAGCCATGCTGAAGGTGTCTGGGTTCGATTCCCGATCGGTCCAGGATCTTTTTGTGGTGGAAATTTCTTTGTCTTCTCTAGCAAAAAAGCTCCCAGTTAATAACTGTTGAAGTGCTCATAAGAACACTACGCTGAGAAGCCGGCTCTGTCCCAGTGTGAACATTATTGCCAAGAAAAAGAAGAATACCGGCGCCGGCTGCGTCCGAATGCATGTTAATTTGGGATGGGTAGGAAATGTTGACGTGCTACTCGCCATCAAGAAGCCATTGAGTCCTCTGCATTTCCACGAGAAAAAAAACTAGGAGTTTGGATAATAGGAAAGGGTAAAATAATATGATTCGTCTTGGTAAACGACACGCTTGATAAAAAGAGATCTAGAAGTCAACTAGAGATAACGTATCATTTTCACAGGTTACAACATCTCCAAACATAGTCAATAATAGTGCCTCAATTTAAAACGCAATGAATCCATCTGCATAAAACATGACTGAGCAACTCAATAAGTCGACACCTTTGATGACGAACAATTGCAAAATTTTGCGTGATGCTAATTGTTCTGTCGTTAAAGCTGAAACAATTTATTATTTATTTTAAGTATCAAATCAGTTACTCACAATTTTGGTAAACCGATAGTGTAACCAATAGTGGTGAGTTAACAAATTTCACGATATATGTGTAGGCTAGATTTAGGTTAAGATTACATTAATTCACTGTATTAGGCTAGATTTTCAACAATAAACTTACTTTTTGTATAATAGGATTTGCACGAATAGTTCTATTTCAATTAATGTTTACTAGTTCAATGGAGGGTGTCCCAGAAAGTATGGACACGACTTTGACAACGAGAATCACAATATTTTTTCAAACAAATAAATATTTGAATATTTTGGTAATTTTCCTTGGGGCTTTTTAAATGCTGCCTTTGAACATTTTGTTTGATGAAATAACTTTTCACAATGAAATTTTTGATATAAAAAAAAATCATTTCTTATTTAGCCAGCAGAGACTCTATTTTTGTATTTTTTTAGAACTTGACTAGTAATAACTGTTTTTATCAAAATCCCTTGATGTGGTGGGTTCAAGTACATTGTATTCAAGATGTTTCACAAGAATTGTTGTTCAAAATTTGCTAGAAAATATTTAGTAAAATGTAAAAAATCCATACAATCGCTTGTTTTTGTCTCCACATAATATAATTTCACGAAATCATAACTTTTCTGGTAGGGGGAGATCCCCCAGTACCGGACACTTAAGCCACTAAATTCATAGTTCGAAAAATATTGATTTTATGGGCTCGTGTAACCCATTTATGATAAATATTATCATTTTTATAGTGTACAAAAATAAATTTGAAAATATAAACATGAATTTTGACATTACATTTTGATGATGTATTTTAGTACCAAATTGATCGATCTTGAAAGGTGGCACCCAATACCGGACACGATATAAAAATGCCTCGAAATCTGAAATTTGAACATCATTGAATGTGTACACTATAGGAATAGTTTATAATTACCAATTCAATGCATTTGCATCATTTACAAGAATAATTTGAGTTTTTCTTAGTTTGCAATATGCCTATCAAAAACATCTTCCATATATGATGAAAAATAGCACATATTACGATGTTGTTCTGAATGTTAATTCTTACTAATTTTATATCATCTTTGATACCATGATAGACGGAACCCATGAAAAATGAAAGTATTTTGAGACACTGACGCAATAATTACAAAGATGTCATATAACAAATCAAGCTGTCCGAAACTGAGGGACAGGAGGTGCTTAACGAAAATTGTAATTTGTCCATATTTAGTTAGATTAAGGTACAAAATACATTCATACTATCAAATTAGGATTATGTTCGATCATGCTTGCGTGGTCCAAAGTATTTTTTCTTATTCAAAATAATTACTAAATAGGCTCAAAATTAAGGGGATACGTCAATTTTTCAAAGATTTTCAAACTTTTCTACTTTTTTAAAAAGGCATGCATATTTCAAGGATGTGTTATTCTACGCAAACATTAGTCTCCATAATAGCTTTCTTTTCTACTAATACACCTTCTTGATTGGACCATGATTTCTCAATGTTTCGACTTTGTCCGGTATTGGGTGCTGTCCGGCACTGGGGGATCTCCCCCTATTTTCAATATAAATAAAAATGTTTCATTTCAAATTTAATTATTTCAATTATTTTGGATAGGCAACAAAAAATAGGCTTTAACATGTTTTAACGGATTTACAAAGACTTGGTATTGAACCTTTCAAAAATCGACCACAGCTGAGATTGTATTTTTTGTTTCTTTTCAAATTTCATATGCTTAAGTTTATAATTTACAATAAAATAAGTGATGGTCCGATCCTTTATCGTATCGGCAATGAGAAATATAATTTTTCAGATTTTTACTGTACGTATTTTTTGACCTAGCATAAATTTCGTACAACAAAGTCACTCAAATATAACGCAATTTGTGCAAAATTGATTAGGGGAGCTTCTAGAAATGTAACACCATCATCAATCAGGTGGCATAAAAATTGCTCGAAATTCAAATTCTGCTCTTGATCACACAAACGTAGTATCCTCTTCGCTGTCTCGGTACTTTTAAATCATTGGAAATAAAAGCATGAAACGAGCTCACCAGTTGATATTCCATTCTCGTCTGTTCAACGAGAAGCTGCCCAGCAAAACGCGAACATAAAACCAAACTTTTACACCGGCGATGCCAAAAACGTACTCGCTTGCTGGGGATTTACCAAGCGCACTGTCGGCAAAATTTTTTCAGGATAAAAATAAATTCATCTGATCGTTGTGCACAACCCAAGAATTAAAAACAAGTCAAACAAGGCAAGAAAACATGCCAACTGTCAGTGAGCTGCCTCTTTTCTCTCAGATAAAATCATTCTGCATTATTAGCATTGTTTTTCAAGTATTAAGTCGTTTGTTCTCTTAAAATATGCTTTTAAAGTTAGAAATGCTGAAATTTTCCGTCACATTGAAGTTAGTATTGTGCGGGCCACAACATTTTTTAGTCACATTGGACGTAATTTCACAAGAATATCGCATTTTAGGGTACTTACAGAACTTGTTATGAAAGTTCTGGAAACAGATTCAAAAGCAGGCCACAATCTGTGAAAACCTTTGCAAATGTTTTTTTGTCACCTAGTTTTTTTCAAAGAAGAATTTCGAGGATAACGAAGCAGGTACAGTATGGCCCATTAAAAAATACGAAAATGGTCATATCATGTTTTATGGTAGTTTTTACACAGAAAATGTGAATGAAACATAAATATTATTCATTACTTGTATTGCTTAATCTATTTAGACTCAGTTTTTCACTTTGGATATGCTTTTTATCTGCTACTTTCACCTTACCAGAGAAGAATTGGAAGCATACCTTTAAGTTTTATCACGCGGGCGTCGAGTTCAATATCTGTGTGATGAAAGCTTCTAAGACATCAACGATGGCGTGGGATTCTTCAAAGGCCTTGTCTCCAGCATACGCCCCTATCAAATGATAGAATTGGTTCATATCTGGGCAACTGGAGACTTAAACACATTTTCGAAAAAACGACTCATTTTGGAGAGCTTTGATTGAACCTTCATATAAGTGTGATAAGCGGCTCCATTTTGCTCAAAACCTATGAGCTAGTATTGATATAAGTAGTCTCTAAACGATGGAACAAATTTCATCCTCAAAAATTTGTTATAGGCCTCCGTATGTATTTTTTATTCAACTTTAACAAAAAATAAAGGCATATCAAATCTATAAGACGCAAATGCCCTCAAAACTATGACTCTGGCAAAATATTGTATTGTGATCATGAAAAACATGTTCGCTAAGAACTCCTCCATCCTCTGATACCAAACAAACAAAAATTTTCAACAATAAAGTGTAATTTTTGAAGGTGGAAAGTTTATCACCAGACAATCAGACGCTGTTTCTAGCTTTGGGCGGACAAAACCTTTGAGCTTATTTGCTTTATTACATTATTCAGGACAGTAAGAAAAATATGACAAAAATTCTCCTGGATAGCGAAATTGTGTCAGAATGCTATATTAACGTTCAAACAATTTTCGCATTTTTTATGGACCATACTGTAGGTATATCCCTTATTTGATGGTTGATAATCAAGCTTTGTATCATTTTCGATAGAATTGCATCATGCAGATCCACATGAGCAATGGAAACGCACAATTTCGAGACCCTTGACAACTGTCAGCTCTCCGGTTTGGCGTGTCCCCATTTATTCGAATCGAACGATCGATCGCATGCTGCGTGACCACTTCTGGTTCTGGTTCTGGGCCCAGTTGGTTACCATCCGCGCTCGATGATAGGCCTAAGGTCGCATTCGAAAGTGTCTCAAAATGTCGCAACCTTGATGGATCGACAGGGCTCCACCAGCAGCATGGAAGGGTTTTATGGCGTGTCTGTTGTCGGCAGATATGTTTTATATTTTCCACTCCTCGCGTTGATAAATGTCGACTTTGGCTGCACCCGTCCCTGGAGGTGTCCGCCGTCGTCGTCGCTCGCTGACTAATCATCCGGTCGATCAGATTGGAAGCTGAACTTGTTTGTTGTTAATGATTTTATTTTCCCAGCCCAACAGATAGTAATCAGCTGAAGCTGAAGCTTGGGTGAAGAAGTAAGATCCGGTGATTTGTCGTAAAATTGAATTCGATGATTAATGAGTTGGAAGTTGTTTAGATCTTAAAGGAAAGGTACAATAACTTATTTGTGTCGATGGAAATCATCGGCAAATTGAGGCGAGATTCAATGAAATTCTCAAATGTACTACATATTAACATAGTCGTTTGGAGAACCAAATAAATTTTCTTTGGAAGCTTCTAATTTTCTAAAAATGTGACGTATATGGCGGTAAAATGTGTTGCTTAATAGTAAACAAACCTACGAAAAGTCAATTAGAGAACCTGTAGTCCAGTCTATAGCATGATGGCATGCAAAATGTGTTAACTTCTTAATTTGTAATAAAATACAATATTGATTCTATAGCTCACCGTTCAGCCTTTCGAAGCAACCCCGATCTAGTTACTCACGATCTATTTCATTCCATAAGGAGACACTGTGTATCAGCTTCCACATCGCATTTATCATTTGGCAAACTGCTGCTGCACAACAGTCGCCCCACTTTCCGCCACAAAATGGATTTTGTCACTCAACAAATGAATTCGATTAACCAGCACCATGTCGTCATCATCCGCCGTCGTCGTCCTCGTGGATACTTTTACCTCATTTTTAGCAGCATGGCTAAAAGCTCCCTCGTAGTTCCATAGTAGCGGAATTTGAGGAAACTGTGCAAATAGCCGAATTTCAGAGATGTTTTTTTTAAATGCGTTATTGGATTATGTTTGAAATGCTCTAAAACTTACACTTTTCGTATATATTTTCATTTTAAATGGCATGGTGCTTGGGAGAAGATTGGTAGATTTGGACAAAATTAGGCAACAAATTGCTAAAAGTGGCACACTTGCCCCAAATTCCGCTACTTAGGTACACCTTGATGCCCTTTGGGCATCGCTTACCGACGACTGCGACACTTTGGCTTTTAAACGTCGTCGCTAGGTATTTACCTATATAATGGGCTCCCACTTTAGCGCGAGTGCACGATTTCGAACGCAAGTCTATGGCCAAGTGTTGATTAGGCCTGGCCAGCGCACTACTGTGCAATAGAAATAATCTGCCGGGGTCGTGTGCAAAACCGTCAACCACTCCCCTTCACAACATCCGTTCGTCCGCGAGGTGATGTTATTGGAAGCAGTCTACTTAAGGTGTAAGCTAAGGCTTTAATGTTCTTCGAGAGGTGCGATTGATCTAGCTTAAGCCGTGGCAATAGCGTTGATGACGAAGGTGCGTGTGCTCTAAATTACGCTAAATAATAGCTGCAGACTTGTGGTGGATTAGGCTAATATCGGTGATCTTGACTGGTTGTGCTTAGATGGTGGTATTTGGAATTGAACTAGTTGTTCGAGTCAGAATGTTACATATTCAATGCTTCAGACAGTTAAATTTAAGGGATACTGATACCCGTAACGTGGGTAGATCACCTTTACGAGGTGCGTTACGGGGTAGGATCTACCATATTGTACTCTTGTTGTATCTGTTCTTGTGAATACTTATAAGTTACGGTCGGAAGAGTATAAGAGAGTAACAAGCCACTAAGATCCACCTATTTGTCCTAGATGATGAGGAGGTCGAAGTGGAAAAATGGCTCAATCAGCAACTGAGGTTGGTTTCAACTCATGAGACAATTTCTTTCCGAGTTCATAAGTTTATCATTCGATATCTAGGAGGGAAACGATTCCAAATCGGTGGAGTAGCAGAACTCTTAAATTCTAAAATTAGCTTTCTGTTTCAAGGAATCTAAATGTCTCAAGCGATGAAACTTGTTCACAGTTTCAAAAAACGACTTTGAATCTTATAAGTAGAAGCAATAACTTGATACGCTAGAGTACCGATGCATGGTCAAAATCAGTATCATTCAACCAGCTTAGTGGCCGAACCTGATTAAGGGGCGCGCTTTTGAGAGTTTAATGGTGTTTTCTCCAAAAGGTATAAATAGCGGTATCTTTTTCTAAAGAGGCTCTATGCAAAATGGTAAAGAATGATATTTGTATAAAAAACGACTACTTCATTATTTCTCAATAGTAATGGAGTAGAACGACATGTACTAAACAAAGGACACGGGTATACCACAAAAGATCAAAGAAAACTGGTCGCAGTAGTTCATCCCAAACAGAATAAGAAAAAAGGGCTACTGAATTTAATGACGAAGTTTATATCTTTGGGGACTCATAATATAAAATTAATTTCAATTTTTTTCGTTTGAATGGAAAATCGTTAATCGATAGGCATCGAAGTTCCATTAAATTATTTTTTTAATTGATATAGGACATAAAAGACACAAACTTCGTTATTGTTCAATGAAACTTCTCATTCAAAAATAGCATAAGCTATTCTTTTATTGGGGAAACAAGCATACTTGCACAAGAAACCAATGAATGCTACTTGGGATTAGTAGCACCCTCAATGTGCAAGTATTGGAGCTCTCATTCTTCGTATTTAGCAACACAGGCTGCGTCCAGATTAGAGACGGGCAAAACAAATCGGAGCTGCTCAAAAGATCATGATCACTCAAAAGAACGAGTTATCCGTGGCTCTATTTTTGGCGAGAGTCGGTTCATTTGATCAACACGTGTCAGACAAAAAGGGCCCGGAAAAAGAATGAACCAATTCTTACCCTCTTCGTTCACTTCTCAGCTTTGTTATAACGCTTGACACGTGCCTTGCTTTGCGCGCCACGGCATACATGCAAGCACTGTTTGCTGCAGCTCCGCACTCTCAGCATACACGGCAAACAACTAATTTGCCCCGCCCATCTTCATACAGTCAGATGCAAGAGAGGAAAAGTAGCGCTCCCTAGACGACCACTATCTAGCCAATATTTTCATTGCCAATACTTTACGGCAATGTTTTCAACGAGTTTGTCTCTGGGCAGCCATGTTGTTTCTGAGCATTTGAATGGAATAACACGTTACTTAACAGCGCTATGGTGAAAAAAGGATTATTATCTGTCTGCCAATGGTGTTGGTTTGGATGCTTTTTCATTCATTTGCTCAGAAACAACGAGCTATTCACGTGGTTACCAATGGCTTTCAGGACTTTATCCCAGATCAAGCGAGATATTTGCATAAATATATTGTTATCACACTCAGACGACATCTATATATTGAGGAGTTACATCAATCCATCAATATATTGATGTCTTTTAGGAGCTGCTAATAGCAAATTATATTTTTGCTTCTCTCTTTTGAGTTGGGTAGGGGAAATCGGCCGAGTATATCGTGAGTTCCTGCGAAAAAAGGCACGAAGAATGAGAGAGCGAAAGATACGAAAGGTATGTTGCACTTCGCGCAACAAGGAGTAAACCGCTCTTTTTTTCGTTTGATCGGTTCAGTTCGCACTCTCTTGGTTAGACGCTGAGCCACTGAACCGTTTAAAAGATCCGGTTCACTAAAATGAGTGATTCGGATCGGATCCGCTCACTAAAATTACCCGTTTTGCCCAACTCTCGTCCAAATGCAGGTCAATTTGGGATTGGGATGACGTGTTACTCGCTTTAAGGAAGCCATTGAGTCCTCTGCATTTCTACGAGACAACACTAGAAGTTCGGAAAAAGGGGAAAGGGTTGAATTACAGGATTCGGGTTGTTAAACGATACGGTTAGTTAAAAAGGCCCTAGGGGTCATCCATAAAAAAAAGTATAATTCCCGATGGTTACTAATACAAAGTAAAGTAAATTACGATGCATCAATTGAGAAAGAATGATGTACTGTATAAAACTTGCTTGAAAGCACAATATGTCGACACCTTTGATGACGAACCATTCAAAGATTTTGCGTTATGCTAATCATGCAACCTCAATTCAAAAAGACATCTATCAGTATAGTCAGTCGAACCAATCAAAGATTAAACAATGTAAATTGGAGTACCTTGTACCTTTTGATTCCGCCCCAGTGTAGATACGAATATGTTATAATGAAGAAAGCTACGAGTGGTAGTCAAAACACCCGCATCTGTATAAGATAAGTAATTAGGGCGGAATAAAAAGGTACAAGGTACTGCAATCTGCTTTTCTAATTCTTGATTGAGATTCTGCTCAGAGGAATCAAATACATTAAAAAGAGCAATCAAAGATGTAGTATATTGAAAAAAAAAAAAAAAAAATATATATATATATATATATATATATATATATATATATATATATATATATATATATATATATATATATATATATATATATATATATATATATATATCAAGAGATAAATCATGCTGTTCTAAACATTAGTATAATATACATAACGTATAAAGTGAACTCTCATATTTAATTAATATGTAACATAAGAGTGCAACGAGCTCTCTAGTTGATATTCCATAGTTAGTTGCGCAACAGGAAGCTACCAAAAAAAAAACGCGAAAATCAAACAAAACTTCCACTTCGGCAATGCGAAATATCAGTCTGTGCAACATGAACTCATGGAGATTGTACTGCAACAATTGCTGAAATAATCTATTGAAAACCTTTGTAATGACCGTTATTATCAGAAGAGAATCTCCACCAAATCTGTTCTCACCAATCGTTTTCTATGACTATATATACATATAATCTGGGCAAAATTTGAAAAATAAAATCGTGTTGCCCATTTTGAAGATACTCTTTTATGAAGGTCTAAGTCCTGGTAATTGTCCTAAAATTCAATGGAAATCAGTGATATTTTAGTGATTTTTAATTTACTGCAATATAATAAGAAGAAATAGACAATCAAAACTTGGTACAAAGATGGTTTCTTTAGATGAATGTAACATATGGGCGGAGGTTTGAATCGAAAGATTGACAACATTTAAAGTCACGCCCTTTTTTAAGCGTAACCTTTAGATGTAGTCATTTTCAATAGATTGAAAAGTTTAATATAACGATATTGATGTTTTCAATGATAAATCACAATTATATGTTAAAAAAGTTTCTCAAAATAACTGACTGTTTATAGGCTCAAGCGCTCTAAGGAGCAAATTTGATCGTATAACAAAATATGTTTTGTAGCTAAATATTCTGAATAAATTGATGATTCCATGGACTCACGTTCAGATACGTTTTACAAGCAACTCATGGTTACATGTTGAATTACAAAGCACTAGTATACCTCAAAAATATTTCCAGACCCTAAGTTTTTGGTTGTGAGTTTCTAACTGTCATACTTTATTAAGTTTTTCGTTTCTGTTTTGATTTTTTGAAAATACTTCTAAATCTTACAATCAATTTGAATTTTGTTGCCATTGAGTGTAGTGTAAAATGGACTTAACGATATTAAAATTCAAGGATGGTAGGGTTACCAAATACCCGATGAAGATTTTCAACTTTGATATAAACCTAAACATTGAGCTTAGAAAAACTGTATGGATTTAAAGTTCAATGAAACGATATAAAATTAAGTCTTTCTTGTTTTTCATGAACATCCCTTAGCGTTGCTTATCCTGTTTTCAATCAATTTTTGTTCACACACGACTTACGTCAATATAGATCGAACTAGTTATCTATTCTACTGGGGTATAACAATTATTTCATGAAAAAATAATAATTTTAAATTGGCTTCGTATTGCCTTATAGCGCTTGAGTCTATGTAAAATGAGTGAATTGTAAAAAACTTCTGCGAAGTGTTATTGCAGTTTGTTTTTAACAACATTTGAACGTGATTAACGATATCAGAACCCAAGTAACCAAATAGCACGATGATTCGCCCGGCGTGATTATATAGGGCTATAATACAACTGGCATGCCCCATATCAGCCCTATTACAACCCTATGAGCTCCAAAGGGCAAATTAGCGGGCTGGTGGTTACTTGGGAATGACACTTTAATCTATTTGAAATAAGGGCTTCTACGATTACGCCCCAAAAAAGCGCAACAATTTTTTTTTCATATGTCGGTTCAGAACTCCACCCAGTGGTTAGAAAAAATAGACATTCGAACATTTAATTAAATGACGGGGTTAGAAGCGAAGGGATGTAAGTGACAAAGACCTAATTTTGATAAAATTGACTTAGAAGTATTTGTTGCAATTTGTATGAGAACCAAATAAGAAGTTTATCTTCCACGAATTATGACATTTTTTCTGCTAAGCGTAAAAATTACCTTAAAATACCATTGACTAGCTTGCCAACAGTAGAACAATTTAATGTACTCAACTCAAAATCGACTAAAATGTCACTTACGTCCCATTGCGTTTGGGTCACCCAAATTTAAGTATAGTATATTTTTAACAGTTATAATACCCAACGATTCATCAAAAATGTTGTCCAGACAATAACCTTAGTCATAGAAATCGACTGGTGAGCTGATTTGACGGAGTTTTTTTTTTCTTATTAATAACGGTCTGTGGAGTCTTAAACTTTGAATTTTTACCAGGTACTTATTAAAAATGTTATTATAATATTAAGCAGATTTGTAGTTCTTTTTAAATATATCATACCAATTTCTCATAGGGAAACTAGAGTAAAACTTATCAAAATTGGTTGGTTGGTTTGACTTTATTAACAAGATTTTTAGCCCTGGGCTAGTTCATCTCGGGACCAACGGCTTTACTTCCCTTTCGAAGGAAGTCGTCACTATAACTTTTTACGTCATCAGTGACTATGTCGGGGATGGGATTCGATCCCAGGTCCTCGGCGTGAGAAGCGAGTGTTCAAACCACTACACCAGGTCCGTCCCCTTATCAAAATTGAACATTTTGTATGGAACTCGTCTTTCAATTCTATAATTTTGAACGCAACTGTTTGTGAATAGTACGTAAGCTGAGATTTTGAATAAAGGATTTTTTAGAAAAGTATTCGAGTAACCACTGAAGATTCCCAGGAATAATCCTAATAAAGGATTTTTGAGGTATCATCTATGGAATCTTTGGGTTACTGTTTGGATAAAATGACGATGAATAACATTTGCTAGACAAATTTCTTGAATAGTTTATAGAGAAACCCTCGGAGCAACTCTTTTCAGGTTTCGCTATGCACTCCATGGAAGAATATTTTTAAACATTGTTTAAAGAACTCCTGGAAAGTTTAGTGATATCATCGCAGACTTAAATAAAACAAAATGGTAACCCCTTAAGTAATCCTCGAAGCAATTTCTGAGAGATGTCAAAAAGTTCTTGAATAATCTCTTTAATTTTTTTGAATGAATTCTTAACGAATCAATTCCCGATAAGTTTTTGGAGAAATCCGAGTTGAATTTTCAGAGAAATGCAAAGATTAAAATAATAACTCTTTCAGGAATTCACAAGGACCTCCTAATCTTTGGAAGAAATTCTAAAATCCTCGCACTAGGATCGAACTCCTTTCTTAGAGAAACCTTTTACGATCCATCGGATTGGCTCAACAAATCAAATGTGACATCTAACAACTCGGGCCAATTCGGAAATCAAAAAGATAGCACGTTGAGTTACTCGATAATAAGGGTTCAATTACTTAGTTTTCTTTTTTTTTCATTCCTGTTGGATAAACGAATAACGTAAAAATCATGAAGCCAAACATTTAAATTGTTGATTTTTCATAAATACTCCATTATGTTATCATTAGTAAAGGGTTGATAACATGTTTTATAATACATTCAACTTTTATCATTGGTAACTCATTATGATAAAGTTGTTATCAGTTATAAAGGTTGAATGATGATAATGAACATTATAACAAACGTTATTCGCTAATCGATCTGACAGCAGTGATGGCAAGTGACGAACATTTTTTTTTACTCAACCCGTTAACGCCCAAGGTATCTCACAATTGTAATTCAGCTTCGTTTATGTTATTCATAGTCGTATTCCCATATATTAAACCTTATTTCACCAAAAAAAATCAAGTCTATGGTAGGGATCCAAAAAAAATCTTGAAAGTGTGTCGTCCATATCTAGTTGTTCTATAAGTTTATTTTCGAGATTAATCAAAAATGCTCTTCGACCCATTACAATATAAACAAGTTGAAAAAACGGCTGGTGAGGGGTAATTCATAAATTACGTCCCGTACAGAAGAGGAAGGAGGGGTTACAAGAAAAAAGAGGAATATAGAAGAAAATTGAGGAGGATGAATGTGTCAAAACTTTGCGTGGCGTAATTTATGGACGTACCCTGATAAAGAAATTGCAACATAAAGAATAAAAATTTAAGAGGTGAAAGATGCATGCCAAAACTAAATCATTTAGTGATTTTCTGCTCTACCACGTAAGTAAGATACAGACATACATACATTTCCATACATGTACATGTACAATTATGCACACATACACCCTTTATACCAAAAACAAAATAAAATCTTACGTCAAATATTTTGATTATAAAAACCTACAGATGTTTCACAACAGTCTTCAAAAAGATTCTATAAAACTTGCTAGCTGATAATGAAAACATAATTATCAAAATATTTTTGCTGGATCAATTTATTAGTATACAATGTGGCTCGGATCTGACAGTTATCGAAATATATATTTGGCAATATCAGAATGTCGTTAATGCTAATCAAAAGTTAGTCCTTCAGTCCATTGACAGTCAAATATTGCACTCCAACTATTACATGCTTTACGGACGTGAATATTTGAAGCCAACATTATTTGTCTATAACATTGAAGTTACTGCATCCCTGATGTATATGGTCTTATCCACCGATAGAACCGAATTCACGCGGTCCAAGATTTTTGACACTAGAACAGGCCAGAATACCTGGGGAGCATACGGAAGCGTGCCCGCTCGATGGTCACAATTCTTGGACCGAGTGGGTTCAGCAAGGGAGGCCCTGTACTGCTGCCTCAACGTGACGCTGGGTCTAAAAAGCGAACAACCATACAAAAATACGACCAAACAATGATGAAGGCGTAATCAATTTTCTCGAACATTCATTTTAGGAATTTAGTAGAATTTTCTGATTAAATTGGCAACAACGCACTGCAGTAGCGCGTAGTAAATAACTGCTTGCAAACAATATCTTTCAAGCGCATTTATTACCTGTAATTTTGCGAATAATTATTTTTAATTTTCCACGTTAAGCCCTAAAATTGGTTCTGGACTTAGGTTGGCGGCTATTCAATTTTATTCTCATTAGACAGCCGCCCTTAACCCTTGGAGTTCATTTCATTTTCATGGATGGATAAGTCAATTTGTCGGTTTTTCGTTCTTCATTCCCTTCAAAAGATCATCTTTCTCATTCGACGGCTAGGAAACATGTGTTTTCTTCTTTTAGTCTTCAATAAATGGTGTCAAGGTTCATCTAAAAATGTAAGAAGCATTGCATCCGATATAAGCGATTGTTGCTCGACTCGATAGTAAGTATCCATTGTTTTGATCTAGGCTGACCAATTTCTTCTTAGTTGTTTCCTTGATATTTCGCACATAAAAGCAATTCCCAGCTAATAAGTTTTTTTTTTAGAAAATATCTTCTTTAGTTGATCATCGTTTTCGAAGATACAAAAATTTTCATCACTGGACTTCAATATAGGCGAATGAAATATTTGCCGATAGCGCCATCTGGAGAATGACTTCCAAAATAAGTGGAGTTAATCAGTGGACTGATATATAAGCGAATAAAATTTGTGCCCAGTAGTGCCTTTTAGGTGATTTCCAAAGTAATAAGTTTCCAGGCGAATAGGTCTCATTTTGTTCTTCAACTTTGTCAAAGACACAAACTTTGTATCCAATCACTGGATTGAGGTATAAGCAAATAAAATGTTTGTCTACTAGCGCCACCTTGGGAGAGTTTTTCAAACTACTATGTTTCTGGGCGAATAGATCCCATTTAGTTGACACTTTTGTCGAAGACACCAATCTCGAATCTCATCGCTGGACTGAGATATAAAAAAATGACCACTAGCGCCACCTTGTAAGTGTTTTCCGAACTAATAAGGTTCTAGGCGAATAGGATTCATTTAGTTGTTCAACATTGTCCAAGATACAAACTTTGTATCTAATAACATGGCTGAGATATTAGCAACATAAAATCTTTGCCCACTAGCGCCATCTAGTGAATGTTTTCCAAACTAATAAGTTTTCGGGTGAATAGATCTCATTCAGTTGAACACATTTGTCGAATAAACCAATGTTGTATCTCATCACTGAACTGAGTTATGAACAATCAAAATGTTCGACCACTAGCACCATCTTTTGAGTGTTTGCCGAACTAATAAGGTTTTAGGTGAATAGGTCTCATTTAGTTGATCAACTTTATCGAAGACACAAATTTTGTTTCTCATAACTGGACTAAGATTTGAGCAAATAAAGTTTTGGCTCACTAGCGCCATTTTAAGAGTGTTTTCAGAATTTATAAAGTTCTATGCAAATAGGTAATATATAGATGTTCAACTTTGTTGAAGACACCAATTTTGTATCTCATAATTGGACTAAGATATACGCAAATGAAATTTTGGCTCACTAGCACCATCTTGGGAGTGTTTTTCGAATGTATAAGGTTCCATGCAAATAGGCATTATTTAGTTGTTCAACTTTGTCGAAGACACCAATTTTGTATCTCATCGCTGGACTGAGATATAAACGAAGCAAATATTTGTGCGTCGGAAAGTTATTTCATATGTTGCTTATATATGCAACATTTGTTGGCGTCTGTGCGCCACCTGATGAGTTAATTCTGAATTAAAATAGTTACCAAGTGGAAGTCAGCAGTCCTGTGATCAACTTTGCAGAAGATAGTTTTCTCGTAAACCTCTTTATTTTCAAGATATTTGCACAACAAGTACTGTCCTATTTATAGGACGCTGGGCGTTCGGGGCTTCTGTCCTATTTTTAGGACGCTGGGCGGATATGGGTTAAACTTTATTTTACAGGTTCAAAAACGACGGATATGTCTGTTGAACCGGAACAAAACAAATCAAAGTGCTCGCGAACATCAGAGTGCTAATTCACTCGCATCTGTCGTGCTCGCGGGTAAACGAAGCTAAAGCGATTCGTGAACGTATACTTTTATACTTATTACGTTATACTTTTCATAAACCAACACAAAATAACTTTTGAGCATCGGAAGTATTATGAACTTTGTTGTTAAGTATTGCTATACACTTCTTCTTCTTCTTTCTGGCGTTACGTCCCAACTGGGACAGAGCCGGCTTCTCAGCTAAGTGTTCTTATGAGCACTTCCACAGTTATTATCTGAGAGCTTTCTGTGCCAAATGACCATTTTTGCATGTGTATATCGTGTGGCAGGTACGAAGATACTCTATATCCTGGGAAGTCAAGAAAATGTCCATTACGAAAAGATCCTCGACCGGTGGGATTCGAACCCACGACCATCAGCTTGGTCTTGCTGAATAGCTGCGCGTTTACCGCTACGGCTATGATTCTACCCCATTACCCCGAATGCCATTAACCCGAACGCCATTACCCCGAATTCCAAATCCCCGAACGACCCATGACCCCTAATGACATTACCCCGAATTCCAAAATCATTGGGAAATGTCATCAATATCATTATGTCAAGATAATTGTAAATTCGGGGAAATCGCATTCGGGGTGATGGAATTCGGGGTAATGGTACATTCGGGGTAATGGAATTCGGGGTGATGGCATTCGGGGAAATGGCATTCGGGGTAATGGGGTAGAATCAAGCTAGCAAACTTGCATGCAAGTTAGCTGAAATAATCAAAATTTAGCATTTTAGACCGCCAATATCCTAAAAACTAGACGTGCTGTGATATTTCTGAAAACGGTAGGTCTAGAAATGTTAACAGTACCATGAAATCAAAATCAATAAACTTCGTCTGTCTTGAGTGGAATCATCAATATGGGTCCATTACATAAAACAGCACTCAAACTTATCCTTCCTGATTGTTAAAAACATATTTTATGAAGTAGACCTCAATCCAGCGATCCAATTATGCATCAAGCAGATTCAAAAGCAAGTATAAGTATTCCCCTTATGCTTCACGTAACTGCATCTCTCACGTAACAACGCCATGCAGTGACAAACCACGCTTCCAACTCACCCAATTCGAACAATGATACGCCTCTCAAACAATCCACTCAAAACCAGATCTTCAACAATGGATCTTACATCGTGCCAGGTGCCCATACTCATCTCAAATCACGAACCATCGACTAAAGTATACTAGTTCCATTTCACACCGGGCGGGGTGGTGATACAGTTCACGTCACATACCTGTGAAAAAGAGAAGAGTGGAAAAATACCTAATTAGTGATAGGTAATTGAACGCGTAACGGCGCTAGACTGTGAACTAGAAAAATCAATAACGGCGGTGAAGAGCCACTCGCTCGTGGACTGCTAATTTGGCATGGACAGCAAACGACAGAGTTATACCCAGCTGCGTAGAGGGTGGCTATGGGGTATCGATAATGAGGTAACAAAAATTTAGAAAAATGGTCTTGATCTGCCGTCTGTGTGGTTGGCAGCAGCGCGTTTTCGTTTGCAAGATTGCAAACTAAGCCACGGTGTTTCTCAAACCGTTATTTTCAGAAAAAAAATCATTGAATCTGTGCTCACCACTCGGTTTCGAAAGGCAATGAGTAATTCTTACTTCGTAGGTATTTTTCCAAAAATATTGTTTTCAATTTTTATTTGATGTTATGACATTTTATTAAAAAATACACTGAAAAAACAAGGCTAACTTCCTCAGAATTGGATCGACCAAAATTTTAAATCAATAAATTTAGAATTGTAATCTTTTATTCTTTGAAGAGCACCTACAAAATTTTGGCGGAAAAATCTGAAAACTATTCAAAATCATGAAACATTCATTCAAGGCGTCGTGCAAAAGTTTGGGTTGATAATAACGGTCTGGAGAGCAGCGCGCACGTCGTTCATAAGGTATGCTCATTGGTTTCGTGATCACTTTTACCCATATTGGTCTACCTGTGTCGACCGAGCTGGCTTGCACTCCTCCACTCTCGACATATTTCACACGGCAGGCATAACTGCGAATGGTTGTTACTAACCCACTACGGCGGCGCGGAACGGAGGCTGGATGATAGTCGGGGGAAACTAGACATGAATGAAGTGCAGCGGCGGTGAAAAGCTCTTTACAAGATAATTCTGCCAATATCTCACAACGACACGGAGCGGACTAGAGGGCCTTACGCAATGCAACTATTTTCATGCGTTTCCTCCTACTAGTCGGCTGGTCTGCGAGGATCGTTCGTCGTGGGTTGATCATTTAGGCGGTGGTGTTTGCTTTCGGAATGAGTCGCAATCAGTTTTGACTCCACTACTGGTTGTACGTAGATGTGCATGATCGATGGAGAGATGGAGTATTCCGTCAGTCAGTCTGTCAGCTGATCAGTCAGACACATAAGGGAGTTACGGAGTTGTAGGGAAGGTAAATGGAGGATCATTAGTGTGATGGGAGGAACTCGGTCACGATCATCGTAATTCGCTCATTTGGGTTCGGGGTACGATGAGAAAGGTCGAGATATGTTGAATTTTATCATGTATTTTTTTTTTGTAGAAATGCTTACACGTCATGAATTGGTTGGACTAATTGATTTTCTCTTCTATGAGATCTCACGTTTACCGTAGTAAATAATTTTTGATCGTTTTGGTTCTATCAGAGGTGCATACTTCGGCGATCCGTTTCCGGAAACAGATTTCTAGAGATAATATGGTTGATCACAGATACTTTTGAAAGCAAATGACGCACAATTTTCCAGTTTTCCAAAAAGCTCTTCATACCTCAGATATAGCAAATAATTGAAGGTCAGCTTCTTCATACCGTACACCTCGCTCCCCGCCACTCCCCTCGGAGATATCTTGCTCAAATGTACATTCAAGACTAAGGAATTGATTGCAGAAGATTCTTCTTGCCTAAGTTTGCATAAACGTTAGGTTTTTGCAAAAGTTGAGTGCTTCAAAATGTATGAAAAATTGCAGTTTTGTTAGAATTTTGTTTCATGGGAATCAAAACATTGTAATCATGTCAAAAATGAAGTCTTTAACCTTAAATCATGTTCCAATACAGTTTTCAAGGCTGAAAATAGTAAAATATGAATATTTCTGTATTTATTCCATATCTGAACCACTGTGTGACGTCAATTGTGGATCTATAAAAATATCGTTGTTATCACTTTCGGTCAATTGTTACAAGTGATCCCTGCTTGTAACTTTTTTCACAGGATTCCTCAATCTCCCTTCACGCAAACATGATATACACTGATGACTGCAATCTTAGAAGTAGAGCTGGTGCTGGTGTATATTCGCGTGAGTTAAGGTTGCATGAGCTCAACCTACTTAATAGACACTGTACCATTTCTAAGACAGCAATATTTCATTTATGTGCGCTTCGGCATCCCGAAACGGGTAAAGTAATTTTCTTCTGTTCAGTTAGTCAAGCGATATCCAAGCTTTGCTTTCATCCAACGCCAGCTCTCAGTTAGTTATTGAATGTTGAAGTCAAACTCCAAATTGAAGAACTGAATTCATTCAACACTATGAACTTTATCCCTTGGCATTTATTCGTTGTTAAAAATTAAATGGTTCATTAGATAGCTCGTTAGCATGGCATGAAATCTTTTTTCCCGAACCAGTTATTCTACAGCAGAAATTGTTGATCAAAAGAATGATTTCATACTGCACAGTCATTAATCATTAATCGGTGAAATTCTGATTCCTGATAAAGTATTTTCTCATAGGATTTCTCATAGGCCTCTTCTATAAAGTTGTCCATCGATATTTTGAGTGTTTTATGATAATCCTTCTTGCACTTTTGTTTAGAATGGAAAAAGCAAAGCCTGCATGTGACCTGCAACGAGACAAGTTCTTGATTGGGAGTGTACGGGTCCCCGAAACAGGAATCCTGGAGGGATTTCATTAGATTACCTTTCGGAAACATGTTCAGTTATATTGCTAAGTATATTTTCAAAAATTTAGGCAATTCTGCTAAAAACAATTTTATTTATTCCTCCACACATCTCTGAGGTGATTTTTTTAAATGGTCTTTGAGGGGCTCATCTTGAAATTTCTTCGATAATTCTTCCATGAGTTCATCCTGATGTTTTGCGAACACCACTTTCGATGTTTCCGCCGAGCATTTCTCAAAAATTCTCAGTGGTGTTTGTTCGAAGATGGTTGCTGTTTCAACAATTATTCCAGGGGTTTGGTTATTCCATGATAATATTTCTCTATAATATTTTCAAAATTCTCGTATTACTTCTTTTCTGGTGGTCTTCTACCAAGAATTTCTCAACAGATTTCATTTGGATTAAGGATTCACAATAAAGCAAATTAATTAAGAATATTTTAAACTTTCAGTAATGATTTCCATTGTTTCCTCTGCAAAAACATTTTTAGTTTTATTTAGTGATTCTTAATGAGCTGTAAATATTAACCGCTCCAAGCTTCATATGCCTAATTCCAATCCGCCGTAGATTCCTTCACGAGTTTCTACAACAATTCTCCCATGAATGTTTGTAGGCAATTTACATTTGTTTTTCTTCTGGTATCATCTTCCTTTTATTCCTTCTTAGACCAATCTAACGATTACTCAGGGATCCATCCAGGCTCTTCTTCTAGTGTTTTTTTTTTCAGAGATTTATCAACTGTTTCTTAAGAAAGTGTATTAGATATAGTTCATTTGGAATCCAAAAAAAATCCATTATTAAATAATTATTTCCAGTACATCTTGCAGACTTTTCTCTGGCAAGCTTTGCACAGAACTAATAGTTTTCCCAATATTTTTGAAAGTTTGCTGATTGGTTGTAAGAAATCCCTTTAGGAATTTACTTTGTTTTTTTTTTCCAACGGTCCATATCAGATTTCTTCCGTCAACTTCTTCAAGCTCTTCTTCATCCTTATTCCTTTTTATTTGAATTTCACTCGAAATACTAGAAATAATCCGTTAAATAAATTTTGCATGAAATTCCATAAAAAGCTGCTCTAAATTATCTTCCAGAGATCCGTCCAACCATTATTTAAATATTCTTCCACAAAATTTAACACGATTTTTATTACAGGTTTTTGTAATATTTCGTTAAATATTTGTTCAACAACTCGGGGCTTCGTGGCCGTGCGGTTAGTGTTACTAAGCATTCAACCGCATCGAGTCAAGGAGTGTGGGTTCGATTTCCGCCTCAGTCCGGAAAACTTTCCGTCAGGAACGTATTTCGAATGTGCCATTGAGCGTTGCATGTTAGTTCGTTGTCTAGTGTGGTGCTTCCTTCAAACGGACATAATCGTCCACTGGAAGCACATCCGAGTGTGTGTGTGCTTATGCGAGTGAGCGAGCAAAAAAAAAAAATCAAAATCAAACATGTTCAGTAAAAATCGCGTCGGTAGTGTTTGACTTACTCCCGAGAGGATATTCTGCTGACTTTCTAATACTAGCATCTCTAGCCACTCGCTTAATGTCAAATTTCATAAATGTATACCACCATGAAAATGATTTTAAAATTAAAGCAGAATGGCACTTTTTCCCAATCTCACATGGGAAAGGTCCTTGTGATGGTATCGGTGGCAACATTAAGCGAATGGCTAGAGATGCTAGTATTAGAAACTCAGCAGAAATTAATAACGTCAAACAATTTTTCGACTGGGCTGTGTCGCAAAAGGTGAAAGACCAATTTAAAAAAAGATTGGGAATTTATCTATGCAACTGAAAATGACTATTCAGAGGCTGCAAAATTTCTTCAGGAAAGATTTTCTAACCTTGTTCCAATTACTGGAACAAAAAATATCATTCATTTATACCAAAAGACGAACGAAGCATTTTTGCTAGTGAATTCTCAGATGCACATGAAAACCAAGAAAATACAGCATGCTTTGTTCTTAATAATACAAAGAAACAAAAATCTTCTAGCAACCAAAGACAATCTTCCCGGTTGGAAAAATAGATAGTATTAAGATGAAAATGTAAGTTATATAGAGTAAGGTGGGGCAAAAGTTCGACCTTAGTGGTATAATCAAAGTTTCCAGGAAAACAATAGCAGTTAAAACAAAATAAATACCATACAGTGAACCTTCAACATATTGGCTATAATTTTGCTGAACAAACTTGTGTCAAAATATTTACCCATTTTTAGTTATAACAGTTTTAAAATTTATTGTCTTATTCGAACTTTTGCCCCACCGGTGGGGCAAGAGTTCGAATCTAGTGTGGGGCAAAAGTTCGCTGGCTAAAACACAAAATATCGATCCTTTTATGACAGGCATACTTTACACTAGCCGTAAACTTAAGTTTGACGAAAAATACACACTAAAATTTCATCAAAAAATTGCCCAAAAGCGGGTTGATTGTAATATACTCAAAAATAGCAGTAAGTGGAAATGTGAAATTTTGGTGACAGTTTTCACACGATTAGACAAATTTAACTAAATTTGAAGATAAAATGTGGATTTTAGGCAATTTGCAAATTTTTCCGTGATTTTATACATGGGTCGAACTTTTGCCCCGCTGATTCGAAATTTTGCCCCACTATGGGCCAAAAACTGTTTTCAAGCATTTATGCAAAAACTAATACACCTCAAAGCAACCTTATGATAGGCCTAGAAACGCTCTTACATAAAATATTTAAAAAGATTTTATCTTCAATTGGTTCCAAGCAACGAAGGTTTGACCAAAAATTACAATATTCACGTCGAAAAACAACAAATAGCCATAACTTTTCCAAATCTCAGTCGATTTTTATGATATTTGGATTAAAAGTCTCTTACTTGAATAGCATTCGAACCACCATGACATTTATAAGATTTGTTTTGAATTGAGCTAGAAATCTTAAAAAGAAACTCTTACCCCACTCGAACTTTTGCCCCACTTTACTCTACTGAATAATTGAATAAATAAAATTAAAAATAATAATAATAATCTTATTTGTTCCATAGAAAAGAAAGAATCCCTTTTCAGTATAATGAAAAATTGAGGCAGAAACAGTTTTTTTCAGTTTTTCTTAGCGGTGTAATTTTTCATGAAAAATATCATCCATTCCGACTTATACTTCATTAAAACTAATCCCATATCTTCTTTTCAGATGTTTTGGAAAATTTGCAATTGCTTTGATAAAAAATCTTTGTTTTTCCGATGCTTCGATTGAAATATGGGTTTTCAAAGAAAAGGCTTCCTTTTCAAAAATATGTTTTTGAAAGTATTCCACTAATTGGAACAGAGTTTTTCCGGCTTTTCTTTACGAATTTTCTCAACGGTAGAAAATTTTGTAGAAAACTTTTTCCAGTAAATATTTTTTTTATTCTTGAGAAAGTTTGCTTTCATTTTCATAAAAAAAAAACTTTGTTTCTATGATGCTTCGTTCTTGAGTTATGATTTTTCAAAGTAATTAATGTCAGGGGAAAACAAAAAAATTGCAACTGAGTTTTCCGGGAAAATAGGCGACACTAAATTTTTCTCAATTTTTTTTATTCATATATTGATGAGCCCTGCCTGTGGAAAAGTTTCATGAAAATCTGAGACCTTTCGGCCCAAACCAGTACGGAAATAAAAAAAAATCCCCAGAAGTTTGTCAATCATTAAAATATATTGGAACCTTTCAAACATCCGAAGCACAATAAACTTTTTAAGTTGACTCAGTGTTGAATCTGAAGCATTTGTGTGATAAGTTTGTCAATCATCAAAAGATATTGGAACCTTTCAAACATCCTAAGCACAATAAAATATTTAAGGTGACTCAGTGTTGTGCCAAATTTTATTACTTTCAGAGCATATAAATTCCCAAAGTAGCGATTCTTCAGTTTTTAAATATAACGGAAAAAGCTTTATTTTCTGGATTGCCAATTCTTTATTGAACAATTTTGTTTCCACATACAATGAAGGATATGACGCTTAAAGAACAATAAATATGAACGGCATCACGTATATGTATTTTAACCTAGTTTAATTTATAATTTCTATGCCTGTCAGAGCAAAATATACGTATAGTCTTCAACCTATTTTTTGATTCAAACATACTTTCCCAAAAAGCATCTCTTTCAAGATATAAAACTCCCCCAGAATCAAATCCTGGTTACGCTACTGTTTAGAATTCTTATGCTTTTTGGTGGATTCGTTTTGAGAACCCACATGCATTAATGGTTCATCAACATTCAGATTCAACACTCATTTGGACGAATTATCGTGAGACACATTTTCAAGGGGAGAGCCGATATGGCATGAAGCCGTTTAGTATAGTGTCATTTAGAACAATCGTTGGGCTTAAAACCATTTGGCATAACTTTATCAGAGTAGCCATTTGGCATAATGGTCATTTCGCATAACCATGTATCCATCATTATTATGCTCTTTCTTTTCAAACATATTGTTCCTAATATTACACCAAATCGTCGTTATATTTGAAGAGCATTTATGCCAATTATGCAAAACAACTTTATGCCAACAGAGCTTATGCCAAATGGGACATTCAAGGTAGCCACATTTTAGTGTAGTGCGAATCCAATCCAAACCTCCAAAATTTTGAAGAACGCAAATCTGAAGACCCGAACATCAGATTGAGCTGAATGTTTGATCGATTGGTAGCTTGCTGGTGGTGGTGAGCAGTAGAGTTTCAATTTTTCCCGGGATTTGACTTCCCGGGAATCGGGAAATAAAATTTCCATTTCATAGGATCCCAGAAAATTCTCAAAAACGTGAATGTAAAGCAAATTTGATGGAGTTTTCGCTAAACTTCAAAACAAGAAAGTTTATAACACCAAGCAAAACTCCATGTCAAGCTTATTCTTTACAGATCGTATGAAGTTCTTATAATATTTAACAACATTGAAACAATCCCTTCATGCACTAGAAAAGAAAAACAACAAGAGTCTTACGTTGAAAACTGTGGCTGGTATATCCATGAAAACTCTATTAGCCTGCTCAATTCATGGAAAAGATCCCTTGAAAAAACTTATATTTTGTATAGCATATAATCTTTTTTGGAGAAACATGTCGTCCAAAACGATATCTATTTTAACAACCAGTACTGTTAAATGCTAAAATTTTGTAAAATTTCAAATACTTATAGCATACTACCATACGGAATATAGCTTCAGTAAATATTGCCAACCGATAGTACTTCAGGAATGATCACCGGGAAAAGCATTTTTCGATTTATTTTCTCACGGGGAAGGAAGCTATTCGCAATAATCAATTGTTGAAGTCATGTAATTTTCATGTCATTTTACAGTACTGTTATCAGTTGACAGCCGCTTTTCGTGCGCGATAGACGTGTTTTCATAGAGCTCTTTATAGCTCTCGTTGTACTAGTACCCCACGATCACTGCTACGAAACACAAGATGTCTTCGCATCGAAAAAACACTCTTGTTGTAGATTTCAGTGTTCTGCCGCATCGTATTTTAACAGATCAGGTGGAGGAGTTCCTCAAGGATGTCGTCAAGCTCGACATGACCGATGTAAGGAACATCCAGCTGCACAACCTTGACAACTGCCTGTACATCGAAATGCGTGACGCTGGCGTACCTCCACGCCTGGCAAAAAAGCATCATTTGCGACACTATCTTGAGTATCAAGGGATACTCTACTACATCCCGATGTACGTGGATGGTCCCACCACCACTGTTAGAATCCACGATTTACCACCGCAGATGTCTAACAGCACCATATCCGACTACATGCAGCAGTATGGTAAAGTCATCTCTATCCACAACGAGTTATGAAGAAAGTATTTTGCGGGAATTCCGAACGGTGTGCGAGTCGTACGCATGAGGATGGAGAAGCCGGTGCCATCGCGAATAACAATTGACAAACAGCATACACTCGTCACCTATTCGAAAGACGACAAATCGAAACCAGTCCGTCACGAGAAAGGGGACAGTACAACAACGCATCAAGAACAAACGTCCAGCTCTACTGTTGCAGATGGAACTAACCATACGAACAACGACGACGATCACTCACCAACACCGCATGACGACGACGACGAGAACAACGATAGCGAACGAGACAGCGAACTGGAAACATCCCCGAAACGACGGCTGTCGGCTAGAACATCGAGCGAAGAGAAAGAAGGGACGCAAACACTCGGTGCGGACGAAGAATCTGGCAATGAAATGGGCAGAAAACAGTCTCCTGATTTAGGCTGGAGAGTCACTAGATCGAGAAAGTGTAGGAAAATAAATGAATGAATTTGATATGTATATGATTCGTGAATTAGGTGCTTAGAATAATTAATTAATGAATTTGTTTAAATATCCGACACGAATGCACGGTTTACGTGTAAAGTGTCGTAAATAAAAAAACAAACAAACAAACAGTACTGTTATCAACAACTATTTGATTACAGAAAAAAAAAAACAAAAAATCTCGCACAATTTGTGCTCTTGCCTTAAAAGCCAGAGTGTGACTCCTTGTTTGTAAGCAAATGAATGGACCAGGATGAAAACTATCACCACTAGGAGATGAAGGAGGATCTTCTCTTCATCGTAGCATTATTGAGTAACGTGTAGCACGTTATTATTTATTATTACATTATTACATTACATTACATTACATACATTACATTATTACACGTTATTATTATTCCACGCGTTTGCACGATAACAACAGGCTACACACTCGGTTTCCAATGTCTTTTAGGGTGAGATCACAAGTTATTCGAGAAATCAACAACGAAATATAACTACAAATCTAGTGAGTGAAAAGTAAATTGTGCGATGGTTTTTATTCAAAATATGTTGTCTATTCTTGTTGTTTTTCAATAGATATACCCGGTAAATACGGAAATCCAGGGAAACAGAAAAAGCTTAAGCTCATTTCCCGGGAAACGGGAATCCCGGGATATCTCTTTTCCCGGGATTGGAAACTCAGTGACTAGTTGATCAAATTTCCAGCCCAATCGGATGTTCGCTTTTCCCGGTTTGTGCTCTTGAAAATTAGAGTTGTGGCTTCGATTCATCTCCACCTTAAAGCAAACGTGTGGATTTATGGTTGAAATGCAAACTGGCAGCAATAAATATCTCAAGGCTTAGAGGCGAACTCCTGACTATGTCCAGTATAACAAATCTACATGAATTCTTCTCTTCCCTGTAAAACAAACTTAGTTCAAAGCCTCTGTTGATGTTTAGAGTCGTTATGCTTCTCAGCACACTTCCATTCACGATCCCTCACAAACTTTCGCTAAACGTGATCCGTGATCTCAATCACCGCCCGACTTGTTTTCTAATCCAATTGATTTTTATTACACATCAATTTGTTGCTTATTAAACGGAGCCAGATTGGTATTTTCGGACCAAGGCGTCCAAATGGGAGCATTCCTAGCAATCGCAGGCACCAACCTACTGTCCAAATGTGTGGCGCTCTCGGTACGATGGCGATCAGTGACGATCGATGTTGGAAAACGGTGGTTGACAAGCAACAAATAACCGTACAACATATTTAAGCCGATAAGGGTGGCTATTAAATTATTAATAACTGCGCCCCGCGTATACATAAAACTATATTGATTGAATAATTTATTGGCACCGAAATGTGCTGCGACGACCGGAGCGATGGTTCGGAGTCGTGAACGAGCCATTAGAGATAGATCGTGCGTCGCACAGTGGTCGCGCTTCGTACAAAAGTTGGCAAAACGAGCGAGCCATGCTCGAACCCCTAATTAATCGATAAAACGTGATTTTTGGAACAAACATTTTACATTGCCGAATAAAATCCTTTGAATAACCCTTACGCATATCCCAACACCCAATGTCTTCTTGTGGAAAAGCAGAGGACTCCTCGGCTTCCATGAAGCTAGTAACACTCCCATCTCCAAATTGACCTGCATTCGAACGAAAGTACTTACACAATGAGGATGCTACTGATCCAAAGCAGCATCTGTTGGTTCCATGTGTAGGTACAGCAGTTATTGCAATAACGGAGTAGCAACTACGAACGGTCAATCATGTTCAAGCTCAGTTCCGTGTTATACACTTGATGACATTCACAAATGGTAAACGCATCAAAAATGATTCGAAACAAATTCAAATAAATTATAATGTCTATTCTTCTGAAAGGTCGAACTAGATTTGATTGAGATTTAGTACATAATGATTTTGAAATAACAACATTCACGAAATTGAAACAAATGAAAACAGCAAATTTTAGCACATATCTCAACAATTCATATAATGCGAACAATCAATCTTAAACTTCGAGGATTGAAAAAAAAAGAAGCCAAAACCTTTAATTGATGTTTTTTCTTGCTTCATCTAGTATCAAATAGCAATTTAATTGATTTTGGCCAGCTTTTAGCCACTGTGCGTCGTGCCGTTGACAAGCAGAAGAAGGGGGGTGTCCTGGCGAGAGAGCGATCGTGTTGAGCTGAAAATAGTGCGTATCATTGATGAACACTCCCTCATTCTGTTTGCGGTCGCCTCCGGTAAATGTTCCTAGCTAGACATCGAATCTCATTTTAATTCCGAGCCCAGTATTTTCATCAAAAACCATGAAGCCAGACCAAAAATGCATCCTACGGTTCGCCAAGCTCACGGATCAAGCCTTCCCACCGTCCAAAGGATCCGTCAAGGCCGCCGGATTTGATCTCAAAAGTGCGTACGAGTACACGGTTCCTGCCCGGGGCAAGCAGTTGGTGATGACCGACATCCAGGTGCAACTTCCGGAAGGGTGCTACGGCCGAGTTGCTCCCCGATCCGGACTGGCCGTCAAAAACTTCATCGATGTGGGCGCCGGAGTTGTGGACGAGGACTACCGGGGCAACCTGGGTGTGGTCCTATTCAACCACTCGGACAACGAGTTCAAGGTGGCCCGGGGGGATCGCATTGCGCAGTTCATCTGCGAGCGAATCTTCTATCCGGAACTGGAGGAGGTCAGCAGCCTGACGGAAACGGAACGGGGCAGCGGCGGGTTCGGATCCACCGGAACGCAATGAGACTGATGAGCAGGGGTAAGAAGGTACCTATTCGATTTTCTAGGAGTAGTTTGTAAGATGTTTGTTAAAATATAAAATATACGAATCATTTGGTGGTGACGACGACGATGACGGTTTGGTCGTGAGATTTGGCCCGATTTGAAAAGATGGATGTCGGATTCCGGGGGAGGGGTCGGTGGTGGGGCTCGAAATGTATGCTGAAATCAACTAGCCATTTTGGGGGCTTTCGACGTATGCTGTTTGATCAAGACTCATGTAGCAAACTACCGTCGGCAGTCGGTGACATATGTTACGGTGGGAAACTTTTGGAATATGGTTGAAGTGATGTAAAGCTTTTGAAAATGTATGATTGGAACTGGGTTCTTTGCATGGAAGGTTGACTTGATCAATTTTTTGTTAAATGACACAATTGTTAATACACTTGAAATAGTTTTGAAAGAGCAATGCATCTTTGAAATTTTAAGGTTTGTTCCTCATTGATAACATACAATCTCTAGAAGAGATTTTTAGCAAACCATGATAAATTCTATAAAAAAAAAATTCCTCAAGATTTTCATGGAAGCGTATCTGGCGTACTTCATAAAACAAAACCTGTAGAAATCTCTGTAGATGAATTTTAAGAAGTTTCTAGGAAAAATAACCTTGTAGAATTTGCTAAAAAATCCCCGAAGAAGCGCCTTGAGGTATTTCTTGAAAATTTATAGAAATGCTCTAGAGAGCAACTTATTAAATGTATCAAAAGAACTACTGAGCATATCCTCGTAGGATTTGGCAGTGAAAAGTTTGAACAAAAAAAAAAAACTGGTAGAGTAAGGTGGGGCAAAAGTTCGAACTTAGTGGTGTAATAAAAAATTCAGAAATACAATAGCAGTTGAAAAGGAATAAATAGCTCGCAATGAACCTTCAACATAGTGGCTTTCATTTTGCTTAATAAACTTTTGTCAAAATAGTTACCCATTTTTAGTTATAACAGTTTCAAAATTGATAGTCTTAAACGAACTTTTGCCCCACCGGTGCGGCAAGAGTTCGAATCTATGTGAGGAAAAAAATCGCTGACTTAAACACAAAATATCGCTACTTTTATGACAGGCATACTTTAAACCAGCTTTAAACTTATGTTTACAGAAAAATACACACTAAACTTTCATAAAAAAATGCCCAAAACAGAATTAATTGTTATATACCCAAAAACATCAGCTTTTCGCAAAACAAAGTGAAAATTTTGTGACTTTTTCGCACGATCAAGCAAATTTCGCTAAATTTAAAGATAATATGAGGATTTCAGGCAATTTGCTAATTTTTCATGAGTTTACATATGGGTTGAACGTTTGCCCCGCTGATTCGAATTTTCGACCCACTATGGGTCAAAATTTGTTTCCAAGCATTTATGCAAAAAAAAAACTAATACACATCAAAGAATCCTTATGATAGGCCTAGAAATGCCCTATCATAAAAAATCGAAACATATCGTATCCTTATTTGCTTTTATGAAATGAAAGTTAGACCAAAAATTACAAGTTTTGTTATAAAATGAGCAAGAATTTTAAAAACAAACTCATGTCCCACTCGAACTTTTGCCCCATTTTACTCTAAGGATCCCTGAGCAATAAATATTAGAATAAATTAAAAATAATTTATAGGTAACTCTTTGAAAAAATCTTTTTGGCAGTTTCTGGGTAATCTCTGGACAATAGATTGGAGAAATCTCTAAAATAATCTCCAAAAGGTTGTTCGAAAGATTTTCGAAACTATACTGATTTTTTTCTAAAATTATTCCATTTTGGTTAAAAATGACTGATAGATAAATCTTTGGGAGAAAATTTGACGTAATGATAATGGGACTTTCCCAAAATTATTTTTAAATATTGATGAAAAAAGGCAAGTAAATGAAGAGGATCTTCTTGAAAAATCTTAATAAATAATGGAGAAGTCGTTGTTTTAATCACTGAAGATTTCCAAGAGGTGTATTTAGTGAATGCTTAGGAAAATACCGATACTAAATATAAAGTTTTAGGCAAAATTGTAAAACCGTCTAAAATCGTATCCTGAATAAATAACCTGGAATTAGTACTGGGTTGATTTCCTGCAAAAGTCCAGTCAGAATCCATATAAACCAACGGGAAATTTCTTCAGTTTGAATTCCAAGAGGATTCATTGAATTTAGTTTTGAAGCAGTTTTCCTAGAAACATCTAAGAGCTTGAGATGATTCTTAAATTACTGAAGAAGAAAAAGTTGCTGAAGGATTTTTTAAGAAATACTCAGAGGAATTATGAAAAGCCGTTGTGCAGGTTATAGTTGTAGGAAAAATCTTTCGAACTAATATTTTAGGAAACTCATTTTGAAATCTAAGGAATTTATTGTACGATTCTTACATGACATTTCCGGAAGATAAACCAAAAATATATGTGAATGATTGCTTAAAACATTTATCTACTTTATTTCTGAAATAACTTTGAAAATATTCTGTAAACCACAACGAAATTAAAAGCTGTGCAGGAATTTCTGATAGAATTTAAAAATAAACTGTAAACTGTTATGGGATCTTTGGAGCAGTTATTGCAATCACAAAAATGATCTACAGAGTACTGTTACGTAACTACTTGTATAAGAAATAACTTTTTTCGTCGTTGTGCAGTGTATTCAATTGTACTAAAGTATTTGAGGCAATATGAGGAAGAGAAATCATCCATTTCTAATAGTGAAGGTGCTATAACAAAATTTTTGGTTTACCATATTAAGTTCAAATATGATACAAAATGTATTCTAACAGTCTAATTATGATGGTTTTCCATTATGCATGTGAGTCAAAATTATTTTTACATATTCAAAATCATCATTGACTAAATTCAAATTTAAGGCGATACGTCTACTTTTTATCGGTATTCTAACATATATATTTTTTTAAAGCGTGCATATTTTAAGAATGTTCTATGCAAACATTACTCTGTATAATAGCTTCCTTTTCTTCTAATACACCATCTTGATTGGACCATGATTTTTAAATTCTTCGACGGTGTCCGGTATTGAGGGATCTCCCTCTATCATTTTCAGCGAAGTGTTAAGTATTCATGTGAATCAAAAGCTTTACGGTTAGAAAAGTCAGGTAAACATCAAACCCGACAACATCCTGATTGATTGAATAACCGTATCAATTAGAAATCAATCTATTCTGAATGAACATACCTCATAGCAGAATCAACTCTGTCACTATGTAATATAAATGCAATTTACCGACCCATAGCAATCAAAGCCCGTTCCACAACCCACCGGTCACTATCTAAACATCATCATGCATACCATGAGGCACCACATTAGTTATGCGACAGACCTCCCGCCAATTCCGTAGGAATCCAAATGAACATGCATGTAAGGAACTGGAACACTGATTTATCGAAAGAAAAATTCAATGAAATAATCATACATAAGCAATAGTTTGAATATTAGCAATCAAATGTCCAAAAAAGTACTCAAAAATATGTGTTTTTCTCGGAAAATAGATAAAAAAAAAACTATTATAGATTGGAAACTTGCTATAAAAAATCAATTCCCATATCAAGAAAAATGTAAATAAGCATGTTAAAGAGCAATCAAATATTGAAAATTAGCACTTAAAAACAAAATGAGCACTAGAAAATTAGAAATATTTCGAGAAGAAAAAAATAACACTAAACAAAACATCAACAAAAAAAAAACAAAACTCTGAAAAAAAATCCAATAAAATCTGTAAAAATATCATAAGACTTTATGTTAATTTACTTTGGAAAATTTCTAATGTTGTATTGCATTTTTTCAGTTTTTCCTTGGAAAACATTTTCTTTCTTATATATCGATTTTCGACTTTTTATGCTCTTTTCTGCGATTTTGTTTTGTGATAATGCGATTTTTATCAATACCTATTATGGAATTTTTAATTTCTAGTTTATACTTAATAATTGCTTATTTCAGATTATTTTATTGGCTGCTAGTGAAGGTTATCCTCTTTCTAATGCATGATAATATATTTCTCAATTCCATGTGTTACCATTAGTAAGAACCCTCATTGTGAATGGTAACTACCACCCTGATCAAACCCCCTTACCTTTGTCATTACCTTGGAGTTCGTCTGAAGCTGTCCTCACCGCATGGCACACGCGCATACAAGTCGAAATATCGCGAAGTGATAGTGACGTGAATGAGATTCAATTCTTGCCAAGCAATCCATTCAATATACAACCGGCACCATGATTGGCAAATCTTGGCAGATCTCTCTAAAAGCCTTCTCCCCCAAATTAGCCCAGTTTTGTGCAATGGCTTTTCCACAATATACCGAGCATGCTTGCAACAACAACAATAAAAACCGATCCGATAAAACAGGCTAAAAAGTGCATGTGCACTGCAGTCGGTCCTCTTTACCAATCGACCGATCGACCGACTGACTGACTGACTAACTTGGCTTGACTAGCACCGAGCGACGACTGGAAAATAACTAGTTCAGCTCCGTAATGGGTCCCCAGCGTAAAAGAAATAGGTTACAGAGTGCAAAAAAAATCGCAATCTCATAACCGCATTTCGAGATCGGTACCGTAAGGCGGGGGTGAAATGATCACCGGGATCAGTTCGGGATCAAATTGGATTTCTGTACATGGATGCTTGGTGTTTAGTTCATAGCGAGAATGTAATTTATTAGAACTCCTACTCTCAATACAAAAAAAAAATGTTAATGTGGACCGTGGTCTTTGATCAGATAACCCCTCATCTCCCCTATATGTCCAAGGAATTTATGAACGGTCCCTATGCAGAGTTTTCTAGTTCTTTGATGTCTTATCATGACGATGATTATTACACAACGTAACAAAAAATGATATTTTTGGGTGTCTCAGGGATTAAATTATGTATCTTTAGTAGATTTGGGATTGCTGCATCTATTGCCGTTCTCAGAAACGTTTCAGCGTGTCACAATTTTTAGCTACAGATCGTTAAAGTTGTATAAAACACTGTTTTTATTGATGTTTACATGCAATTTTAAGTATAATATCTTATACTTTTATGTGATCTCAACCACCAAGCATGCAAAATGTGACTTAAACTTTATGGTCTTATATGGCAAAATACAATACTTTCCTTAACAGGACTATGGACTGATACAGATAGGATGTTTTTCTTTGAATGCTTTGTTCGTGCTTCTAAATCAAAGAAGGAATTGTGCAACGCCTGTTTTCTATATAAACAATAACAATAAATTGTGAGAAGAACTGATTTTCTTGAAATTCATCTGATTTTTTAAGGATAGTACAACAAAAAGTTGAAAAATATTAATCAATTAGCCCCCGGTTTACGGTACCAGGCTCGCCAGGCAGGTCGCCCAAGTTGGTGATGGTTGTCGTCCCCATCGCCATTGCTGACTGGTTGCTTCAACTCCACGAACCAACAACCTAGGTTATCTGACTGTGGAGGTCTCGCCTGATAGCATGACTTTTGACTACTGTTGTATCAACTTTGCAGTGTCATGGCGGTGAGGGCCTTTTCCTGGGTTGAATGAGTTCTGGCGCACAAGCAATTTCTGGTAGAGGGTGAAGGGGTGTTATGTTATGCGCGATGGGAAAATGAAAGGGATTGGAATGATAAATTGGCGCGTTGTTCAAAGAATTGGTAGCTTTATCGCAGACAATCGGATGTAATAGTTGAATATGTAATCATTGATGCTTTGAAAGTGATCAATTATACATTACTAGTTCTAGGAGAAGTTTACGTAACGGATACAGATTAATTTCTAGAGCTGTCATGTCTCATAGGGGTCTCGCAATTTATGGGCGTGGTTATTTATAGGATATCAAACATACAAGCAAAAAAAAAAAAGAAATTGTAGGTCTATATTTTTGACCATAACTTCTCCTTTTCCATAAGAAGCTACGAGGTATAAGAACGACCTCATAGTATTAATTTTATTATGATTATTTTGTGTAACACTCTCGTATTTTGATTCTGCCATCCTTGACAATGGAGGCTTCAACCATAAATAATAGACTTTCAATTAGATGAAAATGTGTTTTTCAAGTTAAATTTTCTCAGTAGACCAGTAATCTTATCTGCAACTTTATTTTTAACATACAAGTTCACATTACGCAGTATCGAAGTTGGATGGTGTATATGTTGCTGAGTTAAGCTATATACTATACCAGTGGTTTCCAACTTTCTTGAAGGTGCGACTCCTTATAGATTTTTATAGCTTTCCAAGGACCCCTAAAAATAATTGTTCTTGAAATCCAAATTTATGAAGACAAATGATTTGTCTGAACTAGAACCATTGAGTTAGTCTTATATAATATAGGCTGCAGAGCAACTTTGGCAATACGACATATATTGTGGCTAAATATGAGCTTAGGAGCTTTCAAAAAACCCCACTGCCGAAGGATCCTGCTCTCTATATTGTAATAACGGTTCTCCGACATTACCCGGAAAGCCATTACCCGGAATGCAATTTACCGGAAGACCATTACCCGGAAAACCATTTACCGGAATGAACCATTTACCGGAAAACCATTACCCGGAAGGACCATATACCGGAAAATTATTTTTCTATTTCTCGCCTTTTTCATAACGTCCTTTTAACCGTTTTGCGGTCATTCAGGTCAGTATTTTGTAACGATAATGGACAGGGGAGGTTCTTCCTTCAAAATACCTAAACATCGAAGAGGAGTCTAAGATATCTTCATACTTGATCATGTCAATATGCACCATCTTCATATATTTGCATTTCATAGATGATTTACCCTTCTTTTAAAAATAAGCTGTTCTTTCAACTTATTTTTGCAGCTTGTCTTGGCTGAACTGGCTAAATTTGGTTACAATTATGTAACTTTACTTTTGACATTCGACCGTCCGTTCTCCAAGCGTCCAATTGTTAATTAATAAGCAATGATTAGAATTTTGAACACGATTAGTTGTGCTTCTTTTCGTCGAGTGTCAATCCACCGAATGTCGTTTCTGTAAACGTCAATAACCAAATGCAAATCCTCCGTATATTCCTTTTGTCTAGAATGACCCATTTCAGGCCATCTGATATTCACCCTTCTTTATTTGGTTGGCGGTTCTTTCGAGTTCCACCGATCTCGGCATTTTTGGTAAAATGTGTTTTGTCGAAAATGACCAAATTTATGACAATATGATTGCTTACTGTTCTTTCTAGTATATTATCCTGGCATTGGATTTGGGGTACAGACATTCAGAGTTATGACATTCGTAGTATATAGCATAATCAAGCAAATTCAAATGAAAAGTAGATCTAATTAGGTACAATATTTCGGAATCCAAAGATGGACGTCACAATGGCGAATAGTGTCTCTACTCTCAATCACCAAGGCACTCTTAGTTTCGTTTTGATTGTTTAGATTTCCTCTAAAGGCTCCCTTAAATCAAGGCGATTTTTTTGCGGTGACAGCGACATGCACATGCGCTGCATGCAGTTGATGAGCGTGTCTAAGCCACAGCGACGCAATTTCGCAGCGATTTTCGTCGTGTCGATCTAGATGGTTTCATATAAAAGTGCTTGCAGCGACTCAACCACAAAACCGCGTCGATTTTTTGTCGATGTCGCTTTAAAAATCGTGTTGATTTGGGGGAGCCTTAAAGCTAAAATGAGAATTGCACTGTTCTATGTCCCTTCCCTCGCAAGATTAGAGTTTTTTTGTGATACAATATTTAAAATGGATTCTAAATTGTTATTTGAAGGGAATAAGAAAACCATCATAGATCAAAATAACATTTAAATAACATTTTCAAATGCTGAGATGTTCTATTTACAATAATGCACCCAACCTTAAGAGCACAAATCTAGGAAACCAGGCAGCGGTTCAAGCTGAAAACTTAATCGATTGATCACACGCTGGATGTAACCAATCGATTATGTTTTCAGCTTGAACGGGTGTTTAGTTCTCTAGATTTGTGCTCCTCAAAATTTGAGGTTTGGCTTCGATGCATTTCCACCTTAATCGTTAGGCGATTTTTTTCGATTTATATTGACCTCGTTAATATTTGACATCAAATATACATAACAAAAATAATTCTCTTCATTCTTTTTATCCTTGCCTGTAATGTTTAGTTCTTCAGCCTAAATTTGAAGACATAGTTTTCATAGATCTATAGGAAGCTTTGGCACTTTTGATTCACTTCGGCAGTGGGTTTTTTTTAAAGCTACTTAGTTTATATTTGACCACAATGTGCGTCGTACTGTAGTGCGTGGTACTGCAGTGCCTCGTTTTGCAAAATTTCAGATAATTCGGCCGAGAAAAACCTGTGGAAGTGTCCAAGTAGCTATACACCCTATTAGGCGATTCCTTTCTAATAAAATCCCAAATAAATGACACGTGCAATTTAATTTTGGTATTGTAATATTCGTTGCGGCAAAGTGCAGCTATTCAGATTGATCAAGCTAAGATTGGTAGAATTGAATACCGCCGATTCAAAATTATTTCTAGTTGACAAATTTGAGGACGTTTCAGAGCTAGAGAACTTATATACTTGTGAAACTATGTAAGAATGCAAAAGTGGTCAGCTATTAACTGTAGAAATGCTACTAGAATAGCTTTGTTCCTATTGACTCGTAACGCCGGCAAAAAGAAAAACATATTTGGTCCATAGCTGTTTGAATTTGTCTTTTGAAAAAGTGTTTATAGAAACCGAGGGAGTCAAGAATGTCCATGGTTAGCGTGACATAATTTGTGCTGAGTATCATTGAAAGAGAATCAAAAAAAATATACAAATATACTGAAAATGGTCGTCGAAAATGGAAGATTTGGCTTTCCGGGTAATGGTGCATTCCGGTAAATTGTACATGCCGGTAAACGGTTTTTCCGGGTAATGATACATTCCGGTAAGTGGTATTCCGGTAAATTGCATTCCGGGTAATGGTATTCCGGGTAATGGTATAGAATCGTAATAACGTTAAAATTATATTTTTTTGAATTACTATTATCATCCCCAGGCAGATATTCAAATCCCAAGACAGATGTAGGCGGCATCCATCTATTCCGTAAAGCTTAAATAGAAAATTTGTGAACCGACCCCCTCCCCCCCTCCTTAACGCTTTTTGTATGAACATTTTTAAATTTTTGTATGAGTCGTAACGCTTGAGCATACTCCCCCCTCGTCCCCCTTGAGCGTTACGTAATTTGTGGACGGCGCCAAAGGATCTTGGGGAAAAAGCGCTAGTGATATTGTCTGATGACGAATTCCATCCAGAATGAGTCGTAAAATAATTAAAATCGTGCTCGATAGTTTTCGATTTGGATTGAATTTTGCACATTTTTTGGTATGGTAGAAAAAGTGTTTTCCATAGAAAAATTGATCATTTTGACTCAAGAATAATTTTTGAAAATGGCCTATACATTTTTGCATTCAACTTAATTGAAAAATTCTAGCGTTAGCGTTAGCGTAGTTACGGTATACTTCGTAGATTGGATACTAGCAACATTCATGTTTCTTTTTAATAATCTTATCCTGACTACTTTCAAGAACAAGGCAGGGGAGTATACCTTGTTCAAATCATAAACAAGAATAATAAAAGCATGAATATCGCAATCCCCGGCCACGCCCATCTTTACCGTAACTAGGGATAGGGGAAGGAAATGTTGATGTAGCACTTACTTAATGAGAGGCCACCGACTCAGCGACACCCTCATAAGTGCTACGGAGTTGGAGGTTGGGGAAGGTAAATTGTCAGGATTCGCCTAGAAAGCTGGCGATAGACCATAAATATTTGTTGTTTAAGCGTTTTCAAATTTATCTTTTGAATGCCGGCAATCAAAAGAGAAAACAATAGCTTATTTATAGTATAAATAGTATTTCGCGAAATGCTTGTCGATTGTGCAGTAATATTTTTGCTCAATAACCAGTAAAAAGCAAAACTGATCCCTCCAGGGTCATCGGATTGTATAAAATAACGATACGCGTAAAAAAAAATCACGCCCATTGAAAAACTGTACTGGGTGGTACTGTATTTTTAGATAATCGAAAAACGAAAGGAAGCGCGTTCGAACTAAACACCCTAGGATAACACAGTCGGTTTTTCTGCTCAAAATTATACGAAAAGCAGAATCGATCCCTCCAGGGTCATCGAACGGTTAAAAAGCATCCACAACCGATTGTTAGTTGCGTAACACCCGCCCGGACAGAATGCGCAATCTGACGGACCTGGTGTAGTGGTTAGAACACTCGCCTCTCACGCCGAGGACCTGGGATCGAATCCCATCCCCGACATAGTCACTTATGACGTAAAAGTTATAGTGACGACTTCCTTCGGAAGGGAAGTAAAGCCGTTGGTCCCGAGATGAACTAGCCCAGGGCTAAAAATCTCGTTAATAAAGTTAAATCAATCAATCAATCAATAATTATAAAACTCCGAAAATAACATTTTCCGTTCAAGAAACGATCAGAAGTTCCACGACGCGGACAAAAACGATCCGGAAGGCTCACAAAAGAAAAAGTATCATACTGGAAGAAACTCACCGGATTGATTCTCTAAATTTATGTGCTGCATGTCACTTCCGGATGGTTCGGTGAACTTAGGGTAGCCAAAAACCAACAGTACTGAGGACACAAAAAAAAAACAAATCACTTTTTCATTTTTCACTTTTCACTATTCCATTTCAGAATGTAAAAACTGTCCTGCTTGGGCTTCACGAAGCACTACCCAGCAAGACGCTCCAAAACAGGAAAAAAAAATCTCCGGCGACGAAAACATGCGCGAAACCGTGAGCCAAATCTGTCGGACGACGCAAAACCGAACTGTCCTGCTTGGGCTTCACGAAGCGCTACTCTCAACTTAATTGAAAAATTCTAACTCCGAAACTGTTGATTTTAGAGACAAAAGAGTAGCCATTTTCGAATAATATCGAGTTCAATGCAAAAAATATTAGACAAATATTAAAATAGGCAATTTTTAATAGTTATTTGCGATTCTCCATCAAGGAAAATAAATAAGTGCAAATAAATATGATCTGAACTCTCGAAAACGTATTATAATTGATGGTGAATCGCGAATAGCTAATAAAAATTGCCTATTTTAATATTTAAATAATATTTTTTTGCATTACACTCGACAAAATTTGAAAATTTCTAAAGAAATTATCCATATAATCATTATGGTTCAGAAAAATTTCAAGATTCTTATTGTATCATCATAATATTTTTACTTTGACAAAAAAAAATCGAAATTTTGAAAATGAAATTTTGATTTTTTGAATATTTATGAAAAAACATTAAATATTTTTTCAGTGTATATTTTTTTCATGTAGGCCAAACGGTTCACTACAACTCTTCCATAGAACAGTTTTCTCTAAAATCAACAGTTTGGAGTTGGAATTTTCCAAATAAGTTGCATGCAAACATTTATAGGCCATTTTCAAAAGTTATTCTCGAGTCAAAATGATCGATTTTTCTATGGAACGCACTTATTCTATCATACCAAAAACATGTGCAAAATTTACTGCAAATCGAAGATGGTCGAGTTCTGTGACTGGCCGATTTGACATGGAATTCGTTTGATATGACAATAACATCCTTACCAGAAGCAAGTTTTTTTTTTAATCTTCTACAAATCATGTTATAAAAAAAACTCTGGAGTAGTTCACCGATGATATTGGAAGATGACTTTACCTGAAGTCCACTGAATAATTTTCTAAAACGATCTTGCCAAGAATAATCAAAATTTTATAGGTCTTGTTCATAAGGAGATTCCAACAACAGATCTTGCCAAACATTTATCAGACTTTTCCGGGACTTTGTTGACAGTCACCTCAGAAATGTCACCGAAAGGACTTCGAAAGGCTTGAAATATTTCTTCAGGATTTTGACTAAAGATATTATCAGAAAACCCTATAAACCTCCTTAGACATTATCTAATGATTTTGACGGAAATACATAAGGTATTTTCTCTTGATAGATAGATGTTGTAAGGAACATTAATGAAATTATTAAGAGCTTGTGTTTTTTGGGGAGATATTGTTGAACTGGAATTTTAAGCAGACTTAAAAAAAATCATCCAGAATCATCCTTAAAATCTCACCATAATCAGTGCTATAGATGTGGAATGGTTCCTGTATGATTAGGAAATCTGCGAAGAATCTGTAAAAAAGCTTTTGATAATAACTTTAAAAAAATACCCGCTTTTCCAATAGAATCAGTCAAGCATTTCGGATATGCATTATCTAGAGTCCCTCTAATGGTTAGGCAATAATCCCCCAGGATTTTTTCCCTGATTTCAGTACGAGCCTGGTAAATAATTCTTGTGAAATCTGCAACTGATTGAGCCAAAAAAGTTTGTTGAAAATATTCAGTGGATACCTTCAGAAACGATCTTTATAATAATTTCTAATTGAGAATCACAATAAGAACCTTCATAATTTGAGTAAATTTTTGCAGTGGTTTCGCGAACCCCCTGAAAATGCTTCACGGCCTCCTAGGGGTCCGTGGACTACCGGTTGGGAAACCCTGCACTAGACCTTAGAGTACATAAGTTCATACATTCCTTTCGAGCAGTAATTTCTATTTATCGACAGTCTGTCTATGTCCTATGGAGGCTTTGCGATCAGTGAAGTCGATAGATTACCCAGACAACAAGAAGCCGTATAAAAGTTCACGTTTTAACTCGTTTATTCAAACATATTACATCAAATCCGCAAAACACGGTGGATAAAATCGTCAGATTGATGTATTTCCTCGCATTAAACGCTTTTTTCTGACTTCATTTGTACATTTTGTTTCGTCCCGTACACTCGTGCAAAGTAAGTCGAATCAATCCGTAGCAGCTGTCAAATCAACATTTGTTATCATACGTTAAGTCGCATAAGATCACAGGATAGTTCAGTAGAACATGTATACACTCGCATTGTATGCTATTATTCATCACATAATATATACACGTATATCGTCTCCACTTTTGCACGTAGAAGGCCTTTTCACAACTTATTTTAAGTGAAATTTTGCACATACAAAGCCTCCAGGTGATTCCGTTATACGTACCTTTTGGTTGTCTGTGCAATTATCGTAATTTCTAAATATAATACGGCGAGAATCGAGTGCTATGCCAAATCGCTTATATACTGTTACCCTGGCTTGGGTACCTTCTCATTGCTCCATCACGGACAATGAAAAGACTCTCAGACTAATGTATGTTCTAAAGAAGGCGATGTTAACGAGCTTCATATCTTAGAATATTATTTTTTGCATAAGCATATTGCGCACATTTGCCAAACTACAAGAAGATACTCCAAAATTCAGTGTGTCTTAGATTCGAGCAGTGTGTAGAAATATTCTAGGATACAGGTTGTGGCTTCTGGAACCGGCTTTTTGATAGTGCAGATCGGGTCATCATTGCAGCTGAACCAGACTTCTTCTTCTTCTTCATGAACGTAATACCTGGGACAGAGCCTGCTTCTTAGCTTAGTTTATCATGAGCACTTTCACAGTTATTAAGGTGAAACAGTTTGGAATCAACTTCTAAGATTGCATTGAAACTTCAAAGGCACAAATCTCGCGAAGAAAGCATCCCACAACAGTAAACTTTTTATTTTGGCTTTTTGCACTAGCAGAAAGCTTAAAATAAGAAGATCAGAAACGCTTGTCAACTATTTCTCCAGTTTTGTGCTTTTGAAAACGTGAGTAGGGGCACAAGTCGGCCATTGTGACGGCCATCTTTGGATTCCGAGATGTTTCACCTTAACTGAGACCTTTCTTTGTCATAGTTGACATTTCCGCATTCATGGCAAGTACGTTGATACTCTATGCTTAGAAAAGTCAAGGAAATTTCCATTACGAAAAGATCCTGGACCGACCGGGAATCGAACCCAGATACCTTCAGCATGGCTTTACTTTGTAGCAGCGAACGCTAACCACTCGGCTAAGGAAGGCCCCTATTTGGATTTTGAGTATTATGGGTTGGGAATTTGAATTTCTATTATCAAGTTGCTGAGTTGATTCTGCAGTGAAGTTCAGAAGTAATATATTTCTGATTTATACTGTTTCGCAATCTATAAGTATTTCACTATGTTCGACGTTTCGTGTATAAACTCATTGTGACGTACCAAGAGATCAAGTGTCATGTAATCCAACAGCTATTTTATATCAATCAACTGATGTAACGTACATACCTCTTTGCATTAATGAGGCTTTTGCAAACCCAAACCGTGGTTCAGCCTTTGAAGCCGTGTATCAGATGCGAATTCCGTTAAAGGTGATCCATAATCCTGTTGAAGCATAACAATAGATCTGAAGTAGGTTACTTCATTTGGAACTTTATATTCAATGGCTGTGCCATACCAGAATGAATATAAAAAGTCAAATTAGGAGAATTATTCAATAATCAACTTGGACATATGCGTTTCTGACCCATTCACACCTTCCGATGACGTACGTCAAAGATGCAAAGAAGCCATCTAAATGTCTAACGACGAGCTTGTAGAAGCGGCGAAACGCCTGAAATCGAAGAAAGACTCTGGTCTAGACGGAATACCGAGCGAAAGCTGCCAGCCTTACATATCCGGAAATGTTCAGGAATGTGTTGCAGAAGTGTCTTCACGAAGGTAACTTTCTACGATTATGATCCAGAAGCTAGAGAAGCCACTGAGAGATCCAGCCTCGTTAAGGCCCGTTTATCTGCTGGATACTTACGCTCGGAAAACTCCTGGAAAGAATCATCCTCAACAGGATGATGGAGTACGGAGAGTGAGAACGGGTTGTCGAAAATGCATGGATTCCGCAATTCGAACAGTACTCAAGTGTGCTGTAAAAGCGTCGAAACAGAAACGAAGCGGAGATTGACACTGCGTCGTGGCTACAATAGACGTGAAAAACGCATTCAACAGCTCCAGCTGGGAAGCCATCGCCGCAGTACTGCACAGAATGCAGGTCCCCGACTTTCTGTGCAAGATCCTGGAGAGCTACTTTCATAGCAAAATTTTGGTGTACTAAACAAATGAAGCGCTGAAGTCAATGCAAGTGACAGCGGGCGTTCCTCAAGGTTCCATTCTCGGTTGAACTCTTTGGAACGGGATGTATGATGGAGTCTTGACACTACGGTTGCCCAGGAAGATGAAAATAGTTAGTTTTGTGGATGATGTGCTATGCTGTATGCGTTATAGCCGGTATGAACCCCTTTTGCATCACTTTGGCGGGGAATATCGAGTGCTACCATCATAAACGTACGAAAGATGGTCAGAGCCGGTCGAATCTATAGCGAGGTGGCAGCCCGAGTAGGACTACGCGGAAAAAGGAAGACGGACCTTTCGGCTTATCCCAAAAATGTCGACGTGGATGAATAGGAACCATGGAGAAATGAACTTTTACCCAACACAGCTCCATCCATGACCTGATACATGGATGTTTTAGAAAGCATCTCCATAGATTCGTGCACGCAGAGTCACCACACTGCCAAGATAGCCCAAACATCGAGAAAACACCGCGACATGTAGTTTTTGACTGTCCAAGATTCGCGGAAGTGCGGAACGAAATGCTTGGAAGCCAACGAAGAATATCTAGACAACATCGTACAGAAAATGTGTCAACACGTACACTCTTAAAAATAATGAAAATTACTCTGGACGTAATTCTGGTTATGACTGAATGACACATGATGTAAGTGATGGAACGACACAAAAACGTGTCCTTGAAGATGTATTGAACAAAAAATGTAATTTTACATGTTAAAGGACACGAAAACCATGGAACTGTGCTCGACATTTCCCGAATCAGACACTAACATATTTGAAATTGGACATAAATTAACGTCATTCGGCTCGCTTCTTTTATGTGCATCCCAAAAGACGTAAATCACATTATTTTTTGGTACTGTGTAAGTACGTGGCACTCGGTGAACAGTGCGATAACGCAAATCATGTCGTCGCTGCAACAGAAATAGCGAGAAGATCAGAGGGCGTCGAGCCACGATTGGAGTAGACTAGATCCTCCGTCGGTCGTCAAGGCACCTGTGAACTGGTTGTCTTCCTCCACTGGGATCGCAGGACTGAGCTCGGCAGCAAGCCGACCAGCATCGAGCTAATGGTCGGGGTAGACTAGGTCCGCCGTCGAGGCGCCTGTGAACTAGGAGTTTCCATCCACCGTAATCGCAGGACCAACCTCGGTAACTGCCCGGATAGTATTGTTTCGGAAGATCTTCCACCGGGGGGGATCTTTGTCTGGGCGATCTTTGTCGGAGTAGGATAGATCCTCCGCTGGGGACTATTCCGAGTTGTACGTAGCGTGTCACCGGCTTGAGTCGTCGGAGCGCTAGTGAACCGGAAGCCATCCTTCAACCGGAATCACTGGGCTGACTTCGGCACTCTACCGGCCATCAACGAAGTAAGAACAACGCGTAATGTTGTCAGTTTCGGGAGAAATTCCTCCGTCGGGGAACTCTCCATCGGAGTAGGCTACCTTCGTCGTCAGCAACTACGCCAAGTAGTATATATTACGACGGACCGCCGGCTTTGGGTCGCTGGAGCGCTTGCGTACCGGAAGTCACCCCTGGCTCCATTCACAAATTTCATAACGCTGAAGGAGGTGGGTGGATGTCTTCAAGATGTTACAGTTCATACAAAATTCAAAAAAATATTCATACAAAATGCGTTACGAGGGGGTGGATAAGTATCGAAAATGGTCATTTTTGGCGTTATGAAATTTGTGAACAAGCCCCCTCAACCGGAATCGCAAGATCGACCTCAGCATCCAGCTCCAAGATCATGACAAGCAGTACAGTAGAGTCCAGAGAACCAACAAGCACATGAGCATCTATCATAAAAACTCTCGCCTGGCCCAGGTATGCGGCTAGCCCCAAAATGTAAGTGACGAGGCCGAAACAAATCGCAGCCAGAGCAAATAGAGCAAGACATGACGAAAGAGCTTAGTGGTATCAACAAGCCCTCAGCCCGTCTGAAGTAATACTATGAGGTAGTTCCGGAGGGACATCGGCCTTGTAGTCGTTTTCCCCTTTTTTCTTCTGTATCAGACTCGAAACATGCATACATAATAGACCGTTGAATGAGAACCCCATAGCCTAAGCCCCATTAGCACCCTAGATAATCAGGTTAGGTGAAAATTTCAAGCTTTGCAAGAAGTGCGATAATAATAAAAAAAAAAGCTTGATCAACTTGTCATCAACGGCTTCACTTCCCTTTCGAGAAAAGGCGTCAATGTAACTTATTACGATATAAGTGACTCTGGGATGGGATCCGATCCCAGGTCCTCGGATGATAGGCGTGTGTTCTAACTTCTACATCACGCCCGTCCCCAAAGGGAGGATGTAGCGTGTGGTTAAGTATCGTTTAAGAAGATATATATGGAACTCTATAATATGGTCAGCAATGGAGTTGCTGTAGGCTGTAGCAAACGTATCATCCAAATAGGTATGTCACGTATAATTTAAAAAAGTTGCATAAAAATCTGAAAAACTATCATTTTCAAGAATGTTTGGAAGTGGGCCACCCTGTTGCTAATTTGAACTTCCAAAGCACTGCTCTGGGAACACGGTGTACAGCATTAGGAAGGTGATATATTCCAAAAACTGAAGCGAGAGTTGAACGAAATACGTGAACAGCTGGATAAGAAGAAACGGGAGACTGAATTGAAGTTTGAGAGGGCGCAGATGGAGAAGAAGATCGCCGAAGAAAAAGCCCACCAAAGGAAACTGGAAGAGATGCGGACGTAGATGGAAGAGAGGCTGCAGCGGTTGAAGCTGAAGCGGATTACACAGTCTACGGATGGAGAAAAGGAGCAGGAAGAAATGGCGAACAATGTTGAGCAGTAAACTCGAAGAGGCAAGCGCAAAAGTCGATGAAGCCTAAGAAAGTGAAGCCAGGAGAAAATCTCGAGAGTAAAAAGTCGAGAAAAACAAAGCCTGGAATAGTGAATCCGGTTGCTGAGAGTACGAGCGGTTCTAAAGGAGCCTATCGTAAGCATTCAACGCCGAAATTTGCTCAGAAGCTCACTGAAAAGTCGGCTAAAGGTCCATCGAGTCTGCCGGAAAGTCGATCCACAAAAGGCGCGGTGAGACGATACGGAAAATAGTCGAGCAAGAGTCGGCAGGTGCAACAACTTACGATGAAGGTCTTCTGTCAAGTTTTGTTTCTGTAGCCCGTGCATGAGAAAAAAAAGCAACTGAGTAGGATCAACTGTAAAAAGGAAATAATTATCCCCGTTTTAAAAATGTTTCAAACCAGTTCTTTCGCTCATCTTCGGAATAATGTTTGTGAAAATGTAACATTAAACTGCTCTTGCTTTTTTTCAATTTGAACAAAAGAACTGGTTTTCAGTTTCTGATGATTGCGGATGATTGGATGACGAATTGTTGAGCCTTAAAACTTAAAATTTGTGGAATATTTGCGGCCTAATCCTTTAGATTTTGCCAGCTTACTGACGAGATCATCGGAAAGTTTCTCAGACCTCCGGTGTTTATTGGATGGATTAAATTAAATAGAGCGAAATTATTCATTGCTTCCACACAAACCATTCGTGGCACTCTTTTTAGTGAAACTTTCGACCGGTATCTTTCACAGTGACCTTTGGTAGACTTCTTTTAAGATGGCTTATGGTTATCTGACAAGGTGTTCGAAGATTTCCTGATTTGCTGACAATTATCCCAAGGACAGATAATTGGTTCTTAAGAAACCCATGAAATCTGCAATTACCTGGATATATGTATTTTATACTTGGAACTCATGATTTACTTCGATAGGGTTTTTAGAACAACAGAGCTCATATTTGGTTACAATATGCATTGTTTTAACCCCGTTGAAGTGCCCAAATTTTTTATTCTGAACCATTCGTACATGCAGTTTATTGTTGTTTTTTAGACAATTGGATGATGAAAAACCACAAGTGGCCTGCATGAAATGTTGAATTTTATCAAGACCCTTCATGAAAGTTTCTTATTGTAAAAATAATAGGTAAATTTCTGGTGCAATTCTAAGTGGACTCTTCCAAAGGATCACAGCAAGATTCTTGCATTGACGATTTCACCATTAAGATCTGTGTTGGATTACAGATATGGTTGTAGGATCAGATAACACTTCTATAGTCGCATTATGTGCTTTTCACAGCAACAGCGTGGTGCTTTTGGTGGTGGTTAACCGCGTGACGACCAGAATGTAAAATTATTTTGAGATATTCTATGTTTCCATAAGCATTGATTACACAGCGTAACAAAAATGACATTTTTGCGTATCTCAAAGATCAAATTATATGTCTCTTGTAGATTTTAGGTCGTTGAATCTGATGCCGCTTTCAGAAATGTTCCAGCTACAGGTCGCCAAAGTTGTATAAAACACTGATTTTATTGATGTTTACATAAAATTTAAAGTATGATTTATCAAACTTGTTGTGATATAATCTACCAAACATGCTGAATAGGACTTGCATTTTCAATTTAGATACAATTTACTTGAAATTTTACGATAAAATATAGTTTAAATCCATTTTTAACATGCTTGCAATCTTCATATGAAATTCTTCGTTTCTCTTAAATGGCAAAGTACAATATTTTTCTGAACCACCAAAAAATGACATTTTACCAACGAATATATATTAAACTTTGTTGATAATTATTGTTTTATACATGAAGTTTGAATTCTGTGAGTAATCAAGCAAATAAATTGCCGTACAAGCTGGCAAACTTGCACGCAAGTTAGCTGAAACAGTCAAATTTTTCATATTCAACGGTCAATATCTCAAAACTTAGACGAGCCATGATATTTCTGAAAACGGCAATGTACTCAGCAACCCTTAACTTAGTAAATAGAGGTATTTTGGTGCTTGAGACAAAAACGTGTTCCGCAGTGTTATAAGAACATCGATCTCGAGGGGTCCGCGAGACGTTTGTAAAGCTTCAAAGGGGGTCGTGGATCCAAAAAGGTTGGGAACCGCTGCTCTATCCGATTGTAGGAGACCACTCTAGCAGACATAGGAATTACCTCGATTAATAACACCTCTGTTGACCCAAAAACCCAACAAACGCTGCAAACATTAACCTACCTTTCTAAAACATATAACGCCAATGTGAGTCTAATCTTCAATTTGAAATCTACCTTCGCAGCCTTGCAATGAACATATCGTGCAATACTTGATCTCGGATGCGACCAAATCTGTCATTTGGTGATGTTCGTGATGATCTGTGTACCAAAGCAAAATCCCTATACTGTGAGCGGGTTAATTAGGGTGGATCATTGTTGAGTTCACAAATACAAACATTTGGTAAAATCATATCACTTATATTGCCATTTTAGATTTTTGTTAAAAAATATCGATTTGCATTCTAATTTCTTCTATAACTTCCAACCATTTGTTGGACCTTAGATTTACTTTAAAAATATAAATCTGCAAAATTACTGTCATTGACCCACTCTAAAGTTGTCTTGAAAGCTCTTCTAGAGTTTCTAGCGCATCCTACTGTGCAGCGATGTGCAAGGCCATTAAATCACCAAACTCACAAAAACCAAGATCCGAAAGGCCCACCACAATTGGTATTGTGTGTGGTTCGGCTTCTCGCACGTGGGGTGAGTGCCTCATTTCAAAGCCGAAAAGCCGCCTCCAAATGATGGCGTCTTTCTGATCGTCCATAGTCCATCGTTGCTGCCGATCTGTTTGTTTGCCAAATTTGCCTCATCCTCTCGCCTGCCGACAAAGTGTGCTGTGCAATTGTGTGCTCTTAGCTGAGAGAGCCATAAGCGACGAACCTGAAATCCCCCATCTGAAACCATATGTGTGTTTGCGCTCATGAAGACAAGTGAATAATTCCTCATTAAAAGCACATTGCAGCTGTTCATTTCGAAGTGGTGCAAATTTGAAAAATCATGGTAAAAATTCCGGAACGGTATTTGATGTAGGGTCGAGGCAGGTCCGTCGCACTCGGCCTCAGATTGGGTACCACTTCTAGTACTGCATTCGGTCCCTCGGTAGTGCAATAGGTACAAAAGTTTGACACCATCGCAGTACACTTTTCACGGCATTCTAGATTACCTTATGAGCCATAATGTTTTGGGCATTTGCAAGGGACATGAAGGTCTTTAATTTGACTTTGGTCGAAGACTCTATTTTGAGCGTTACTGTGCTTGATTTTTATAAATCAAATTTTTTACAAATTCGTTGTTGTTCATGTTTTTTTAATTCTCGTTTGTGTTCTTAACTATCTAATATTGTAGATGAATGTTTAACTTTGTTTTTCAATTCAAAACTTGCTTTTGAAATTGAACTTCGTCAGCTTTTTGAAAATCTGAACCACTTTTCACCCGGCTGGCAGGAGGAGAGAAGTCATGGTGGGAAAATCGATTTGTTTGATTACCTAACTTGTGGCACTTGTGGCGCAGTCAGAGTCGCCCCCAGGCAATGCGACCAGCATTCAATCAATCAATCAATCATTAATTAATTGTTTCTCAACAGCTCCGCAGAGTGACCGATGAGAGTATGCAAGTGAGCGAGCAGGTGAGTACAGGTGCGAAATCCTCTTATCGATTCGCGGCGTAATAGCTATTCGGAATTCCTTCGTGCGTTATTGGCAAATACAATAGAGAGGGATTAGTGCCTTTGGGATAGCTATTTTAGGATGTTCCTTTGTTAGGAGTGTGCTTTCTATGAGCAGCGTGAAAAGCATCATTTCTCTATTGTGTAATATCAAACAAAAGTGTCCAGATGTGGTAGGTTTGATTTCTGCTGGGGTTAGTCAAGTATGATTTCATAATTTTGGTAAAAGAAAATAATGGCTATTTAAAATTGCCTATCAGTGTCTTAACTCTGCTACTATATTCAAAATGCTGCCATTTCAATAATTATGGATGTATTTCCTTCCTTTTAACTCTAATGGAATACTACATTGCCATATTCAAATAATGGTATTATGAAAGGGTGTCCGGCCATTTGGCCGAATGTCGTTTGGCCAAATTACGGACAAAAATAATCAAGCTACAAAACTGATTTGTGAATTATTATGATTAGATGAAAAACCGAATTTAGTACTATACCATTTAATTCCACTAGAGTTAAGTACTGGAATTAAATGGTATAGTACTAAAGTAACTCTAGTGGAATTAAATGGTATAGTACTAAATTCGGTTTTTCATCTACTTATAGGTATTCTACTAAACAGCTCGAAGATTTATCATCAATTATTATGATGTTATGAGACGTCATGTTATCGCTATCTAAGTGCTACAAGAGAATGATAATATCGATTCGTCAATTCAGGACGAAGTTGTGGATTCCACACACCGTGTCAAGACTCTAAGATGATTGTTGGTTCGTCCACGGTCACCAACGGTTTGCTACGATTCAAAGTGATTTTATTCATTTTATTAGAAATTTTCCCTTCTTTTAAACATTCGCTTTTCTTTCGAGTTAAATTGGTTTCATTACTATTGGCAATAATTTAGCTTATAATTTAATTGGGAATTTTTCCTCCTCTAAATCATCGACAGTACGTTAGAGCTGTACTGATATAACGATTTTTTACATTGCCTACATTACAATTGCTTAAATTTTCATTAGAGATTATTCCTTCTCTTGATCATAGGCTGTTCTTTCAAGAGAAAACTATTTTTCATATATTTTGGCAGTTAAAACTAGTGGTTTCATAGTTCTAAATAATCTACTTAGAGTACGATTCGACAGATCGAAGTAAACCGGCAGCTATTACCGCTAGCAGGAAAGTGAATAATTGCTTATATTTAGGATGTTCTTCTTTCGACACTGACTTTTTCTTGAACTAACATTGAAGAACTTATCATTTGTATATCAATGACGAATTATCCTTTTTTAAGAAAATCTGTTTTTTTGAAATTCATTACAAATGCATGCTAACTGTAGTTTACTATTGTTTTTAATTTCAGCCAAACGGCATTTGACCAAATGGAATTCGACCAAATGGCATTTGGCCAAATGGCATTCGGCCAAATGATTCGAAACAATTTTTTTCTGGGGATTTGGTTGAAATGTTTCGCTGAAATATGTAATCAAAAATCGATTGCATTTAAATCAAATTGTTGTTCCACACTTTTATGTAAAACCAATACTAAACAAGATTAAATAAACATTGTTATCGGTTCACCAGCAGTTGGACTTGCGAATAAATTAAAATGTTCACGAATATTATCTAATTTATGCCTATCAGATGCATATGAAGCCACTGTAGACCTTGAGTGTTCGGAATATTAGTCAAAGCGGTATATTGTGGAGTATAATGCCTCAGTAGAACTGAAAAGCATATGTTCAAGCTCAAAAAGCAGTTTTCGGCGTTAAAAATCGATAAATTGAAAAAAAAAAAAAATAACACTCAGCTGTTTTATTATAAAAATAAAACAGCTGTGTGTTTTTATTTTTTTCTGATTTGGCGATAGTGAAACAGAATACTGTTTTTTCAGTTTTGAAATTTGCTCTATTTTTAATGAATTTCAAAGAACAGTTTATCCTTAAAAAAAGGATAAATCATCATCTTTAGTATTAGTTCAATAAAAAGTCAGTGTCGAAAGAAGACATACTAAATATAAGCAATTAATAGCTAGCAGTAAATCTTGTGTTCCGCCATGCTGAGCAGATGAAATGTAATGATAAAATTATGAAGTATTTTATCCGTTCCATGAAAAGCTCTAAATTTGTTTTTGAATCCTGGAAGTCGCATCAAAATTCACACAATAACTCGTTTATTCATACAAATCACATCAAACCCAAAAAAACAACACAGTGGATAAAACCGTCAGATGGATGAGTTTTCTCGCATAAAACGTTTTTTTTTAGTTCATTTGTACATTTTGTTTCGTCCCGTATACAGTAAGTCGAATCAATCCGTAGCAGCTGTTAATGTTGAACATTTGTTATCATAAGTTAAGTCGCATAAGATCACAGGTTAGTTCGGTAGAATTTTTTACACTCGCATTGCATGCTATTATTCATCACATTATATATCCACGTATATTGCCTCCACTTTTGTACGTAAAAAGCCTTTTCACAATATCTTATAAGTGAAATGATGCACGTGCAAAGCCTCCAGGTGATTTCGTTATACGTACATTTTGGTTGTCTGGGTAGGGAAGCTTTTTCAACCAATTAGCCTTAAAGCGTACTGAACTTTTTGAGATCGCATTTTTCATGTTATCTTAGAAATGGATCAACTCGAGGGGAAGATTTAAAATTTTAAAGAATAAAATAATTTCTTCGGCTTTATATAAGTTTTACAATTCTGTTGAAGTAGCATTTCTTTCTAAATAGACTTAAATTGAAAATACATTTCAAATTATTGAAAAAGAATCAGGAGACCGCAGAAATATCTGCAAAACAAAATATATACTTTGCATCAAGATTGCATTGTAGATTTGCTGGGAACAGGGATTTTCCATGAATCAATATTTTTTAATGATAAATTTCTATTTCAATACAGAAAACCCTATAAGTATCTTAAAATGAAAATTAAACGCCATTATTGCTAAATTATTCTAAAAATCCCGAATATTCGGTTTCTATGCCTAAATGATCGGCACGAATGCCTTTTCAAAATTACAAAACTTGTGCGGATTAAACCAGCTCAGAGAGTAGATGTTAGAGATATTTCAGCATTAAAAAGAAAACGCAATTTTTATGTCCAATCGAGGACATGCTCAGCGATCTTTTTTAAACCTTTAAAATTTGAAAGATAGTATCCTTCAGGTGAAAAATAATGAATGACTCAAGGAAGTTGTAGCTACTGAAGAAGGGTATTTTTTTGATTATCTTTAATACCGTCAAAAAGAATTCTTTCGTGCCTTGCGGCCCGCTTCTTGTTCTGAGATAACCGAATAGTCAGTTAGGCTGAGGACCACTGAGATAGACCATGCTGAGGGTCGTTGATTCAACAGGCTCTATTCAAGTTGGGACGTAACACCAGCAAGAAGAAAAATATGCCAATTGTACTTTCAAAAGACGACAATACATTATAGAACACAACAACATCTATTCAATAGATTTTTCGATAGTGTTCGGTAACATTCTCCCAAATAATTCGTCGACTGGAATATTTGAAATCTTTCACAGCAGAAGAAACACTACAACATTATTTAACCTCTCAGTCGTCACGTGGTTTGCCAACGTAAGAACCACCACGCTGCTGTTGTGAATGAAAAGTGAGGTTTTTTCAACAGTGTTGTACAAAATACAACAGCGCGACGACTGAAGTGTTAAGGTTGTAGTTATTTGAGATTAGAATATAACAACAGTATTTAGGCAACGTGCTCAATGGAGTATGGCTAGAGCATAAATTAGAGCGATTTCGCAGTCTTTAGTGCCATACGTGTGTCAATGTCGTGTTATGTTAACCCTTCAGTCATCACGCTGTTTGCCACCGTCGACACCACCACGCTGCTGCTGTGTGCGACAAGCGTGGATCTTTTAACACTGTTGTTCAAAATACAACAGCGTGGCTACTGAAGTATTAACAAGATTATAGGCATACTTTTTCTAGATGAGTAGGTCATGAACAATCAGAGACTAGAGAAGAGGAGAGAGTACTCCTTCTAGCGGACAGTCTTCAACACGTGTTACCTATACAACTGAACGTCCTTGATATGCTGATATTTTCCTCATAGACAGCATCTCTTATATCCGCTCAATTTTTTTCAGGAAACCCTAGATTTCAATTCGACGTAAACTAGCGTTTTCAAATGCGCCTTTGACGTCAAGAAACGCAGCCAGCAGTATCTTCTTAATGTTAAAAGTTTTTTTTTTTCAATTTTTGAATGGAGAGCCAAAAGTGTCGACTTACCAGTCTTATAAGCGAACTGAGCTCTACTTGATGGTTTATTTGTTAGTAAATTTGATTTAATATAGGGGAACCTGGTCCAATTCGGACCCTGTCCTAATTTAGACCATCAAGCATTCTCAATATAGGCGCTACTGTAAAGATCGTGTATACTGTTTTTCTACCCTCTGTCTGGCTTGGATATAACACAATAAATTTGACTCCTTTCAGTTATTTCGTTTGTTTTTCATATTAGTTTTTTGTTTTGAAGTGTTCTAGTGTACTGTAGGTTAGTACCTTTTCCAAGCTTCTGTAAGTGACAACAAATCTTCAATTTTTCTGTGTTATCTTATAATTGAAGCCCCTCAGCCTAAGCTTTCATCTGACCATATGGTTTTGATATACCTATGTACTGTTTGTGTTCAACTAGTTTGAAAATCTCCTCGACTTGGTAGAAAATCATAGAAGTTGCAATATTGATCGATGGTGCCTTTGTTTCTTTTGCGACCAAGAAAAAGTATTCGGAAAAACTAAAGCATACTGTGGACCACCGAAAAATAGAGAAAATAATAAATCATCTACTTGAAAAGCATCTTTATCAATACCACAGCCAAGCTGTATCCAAAATAGTTTGACAATACGTTACAAAACACGTTTACGAGTGCTGAGAACAATACAGTCAACCTTCCCTTACATGATTTTCTGTGTTTTAGTTCCCTTGCTCGATGGAATGCGCAGTTCCTTCAATATAGCAAACTTTGACTCCTAAGTGTCAGTCGACAATTCTCCAACTTTATGTTCCCAGATTCGATGCTGTCTGCTTCAGTATCCCATACAAATTCACCTCATTTCCATTCAAAGTTTCAATGTATTGACATTTTACTATATTCAACATTTAAATGACTTTCTCTAATACATTTTGTCAACATAACAAAAAGATCCTAAATTGAAAAATATGTATTCTTCATCTCGATACCTCCCATACATGATTATACATTCAAAAAGTCAGGGAGAGTTGACTGCATCCATTTATTATCAGTTTCGGATTTCACTTTTTATTTTTTTTTTTAATAAAATCCACATTTTACTTAGACTAGTTCTGACTCTAATTCAATTGAAATTTGACGCGCATTCAGTTTATCTTTTAGAGCTTCCGTTTACAGGAGAAGTTCAAAAGCATGATACCACACAAATCAGAATTATATTTTATTACTACCTGAGCAATAACCCATAAAATATAACGTGGTCCGAATTAGAACATGGGGGATCCGAAATGGAACAGGGTTGGTCCAATTCGGACCTTCTGAAGAATTTTGTTCAAACATGTCTAGTCATGTCCTGGTAGGAGATATCACAACACTATCTGAGAGAAAAGTGCGCGCGCTGAATCAGGCTTTCACACAAACATGTCATGTATTGTACTAAAAAGACATGGTCAAAAACCGTTACTAGGTCCGAATTGGACCATGTTCCCCTACTCATCTATTCCATTTCATCAATTTTGAAAATGTTGAAGTAAGTCTTTTTGGCGTAAAGTATTTTTGCGTAGATTTTTCATTAGTCTTCGGTATAAACATTACCTGGACCTGCTTCCATTTAGTTGAAAGAAACGCCAGAAGGAAGCATGATTCGAATAAAGTCTCTAGAATAGGGACAATAGTTATCTTGCATTTTTGAAGATACGCCGAGTAGTAGATTCAAAACCCACCTAAACCTGGTGTTTTGATGCCCATCAAATCTTAGAATATGCAACTTCAATACTGAATCTATCAAATCCATCTGGTGAGTTACTGATATCTTGATTTCTCGATCGATTTTTTTTATGAAGAGGCATCCTGGAAAATGAGTTTTCACCATTAATTCCAAACTTTCTTGTGTATCCGTAGTGAAGGAACACTCGATCTTTTCAACGGTTCTATTCCATAAGGTCGAATTCCGTTAGGCTGAAAGCCATTAAGCCGAATGCCGTTAGGCCGAAAAGGTCATTGGGCTGTAAATGGTTGATAGTTCAAATGGATTGTAAGGTCGAGTGGGTAACTAACAAGGGTAGGTCGGGATAATTTGCATTACTCAGAAGCCGCCGAATGGATTTTTATTCATTAGATCAGGAAAATTTGGCATAGAATAGAAGCCCAACATATCCGCTGTGAAATATAACTAGAAGGAACTGCCTATTATCAAAAGAAGGAAAATAAAAAGCTGCATGCTTCAGCCATTTGAAATAGTAGTAAATGGTCAAATGTTATTTCGGCGTAGATAACCTTTCGGCCTATCGACCTGCTCCCCTTTTAAGCGTGCCTAGACCATTATTATGAATCTCAGAGAGAGCTTTACGAAGTCTTACAGCTTGTTGAGAACTTTTTATGCCTTCGCACATACATATCTAATTTTTGAGCTTCGATCTTATCATTTCTCTATTATGATTGATTTGAACAGAGATCAATTACGTGTCAACTTCGCTCGATTAAATTGTTTTAGAGCATTTTTCCTAACCTTCTCTAACCTGTGGTTCCAACAAGGGATATCTCTGCAAGTTGATCACTTCTTTGCAGGACAGCTTTCATTGTACGCATCAATGATGGAAGTAGTTAAGCAGTCAGCTATTTCTTCTAGTTCTAAAGATTTAGTTATCTTGGCAGAAATGGATTCCTTTTGATCCTCTAGTCAGGAATGAAATAATTCACAGTTTTATTTCTAAGGGTCTCTGAAGGTTTCCCTTAATTTCTCCTGTTCGCTGAATCCAAATAAATTTGAACCCTTTTAACGTCATAAGGCTTCTAAACAACTTTGTTGAAAACCGCCACATTGTATATAGAAAGAATTCCAAGATATTGCTTCATTTAAGGTGATGATACACTTTTTAAGGTGTGCTGTAATATTCAACTGGAGTATTGCAATATATAAAGTGCGATTTCATATCTATGTGTAGCTGTTCATAATTAACGATCACCTTGACATATGATTATATATTAAAACGTTGATGTATGTAGGAGAAGGCAAATATAATATAATCCATAACACACATGAAAAACCATGGACTCTAATTTGGGTAAATTGGGTTATAGATCTCTTACGCAATCAACAGTGATGCATTAGTTGCTAGAACAACACATTTGAAAAGCAAATTGGAAATGTTTGATACGCGATCTGAAAAGCTCCACCGACCCCACATTGGAATTAATTTGAGTCATGTTTGCACCATGCCTAACTCAGATTGCTTATCTTCCATCAAACCCCTGTTCGCAACCAGCAATCATTTGCGAAACCCTCGCGCAGCGCTTATCTCGCCGTCGCGTCGGACGTCATAATTTCTAGTCGAGGGCTAAAACACGCAAAATGAAATTAAGAAAGAGAAGGAAAAAACTTTGATGCGTGCAAATATGGTGCGGCTTAACGCAACTCAGCCAGTGTGTTTGCAAAAGTTGAAATCCAGCTCCGGTATGGTATGTATATGATGTGTGGTACTACTTGCCTTGTGATCGCAATTTGATCGGCTTTTGATTAGCTAAAGTTGTCTGACAGCAGCACCAGCTACTGACTGCGGAGCTGGATTGCAAAAAAGCTGGGTCGACTTCACATGCAGTCATTGACTGATGGATGCCTGTTTAGCCCACCGAACAGAATATGTTTGCCATATTTCAGGTTAGGTGCTGCTAGAGGAGATTGTGCAAAAAGTGAACCACACAAATGAGCTGAAGCTCATTCAGAAGCACTCACGCATCGTGAGTTAGGAGGTTACGGTGGTGATGGTGGAAGTGACTCAGAAGCAGTCAACATTCGCTAAATAATCAAAACAACAAGCCCCATATGGGTCTTGATCGCTCCGATTAGAAGCAGCAGCCCAGACAACCGACATCAGCCGAGCAGCTGTCGAACTCTCCAGGTTAAGGGTATATTATGTGCAGTTCATAAATTGTATCAAATCGTTAAACATGGTTTCAAATACTCTTAAAGGAAAACCAGGGGTTTGGAAAGCATTAGCATAGGTTTGCATAGCGTTCCCAAGAGTTTCCAATTGATTTCGAAGGGAGTTCCATAAAAAAAGAGAAATAATCCGTAAAACGTATTAAAGTTTGTTTAGCAGTTTTCAGAGTAGAGTCTTTCAAATATTTAAAAGAGGATCCAATGAAATTTCAGAATTATCCAAAGGGTTTCATAATATATTATCAGAGGCTTCAGAAGATCACTCGATTTCCAAAGTGTTCACAAAATCTCCCAAGAGTTACCCAAGAGGTTCTTGAATGTTTTCAGAGATTCCAGAGAACGTCTTAGGCTCCATCTACAAAATCCTTAAAATCAACTCTGAAGTAAGAACCTCTTACCGATGTACAGGGAAAATGTGGAAACCTTTAGGATCCCGTTATGATTATTCGAAAACACTTTTGGCACTATTGGTAGGGGTTTCGGGACTTTTGGTTAACTTGAAACCCCAGTTTGGAAACCCAGGAAGCTTCTAGGAATCTTTTGATAAACACTACTAGAAGGACATGAATCCTCTTAGGAATTTCTTGGAAATCTCTGGGAACCTCTGTGAACTTTTCAAGAATACTAAGGGTAACTATTGGTACACTTCGAAAACTTCTGGAATACTCCCGTGAAACTTTAGAAGGTCTATGGCAGCCTCTGCAAACTATTTAAGATCTACCGACCATTTTGCTGCTAAGGTGTCCTTAGATCATTTTCCTGTTTTCATCAAGTGAAAGAGGGCAGTCGCAATTTGCAAAATTAAGAAAACGATTAAATTATTTTTGATGATTGTATTTTCTTTAAATTTTTGTCAGCAATATCGAAATAGATCGATATTTAGAAATATTACTGTTTATTTCGTTTTTTTACAGAACAATTTCGGCAAGACTTCTTGATTTTGACAAAACGAAATAGAATCTGAAAACTTAAAATTGTGCATTTTTGGTTTACGTGGAACTCGACGGTTTTCTTTTTGGAACATTCGAGGTATCGCATATCCATACCCTAGATATATACATCGTCGATCATGATGCGATTCGTGCTACGGTTTTCTAATCAGAGCTTGAGAACCATCTTGATAGGTATAGTTACCCTCATCGAACGCAACATGTGCAACATTGTTGCAGCGTGTGGAAATTGGCCCAGAACGTTGATTTTTTCATTCTGCCCTTCGGTGGGATGCCACAGAGGACCGGTTTGTAGCATTCATCAAATGCACACGAAAAGCTTTGAGCTCACTCGACCGATCCAGTTTCAGTAACCCATGCCACCCTGAGTGCGTTTTGTGAAACCCATTCGGGGACCATGGGCGATGGAAAGCAACGGTTGCCTTATGAGCAATAAATTATGAAATTTGCTAGGAATTGACGTGCAGTGTGCAGAGGGTGTTGTTGGGTTACACCCCCACACATTACTGTAACAAATAAGGACTCGCAGTAGAATATGATCACTCAATCTTGTTAACGTTGGCCTGTTCGAAGGGGTATGACAGGAGCAGTTGATTTTCATTTACAATCTTAAGGTGTCAACGATGTTGTAGAACAGATGATTACACAGCGTAACAAAAATGACACTTTCGCGTGTCTCAAGGATCAAATTATGTGTCTCTAGTAGATTTTCGGTCGCTGAATCTGATGCCGTTCTCATAAATGTTCCAGCACGTCACAATTTTTAGCTACAGGTCGCCAAAGTTGTTTAAAACACTGGTTTTATTGATGTTTACATGAAATTTAAGGTATGATTTATCAAAGTTTTATTGTGATATAATCTACCAAACATGCTAAATAGGACTTAAACTTTCAATTTAGATACAAATCAGTTGAAAATTTACGATAAAATTTAGGTTAAATCTATTTTTTTCAACATGTTTGCAGTCTTCATATAAAATTCTTCGTTTCTCTTACATGACATAATACAATACTTTTCTGAACCACCAAAATATAAAATTTTACCATCGAAAATATTATGAACTTCGTTGATAATTATTGTTCTATGCATAAAGTTTGAATTCTGTGACAAACTGAGCAAACGAATTGCCGTACAAGTTGGAAAACTTGCATGCAAGTTGGCTGAAACAGTCAAATTTAGCATTTTCAACCGTCAATATCTTAAAAACTAGACGTGCCATGATATTTCTGAAAACGGCAATGGACTCAGCAACCCTTAATTTAGTAAATAGCGGTATTTTGGTTCTTGAGACAAAACCGTGTTCCGCAGTGTTATTTGACATCTCAATCCATTCGTCAGAAGGCCTCAGATCAACAATGATTTGTACTTGTAGTCTCAATTACCATGTGAGAATCATTTGAATAGTGATCAGATTTTTTCCAATAACAATTAACAATTCATTTGATAATTGACTTACTTATGGGAAGTATGCACTCCAACAGAAATGTAATCGGCTATCTCGATGCGTGTGAAATTTCTTGCAAGAAATGCTCAAGAAAAGCATTTTTCTTTGATCGCTGTACGCAGATGAAAAGTAATGTCAATTAAAATGGAGCTCACTGTAGCAAATTACTTGACCATTTCTTGAGCAGAAATGTTTACTTTTCTTGAGCTAAACAGCATACCTACCTTTAGAGGGAAAAATGCGATTTGAAAGATAATTATGAATTCATTATCAATGTATTTTGTTTATTTTAATATTAGAATCAAACCTTCATAAACTCTATCGAATACTTTTCCTTTGTCTAGAAGAACAAAATTTGAATTGAAATTGAACTAGTGAGGCATAAGCTAAAATTTTGCATGTTTTCAAACTGCATAGCAAGTTTTTTAGTTATTGATAAATAAATTCCTTTGCTTTTCTCAACAATGCAATCGGTTTTTGAGGATTTTTCAAATTAAAGATAATTTCCAAAAACGCTTAGAGCCAAGGTTACTACGTCACTAGTCACTGATTTGTATAAGTATCACAACCAAGGATGAAAAAAAAACGTCTCTAGTGACAAACAACACAGTATTTGAAAGGTCTAAGAGGGCTGTCGTTCTTGCAACAGTATGATTTCAACAGCTCACTACACGTGTGTAGATCGGATATATGACGCATCCGATGCACTGTTTGTCGTAGGACAAAGAGTTTATTGGATGTTGTTACAAGTCGCGGTCAACTGTAATCATGCCGCATTCCCGCTATTATATATCGCTCAAACAATTTTCGAACGATATCGGAATCACAAACAGCCGGAGTTAAATCAATAAGTAAAAGTGGAAAAATCTACAATATAATAAAACTTTGATTCGCGAACAATTAATCGCTAGCACACATGCAACACGATGCGTTATGTGGAGAACGTAGTTTGTTGTGATATCTTGACGACAAAAGGTTGATCTTTGTTGTTGTTAATCATGTATTTTGTCATGATCACTAGATTTCCATCCTTGATCACGACCTGAGAGAGACTCGCGAAGAGGAAAAATATCAACGTCATATGCAGTCCAGATTTCGCTGTCACGAAACGTCAAATGAAGCCCGTCGTTTCTATGGCTGAAAAAGTGAAAAGTATTGTATTCAATATAAACTATTATTTAAAACCTTAATCAGCAGAGCAGTTTTTCCAAAGATGCTGATAAGTTTAAACACAAGACTAATTATTTATAATGTCTGCTACGTCTGCTGACATGAAATTTCACTCAAAATGCCGTTTAGGCTTCGGTGTGATCAAAGACTCTCGTCTTTTTAAGGCGACACGAAAAGCGTCGCTTTGGTGAGTCAAAAGCAAACTAATACGTAACATTCTCCTAGTGTCCACCAGATGACTAAGTGTTCGTTTATGACATTCACGCTCAAAAATAGTTACCCAGCTAACACGGGATTGTGCGATATTATCAATCAGCTCTAAATGCCATAAAATGTAGAGAAAAGAAGAAACAATCAGTACAGGAGCAATTTTTTTTATCATGTGTAAAAATAAAACAAATTTTGTGTTGATTCATAAGAGTCTGATTTTAAGTCGTAAATCGTTCTCAATTGTGTGTGACTTTTTTGAGCGTGTTTGTTTTGATTTCTTTTTCTTTCATTGTCGTTTTTTAATTGCACGGTGATTTGGATGTAGCCGAAAAAAAAATGTTTACGCGCTTTTCACTCAACAGATGGCAGTAGGGTAGCTTGAATGGCGTGTCGCCGGTAAAATGGCAAAAAAAAGAGTCGTCCATCTTTTTCCTTTTAACAATCTTTGGTGTGATGCAAACGCAATAGTTTTTTGCTGAGATCGTCATGTGAGAGCTTGAACGGCTTGCGCAAAATTGATGTACACACTGAGTTGAATAAGAAAAAAACTTAGCAATCGCAGAAAAAGAAGACCGTCTACGCGAGTCTCGTCTAAGATCACAACTAGAGTTCCAACAGCTTTCCTCAGGCAATCATACTATGTAACCAGCCTACTTGAGTCTCTTCCGGTAAATGATACCACCTAATTAAAATATTTTTTCTTCTGGTTTGCAACGCCTCAGCACTGAAATAAAAGCAAAAAATCTATGAACCAAAAAAAGCTTCAACCATGAGTTTCGCCCAGGCTTCCCAAATGTACCGCCTCACGACAGTATTTCGACGGCTGTCATCAACTGCTTCCCCCGACAGCCTTTTGAATGAACTATCTATGACCGCCTACCATGAGGTGGTCATGCGACATGCAACGACAGTTCGATCACATAGGGCAGGAGAAGTGGATGAACTTGTCATTCATTTTTCTGTCAAATCTCATACAAAATCTACTTTTTCTTTGACAGAAATTCACTCTAGGTGAACCACTTCCCCTGGCCTATTGCTTGTTGTGTGTTCGTTTGCCGATGACAAGCTCGGTTATTCATTCATAACATGACTCGTACACCCGAGCGTCGCTCTGGCAAAATGAATATGCAGTCGGAGCCTCTCGTGTTCGGTATTTCGGGCAACGTGATACGTCATGCTTAAACTGTTTCACACTTATTTTTTTGAATCTTCAAAAAGTTTGCCATGCTTTCACTAGACTATGCACTCACAAGACGAACATAGTGTTAAAAATGATCATATTATGAATGCTTTCCAAATCATGCTACTTAAGTAACGTTCATAATCACACTAGTGTACAATATTGTAATCTTATGTGTAAAATGTTTAGCGTGAATTTCAAGTTGCATGACAGCCCACGACAGCATTTTCGCGACAGTTGGCTCGAGTAGCCGAAGACTGTTAGGGCGATGACATATTGCAGGAGTAGAGAAGGGATAAAAGGAGAGAAAAGAAAAGAGTCAAAGCTCTCTCAATGCAAACTATATGGAAAACGCGCTTACCTGGTATACTGAAGGCGAAGCGAAGAGGTTCAAAGAGTTCTATGGAGATCATTTGCTGCTTCGACGCGCAAGAACGCTAGTGAACGCTAGAGGAATGTGATATGATTGCGCTCGTTTTGGGCGTGAATGGAGCACGGATCAGAACGTTTGGTAATGCATTAAATCCATAAATAGGAAAATTTATGATTGATGTATTAACTTTTGTAACTTTTTTTTTGTAATTTAATTTTAATCCTTTTACAGTCATCTCTCCCTTACTCGATATTCTGTACCTCGATATTTCCCCTAACTCGATTGAATGTGCGGTCCCTTCAATCTAGCATGCTTTGATACCTCTGTAAGTCGATACCTCGATGTTCCCTAACTCGATGCTATCTGTTTCAGTTTCCCAAGTAAGCTTACCTCTCTAACTCGATATTTTCATGGAAAGTTCCAAATGTCCTCGAAACGTTAATAAATTTCATGAATTTGATTGTTATGATTAAATTGATAGTAAAAATAAAGTTTACTGCCAATTTGTGGGTGCTATTTTTTTTATTTTTGCTGAACGGTAAAAAAGTGTCACATAGGTAAATGTGGTAAAATTGTATTGTTTTTTACGTGAAAATAACTATTCTGAATGTATTTTGTCAAAAATATAAAAAGTTTAAAATTATCAAATATATGTGTTCTGTATCTCGATACCTCTCTAACTCGATGGTCCCTTCAATATCGAGTAAGGGAGAGTTAACTGTAATTACAACTGATATATTAATACACTGTTAATCAGTATTTTTTGTTTTTCAAATTATTTCATTGCTTTCTCCAGTTGATCGCTACTTCAGAATATCCTTTTTCATTAAATGTGGTGGAAGAATCCCTACTTGATTTTGCTGGCGTAAATGAAAAACTGTTTTCGAACGTAAACAAGAATAGAAGTGAATAATATTGTGCTTGTTCAGCTCTAACCTCTCTTTTAAGTATCTATGATACTGACATATTACATTACTAACATTTTTCAACAATAAAATAACAATGACTAATTATGATTCGTCAATCGAATATTACTTATTTCTATTTGTTTTGTTTCCTGTATATATTTTCCTAATAATACAAGATAAAAATATGTCGAAGAGTATGAACAGTTGATCATGTGAGCCTGATGTTTGATTTAAACTATCAACAGTTTAAACATTCGCTCTTGTATAATTTTAAGAGTTTTCTTGGCTATATATGACTCCATTTTGGCGATTTGAAAAACAGATGGTTCACTGTCAGATGGTTTAGCAAGCAATTTTGTGAAGTTTTCAGAAATTCTGTGCAATTCTATGGCATACATAAAACAAACTTGCTTCTTGTAAATTGCTTTGTCAATGCGGTATAGAAAAAAACGATAAGACATGTTTGTTAAAATCTCAAACCATATTACCTAGTACAAACAGAAGTCGAGGATGTAAAAGAGAAGCGTACGCGTTGAAGGTCTCTCCATGCATGTTGTATGAAAATCTCGCTTACATGGCATACTGAAGCGATGCGAAGTGGCATGGAAAGTGTGCTAAAGCGTGAAAGCAGTGCGTGTGGTGCTTCGACGCGTCAAAACGCTAGAAGACTATTTAAACTATTTTTTGCAGCACTCATATTGTGCGTGAATTTGGATCTGATGAAAACAGTTTTGAGAGAATTCAATTGACAAACACAAAAAGGGTTCTTATTTATATTTGAAAAATAAAATGTGCTTTGTACCACTGAACTGATTTTCAATATTAGTCAATAAAATTTCCTAACTCAAAATTATCATTTGGCCATTCTATAGAAAACAATAAAATCTCACAATGTTCCATGACTTATAAATACAAGAGTCGTTATATTTTAAATTTTTATAGCCCCAGCTTTTACTATAATAAAGTGGTAAATTGTTCTCAAATTTTACCTGAAAACGAACTGCATTTGGAGCCATTCGTGATCTTTGTTATGACATCGATGATTCAAGTTTAGAACGGATACCCATTAAATGTTTACAGTGCTCGAAGAAAAGGTAGATTTTAAAAGAATATTTCATTTCATAGATACAAACATGATATTAAATCTTTAACTAGTGTATTGCTTTAGTAAATGTAAAGCAATTCTTCGTTCGTAACCATAGAAGTTTGATCATTTAATTTTGTGTGAAAAAAGGCATAAAACTTCAAATTTCTCGAAAATTATACTTTTTTTTTAATATTCTATTGATTTGATTCTCGCTCCAGTCCACTTTTTGGATTGAATTTAGGTCCCAAAACAACTGTGTAAAATTTCAGCTCGATCGGAGAAACTATATTTTAGCGCCAGCCGTTCAAAGTTTGTATGGGATTTACTATGGGAAAACATATTTTAGCAAAAAAAAATCGCCAGAGGTCGCCCATTGAGCTCTTTAAAAATTCTTCACACAGATCTCGATAGGTATTTCTACGATGAACAACATTGCCGAAGACCGCAAAGTAATCCGATGCTTGTGAAAAAAGTTATTAAGCATAGACTATTGGGCAATTTTGCCTGATTTTGTTATTATTGTTATTCCTTTACGTGTTAATCAACGTCGCTTTGCCAATAGATTTTCTAATCTATTGTGTACCAAATATGTTTTGATCTTAAATTAATCAATTTGTCTTTTTAATAGTTATTTTGGTAGTGATTCAAATTTAACTATTCATTGGTTATTTCATTAACGTGCTCAATCGTGTGATTAGTCATGTAAATTAACAACAACTCATTAATTATGTTAAATATATTTTTTTTCAATTTTAATATTGTATATAAGGTACCGCGGGGCAAGTGGGTAAATGGGGTAAGTGAAAATAATTAGCATATTTTACTGATTATGTGAATTAACGTTTTAAACTCATGCGTAAACCTTCGAGGCCATTCAGAACATAACGATACGTAAGAGATTCCTGAGATTTTTCAACCATTATTGCATAATAGAGTGAAAGATTGTTAACCTGTTAAATATAACTCCGTAACAAGTTGGCGGCGTGCAATCTTATTTTAATATTTTCAGTGGAAAAGAAGTTGCGGAAAATAATGTCCTATACCACTTCTAAGTTGTCCCCACTGACAGTTTTAAACTGCAATGAAAAAAGTTTTAGAATTAATTCGACATAGACCTAAAAATAACTAAATTGTAATACCGTGAATTTTCTAATCACGTGGGGCAAGAGAAAAGTTTCTCATTAGATATTGAATTTGTGTTTTCTCTTTAGGTAGCTATAAGTATATAAGGTGCGCAATTATCATAGAATAACAGAACGTGCAGATAATTCAAGAAACACTTTACTCAAAGCGTTAAAAGCTATTATCATGGCCAAATCATGGAACTTCTCTAAAACAAAGGTTGCCAAATATTACAATATTAAAATGTTTACTTCGGACAACCGATTAAATGCCGATTAACGCTCCAGCTTGATGAAATGATTTTTACCCCCTTGCTATACATTCTACAGAGTCGCCTTTACAAGCGCCTGTTTATGCAGATGGACATGGGAAAAGAGAAAAAACCGAATGAAGCAGCCATGCGCTCTCTCTCTGGTTGCAGGCAGCATGCTGTTGCTGAAGCACAAAATCAATGAAAACAAGGAGCGCATTGAAACTCTTTCGAAACCTCTACCAGCATGCCATACCATTTTTACCTCTTCTCTTCTCTTTTCGCCAACACTTCACTTCACTTCTCTTCTCTTTCAATATGTCATCAGCCTTACTGCCGTTCGGTGGCTGTAATGTGAAACAGCCCGTTCGGCTCGCTACGGCATGATCATGAATGCTGTCAGCTGAGTTCGTTAGTCAGCGACTGTTCCAATAGGCCAGGGGAAGTGGTTCACCTAGAGTGAATTTCTGTCAAAGAAAAAGTAGATTTTGTATGAGATTTGACAGAAAAATGAATGACAAGTTCATCCACTTCTCCTGCCCTATAAAGCCAACATTCATGCGTATGTGTCTGGTTGTCATCACGTTCCATGTTTGATGCGAAACGTACAGCAGCAAAAAGCAGTGAAAACACACAGCGACTGTCGGTTCGGTATTTTCTGCTGCTGTCGAGTCGATGCTGTACATTTGGAAAGCCTGGTTTCGCATCGTCTCACTGTTCTTTTTTTTTGAGGAATTACACGCTTTTCATGTGCCAAAGCTTATCACAGTAATAGGGTTCAATAGGACCAATAGGCAAACAAATCGAGTCTCTTAACTATGATGGAATTTCATAAAGTAAAATAATTTCATAAACCCACCGGCATCTAATGTCGCTCATTTCTTTACTAATAATGCGTGAAACATGAATAAAATCGATCGACATTGTGAATTATGTGTAACGAAAAACGAAAAATAATACAATGGGCCAAACCAAACTGTTATCCAATATCCTGTCCTGATATTATTAGATCCTGCGAATCCTTAGCTGGGACTAGGAATTTCCCAGCTGGATTCTATAGGATTGTAACAAGATCCTTGGTTTTTCTTGTGGGTTTCTGATACAGTCAAGTCTCCTATTAGACACATCGTTGGGGGGCGTTATAGGAATCCGCGTTATAGGACACCTAGGGTTTATGGGATTTCATCAGTTTGGAGGTGTTGATGAATATCTCATTTGCGTTAAGAGACATCACAGTGCTGTCCTCGGTGGAGTTTCAGAGCTCAGTACTATCTACCTTTAGGAGTTGAAGATCATCCTTTTAGTTGAGAACTTGGCCGACAGGGGCGCTTTTTCTGGCTTGCACTATATAAACCATGAGGGATAGGAATGCAAAATTTGTAACATATGATATCTCTAGAACCTGATGTTTTGGAAGTTTGGTGTCTTTGGAAAAGTTTTTCTGTAGCTCAAGGGCTGACATGCGGTGGATATTCCGGTACGGAATTACGCCACTAGGCGGCGGTAATGAGCATCGAAATTTTGTTCTGCCGATAGCTCAGTAGCTTGACCATTTAGAAAGTTGGCGTCTTCGGTGGCGTGAGTGAGCTAGTGAGAAAGTGTGGGCTTCGTGGCCGTGCGGTTGGTGTTACCAAGCATTCAGCCGCATCGTGTCAAGGAGTGTGGGTTTGATTCCCGCTTCATACCGGAAAACTTTTCGTCAGGAAAGTATTTCAACTATGCAACTGGGCGTTGCATGCTAGTCCGTTGTCTAGTGTTGTGCTTCCCTTTAAAGGGCAAATCGTCCACTGGAGATATTAACGTGTCGGCGTCTTTAAATGCTGCTGAGCTATCGGTAGAACAAAATTTCGATGCTCACTAGCGTCGCCTGGTGTATATGATACAAATTTTGCATTCCTATCCCTCATGGTTCATATAGTGCAAGTCAGAAAAAGCGCCCCTATCGGCCAAGTTAATTCCATAATGGGGCATAAGCATGGGTCAGGACCCTTAATAATATTGGTATTAACCCCTTTACCGGCAGCTTCATTTTTCTCCACTAAAATATACTTAAATCGCGATAACTTTTTTTGTTTCTCAATATTTTTTTATGATTTTTTCACGAGCCCTCAAAAAACTTTTCTAGTTTAAGATATTGATAATTGGTCATCTGGATCCGAAGATATTCCAAAACTCCTTGGGGGACCGACACGTAGCTATAACCCACTTAAATATCTCAGGCAACAGAATTTTTATCGTATTTGGATATTCGCTTCACGGAATGATAAATTAATGCGAGTATGTTGTGAAAAAATGAAGCATATTGGTGCAGCCGTCTTTTGGTAATGAGAATTTATATTTTTGTAATTTATGTAATTTATTTATAATTTTATGTAATTTTTATTTTGTAATTTTCAAATTTCTCGAATAATACTGAACAGATTTGTATGATTTTTTTCAGGGTAGCTCCTAATTACCTGCCATTGTTTAGTACGCATTTTATTTATTTTTTTTTTTTTGATAAATTGACCAAAAACAAAATGGCCGCTAAAGACATTTTATATGAAGAATGTCGGTCCCCCAAGGAACACCGGAATATTTTCAAAACTAGATCAGCAATGATTAATATCGACATGGATTCTTAAACTAGAAGAGTTTTTTGAGATCTTGTGAAAAAATGTGCAAAAATATCGAAAAATAAAAAAAGTTATCGCGTTGTTTATATATTTTTAGCGGTAAAAAATGAAGCTGCCGGTAGAGGGGGTAATATCTGTTAATATCAATTAATATACAGTCAGTGACATAAGTTAGTAACCAAATGCTGTTTTTCCATACAAAATGCCCAAATTTGGGGTGCTGTATCTCAGCTTCTGGTAGTCCGATTTGGCTGAAATTTGGATGACGAACTACAAATAACTTGAAGTTTTGCCTGTAAAAGATTTATTACATTGCTGTCATTTTCCATAGAGTTTCAGAGGGTTGTTCAAAGACAAAAGTAAGTAATCGAGAGACTTTTTAATTTAATTCTAAAACGGTAAGTTGTGGGTTGTTGGTATGTTCCACAAAGTTGTTCAATTTCAGAAGTCACACAAATTTGCAGAACACACCAACATTCCACGACTTACCGTTTTACGATTAAATTAAAAAGTCTCTCGGTTACTTACTTTTGTCTTTGAACAACCCTCTGAAACTCTATGGAAAATGACAGCAATGTAATAATTCCCCTGCACGCAAAATTTCAAGTTATTTGTAGTTCGTCATCCAAATTTCAGCCAAATCGGACTACCAGAAGCTGAGATACAGCGCAACAAACTATTTTATATGGGGAAACAGCATTTGGTTACTAACTTATGTCACTGACTGTATATTAATTGATAAATATTTTCGAAACACATCGAGGTGGCTATGACATAAAGACAACTGATGTTTCAAGATATCAACCTACATGATGGACTCGATCATGTCGAGCTTTGATCTTTACTTCAAATCTTAATGCAATGCATATATTATTTATAATGTTTTAGGATCATTCACTTTTCTGGGAGCGAATCCAAGCAGCGGTCGGTCTGTTGCCAAAACATATACATCCTTGATCTTCAAGGATATGCTCTTCAAGCTGTGCTCTTGGGGAAATCCCAAATCGAAAACGATCTGAGGCTGCTTGCCCCTATGAAAAAAGCATCGCTTGATGTAGTACAACTGCAACATTTATACGAGCATTTTGCAGTTTCGCCCGAAAATTTTGTATTTCTGAACGGTGATCTTGCTTGGTTTGTAGCACTACCTTTTGAATTGGATGACTTTTGATTTTATGGTATCAAAATACTGTATTAGATTCACATCACCAACCAGCCAAATAAAACAAGTGGGTGGGTACTCTGCTGCTTACGCATGTTAAAGTGTCCCTTGTTTCCATCCATGAAAGAACAAAAGTCTTTTAGGACACAGTTGGACATTGCATTCTATTTTATCCACATCCATCATTCAATTTTTACACGTTTTTTTCAGGAATGATGAAACACGCTATTTACAAAGCTACCTACTCCCTAAATTGATATTTCAAGATCTAAAAGTGAAATAGGCTCAGAAGTGTTGCATTTCGTAATTCTTACAACCACGTCTCATATACTAGATCAAACTACGAATCTGAACTAGCTCCAACTGGCGTAGTGTTGTTATGAGCACTTCCACAGTTATTAATCGATAGCTTTCTTTGCCTAAGTTGCCATTTTTCGCATTTGTTTATCATGTGGCAAGTACGATGATACTTTATGCCCAGGGAAGTCAAGGGAATTTCCATTACGAAAAGATCCTGGGCCGACCGGGAATCATACCCAGATACCTTCAGCATGGCCTTGCTTTGTAGCCCCGGACTTAAACCACTTGGCTAAGGAAGGCCCCGGGTCAATGGATTTGAATAATTCTTTCACTGCTGCTGTTTTCCAGGGCAAGAAAAAACATGTTTTGGGAAGTCTCCGGAATAGTTAAAAAATGGGAGGAAACAAATCAGTCGTTTTATATGAAGGTATGATTTATTTATGAAATTTATGACCTTTAAAATTGTCACTTAAAAATTTGATATGAAAACATTTTGTGGTAAATGCTCTATTTTTACAATCACATAGTACATGACTATCATGAGAATTTCTATTGAAAAGCAAATGCTCCTCCTCCTAATTCGTTCTTATTGCGAATAAATTTTTGGTAGTTTGGTACAATGTCACCTCCTTGAAGGTGTGAGAATAGGTCGGTGTTACTATTTAACGAATTATGAACACATTTGAAAAATCTGTTCAGTATTTGCAAATTAATTATTCATGAACGTAGTTCCATATCAAAAAAAAAAAAACATTTCGATCCAAAATATGAAAAGTGAATTAAAATCAATCAGGCCATACGCATTGAAAATACTTTTATACTATAAAAAAAAGACATGAAGTTTGTTGACAGGCTTCTTAAAACGCATATACGTCTAAGATATAATGGCAAAAAAGCGTCGAGATCAAATCTCAATCTTAACTACTATCTAAAGAGTCCATTACCAATAATGAAACCCTCTTAAGAACTAGAATGAAACTCATATAATATCCTGAGGACGTTGTCAAGTTTGTTCCAGTTAAGCTGAAATACGATCCAATTTCCTCCATCCGTAATGAACATACATTCATTTCACACCCATGTCAGTAAAACGCAATCTCAGTAATAATCTTGATCAGAGAATGCTCAGTTGTCGCTTTAGTAGGTACGTAATCTCAGAAGGTGTCGATTCCAATCCTGTTTTTGCAGTGCAGTGCTTCAGGCGATTCCATCAATTCTAGTGAGAAAAAAATGCGGTGGGTGTTCAGCTCAGCTGTGCCGAAAGCGTGTAGTTATAGAACACCTCCAATTAAAAAGTCGTGAATAGAAGCTTGTTGGCTCTGTTTCGTTGATCGTTTTGTCACGCCAACTAGTTTTCTACAAGTGTGGTGCAATTTTCGCACATTTTTGGCGCGTAAGCTGGTTGCAGCGGTTCAAGTTTCGTTTTTATGAATGAAGCATCACCAAATGCTAGGGTTGTTCGAATTTTTCTGTATCGGGATTAATTACAACGTAGTTTTACAATTTTCCAATGAAATCGTTTCCTAAGGCAAAAAGAAATCTACGAATTTGAAAAAAAAAAAAATGTCATTAACAGCGTTAGTATAGGCAAGCCTCCCCAGCACTAGATCAACGCTCTCACTAACGAGCACTATTTGGCGCGCAGCCCGGAGACCAACCACGATTAGCCAATTTGAAAGAAATGCAGACAAGAGCCCATGTCCAACTTTGTAATTATTTCCAGAGTTGATATACATTAATGAACATGGGGCTACCTAGCAAAAGAAACGACACCTTCTTGAGTGGTCCGTCCATCTGCACACGCATAGCCATTGGTCCATTTAGGACCTTGCATGGGCCTGCCTGAATCTTAATCGATGTCTAATGAATACGCAGCAATTAAGTCGTCTATGAAATGATTTTATGGCCACAATAAAGAACCTTACACGAGTTGGAAGAGAGCTGCTTGACTCCTCGCTTTTCGGATACTGACTCGCCTCGCGTTGCATTTATGATTAAGAGTGTGCGATATTTCGAATAACTTTGTCAAATACCGTTTGAAATGAAATTCCGGGGAATTCCACTGTTACACACTAGTGTTGGGTAAATTCTATCAAAACATCGATTCGATTAGCAACTTCATATAAAATTTACAAAAACAAGCTCTTTAGGGGGGTCTGTAGCGCTTTCGCTTCATAAGCGGAAGGCATGGGTTCGATTCCTAGCCCCTCCACAAAAAACCCGTCCAGCCACCAGAAGACGCCTCACGGAGGACCGTGCTTTGGGGAGCACATCCATCCTCCGTCAGTATCAGATGGTGACTGAGACAAACTGACCCTCTTCGCAGGCACCTAGCCTCACTAACAGCAGAGCTCTCTCCTACCTGCTCGGTGTGGGAGTAAAAGAGTAGGAGAGAGTGAAAATAAGATGTAAATATAGATAAGCTGAAAATAGATCTGTATCGGTAAAGAAGAAGCTACAGATCAACTGATTCCGGCACAGTAATGGCCATGAGCACAAAGTGCCTTAAAAAAAAATAAAAAAAACAAGCTTCCGAAATAAGACCAAACATTTCATATGATTTTAAGTTAAGACTGATACAAAACTAGGTTTATAATTCATTTCCTCAATAAAAAGTTCCAACCAATCTGAAACTTTCGAATATCGCCAAGGATAAAAAATGCATATCGCATACCCTTATAACGATGATTGGTCAGTATGCAATTGGCATTTGAAACACAAGAGCTAGCAGTTAGAGGAGCAAACGATTCAGTGCGCTTCAGGTCTTGTTAGAAAAGTATCTACACGGGAAGATTCAGCTCTGCAGAAGTCGCGGTAAATTGGTCCCGGTCAGTTTATGGCTTGATGCCGGCCGTCTGGCTGCTGGTTGGGTGTATGAACTTCACTCAACATGTCAAGGGTAATTTGATACAGTCTCAGAAGAAGTGGCAGACGGGGCTTCCAACAACATCTCTTTCGCTGCATTATTGCGGGCAATTATGGCGATGCTGATAATTCTGCCCCTCCGCGCTTAATTGAAGGCTGAGAAAATTGACTGGATGGAAATAAAGCTGCAAGTGCGATGGTAATTGCCAAATGGGAGAAGTTATATGAGATCGGAATAATGTATGATTGTTGTTACAAATGGAGTAAAAGGAATTTAGATATTTATCACATTGCATTACCAGAAAAATTAACTCACGGATTGATTGGAGTAAAAGTTGACATTGAGTTTTGTTCAAGAACAATAACTTACAAGGAGACTAGAATTGATTTAACTTTGAAGGAATGATTCGCAAGTTTGCTTTATTTTATTGAAAAAAAGACGTAGGCAGTATCCTTGTTTAGTATTTTTCTACTATTATCTCTTGCGTTTCATTGCAACTTGCTGCTTAGCTTGGCGACCTATGAGACCTTCTTCTTTTGTTTCTTTTTCACACATTTGCAAGTTGATGTGAAATCATTTTTGTTACCTAGTGAAAATGATGTCCTCCGTTATAAACTCTGGAAACTGTTTGCATTACCTGGAAAAGAAAAAAATAACAAATATTACTGAAGCTGGATATGATAGAAAATAAGTTTTATGTTGAGATTTTTACCAAGGTTTTATCTGTTCTAACTGTTTTTCGTAATTGATCCAATTTTTAATCGAAAAACCAAAATTTATAATTATTTAATTGCGCAACAATTCATGTCATGCTTAAGCAAAGTTTTACAGACTCCAAAACGAATTCCGACATATGAAGATCATCTGTTTTGGTCTAGGATCGGTAAATTTTGCAAGTTGCAACAGGCTTGATACATTACAGAGGCGTACGACAGCCCCTCAAAGAAAGCGTTAACCACATACTTGAAACCTTTTTGTGCACTTCAACCATTTGAAATGAATCCACAAGGGTTTGCCAATCTGATTTTAGAATTTTTGTAACAGGCAGTTTTTGAAAAAGAAAAAAATGGGTATGTTATTAAGCAAGCTTCACAGATCGGAGAAATTTTGTTTGCTGTTTTTTTTCCCTTCGGGTTGTCGGGGGGATGTCAGCAATAAGCAATTAAATCGAAAAAAAAATAAAACTCATCGGATTTCTTAAGGAATTTTGTGAAAACCCACAAATTTTGATTAATATAACCCGACAATTTTGAAGAGAGGGGGGGCGTCTTGAGAAAAAGGCCAATTCGTATCGGTCCAATTATATATCAATGTTCACGGTCCAAATAAATTCAATTGACTTGATTAGCCAATCCATAACCTCAATATTTATATGCAACGTTTATTTTTCTCGAGAAAAAAGTGTCTTAAAGGTTTATATATTTATTGAAAACTTATTATTTGCTCAGCATTAATTTTTATTTACTATTAGTTTTTAATTCGAAAAATTTCGTATTTTTATAAAAATTCAAGCTTTCTGTGCTCAGAGAATACATTTTATTTTTAGTACAAATTATGTTGGATGACCATTGTTAAGTTCAGCTATTACATCAAATTTGAAAAATACGTGCATTTCTGTTTATTGCTTTTGTGGGAAATACGTTGGGTGGTAAATGGCTGACAATGCGTACCTGCAGGTATAAAATAGACCTCATTTGTGATTCTTAGCTTCTTGTCCAGTAACTCCTATCCCTAGGTCCCCGTGGTGCCGCCTGGGATACGAGTAACCGTAGGGAAGATCGGGTAACCAACCCCGATGGGACCTTGGTCGTAAGCTGACAGGGAAGCGGGGCTCCTCTCTTCTGAGAGTGTAGCTTATCAGAGAGTCTGTTCTCCATGTTAGGAGCGACTGATCATCGTCCTAGTGCCAGCGTGGTACTCTAAACAGTGCTGTGCACGATGGTCCTCCGGCAAGCCATAGGGATGGTTATACCATCTACCAGAGCTGCGGCAACAGACATGAGCTAGGCACAGCTTTTATCGTGATGGGCGAAATTCAGAGGCGCGTGATTGGATGGTGGCCAATCGACAACAGAACGTGCAAGTTGAAGATCAAAGGCCGTTTCTTCAATATCAGCATAATCAACGTGCACAGCCCTCACCTAGCAACTGACGATGACGATAAATACGTTATTTTCTACGCGCAGCTGGAACGTGAATACAGCTGCCTAAGCCGGAACACTACCTTGTGACGGTTAAAGTGCGCCAACGAATTTCCGTTGTGAACAACATTCGGTACCGACGCCCGCCACGGTACAATCTGGAACAACTCAAGCTACCCGAAGTCGCAACTAATTACGCGCAAAGCCTTGAAGCAGCGTTGCCGGAGAAGCCTCACCGAAGCCCCTCTTGAGGACTGCTGGAGTAGTGTCAAAGCAGCTATCAACAACGCAGCGGAAGGTGCCATTGGGTTCGTGGAAGGAAATCGAGGGAACGGTTGGTTCGACAAAGAGTGTCAGACGGTTTTGGACGAGAGGAATGCAGCACGGGCAATTATGCTGCAGCAAGGCACCCCTCAAACGTGGAACGATACAAACAGAAGCGAAGACAGCAAACCCATCTATTCCGGGATAAAAAGCGCCGCCTGGAAGAGTTGGAGTGCGAAGAGATGGAGCAGCTGTATCGTTCTCAAGACACGCGTAAGTTCTACAAGAAACTAAATGCATCCCGCAAAGGCTTTGTGCCGCGAGCCGAAATGTGCCGGGATAAGGATGGAGGTATCTTGACGGACGAAATGTGAGGTGATTGAAAGGTGGAAGCAGCACTACGATGAACATCTAAACGGCGCAGAGGAGAAAGACTAAGGCAGCAAGAAGAATGGCTTCATCAGTGAGGGAGGTGTACCATCTCCCACAATAGGTGAAGTTAAGGATGCTATCAAACAGCTCAAGAACAACAAAGCAGCTGGAAAGGATGGTATTGGAGTGGAACTTATTAAAATGGGCCCGGGCAGGTTGGCCACTTGTCTGCACTGATGGATAGCCAGGATCTGGCATGTAGAACAGCTACCGGAGGAGTGGAAGGAGGGAGTAATATACCTAATATACAAAAAGGGTGACAAGTTAGAATGTGAGAACAATCTAGCGATCACTTTTATTAACGCAGCGTATAAAGTGCTTTACCAGATCATCTTCCGCCGTCTATCGCCACTGGCAAGCAGATTTGTAGGAAGTTATCAAGCCGGTTTTGTGTACGGACGATCGACGACAGACCAAATCTTTATGTTGCGGCAGATCCTCCAAAAGTGTCGAGAATATCAAGTCCCTACGCATCACCTATTCGTCGATTTTAAACCGGCCTATGATACCATCGACCGCGAAGACTATAGATGATTATGGACGAGAATGGTTTTCCCGGGAAACTGACTAGACTGATCACGGCAACGATGGATAGTGTACAGTGCTGTGTGAAGATATCGGGTGCATTATCGGACCTGTTTGAAACACGCAAAGGACTTCGACAAGGCGATGGTCTTCCCTGCCTCCTGTTCAATATTGCGCTTGAAGGGTTATGAAACGAGCGGACTTCAACATGCGGGGCACGATCTACAATAAATCCAGCCAGATCATCTGTTCTGCTGACGACGTGGACATTGTCGGAAGAACGTTCCAGGTGGTTTCTGAACAGTATACCAGGCTGAAACGTGAAGCAGATCGGATTGGATTGAAGGTAAATACGTCGAAAACGAGATATCTGCTGGCTGGGTAACCGAGCGCGATAGAGCTCGCATTGGCAGAAGCGTGATGATCGACGGGGATGAGTTCAAGATGGTGGACGGATCCTTGATAACGTCGGATAACAACTGCAGCAGAGAAATTCGAAGATGTATAATTGCCGGAAGTCGTGTCTACTACGGACTCCACAAGACCTTGCGGTCTGGTAAACTTCACTTCCGTACTAAGTGTACCATGTACAAGACGCTGATAAGACCTGATGCCTCTACGGGCATGAGACGCGGACAATGCTCGAAGAGGACCTGCAAGCGCAAGGAGTTTTTGAACGACGTGTGCTTAGGACGATCTTTTGCGGAGTATGTGAGAACGGCGTATGGAGCTTGCACAACTCTACGGTGAACCAAGAATCCAGAAAGTCGCCAAAGCTGGAAGCGTATGATGGGTGGGACACGTTGTGGGAATGCCGGAAAACAATCCCGCAAAAATGGTGTTCAACTCAAATCCGGCCGGTACAATACGAAGGGTAGCGCAACGAGCTAGATGGTTTGACCAAGTGGGGCAGGATCTTGGAAGAGTGGAACGATCGAGAAATTGGGGGTTAGCAGCCACGAATAGAGTTAGTAGGCATAACATTGTGGCGCAGGTCATGTCTTGAAGGACGTAGAGCCATCAAAAGTAAAGTAAGTAAACAGTTTTAAATATTTTTCAATGGTTTTGTCATATTACAGATTTTGATTCATAGTCAAACTTAATCTGTAGGCAACAAATACTTTTGATGAATGTTTTGCTTTTTCATGTTCAAGTGAGTAATTTGCCAATTGAGTTCAAATCCATACTTAAATTATTTCATTCTTAAATATTGAAGCCAATTTTTGGCCCATACTTCAAAACATGAATCTTATTTGAAAAGTTTTCATATAAAATAATGCAGACTCATCGAAAATATGTTCGGTACATTAAATGAAATATTCTGAAATCCATCCTAAACTTGAAGCTGATCTTTAAAACTTGGGAAGATCAATTTTTGAGTCCTGGAATCGAACATATTCTCAATCTTAATCCAAATTTTCAACTTCTTCTGAACATGAGTTTTTACTACATAAATGTAGCAGAGAAACGTAAACGCTTGCGTTTAACATTTCATTTGAATTTAATTCTAAGTTTAAATATCATCTGTGGGGATCTTAAGATTGTAGCAACAACGCTGGGAATTTGAAATTTTAAAGATTACTAAAAAAAATCATGTAGGATTTAAAACACCATATTGAATATCAATCATAAATATGGGATTCTCGATATTGACATGGTTTTCTCAGTTTTCTGGTAGAACTCCTACAATTCTGATAGTATCACTGAATTTTTTTCCAGGTTTAAACATTATGAAGTGGTGGTTGGAATCTTTAATACTGCAGAGATAGTTTTTGGAATTCTGATTAAAAATCTCAAGATTTCAATTAGATTTCTGGGTTTTTGATGGGAAAGCTCTAAATTTCGAATCATCGGATTCTTATGAGAGTCTTTGGGAAAATTCCTACATATTCCGAAGATTCCTACAAATATTTAGAATGTACATCAAAAAATCTCAAAGATTTCCAAAGGATCAAATGGAAATTAAAGATATAGAAAGATTATCATCGGAACCATTCTGCATAGCTTGTTACGAATGGCGAAGTTAAACGCGAAGTTGCCTGAATCAGCGTGGATGAACTTTTCATTTTACTTCAAAGTTTACAGACGAATTAAATTAAAAAAAAAAAATTCAGAATTTTCAAAACAAAACAATGTTTCAAAATAGTTCCAAAGTTTAAAAAGTCTTGACACTCTTAAAAAAACTACATTAATTCATGATTTATCATCATAACGAAAACATTTTCGTCTAACATTTCCTTAAACCTGATTCTACCAGCTCAAAATAAAAATAGTTGATTATTTAAAACAATCAACGCTTAGTTCGTAACGGCAAACCGAAATTTCCAATTATTATCATCAAAGTCCAGTCAATCTTCCTTATCAAAATATAAATCAATCAATCAGGTAATGCGACATCCATGAAATTGTGATACTTGAAATCTGATCATAGCTCACTAGACAGTGTATACATGTGAATACGAATATTATCAACTTCTTCTCACTGATAAACTGCACCCCGAATAACGGGATGAATAAGAAACGAATCTGTTGATAACAGCATAATTAAGAAGAACGATATTCAAGTGATCTAACTGAACATGACTGGACACTTGAACTGGACAGTGAACATGAACAGAACTGCTGGAGAACAGTGAAAGTAGCCATCAACAATGCAGTTGAGAGCGGATACGTGAAACGGAGTCGACGAAATGATTGGTTCGACAAGGAATGTAGGCAGATTCTGGAGGAGAAAAATGCAGCAAGGGACCAAGCAGAACGTGTAACGTGCTGTGCCGGTCGCAAAAACACGTAACTTCTATCAGAAGCTCAACGTATTCCGCAACGGCTTCGTGTCGCTAGCCGAGATGTGAAGGGATAAGGATGGGAGCATTTTGACGGAAGAGCGTGAGGTGACCGAAAGGTGGAAGCAGCACTTCGATGAACACCTAAATGGCTCTGAGAGCACAGGTTATGAAGGGCGGGACATCCCCCGTGCTGGCCATTTGTCTGCACCGGCTGATAGGCACAATCTGGGAAACAGAACAGTTACCGGAGGAGTAGAAGCAAGGGATAATATGCCCTACCTATCATCGATCATTATTCTATATGCGGCCTGAAAGGTATTATCCCAGATAATCTTCCATCGTCTATCACCTGTAGTAAACGAGAAGTTATCAAGCCGGCTTCGTTGACGGCCGATCGACAACGGACCAGATCTTTACTGTACGGCAAATCCTCCAAAAACATCGTGAATACCAGGTCTCAACGCATCACCTTTTCATCGATTTCAAGGCGGCATACGATAGTATCGACCACGTATAGCTATGGAAAATCATGGACGAGAACAGCTTTTCCGGGAAGCTCACGAGACTGATAAGATCGACGATGGAATGTGTGCAAAATTGTGTGAAGGTTTCAGGCGAATACTCCAGTTCGTTTGGATCCAGCCGGGGTGACTTTCGTGCCTATTGTTCAATATTGCACTAGAAGGTGTTATGCGGAGAGCCGTGCTCAACAGCCGGGGTACGATTTTTACGAGATCCAGTCAATTTGTTTGCTTCGCGGATGATATGGACATTGTCGGCCGAACATTTGAAAAAGTGGCAGACCTGGAACGCGAGGCAGCAGAAGTTGGACTGGTGGTGGATGCGCCCAAGACAATGTACATGCTAGTAAGTGGAGTCGAGCCTGACAGGGCTCTTCTAGTTAGCAGTGTTACGATAGGCGAGGATACGTTTGAGGTGGTCTACGAGTTCGTCTACCATGGATCCTTGCTGACGGTTGATAACAACGATAGCCGCGAAATACGAGGACGCATCATCAGTGGAAGTTAGGCCTGTTATGGCCTCCACAAAAAGCTGCGGTCAAAAAATATTCACACCCGCATCATGTGTACTATGTACAAAACGCTCATAAGGCCGGTAGTCCTCTATGGGCATGAAACGTGGTCGATGCTTGAGGAGGACTTGCAAGCACTTGGAGCCTTCGAACGTTGGCAGCTTATGAGGATCTTTGGCGATGTGCAGGAAAATAGTGTGTGGCGGCGAAGCATGAATCACGAGCTCGCCCAACTCTACGGCGAACCCAGTATCCAGAAGGTGGCCAAAGCTGGAAGGATACGATGAGCAGGGCATGTTGCAAGAATGCCGGACAGCAACCCTGCGAAGATGGTGTTCGCGTCGGATCCGGTTGGTACAAGAAGGCGTGGAGCGCAGCAAGCTAGGTTGGCGGATCAAGTATCGATTTGGCGAGAATGGGGCACAACCGAGGATGGAGAGATGCGAGCACGAACCGAGTATTGTGGCGTGAAATTGTTGATTCAGTGTTATCTGTTTAGATGTTAACTAAATAAATGAGAATGAAGTGAACATGATTCAGGGCAAAGCATTCAAGCTTCAAGTGTGAATGGAATACAGTAAAGCATTTTCCTAACAAAAGGTAATCTAGAATGAACCTTTAAAGATTTGCCATTAGCTAACGAAAGCCAATTCAATGTTTCAACTAAGTCGTCATTGGACTTTTTAAGATTGATCAGCCACCGTTCACTATCTACAGCACTTCCAATTAATGGTACCCTCCAGCATAACTCTAAGTTTGCACATAATTAATCATTCCTTTTCTGCGCACAAGCGCCTATTAGCTTCCAGAAGTGACAAAATTGATAGCCATCGCGAAATTTGTACCACTTAAATCCATTCCCCATAGAGAACCATTTGTTTCACAAACGCAACACCCCTTCTTTAGCGTCAATGGATTCCGTCATTTCGAGAACGTTATCATCCGAGAGAAATCATGCTACAATTGCGACTAATTAATGGACTACTCTCCAGTCAAGGACGAGCTCCATTCCCTTCTTCTGGTCGTCACAGACATTCGGATCCAAATAGACTAGAAAGATCGAGACTTGGTTGAGCATTCGTTCCGACTTCCATGTTGGTAAATCTGGTTCCTTCTTTGGGAACCAGCGTGCTGTGCTGTTGGACTTGATTTTTTCTCCTTTTTACGTGAACCACTTTTGCGAGTTGAGATCGCTACGAAGATGCACAGTGGATGCACTCCATGGAAATTTTGGACAACAAAACAAATACATTTTCAAATTTTAGTAAAAAGGTGCAAATGAAGACTTGGACCACCATTTGTGACACTTTGAGATATAAATGATCATTGAAGAGCATTTTCTAGAATCTTACGCAACCTTAGTAAAGTGGCAAAATTCTTGAAGAATTTCAACTTTACTCATTTGAAAAGTGCTGAAATGATAAACAGGTCCAATGTGATTGTAAATATTTACAATCACATTAAAACAAATACAGTAAGGACCCGATTTTGTCAGCCCCTCGATGAATTTTAGGCTGACAAAATGGGGAACCTGACAAAATCGGGTTATTTTATTTTGTCCTGTTTTTCAAAATTTGACGTGTTACATGGTTACATGGACTTTTAGGAGGGCGATGGACATGGGAGTAGCCAGTTTTTTTTATCAGGGGCTCCCCCCTCCCTTATATTGGTAATATCGATTTTTAACACTTAATAAAAAGCATTGCCATTGCCTCCTCTGGCTACGCCCATGCGTGCATGACATCAAACATCATCATTAATTTTAATGTAAACGTGGTAAAACATGACGATAACAATTTTTTGACAAATTTAACATAGGCTGATAAAATCGGGTCGAAAAGCTGACAAAATCGGGGGTAGACAAAATCGGGGGCAGACAAAATCGGGGGCTGACAAAATCGGGTCAGTACTGTAATAAAATCTGTTGTTTTGAAAGAAACCGGTTGAGCCAGATTTGGTTGAGATTAAGGATTTAAATGAGACAACATACAAGACATTTGAAAATTCAAATAGATTGATTTTAGCTGGCATCTTTACAGTTCACATGATGCAAATTATGTACTCCCATTGATCTGAAACCTTGAAGTTTTCTATGTAATACTTAAATAAGCTTAAAAAATATCAAGGAAGAAATTTTCAAACCTTATTTCATTGACTATTGACCAGCTTTTATGGAATGGCGTGGCTTTGCCACGGTTCTTCTCGTTTACTTTCTCGTTTACTTTCGTGTGCGCACAGCTTACAATGCCGATGGGCCATTAAATCACGTCGTATATACACAGTGCAGAGCTTTGGCGGTAACAACAAAATGTTAGCCACTCTGGATTTTTTGAACAGCTGAAGTTGCCGTAAAGATACGAGCATAAGCACTCGACAAGTGCAACTTACAATTGGAAAAATTGAACCCATAAATCGAAATAAGCACTCGTGCTTGTGTGTTTGTATGGACTTATGGACTTACCAACATATTGATCCACAAACCGAAACCGAGAGAGAGCGAGATCGGGGTGCAAGTTTTCAAAGTGAACTTCGCCCGGCTTGAGAAGAAGGTGATGGAGGTTCGACCTTGGCGTGACTATTAAACGGTCTCTCGTTACTTGCCGGTGGAAATCTCCACAAGGCACCAGTTTTGGATTGAAGCACTTGTTTTAATGCCGTGGTAAATCGATTCCTCGAGCGTTGGTTCCACTTTTATTTGTTGAGTAATGTACTGCAACTTTGATACCGTTATTAACTGCAGTTGATGTTTTATCCGTGGGAGGCCAAAATTAATGGATTTGGGAAAAGCTGTTGACCATGCTCCGGAATTGGAGAGGCGAGATAGCGGGAAGGGAAGAGAATAGTAACAGCGACGCTGTTTGAGTAAAATGTTCTTTATGAGGCGTGAAACAACAGGTGTAAAAAATAATTGGCTAAAGTTGGGCGGCCTTGAATTGGCTATGGGACGATTGTGGAACTTTAAGAAATCTTTAAGGAATCTCTGAAATATATCCTACCAATTTGTTGGATCAATTCTAGAAGTATCAAATTATTAATGGTATCTCAGGAAGATAATCTCCAATATATTCATAGAAGAAAATGTTACAAAAATCTCTGGTGTTTTTGAGAAGAAATGAGGGGTAAATGATCATTTAAGTAGGTTTCCTGAATCCTTGGAGGAGTTAACAGAAGTATCTATGGAGATTTATTTTAGTCAAAAGTATTAATGGAGTTTATTTTATGAAAAGACTTCTAACGAGACATCTCAAAAGGTTTATTAAGAGACTTTTGAAGAGTTTTCTTCAGAGATTTTGAAGAGACTTCTTCACAAACTTCTAATGAAACTTCTTAATCGAAAAGTGTCTGGAGAGACTTCGGATGAGACTTTGAAGAGACATCTCGAGAGACTGATTAAGTGGCTTCTGAAAAGACTTCCGAAAAAACATTTGAAAAGATATCTGGAAAACATCAAAAGAATCTTCTGAAGAGACTTCTGAAGAAACTTCTGAAGAGATTTTTGAAGAGACTTCCGCAGGGACTTCTGAAGATACTTCTGAAGAGACTTGAGGAAGGGACTCATGAAGAGACTTCTAATGAATTTTCTGAAGAGATTTCTGAAAGCATTTCTGAAGAGACGTCTGAAGGGACTTTGATAAATATTTCTGAAGAGACTTCTGAAGAGACCTCTTAAGGGACTTCTGAAGAAGCTTCTTAAGAATTTTCTGAAGAGATTTCTGAAAAGATTTCTGAAGAGGCTTCTAAAGACTTTAGAAGAGACTTCTGAATAGACTGCTGAAGGGACATCTGAAGAGACTTCTGAAAAAACTTCTAAAAAGACTTCTGAAGAGAATTCTGAAGAGATTTCTGAAGGAATTTTTGAAGGAACTTTTACAGAGACTTCTGAATGGGTTTCTGAAGAGATTTCTGTAGAGACTTTAAAGAGATTTCTAAAAATATTTCTTAGGATACTTCTGAAGAGACTGCTGAAAATACTTCTGAAGGAACTTTTAAAGAGACTTCTGAAGAGTTTCTTAAGAGACTCCTGAAGAGACTTTTGAAGAAACTTTTAAAAATATTTCTAGAGAGGTCTAAAGAAGTAGACTTCCGAAAAAAAATTCGAAGAGACTTCTGAAGAGACTTCTGAAGGAACTTTAGAATAGACTTCTGAAAAGGATTCTGAAGAGACTTCTGAAGGGATTTCTGAAGAGTCTTAAGAAAGAATTTCTAAAAAGTCTTCCGAAGTGACTTCTGAAGAGACTTCTGAAGGAACTTTTGAATAGACTTCTGAGAAGGATTCTGAAGAGATTTCTGAAGGGATTTCTGAAGAGTCTTAAGAAAGGATTTCTGTTCCGAAGAGACTTCTGAAGAGACTTCTAAAGAGACTTTTGATAAGACTTCTGAAGAGACTTCTTAAGAGACTTCTGGAGAGACTTCTGAAAAGAGTTCTGAAGAGACTTCTGAAGAGACTTTTGAAGAGACTTCCGAAAAAAAATGTGAAGAGACTTCTGAAGGGACTTCTAAAAAGGCTTCAGAAGAGACTTCTCAAAAGACTTCTGAAGAGCCTTCTGAAGTGACTTCTGAAGAGATGTCTGAATAAACTTTGGAAAAGACTTCTTAAGAGACTTTTGGAGACCCTTCTGGAGAGACTTCTGAAGAGGCTTCTAAAGAGACTTCAGAAGAGACTTATGAAGAGACTTTTAAAAATATTTCTGAAGAGATCTCTAAAGAGACTTTCGTCTATTCGAAAAAATTTCCGAAGAGACTTCTGAAGAGAATTCTGAAAAGATTTTTTAATAGACTTCTGAAGAGACTTCTAAAGAGGCTTATGAAGAGAATTCTGAGGAGACTTTTGAAGAGACTGTTAAAAACATATATGAAGAGACCTCTAAGAAGTCTTCCGAAGAGACTTCTGAAGAGACTTCTGATGGAACTTAAGAACAAACTTCTGAAAAGAATTCTGAAGAGTCTTCTGAAAAGTCTTCTGAAGTGACTTTTGAAGAGATTTCTAAAGAGGCTTTTGAAGTGAATTCTGTAGAAAAGTCTGAATAAACTTCTGAAGAGACTTCTGAAGACACTTCTGGAGAGCCTTCTGAAGAGACTTCTGAATACTCTTCAGAACAGAATTCTGAAGAGATTTTTTAAGAGACTTCTGAAAAGACTTCTAAAGAGGCTTCTGAAGAGACTTCTGAGGAGACTTTCGAAGAGACTTTTAAAAAATATATATGAAGAGACCTCTTAGAATAATTCTGGAGAGACTTCTGAAGGAATTTAAGAAGAAACTTCTGAAAAGAATTCTGAAGAGTCTTCTGAAAGGATTTCTGAAAAGTCTTCTGCAGTGACTTCTGAAAAGAACTCTAAAGAGGCTTCTGGAGACATCTTTGAAAAGACTTCTGAAGAGCCTTCTGAACTGACTTCTGAAGAAACGTCTGAATAAACTTCTGAAGAGACTTCTAAAGAAACTTTTGAAGACACTTCTGGAAAGCCATCTGAAGAGACTTCTGCAGAGACTTCAGAAGAGACTCCTGAAGAGACTTCCTAAAAGACTTCTGAAGAGACTTCTGATGAAACTTCTGAAGATACTTCTGAAGAGACTTCTGAAGAGTTTTCTGAAGACACTTATGGGGAGATTTCTGAAGAGACTTCTTCAGTCTCTAAAAAGCATCCTGAGAAGTCTTTAGAAAAGTCTCTTCAGAATTCTCTTCAGAAATCTTTTTAGAAGAAGAAGAATGTTTTCAAAAGTTCCTTCAGAAGTCTCTTCGGAAATCTCTTCTGAGTTTTCTGAAGATTCTTCTAAAGTTTTTTCAGTTATACCTTCGATTATTTTTTTTTGCTAAAGTCTCTTTAGAAGCCTTCTGAAAAGTTTTCTAAAGAGACTTCTGCAGAGACATCGGAAGAAACTTCTAAAGAGACTGCTGAAGAAAATTCTGAAGAGAATATTGAAAAGATGTTAGGGACTTCTATAGAAACTTCTGAAGGGACTTCGAAAGAGAATGCTGAAGTAACTTTTGAAGTGATTTCCGCAGAGACTGCTGATATCACTTATGAAGAGATTTCTGAAAAACAATCTCCGATCTGAAAAGACTTCTGGAGAAGCTTTTGAAGTGACTGCTAAAAAGCCTTCTGGAGAGATTTCTTAAGAGACTTTTGACGAAACTTCTGAAGATACATCTGAAGAGGCTTCTGAAGAGAAGAAACATCAATAGAGACTTCTGCAGAAACTTCTGAAGACACTTTAGAACTTTCTGAAGAAACTGCTGAGGAGACTTTTGGAAGGGAATTCTAAAGAAAATCCTGAAGAGAATTTTAAAGAGTTTTTTGAAAAGTCTTCTGAAGGAACCTCTAAATAGACATCTGAAGAGACTTCTGAAGAGACTCCTGAAGAGACTACTTGAGAGACTTATGAAGAGATTTTTGGAGAGATATATAAAGAAACTTTTGAAGACACTTCTAAAGAGACATCAGAGGAAACTTCTGAAGTGACTTTCGAAAAGACTTCGGAAGAGTGTTCTGGGAAGACTTCTGAAGAGACTTCTGAAGAATCTTTTGAAGAGATTTGGAAGAGACTTTTGAAGGGACTTCTGAAGAGACTGTCGATGAGTCTTATGGAAAAATGTCTCTAAAAATTTCTTAAAAGTATTGTTTAGATAATCCTGTAAAAACCTCCGTGGTGATATCTGCGAAAACTTCTATGGAAGCTTCTGTAGACATTTTGGTAAGTTCTTTCATAGAAATTTTGATACTTGTTTATACAGTCAGTGACATAAGTTAGTAACCAAATGCTGTTTTTCCATACAAAATGCTCAAGTTTGGGGTGCTGTATCTCAGCTTCTGGTTGTCCGAATTGGCTGAAATTTGGATGACAAACTACAAATAACTTGAAATTTTGCCTGTAAGAGAATTATTACATTGCAGTCATTTTACAGAGAGTTTCAGAGGGTTGTTCAAAGACAAAAGTAAGTAACTGAGAGACTTTTTAATTTAATTCGAAAACGGTAAGTCGTGGAAAGTTGGTGTATTCTGCAAATTTGTGTGACTTCTGAAATTGAAAAACTTTGTGGAACAAATCAACAACCCACAACTTACCGTTTTAGAATTAAATTACAAAGTCTCTCGGTTACTTACTTTTGTCTTTGAACAACCCTCTGAAACTCTATGTAAAATGACTGCAATGTTATAATTCCTTTACAGGCAAAACTTCAAGTTATTTGTAGTTCGTCATTAAAATTTCAGCCAATTCGGACTACCAGAAACTGAGATACAGCACCCCAAACTTGGTCATTTTGTATGGAAAAACAGCGTTTGGTTACTAACTTATGTCACTGACTGTAAATTCATCTTTAATTTGTATATTGACTATGATTTATATGAAGAAGTTTCCCTCGATTTTGGCTTTTCTGGTCTGGATTTAAAAATACAGCGGATTAATTATATCACAACCAACGTTTCGGCCCTTTATTGAGGCCTTCTTTAGGGAAGTAATAGGAGTGCCGCAATCGGCAATGGACTAACAGTGGAACTTCCTGAAGAAGGCTTCAATCAAGGGTCGAAACGTTGTATTTTAATTCCTGACCGGAAAAGCCAAAATCGAGGGGAACTTCTTCATAAAAACCATAGTTAATTTAGCTAATGATAAACAATTTTTCTAAAGAAACGACAAGTTAACAGAACAAGTATTTTTTGGGAAAGAACAATATGTTAACACGTATTTACATTATGATCAAAAATTTGCATTTCATCTTGCTATATCGATTCAACGTACTCCGCTTAATCTAATGCAAGTTCTTCTTCTTTCTGGCATTACGTCCCAACTGGGACAAAGCCTGCTTCTCAGATTAGTGTTCTTATGAGCACTTCCACAGTTATTAACTGAGAGCTTTCTTTGCCGATTGACCATTTCTGCATGTGTATATCGTGTGGCTCTACTTTTGCCTTTCTTGGTTGGTGAAGAGTCTTCGATAGGCCACCTAACCAGGGTTGCGCTACCTACATCGTGCTAGAGGGGCTGCCTCCTCGATGCTGACACGATACAGCATCGTCCGCTTGTTCTTTACATGATGACCACGGTCATAGCCATCACAACCATCCACCTTTATCAGGGCTTTGGACCTGTAGCTCTGGTTCTCAATAGTTTCAAGTTCTTTCGGACATGCTACTATGGTGAGCCGTCATGCGCCCGGCAATGGCGTGATGCTACGCTGTAGCCATCAAGGTATCAAGGTAGGTATATCGTGTGGCAAGTACGAAGATACTCTATGCCCTGGGAATCGAGGAAATTTCCTTTACGAAAAGATCCTCGACCAGCAGGATTCGAACCCACGACCCTCAGCATGGTCATGCTGAATAGCTGCGCGTTTACCGCTACGGCTATCTGGGCCCCTAATCTAATGCAAGTGTATAAAGTAAATCAACAACTTAATTTTTTTTTTTCAAAGTTCGAATGGGACAGTTTTAAGAGTCTAAATTGAGCCTATCCCTGTGTACTAATGGTAGACTTTTCTGTCTCCGAATGGAATAGTCTGCTCAGGATCAGCAGTTCCCATCGCTGAAGAAAAAGAAGAAGAACAATGTCCGAGTGAGACACTTGTCAATGTGTAGTGAGACACTTTTCAGTGTTAGAATGAGACACTTCTAAGAGTCTAAATTAGGCACATTCCTGTGTCCTGTTTGGAAACATTTCTGAGTACGGATGAAATAGTTTGCTCAAAACCATCAGTTCAAAATTAAGAGAACAATGTCCGAGTGAGACACTTTTCAATGTTGAAGTGGGACACTTTTTAGTATTCGAATGCGACTCTTTTAAGAGTCCAAATTGGGCCCATTCCAGTGTTCTAATGGGAAGACTCGGACAATGTGAGACACTTGTCAATGTTGAAGTGAGACACTTTTCAGTGTTTCAATGAGACACTTCTAGTAGTCTAAATTGAGCCCATTCCTGTTTCCTAATGGGAAATTATTCTGTATCCGGATGAAATCGTTTGCTCAGGACCAGCAGTTCCCATCGCTGTGGAAAAAGAAACAGAACAATGTCCGAGTGAGACACTTGTCAATGTTAAAGTGAGACCCTTTTCAGTGTTTGAATGAGACACTTTTCAGAATCGGAATTTGAACCTTTTCTTTATCCTAATGGAAAGGTTTTGCGCAGATGAAGTAGTTTTCATTGACAGTTGGAAAATTTTTCAGTGCAAGAATGGGACAGTTTTATGTGACTAATTGAAATTCTATTCGGCGTCTGAATGAGACAATTAACTGTATATAACAAATGAGACACTTTTCTCTGTTATAATGATACAAAATGCGTCTCAATTCAGTCCAGGTTTAGAAATCAAAACCGACATAGATTTTATTTGGATAGTCAATAGAGTTATCAGATATTGAACCACTTATGTATTTCCAAATACAGTTAACTCTCCCTTACTCGATATTGAAGGGACCATCGAGTTAGGGAGGTATCGAGTTACAGAACACAAATCCAGTGCAACTGCGTTTCAAGGGACCATCGAGTTAGCCATGAAAACTAACTTTTACTATGGTTCTCTAACTCGATATCGAGATACGAAACATCGAGTAAGGGAGAGTTAACTGTAGTACTTTTTTGAGTGTTCAAATGGGATACTCTGTGTCTCAATTCTGGTTCAAGTTTGGATAATAAAACCGACAATCAATTTATTTTGGAAAACTCAAATAAAATTAGCATTAAGCAAAGCTTAGCAAAAGATCAAGTACATAGCATTAAAACAGAGAAAATTAAGCAAAGCATAGAATAAAAAATGACTTAAAATCAATATCTAAAGCACAATCAATCTTGAGCGGTAAGAAAAAAAGTAAATGACAGAGGAACAAAAAACAATGACAAACATCACAGAAATCAAGGGTAAAGAAAGTCAAGAAACTATAACAAAAAACAAATATCAGAGAGATGAGAGGAAAGAGAAAAATGTGCATAGCTAGAATAAAAGAACTGCGAAGAGGTCAAAATCATGGTTTATATAGAGAGAATTGACAAGAATAAGCAGATAAGAGAATTGAGAAATATATAAAATGAAGTTGACAACTGACTGTATACATCTCTGAGAAACTAAAATAAAAAAAAAGTATGAAAAAGAGTGCAACGAACTGCATAAAATCAAGTTTAATAAATTGTAGAACCTAGCACAGAGCACGAAAGAGCATTGAGCAGAGAACAATATTCCGAATCACTTTAAAAAAATGCAGAAATCGGATGCTTAAATGTCAGAAATCTGTAACCTTGCAGGAAGAAAAGTAGTCAAATATTAAAAAAGTTTTACCTATATCGGACATATAAGGAGAAATTTTAAGACCGTTGAAGATAAATCAGGGAACAGACAAATGAAACTGAAGAAATGGGAAAACATCAAAACAAAATACATTTAAATAATCTGAGAACACAAAGAAAAAAATCAGAAAACGAATAAACAACCATAAACAACAGAAATAAATTGAGTCGTGTAGAAAAAGAAATCTTTGAAATAAAAAAACAGAATATGAAACATAAGAAATATACAAATAAATTCCAAAACTAGAGATCCTTAAAGAAAATACGTAAAAAAAAGAGTAAAAAAATTTGCAGAAAAAAGAGTAGAGAAACAAAGAGCAGAGAGTCGATAACAAAGAAAACAGAGACCAGAACCGAGAGGCTGGAAGCCAAAAAAAAAAACGAAAAATATTAAATATTTAATTTTGAACAAGATCTCGAGTCACATTTTATACGCAGAGATCAGATGATCAAACCTCAGAGATCTTTACCGTTGCAGGAAGGAAACAAAAGCAAAATCAGATTAATTCAAAATCTGGAAGATTATGAAAAATACGAAAGCAATTGAAGATGCATCAGGGAACATGCAAAGATAAATCGAAGAAACGAATTAAATCAAATGACAAAAATAAAATAATCTGACAAGCGCTGAGAAAATTTCGAAGACAAATGAAGATAAATTTGAGAAAAAAAATAAAGAAAGTTTCTCAAATCAGAATGAAAATAAATGTAAGCATTAAGAGGGAGCACTCTGGTTATTTTAACAAAGAACAAACAAATTTAAGAAGATGAAGAATGAAACATGGAAAACAGACAGCAGTGAACAATTACAAAAGTTCGCAACAAACACAGATTTAAGAGAGCTATCACACAGAGAGACAAACATGCATGGAATGAAGAGCAGAAATTAGAGTACAGCATACATGTAATAACCATGATCGAAATACAGAGAGAATCTAGGAGAGAATAAAGTGGAAGGTAGAGAAAAGATAACAGAGCTGAAGAACAAACGATCAAAAACAAAGAAAACTGGAAAGTAGATCGAAGCCCAGAGACAAGATATTATAAATCAGAGAATAAGCAGATAAGAGAGAACAACGAAAACAGAAAACAAATGGTAGATAATTCAAAACAAAGAGTAGAGTTAGAAATCATGAGACAAGAACGAGTGTACTGAGCCAACTACGTTCAAATGACAAACGCAGAAAGAAAATTCAGAAAACAAATAAAGGTAATTTAAAAAAAAACTGGAATCTCATGGCAGAATGAAAATAAATGCTTATCTTAACAAAGATATATAGAAGCATAAATTGGCAAATTTAAGAAGATGAAGAATAAAACATGGGGAACAGACAGCAGAAAACAATTACAAATTTCCACAACAAGCTAAAAGCAAGGAAAGCTAACAAACAGAGAGAAAGAAACACAAAGAGGAAAAGGTGCGTTGAATAAAGAGTTAAAATTAGAGTACTTAATAGATGTCAGATCGAATTGCGGAAAATCTAATTAATTGGTCACTCGATTGTAATCAGTAGACTGGCTCTTAAACAAAAAAGTTGTAAAATTCAACAAGGCACCCCCTAGATATGTGCCTTAGGGTAAGAAAAAAGCTCTCTCAAAATTTCAACTCATTTGGTTGCTCCCCCAACTGGCGCATGCAATTCAAAGTTTGTATGGAATATTCGTCTCAAATATATTGAAAATTGACCCTATGTCACTGTTTCGTCTCGTAAACTAGTTAATCGCGTTCAATTGAGCCCAAAATGACAAATTCACTAGTTGATACGCTAATGAACATAGTTGCCCAAGGTTGTATCTGGATTTAAGCTCATTTTCATTAAGCTTGTTAAAAGTTGTTAAAAGTTAGGCTTAGATCAGCACTCCCGTACAATCACACATGTGCATGCACCTTGTGCCGCAGCTCGCCCAGCGTCATAGGTGGCTATGATGCGCTTAGTAGCTACCACCCAACTAAGTTGAAGGAATACTAAGCAATATTGCAAATCTACTTCAGATAGTTAAAACACTTTATCAATTTTAATCAACATACAACCTTCTACAATATTGTTTGCTATAGTATCAAGTAGTGTTTTTGACATTCTGGGTTCAATTGAACGCGATCAGCAATTTTCCTGACTCAAACAGGAGATGATGTGCTGTTTCCTATATGTTGGAGCTGAAAATCACATATTAACTTCAATTCAATTGCGCCAGCTCATGGAACGACCTAATGAGCTGAAACTTTCAGGAAGTCTTCTTCTAACCCTAAAGAATAATCCTGGCGAGTGCCCCGTGGAATTATACAACTTTATTTTTCTCCCATACTAAGGTGGGCCAGTCTAGTAATCAGTAATACATTCAAGGTATTGCTTCAATTCATTACCACTTTTATAATATTTGGTGTTCGGTTTGTCATTCTGAACCGCTGAACCATGTCCTAGATCAACAAAGTTAGGACTAACAAATTCGTCAATTAGGAAAGAATAAAAAGGTCATATAAACTAAACAGAAGCAATGATTTCGAAGCAAAGGAGGGTTTTTGATGACTACATATGTTTATTGCAAGTCCTTCCATCCACCATCAAGTTCATGTTTCACCATAATTGATGCACACTGTTGAAATTACATTTAACGACGGTGTACATCAAAACCAGTCGCAAAAAAAGACCATGTACGAGCCGAATCAGAAACATTGAATTCACATCCAAATGTGGCATAACATCTCGTCCATCAACGCGATGACATAGCTGCCCTTCATTCCAATGTAATGCCGCCGAAAGAAAAAAAAAACTACTCACTCGTATCATTTAGACAGAAGTAAAACAAAAAAAGCATCACGATAGAGAAAAATCATTAGCCGATAATGCCCTCAAGGGAGATTATGCCCAACGCCATCATCGGCACTTTTGCATGCGAGAAACACTTATTATTAGAAGGCGAGTGAGCAATCGGTTAAGTGAAAAAGAGGCGCTCATTTCACTCGCACTCGATTATCATTCGGATGGTCGACTCAGAGTGGCACAATTTTCTGTCATTACGTCCCAACTGGGACAGAGCCTGCTTCTCAGTTTGGTGTTCTTTTGAGCACTTTCAAAGTTATTAAAACAAAGATACTCTATTAGCTGGGAAGTCGAGAAAATTTCCAACCCAAAAAGATCATCAACCGTTGGGATTCGAATCCACGACCCTCAGCTTGGTCTTGCTGAATAGATGCGCGTTTATCGCTACGGCCATCTGGGCCCCCAGAGTAACACAATCCGACGGCCGATTAAAACAGTTAACGCGATATTTTGTGGGTTAAGCTTCTGATCGAGATAGTGATGCTGCGGCGGAGGCGGCCTAATGATGGGCACAAGTTCATAACCAGTCATGATGACGCTGATGATGATGATGATGAGATGGATAATGAGAGGGTTTTAATTACGACGAACGCATGTTATGATGGATGTAGGGTTGTGTTTAGGCAAAAGTGTTGAATTTATGTTAATTGGAGTACTTGTAGACGCAGAACATGGTTTTAAGGGTGGTCGTGCTTAGAAAAGGGCGATAATGAGTACTGAATGTGGTTGCATAATTGTCGTTAGGAAACTTTGTCGCTAAGGCGTAATACGTTTAAATATGGCGATCATGTTGTAATCATCGGGGGCCTTCCTTAGTTGAGTGCAAAGCCATGTTGAAGGTATCTGGGTTCAATTTCTGGTAGGTCCAGGATCTTTTCGTGATGGAAATTTCCCTGACTTTCCTGGGCATAGAGTATCATCGTACCTGCCACCAGTGATGGAAAGTGGCGAACACTTCTTCAGAACTGTAACAAAAACAAAACCAAACGCTCCCGAGCGTCAGAGCGCTGGTTTACTCGCATCTGTCGGCTCCCGAGTAACTGAAGCTAAAAGTGATTCGCGAACGTGTTCGGAGCTGTTCAGAGTCATATTGTGCTTTTGGGAAAAAAGCTGCTTCCCCTGCGAGATTTATGCTTTTCTAGGGCTTTTGACTACAAACTTGTAGTTTACTGTCGATATGATGGTTATACAATTAATTTGTCTGTCAAAACCATAATAAATCACACCTTGCTCGGTTACTCGCGAGTAAACGATCCCGAACTTATTGCTACTTCTTTTGACATATTCTCCCGAGCAGACGGGTGCGGACTTACTCACATGCGTTGGCTGCTTCGTGATGCGAACTTTTCCAGCACTGCCTGCCACACGATATACGAATGCAAAAATGGCAACTTTGGCTCACAGTTAATAATTGTGGAAGTGCTCATAAGAACACTAAGTTGAGAAGCAGGGGCTGTCCCAGTGAGGACGTAATTTCAAAGAAGGATTAGAAGATATGAGGACAAGCTAATGCCTTAGTTTTGAAGCAAATCTGTAGACTCTTAAAACAGTTCAACGCCCCCACATTGAATGTATCCATACTTTCGCGAAAGCTGCAAAGACATTTCCCAAAGGCACCAGCTTCATGCATATTGCTGCTATGTTTGCTTTTCCTAAGCACCTCCCCAAGCAGGTTATAATATGCAAACGAGTCCCATCAAAACGGTAGTGCGCGCAACTTTCGTCACGATGAAAGCGAAACTCTTGGTGGCCAGTCGTGGCGTCTCACTCCCATCCCATCACGACACGTTCACCGCGCCGTGATTTAGAAACTCGTTTTACGTCACGTCATGAACAGACGGCCGGCATTTTCGCTGTAACCTTGAATCCGCTAGCAGTTCATCCATCGAATCGATCCATTGACCGCTGCTGCCCGCAATAGTTAGACGGATCAAGATGGGGGTCGCCTTTGGTGCCTATCACCTTCTTAGCATAATGACTTCGAGAGCTTGGAAAAGGGAACACCAGGTCAGCCGATTAATAACCGCGCACGCCGCCGCCGTCGCAGTCTTGGCCGAATTTGAATGAGTCAATAAACGATTGACAACTTTGTAATCTCAGCCGGACCGCTCGATATGTGGATGCGGTGTGGTCAGTAGGGTGGTTCAACGAAATTTGATGTGTTTACAACTATTTTCCTTATTTCTTCATTGTAATCTTCACATAAACATAAATCGTTTTTTGGCCACCTTTAAATCATCACCGAAATATATGAAAAAAAAAAACAGAACTCTTTACTCATCAAACGATTGTTTTGTTTATTTAACAAAATAAATGGGAAAACGAATTTTCCAACTTCTTGGTAATTTGAGTCACCCTACCGCTCAGTTGGCCTACCACAAATGGAAACAAACACACGCCCTCGCAATTATCCGAAAAACCTCACATGGCGCAAGGCCCCGCGACAGGGGAACCCCGGGCAGAATTCTGTGACCGCAATCCTCGGGGGCCGCACGTGGTCTCTTTCCCAACTCCCCCTTTTTCGGTACGCCAACACCGAGCCACGCCACCCCAGTGAACGATGGGCGAGGCTCCGCTACTCTGTTAATCTGGTTTTTGTCTTCACTTTGCACATTTTCGTTATTGCCATTCAATTGGCATTTGCCAATAATCAAATCCCAATCAAACTCGTCCGGCGAGATCTTGAACGAGAAGAGAAACGCTGATTGGGGTGTACGAAACGCCAAGGGGATCAAGGAGGGGAACTGATTGGTTGAATAATATACTAACCGACAATAATTGAGCGCTTATGGCGCAGGGCTTTCTGACGAGATTTGTGGTTTCTGATCTTGGATAGGAACGGCAAATGGATTTGGAAGAACAATTGTCGGCAATGAGCAAGATCCATCCATTTGCTGCAAGTTCAAAACATTCAAATGAAGTTCGAAAGTGAGGCGCATCAACTTCATGGATGCACGTTTATCTCAAGTAGAGGGTATATTTTGCATTAGATTGGTAAAAGATAAAAAATAATTTTAAATGATTGCATTAACATGAACATAGATGATCCATCGCTCGCTCTACAGAAGCATGCAACAGAATCAGCTAATCAAACGCTACAGACTAGTTTCGACCCGAACGATCAGAAAAAGTGTCCATTTTTCGGCCATTTGGATTGTACCGGTATTCCTGACGAGAATTGAAGCTGTTCCCTGGAAAATCTAGAACCATAACCGACAATAACATAACGACATTACTACGAATTCCATTATCGCGAGGCAATGTCATTTGAAGTAATTGTACATTCGGGGTTACTGCATTTGAGGTTATGGTATAGAATCGGACACGATTGATCCGGCTCTTCTCTCCGTGGCTCTCCTAACAGAAACATGTAACAAAATCAACAAATCCAACACTACTTGGTTTTATCCTGGCCGTATAACCTACTTTAAAACTTTAATAATCAAATCTGGTACTATAGATAGGATCTTGCAAGAAAATGGTCATGGATTTCTTCAAGCTTGTTCAGGGTTCTTATTAATAAAATTAATTATTCATACGTCACATTATACCTAAATGGGATAATACCTAAGTCATGCGTTGATAATTGCTTTTATAGTAATTTATCACTTTGACAAGGTATATTAAAATTGGTTGTGTATCACAAAAGATCAATCATTGGTCGCAGTAATTATATACCCAACAGAAAAAAAAAAAAAATAAAAATAACCAATTATCTTATATTAAATTAACCTAAAAATCTTTCAAAGATATGGAAATCTTTCCAAGGTATCTAAACGAATTTCCATTAAATATCAATGAAATTTCGTTGAAAAATTTCTTTTAAAAAGCTAGCAATTGTGCTAAAAAATTGAAATAGATTAACAGAGAGTAGTCGACACTAGTCGACAAAATTGAAAGATTGTCACGCATTTTGACTCTTTTGCACTATGAGCCAGGGGCTGATGGGACAAAATTAATAACTCGCTTCCGGCATTTGGTGCCTTCGGCAAAGTTTTTTTTTGTAACAACGAAGACCATCTACTGATATAAACTAATAGTTGAGCGGTTCCATTTGAATTCGAATGTCGGTTTACTTTTATATTTTTTGATTTGGCTGAAATTTGGCATATGCTTTCTTTATACCCAAAAATGCCTATTTGCATCATCGGTTGGCCATTTTTACCCTAGCGTTACTTTTGAGAAGGGCCTAAGAAAAAAAGCCTTAACAATTTTCAAAACATTAAAACTCAGAAACTATTTGTCTGATCGGTTTGGTGTCTTCCGTAAAGTTTTAGGTTATTGTTGGAACTATCTGGAAAAAATGTACAGAGTAAAAAAAAAATTTTGTAATATTTTTTTATTTCAAAAATAAAGCTTAAAAATCTATTTTCACAAAAATCGTATTTCTGATATTTTTTTTATTTTTTTATATTTTAAAGTAGACAAAAAATGGAGTCTTTTGCACAGTGGGTCAAGATGGAGAAATCATAGACAAAAAAGTTATGATTTTTTGAAAAAAGGTGAATTTTTGAAAATGGTCATAATAAACTTTTTAAATATTTTTAAACTCGATTTTATGAAAATACGTAAAATTTACAACAAAAAAGGTTTACGGAAAAATCAGGCTAACTTTTACCGTTTTAAAGATACAGCAATTTTAATACAAAATTATGATATAATTTTCAATTTTCGGTCATTATAATATAACTTAGAAACGGTTTGTCCGATCAGTTTGGAGTCTTCCGCAAAGTTTTAAGTTATTGTTGGGACTATCTTGAAAAAAATATACACTGTAAAAAAATGTTGTTATTTTTTATATATCGAAAATAAAGCTTAAAAATCAATTTTCTCAAAAATCGTATTTTTGTTTTTTTTTTAATTTTTTTTTATGTTGAAGTAGACAAAAAAATGAAGTCTTTTGCATAGTGGGTCAAGATGGAGAAATCATGGACAAACAAGTTATGATTTAAAAAAAAAGGTGAATTTGTTGAAAATGGTCATAATAAACTTTTCAAATGTTTCGGTAGCAATTAGCAAAATTTTCTCATATACCTTTTTTGTTGAAAATTTTGAGTACTTTCATAAAATCGGGTCGAAAAGCATTCAAAAAGTTTATTTAGACCATTTTGAAAAATCAACCTTTTTTTAAAAATATCATAACTTTTTTGTCCATGATTTCTCCATCTTGACCCACTGTGCGAGAGACTTAATTTTTTGTCTACTTTAACATATAAAAAAAAATAAAAAAAAAATCAAAAATACGATTTTTGAGAAAATTTATTTTTAAGCTTTATTTTCGATATATTAAAAATTACAAAAAAAAAATTTACAGTGTTTATTTTTTTTCCAGATAGTCCCAACAATAACCTAAAACTTTGCGGAAGACTCCAAACTGATCGGACAAACCGTTTCTAAGTTATATTATAATGATTGAAAATTGAAAATTATATCATAATTTTGTATTAAAATCGCTGTATCTTTAAAACGGTAAAAGTTAGCCTGATTTTTCCGTAAACCTTTTTTGTTGTGAATTTTGCGTACTTTCATAAAATCGAGTTTAAAATTATTTAAAAAGTTTATTATGACCATTTTCAAAAATTCACCTTTTTTCAAAAAATCATAACTTTTTTGTCCATGATTTCTCCATCTTGACCCACTGTGTAAAAGACTTCATTTTTTGTCTACTTTAACATATAAAAAAATAAAAAAAAATCAAAAATACGATTTTTGAGAAAATTGATTTTTAAGCTTTATTTTCGATATATAAAAAATTACAATTTTTTTTTTACAGTGTATATTTTTTTCCAGATAGTCCCAACAATAACCTAATACTTTGCGGAAGGCACCAAACTGATCGGACAAACCGTTTCTAAGTTATAATTTTTTGAAAATTATTAAGGATTTTATTCTTAGGCCCTTCTCAAAAGTAAGGCTAGAGTCAAAATGGCGAGCCGATGATGCTAAAAGGCATTTTTGGGCATTAAGAAAGCATGTGCAAAATTTCATCAAAATCAAAAAATATAAAAATGAAATTTGGGAAAAAAGTCGTCATTTTCTGTGGAACCGCTCAGTTCGTAAATCGTCCGCATAGGTAGCGCCACGATCTAACTTTTTACTGTGACGTTCTAGAGACTTGACATGTTCGGCAAAATTGCTTATTTTGATAAAATAGAGAACTCTCTCGAAGACGTCAGAATTCCACAGCCTAATGTTTTCGAAATATTGGCAAAATTAGACCACATTAGTGAAAAAAACGGTTTTTTTTTTCACCAGATTTTTCTAACCTCAATGTCTATAAAAGCACAAAAAATCGCAAGTACAGATTTTAAGGCAACATAGAACAACACTTGATAAAATGAATGTCAAAATTTCAGAAAGGTATATTTTGATTATTATTTTTTATTATTATTTATTTGCGACACTTTACCATTAATGTGGCATTCGTGTCGAGTATATTTTGATGTTTTTGAGATTTTTTCATTTTTCAACGGTTTTCTTTTCATTACGCGCTTATTATTTAAAATTAATTAAATTAAAAATCCAAGGATCAACGCTCTTTCCGCTTGAAAACAAATCTTCAACCTCATGACAAGAGATCGTGCGCTCTTAAATTTTAATATTTAGGTATATCGACATGAATATGATTTATAATTTGATTTCCCGTTTTAAAAGTAACACAGTCCTTTCAGATTGACTCATTTAAATTTAACTGTATTGGAGTAATTTAATCATTGTAAAAAAAATGAAATATCTCAAAAATACCAAAATATACCTCTCTGAAATGTTAACATCCGTTTCATCAAGTATTGTTCTATGTTGCCTTAATATTTGAGCTTGCGATTTTTTGCGATTTTAAGATAATAAGGTTCAAAAATTGCTAGATTTTTCAAGTTTTTTTTTTATTATTTCTTAATTTTTAAGCGTCGTTTTAATAAAAATTTTCCACCAGACCTTCTGTTTGTTATATATTTATCAGCAAAAAATATTATATGACATGATTCTTAAGAAAAATGTCAAATTCGGTCAAAAAAATCGTTTTTTCACTAACTTGGTCTTATTTTGCCATAAACTCTAAAACAGTAGCCCAAAATGAACAACTTTGCCAAACATTCCAAGTCTCTATAAGGTCACAGTAAAAAGTAAGATTGTGGCGCCACCTATGCGGACTATTTGCGTACTATCCTTTCATGTCAGAAGATGTTCCTCGTTGTTACAAAAAACTTTTTCGAAGACATCAAATGCCGCAAACGCTTCGTTACCAAGTTATTAATTTTGTCCCGCCAGATTGCGTTCCTGGTCCATCGTGCAATGGATTCAATGAATTTTGATCTACTAAGTGAAACACTGTTTTCAGAATAGTCTTAGGAAGTACAGTGTTTTAGCCTGTCTTTGATTCACATAATCCATATCTTCATGTAAATTTGAATTTTTGATTCTATTATATAATTGTCCGTCGAAGTTTTCCTTGAACGTAATTGGATAACAGGTATATCTCGATCAACCTTCCTCGTGCATTTGGGTCATTTGTGTCCAATCGGCAATTTAAAGGAGCTGTAACTTTGTAGAGAAAAGAGATACATTTTTCTGACATTTCCTAACTTATGAAAACAAAAATTTTAATAGGCTTACAGTGACGAGTGGTGCTACAAAAAAATGGCACATTATGAATTATGGATCAGATATGACCCATGACTTTGAAACGCTCTCAAAAATCAATTTGTGAACCGATTTTTGTTCTTTTTGCTTTATATAAAAGATATGAAATTGGCGAATGGGAACCCTGAACATTTTAGTATGTATGGCTACTTTGGACACAAGGGCACGAGTAACCTTTTTCAGAAGCAACTAGTACGTATCTTATGCAGAAGTTCAAACGCATATATATCACGATGGTTCAAATTTCATGATTTTTCATTCGGATTTACAAGAGCGCTAGGGTACCAACAATTAGATATGACCAGATCTGGAGCAGCTCATGCGACAGCTTAAAATTCATGATTTTTAATCAAGATCTAAACAAACACCATGCCAACTGCAAACTGGCGCCTGCTTCTCAGCCACAGTTATTGACTGAGAGCTTTCTTTGCCAGAGCACTGTGTATTATTTTCTCGATTAAATGCGCTTTTTGAATAGCGCCCAAACCGTTGATTTTAGCGATATAGTTTGTTCGGAGAAGTTTCTTGGTATATTAAAGCGCAACTTTTGACGAAAAAAGTTTTGTGATCAATCCACCCAGCAGTGAGATAGAAAAACTATTTTTTTAAAACATTTAGATAGACATATGGTGTCTTCGGCATAGTTGTAGAATTGGCAATTTGAAACAACTTTGTCGAAGACACGATTTTTCTATCTCTTATACTTTTTGAGATATATGCCGTTGTATGTGAATGGCCCCTAAAAATCATACTTTTTATCATAACATTTTTCCATAATTTTTAACATTTTTTGTGCTTGCTACAAAGTTGTTTGTCATGAAAAAACCCGTGTTTTTTCTGAACATATCATCAGTCTATCTTTTGAAGTAACTAAGCTATTCATGAATTACTCTTTTTCCAAGGAATAGTTTAGGCTTCTATAACTGGCTTCGGCGCAAAACGGCGCAGACAACACTTACAAATCATGAAAGTACCATATCTTCCCTTTCGGCATTTGATAAAAACTTTTGTCTATAAGCGTCTTTGCATGGGTTTTTACTATCAAACAAATAAGCTTTATTAAAACGAATTCGACTGATAAATCTTTTATTTTAAGAGATAGAGAGGTGCGATGTTCAGCAAAAACACGCGTTTTAAGATGTTGAACAACTTTGTAGCAGACATGAAAAATGTTAAAAATTTAAGAAAAAAGTTATGAGAAAAAATGATTTTAAACAAGTTTTTTCATACAAATTTGTGTACTTTGTGTTAAAAAATTCGTAACTCTTTTACAAGATTTTTAACATTTTTCATGTCTTCTACAAAGTTGTTCAACATCTCAAAACGCGTGTTTTTGCTGAACATCGCACCTCTCTATCTCTTAAAGTAAAAGAATTATCAGTCGAATTCGTTTTAATAAAGCTTATTTGTTTGATAGTAAAAACCCATGCAAAGACGCTTATAGACAAAAGTTTTTATCAAATGCCGAAAGGGGAGATATAGTACTTTCATGATTTGGAAGTATTGTCTGCGCCATTTTGCTCCGAAGCCAGTTATAGAAGCCTAAACTACCCCTTGAAAAGAGAGTAATTCATGAATAACTTAGTTACTTCAAAAGATAGAGTGATGATATGTTCAGCAAAAACACGGGTTTTTTCATGACAAACAACTTTGTAGAAAACACAAAAAATGTTAAAAATTATGGAAAAATGTTATGATAAAAAGTATGATTTTTAGGGGCCATTCACATACAACGGAATATATCTCAAAAAGTATAAGAGATAGAAAAATCGTGTCTTCGACAAAGTTGTTTCAAATTGCCAATTCTACAACTTTGCCGAAGACACCATATGTCTATCTATATGTTTTAAAAAAATAGTTTTTCTATCTCACTGCTGGGTGGATTGATCACAAAACTTTTTTCGTCAAAAGTTGCGCTTTGATATACCAAGAAACTTCTCCGAACAAACTATATCGCTAAAATAAACGGTTTGGGTGCTATTCAAAAAGCGCATGAAATCGAGAAAATAATACACAGTGCAGAGTGGCTATTTTCACATTCGCATATCATGTGGCAGGTACGATGATACTTTATGCCCAGGGAAGTCAAGAAAATTTCCATCACGAAAAGATCCTGAACCGACCGGGAATTGAACCTGGTGTCTGCTTCAACATAGCTTTGCTTTGTAGCCGCGGACTATAACCACTCGGCTAAGGGAGGCCCATGCCAAATACCAAACATATATTTCTACGTCTTGTTTTTGGCGTTACGTTCCAACCGGGACAAAGCACGCTTCTCAGCTTAGTGTTTCCATTAGAACTTCTATAGTTATTTACTAAGAGTTATCTATGCCGATTGAACATTTTTGCATTATTCGAAGATATTTTATGCTCTGGGCAGCCGAAAGAAATCCCAACTCGAAAAGATCTTCAACCGATGCACTCAGGTGAATGGACTATTTATCGAAATTCATAGGAACCCCTTATGAAAATTCGCTATAAGAAATTAAGTTGAAATTCATAGCTTTGCTTTATTTATTGGTGTGAGGTGATGCGAAAACGATTTATGTATCGCGCTCTTAATGCATATATGAATCTCGATAGTCTAGTTCGAAGTGTGTGGGATTCGAATACGTGTCCCTCAGTTTGGTCTTGCTCATATGATGCGCGTTTACCGCTATGGATATCTTGGCCTCACAGATACCCATAAGTAAAAAAAAACGTTTTATCCCTGAAGAACAATAATTTTTGAAAGCAAACGCAATTTTGTGATCCGTTCAAACATGGCCCTAGGATATCCCTAGAAGTTCTTTCAGGAAAATCTCCAATGATTGCTTGAAGTATTCCTCCTGATATATCCTAAGAGCTTTATTCAAGGAAGGGACTCTTGCTGAGATTTCTCTAGCAATTACTTCGAAAAGGGTTTTAACAAGAAATTCATCCAAGATAAACTACAGCGATTTCTCCGGGGATTCCTACAGTACATCCTTCGGAGAGAACTTTTGATCACTATGATTTGAGAACAGCCCCAATAGAACTCCAGGCATTCTGCGAGAAGTCCCTGTAAGAATACAGGGGTTTTTCAAGAAAACTTACAAGGAGTTTCCGCAGGGATGCCTCCAGTGAATCCTTCAAAAATTCCACAAGTAAAATTTTTATTGGGATTTCTCCTTGAATTTATCCAAGGATTCTTCCCGGAATTCTACCAGATATTCCTCCACGAATTCTTTAAGCGTTTTATCCTGATATTATTTCAGAGATTCCTCCAGAGACTCCTTCAAGGATTTTTCCAGGAGAAACTGTATAGGGATCCTTGCAGAGATGTCTCCACGTCTTTCTCCAGGAGTTTCATTAGAACAGTCTTGGTTAAGGATTACTCCAGATATTTCAGCAGAAATTCTTCCATAGGTTAACCCAAGGATACATGCATGGCTTCATGGCGGAGTCGCTCCAGAGATTTCATCAGGAGAATTTCCAGGGATTCCATCAGAAATTCATTCAAGGATACTTTACTACACGTTTTTTTTTTCTTATTAACTACTGGAAAATCGCAACGTTAATTACTCCAAGGAATTTTCCAGGTAATATTTCATGAATTGCCTCGAAAATTTGTCCAGAGATTAGTTTTGGCCTTCAAAAATTTCTGCGTAGGTTCCTTCAAGAATTCCTCTAGAAATTTCTTCAAATATTAATTATAGAATAATCCTCCAGGAATTTTATCAAAAAAATAACTAAGAATTCTAAGGAAAATCTCCACTTTGATTCCTCTAGGGAAATCCCTACACGGATTTCTCCAGATATTTCTCCAGAATTTTCTACATGGATTTCTCCAAGGATAGCCCAGGGATTTTTCCAGAAATATCTCTTCGGGAGTTCTTCAGGGATCCCTCCCACATAAAAACCACAGTGATTCTTCCAGGGATGCCTCCAGGGATTCATTGATTCATTCAACGATTTACCCAGATAATCATTCAAAGATTTGTACAAGAATATCTTAAGCAATTCCTTCAGAGATTTAGCCAGCATTTTTTTCAGGAATTTCTCCAAAAAAAACTACAGAAAAATTTCTACATGGGTTTCTCTTAAAATTGTTCCAGAGACCATATAATTTTCCAAAGAATTATCCAAACAATCTTCCAGGGATTAGGCAAGGATTCCTCAAAAGATTCTCCCAGATGTTATTCTAGAAATTTCTCTAAGGATTCCTTCATGTAATATTACAACATTTCTCCATAGTTTTTTTCTTAACGAGATCATCCAGGGATCTCTAGGGGTTGCTCTCAGGATTTCTTCATAAAGTTTTTCATGGCCCAAAAAGTTTCTCAAAACAATTTCTTCAGCAATTTATCCAGAAGCTTTTCGAAAACTTCTTCAGTTCCTAGAGCAATATTCTTAGAGGAATACCTGGAGGCCCTCTTAGGGTTATTGCAAATTAAATCTTTGGAGGAATTCATGAGCGAATCTCTAAATAAATTGAAACATTAATTTGCGGAAACCAATGAAAAATCCTGAAACCTCTGAAAAAATTCCTGGGGGAATTCCTAAAGAAATCATCGGAATAATTCCAAGAGGAATCTTGAAAGGTCTACCTGGGGAAATTTCTGAAAGTATGCTTGGAGCAATTTCTGCAGAAATCACAGGAGAAATAAAAGGAGTAATGCTTTAAGAACCATGTAGGAATTCCTGGGTAGAGACAAGAGTTTTAGAAAAGATTTTCCTGGTGGAATCCTTGAAGGAGTCTCTGGAATGATTTCCCGAGAAACTATAGGAATATCTGCAGAAAACGTTCGAAGAATGCTTGGAGAAATATCTGAAGGAATCCCTCGAGCAGAGCAATCCCTAGAATAATTGCTTGCAAAGTTCCCGGAGAAATTCTTGAAGGAATCTCAGTAAAGATTATAATAAAGGAACCTACAGAGGAATAACTCGCAAAATCTCTAGAAACTCCTGACAGAATTCCTGCAGGAATCGCTGAAGGTATTTTTTAGCCCTTTCGAAAATGGTCTAATAATCGAGTAACGATCAAAAGTTCTCCTCAGAGGAATTCCTATAGGAATTATTGAAGCAATCTCGGACGAAACCCCAGTGGAATTCCTGAAAAAATCACTGTAGAGACTATATAGGAAGAATTTCGGGTACATTCTCTGGAAGAATCTTTGAAGGAATTCCTGGAGAAATTTCTGGAAGAGTGTCTGGAGGAATGGGTAATGGAAACATTGGAGATATTTTGGGAGGAAGTCTTGATGGAATATCTGGTAGTTTTGTTGAGGGAATTTCTGGAGCTATATTTGAGCTGGTTTCAAAACATGAATAATGATGACAATCAATATTAGGTTTCAAGATAAAAATCTCATTTATGTCTTGGATAGAAATAATTTTGCCAAAACGTTCCTAAATGACCCCATAGTCGAAAACTTCAAATACAGTGAGCATGTTAATAGTGAATAATGAAAATGTTAATAATCACTAAATACATAGAAAAAAAATCCCATTTGAAAAGAAAAATAATAAAAAGTAAGCATCGTAAGTTGTGGATCAAAATATAATAATATGTAGTATTCGGTCTCACAATGACATTTGAAGTAATAGCATATAATTACCATAAAAATGGGGCTAAAGTTTCAATAGCCCTGTTAATTTCTAAAAATGTATTTATCTATAAAGAAAAACCATCTAATAAAAGAAGGGCATATTTCGATGCTACTGATCTGCAAGCCGAACCATATTAACACTGCAAAGTTTCAAATAATTGCCTACGATGATTCGAAGGCGAAACTTGCTTTTAAAATTATCTACTATTTCGATGCCAATGATAATTGGACCCGAACAACCTATGTTCTGAAGAAGGGATAATTATATTTATAGGCTTATTTGAAAATGATAACGTAACAACTGTAGTCATAGTAATAAATATTCTTTAACTTCACAAAAAAACTTCACAACACAAAGTTTGACAATAGTTACGACAAACAACGTTCATTCACTGCAGCTTACATTGATATTTGTGCTCCATTACGAATAACTAAAATCGTGTGATACGATGATCAATTTCTCCCTTCTGATCAATTACACCCGATTTTACGGCACAATAAAAAAAATGCAGCCAGAGGCTTCCACCGTGGATGATGCCCACGTGGCAGTCCTACAAATGATTTCTGAATATATCAGGTACCAGATAGTTGAAACTTACAATCAGTGTAAATACTGAAAATTGAAGAATTTGTGGGCAGCCTGTTGCAAATTACATAAAACTATCTTATAACTTAAACACACGTGGTTCAAAATTATTTTCAAGTTACCAAAAATTATTTTTTGAATAATTAATGCAGATATATGACCGAAAGGACGTTTAGCTGAATTTTGCCTTCTTCATTTGAGGTATAGCGATATTTCACAAAGATAAATTCTGCAGTCAAATATCCATTCGACTAAAATATGTTTGCCTAACATATTCGCTCTTTTTTCTCAGGCCAGTTATGCAGGAAAAAATGGAAATCTGATGACAGTTCCGCCACGTTATGAAAATTGCATAAAATTGTAAGCGAAAGATTGTAACAAAATGATTTGGCGCAACATCCACGACGCGAATGATATGTTGCTGCAGTAGGGATGCTAAAGTCCAATTCAGTTTTCGCAGTAGCTATGCAGTGCTAGTAGTCCGCTCTTCTGGATAAAATTCGAGCTATAAGTACAAAAAGGGAGCTGGATCCTATTCTCGGTACTTTTGATTCACTCGGTAGTGGTTTTCTTAAAGCTACTGGACTCATTTGGACACAATATGTGTCGCATTCATTTGCTTCTTATTGCAAAGTTTTACATAATTCGACCGAGAAACACACTCCAAGCCAAAGTGAATCATGGAAGTGCCCAGGTAACTCTGCATCCAAAATACTCAAATGACAATTATTAATACTTCGGTAGCCTTAAGTTTTCCATAAATTTTTTGATCAGTAGATTTCATATCAAAGTTGAAAATTTATTAAAAAAAAAATGATTCTGGGGAATGGTTTTCTGGCAAAAATCATTCTGGCAAATGGTTTTCTGGCAAATGTCATACAATCGTTTGTAGCAATATTGAATGTTTTTTTAATGCTACGGCCCATCTGAGGGTCTTCAGTTTAAATCCCGCCGATCCTTTCGGGTAAGTAACTTCGTACTTATCACACGATATACACATGCAAAAATTGCCAATTGACAGCTCTCGAATAATAACTGTGGAGTAGCTCGTAAGAACACTAAGCTGAGAAACATGCACTGAACTAGTTGGGACGTAACGCCAGAAAGAAGAAGGAAAGGGTGTTCACTGGTTGGGACAAACTGCATTAAATAATTAAAGTCTCCATATTTTCAAACCATCTCATCTTATAGAGGCTCTTTTATATGTTTGCTATTTTTTGTAACAAAACAGGGCTCCATCATTTTGTAAGCATGGAGCACTTCATGAAACCCATTGCAAATTTTCAGTTTTTATAACGCACGTTTGGAATTGATAAAACATCATGAAAATAAAACATGAAATTTCAATCGAGGTTCATATTCTTGAAATCAGAGTAAGAACATTTCAATTATTTAAGAGCTCTGTAAAATATAAACAAAACATATATCAATGATGATAACTTCTTTTGTAAACTTAATATGAATTCGAAATCTTAAAGAAATATACAAACTTTTCAGAAAATTTTTGAACAGTTAATTTTTTTTTCGGAGGAGCAATCAACGTACTCCGAGCATCAAACACTACTCAACTTTCATAAAGAAATATCATTCTGATAAAAGTGACATTTAAATTAAAGCCAATTATTACTCAATCATATTTTCGTAACATTCTTCAACATGCCGTTACTCAATCAACACACTTTCTCAAATATCAATCGTCTTAAACAAGTAAAAGTTAAGTAGGCACAAATACACATCACCCATAAAAAACAGTGTTATACCAAAATGATAAATATCACTTGAACTAAAAATAAAATATCATTCGAATATCAGCGGAAAGCGACCTGCTACTTAAAGTCTAAGCATAAATTTCCAACGATAAAAAAAAAATCCTCCACAAAAACAAAATCCTCTCGCAACCTCAACAACCCGATAACCTAATGGCACACTGAACTTAGCAGGAAAGAAATATCGTTTATCGTTAACCCAAATTTGGCCAGGGGTTGCCCGATGGACAATCAAAGCGCAATCTGTGATAAATATGTTTGCTGCTGCTGCTTCTGCCTGCCAACTCCTCTCGATGATAGAGGTAGGTGTTATTTAACAGATGGGGTGCTCCAGCGATCGCTCATTAAACCGACCGACCAAAACGACCTGCCGAACGATTTGACACTCTCTTCACCCGGCATCATTTGCCAATCAAAGTGCTAATAGGCGATGCATCGCTAAGTAGCTTCTTCGGGATTTCAAGTTTGTGACCTATTGAACCGCGGATGGAGTCGGTGTCATCGACTCTAACGGAGGAGACAACAAATGGCCGTTGCAGCCAGAGATGCCAGATTGGGAGACATGTCTTCTATTGGAAGGCATTTGAGTATAGTGGAAGATTTTTAGAAGATGTAAGAAATTCGGAGGACATTTCAAACATGTTCAAACGAAATCCTTTTGGAGTATGTTGAACAAAATGAAAATGGACGAAAAAAACTATCTGGCATCCCTGGTTGCATCGACCCGACCCCAACCTGCTAAAACATTCACACACTTTCATCGGGGAATGATGCCAAAAAACAGCTAAACATCCTCGTCTTCAAACTGCACCGTCTCTTCTATCACTTCAAAGAAATCCACATGGCGTTGGGGTTATACAACTGAATGGGATTGTTTGCCTTGAATTGGCCATTTATCAGCTGTCGCTAAGCTTCTCCACTCGGAGGACCAGACTGGTAGACACCACCACAAGCGCGCTAGTGGCACTTCTTAATCAGTCGGCTTGATTTGTGCTTATGTTCAATCATATGCGGAGAACTAGCTTTCGGGCCACCTCAACATAAATTAATCTCGAATTGACAGTCTGCACGCAAAAGTTAACCCATCGGATTCTTCAGCTTCCCAGCATGATAAGTGCGTCAGGCGCGTGGCTTGGCCACGATGACAAGTGGATGGATGCCGTATGCTGTTGATAGCTGAGTTGTATGATTTATGATCGCTCGCTTGGAGAATGTCGATGGATGGGAATTTGCTACGTCCCACAGTGGCTGAATTGGCTGCCACACTGAATTCCGTGTCCCATATGCATTCGTTTGACACACTCACCGGTGCAGTATCGGATTTAGACTTTGAGGGCTCAGGTAAAATCTTCTTTTTTTCAATTATTTTAAGTTACTCCATGCTCAGCATTTTTGCAATAGGGTTTCGATCATATAGCGCTTGCGACGACCTATTATTCGTCGTATCTAACTTGAATGAGAAAAATCTGGGAAATCACCCCATTTGCTCCCACATTCCTCAAGTACGGCCCTGCTTCCTGAGCTTTCCCGAGAGCTGACAAATCGATTGTAAACACCAACTGTCAATAGCGCGTGGGTACATCGCTCAATGGTTGAAGGCACCCACGCATACACTGCCCGACATGACCCCAAAGGGGCCGTCCATTAATTACGTAAGGTTTTATGGGGGGAGGGGGGTGTGAGATTTCTTACGCGCCATACAATTTATTTTTAATTTTCATACAAAAAATCTTACCATGGGGGGAGGGGGGGTTCAAAAATGCTCAAAATTGTCTTACGTAATTAATGGACCGCCCCAAAGGTCATTTGCCTCAACCGTTTTCATGGTACATGATCACTCACAAATAGTGACGGTTGGGTGCTCGTTTCACATTTCGTCTCCGAAGGTAAGTACCGTAAAACGGGGTAACTTTGATAGTTTTTTCGAAGAAAACTTGAATATTTATGCTTGCTGTTTCAAAGAATAATAATTTATATTTTTAAAACAAGTACTGGCATCCTAGCTTTCGATTGCTGTCGATAGATTTCCAAAAGATTTATTATGAATGGATATATAATTTTTCATATAATCGAAAGTTGGTTTTCTGTTTTGGGGTAACTTTGATAATGGAGTATGAATCGAACAAAATTGAATGAATAACGAACATTTGTAGGGCATTGCATACCTCTAGGCGTTTAACGTTATATGGAAATATCTGACTTAGATTACAAAAATAGTCCCAGTTTGTGAGAATGCTATTCGCTAAGAGATTTGAGAACGTATTCAAGTTCTATGATAACTAGGCTGTCAAAGATAAGAGGCCAACTATTCAAAACTACATCAAATAGTGATCGTAGAACAGATTGTTTGTAAGCGTTTCGAAAATGCTAAAATTTTGTCAATTTTTAATATTCGTATAAAAAGCCTCAAATGCACTTGATTAGAATGAAAATAGCTTTGACATGAAGTGTCATACTAATACTCTTGACTTTTGCATTCGTTTTGCTTAACTGATAAACAGAAACTTCGTTATTTCGTTTAATATGTTGTGGGTCTCGCACTATCAAAGTTACCCGCATTATCAAAGTTACCCCGTTTTACGGTAAGTCAAACCGAAACAGAAGCTGTGGTGGCGGTCAGTTGTTCGAACACTGAATTGCAATTACAGGGCGCTGGTACTCTACTGGCCGTTTTCTTCGTTCGAATTGTTGGCCTGTGTCAAGATCTATTGAACCCTCTTGACGATGGGACTCAACAACCGGTAAAACCTGAACTATAACGGTACGATATGATGCACGCACGGTGTAACGCTGAGGAGAGGTGTGTTTGGCTATTGGCCAATTGCAAGTTGAATAATTACCGGAGACGACCCTGGACAAATTCGGCTGAACTATTCAAAGGGGTTTATTCAACAATGTTGGTCTAACCTTGGGTGGGTCGATACTAAGTGCATGGCAGAGCTGCGCGAAATCAAGGTGTGTTTTTGCAGTGATGCATTACCTGAAATGAAGAGAAAATAAAACGAATTACAAATGATATTGGGATGAGTTTCGGTTATTGTTCGCATATTTTTAAAATATGTTTTGTTATACTTGAAAACGCTGCAGTTAGGAATGACGAAGACTGGTAACATTGATGTTTTAAGTAGTGGAAGATTCTCCAGTACCGGGCAAAGTCGCAAAGTTGAGAAATCATGGTCCGATCAACATGGTGCATTAGAAGAAATGAAAGTTACTATGGAGAGTATTGTTTGCGTAAATATATGCGTACATCCTTGAAATATGCATGTTTTTTTTTGTTAAAAAATAAGATTTGTTTGAAAATTGTTAAAATTTGAGCGTTATTTAAATATGCTTAAATAATTTAAATAGTTCCCAGTTAACACAAACTCGTATACAATAGCGTATAAAAGTACAAAAGTGGAGGCTATATACGTACTTGCGCCATTAGGCTACATGAAAATGGTACGTATATCGCCTCCACATTTGTATTCTAATTTCTTATTATATACGATCGTGTGTTTACTGGGTTTGGATCGCGCAAGCATGATCTAACATAACCATAATTTGAATGTAGGAATATATTTTGTACCATACTTAAACTAAATGTGGACTAGAGATGGGCAAAACGGCTCGTTTCAGTGAACGGATCCGATCCGCAAAGCAACAGCGAACTAAACCGAGCGAATTGAAAAAGAGCGTTTTATTGCCTGTTGCGCGACATGCATTGTTCCTATTGTATCTTTCTTTCTCGCATTCTTCATTTTCCCAGAAACTTACAATACATTCGGTCGATTTCCCCTAACCGAACCAAAAGGAAGAAGCATAAAATGTGTCATTCAAGTGGGCACTTTTCTTCTCTATCCTACATCTTCATGTGTGCAAGTGCACGGTGCATCTGAAAACTTTACTTGCATGTGTGGCGTGGCGCGCAAAGCAAGGCAAGTATCAAGTGTTTTAATAAAGCCAAGAAACGAACGAAGGAAAATAGGGGAAAAAATCAGTTCGTTCTTTTTCCGGGTCACTATTTGTCTGATCTGCAAGCTTGATAGAAACTCCTCTGCGATGGAAAGGAGAGGTGATTTTACCGTTTTTCTGATGAGTAAGAACTGAACTTAAAATTTTCAACTCGGATCCTCAAGCGTTTCGAGTGAGAGTGCAAAAAACTGCGAGGATTTTTTCTAGTACTCACTCTCTCTTGTTGCGATGCTCACCTTTATTAACGCTTCAAAAGAACTCTTGAGTGTGCAGCCCGAACAAGACAGACCTCGGGGAGCTGTGAGTTTACTCTGATGTGTTTTGTGCTGCATCTTCCTCGCTCATTTTACGTTGCCTCTCTGCTTAGCATTTTTTCGCTCCCTCGCAAAGAAACAAAGGCAGCACGCCACTCCAGATTATGTCACCGAGCTCTTGTGATGTTGAGGAGTATTATCAAGCCTGCTGATCCGTGCTGTGCTGATCAAATGAACCGGCTCTCGCCAAAAAAAAAAGCCACGGATCACTCGTTTTTCTGTGTGATCCGGATCTTTTGAACGGTTCCTATTCTTTTTGCCCATTTCTAATGTGGACAAAATTGCAAACTAAGTAGAACAGTTCAAATTTTTCTTGAAAGTGGTGCAAATGCATTAAATTGGCAATGAAATACTGTTACTGGAGAAAAACATTAAATGATGAATACATTTACAGAAATTGAGCCATTTCCAGATTGTGTCCGGTATTGTGAGCCTCCTTTTAAGATTGGTCAATTTGGTGCTAATTCTTAGAAATGTAATGTCTATAAATTATAAATCTTGTTACTTATATACATTTTTTTTTTTTAAATTATGTATTTAGTGGCTTAAAGTTCGGTACTGAGGGATCTCTCCTACTTTAGGAAGCCTAATCAAATGATATGCACTTTCCAGCTGAACGACAAATGACAAATGATAGAGTTCAATCCATTGGAACTTATATTTTCAATTCTATCGCCAAAAAAAGGCAAAATATTATCTCTCATAGTTTGAGACCAGTAATTAGTGAGAGGAACGCTGCGTATGATTAATTCGAAAGCATTAACCCCAACAGGAAATAAAAATAGCTTATAATAAAAAATATATCGAAATAGCTCTATTGATAAAAATACTACAGAAATTCTCAATGTAACGGTGGTCTAATTAGCATTCCTTAAAAAATCTTGCAAGAATTTTGAGAATTTCTACGATCAATCTCTAGAAATTTAGCTTGGTCAAAGATTTCTTAATCAATTATATTTTTCGGCATGCCGCATTCTCTTCAGCATTTAGCAATTTATAAAAAAAATCCTAGGATAGTTTCGAAATACCTAGATTTGCTGTTTTTAGCTAACAATTTCAAAATAATCCATTTGATAATTCCTCAACAATTTCGAAAAACTTTGAGAAACGCCTACAAAGTTGGCCAAGTTGTTTTCAATAATTATATAATTGTTATTGTAGTTATAGGTTGAAATATTCATAAATGACTTAACGTACCAAACTGACGGTGGTAGGTCATTTGGCATAAAGTCGTTTGGCATAAAGCCGTTTGGCATAAAGCCGTTTGGCATAAAGCCGTTTGGCATAAAGCCGTTTGACATAAAGTCGTTTGGCATAATGGTCATTTGGCATAAACTCGTTTGGCATAACGGTCGTTTGGCATAATGGTCGTTTGGCATAATAGTCGTTTGGCATAATGAGTCTGAACCCAAGAATTTCTCATTTTTCGTTTTTACCTTTCTATTGAATCTTTCTGATGACATCAGGCTTGTTTTGGAGTCAATTGATACAAAATGACACTTTATTCAACAATCGTTCACTCCTGAATAAATTTAAGCATATTAGGAAAGTTATTGTCAATAGTATTTTATTATTTATCCAGAAATTACCCTTCTTTCAAAAATTAATTCTTCACACTCAGTTTTTTTTCACGAGCTCGGCTGGGCGAATCTCAGTTTCCCGATTTTAACCGAGACTCAGCTAACAAATTGTCCGGTTGCTTAGCAACGCAGCATGATTTACTGAAGTCGGCTCTTATTTGCTGAGATCCCAGGAAATTTGTTTGCCGATTACTCGGTTGTGCGGGTCTCGGTCAAAATTAGACGAGATTCGGCATTTTAAACTAAGTGTGTTCTTTTGAGTTTCGCTATTGGAACAAATTTTTGCACTGGAAATTTTTATATATTAGGCACAAATTTACCCTTCTTTTAATTGTTCTATTTTTTTTTTCGGGAAGAATATGATGCAACCATAATTATAGGAATGAAAATTGTTGATTTTAAATTTCAATAAATTTCTCCTTCATTTATGCATGGGCTGTTCTTTGGAGGTTTATTTTTTAAGTATTTTTTTGTTTCCAACTGACAAAAGGGCGGCAATCGATAACATTGATCTGCTCAAATTATCAGCGAAAAGAGAAATCGATTACTGCAGTTACTTCGACGGGTTGCCAGTTCCCCGAATATCCCGTTTCCCCGACTAGCGCACTTCCCCAAAAAGTTTTTAGCACTCATAATTGTCGTAACATTATACATTCATGGTAACGAACTGACCATCTAATATGCACCCTCTTTTATTTAATTGGCGGTTCTTTCGAGTTTTAACGTCCTCAGCTTTTTTACAAACATGTGTATTGCCGAGAATAACAGAATACTTCCTTCTTTTGAATGTTTATCGTTCTTTCTTGTCACCACTTTTCGAGGAAACCAGTCATTCAAGGAAATGGTATTCGGTGAAAACTAGCACAACCACTTCGATGATTCTGTATGCACTTTTTTATGTCTTTTCGTTTTATTATGCCGAAACATTTTGTTGCGTCCATTCTTCTAATGGTTTATTATAAATTTTGCCTTCTTTTAAAAATAGGCTGTTCTTTATATATATACTGTTTTAAATTTTATTATTTAGTAAACCTAAATGTTAACTATTTTATCAATTCTTGCCAGATGTGTTGTTAGAATGATAATTACTTTAGAACCTGCCAAATTTCAACATATACTTTTTTTGGGGCAAACGCGTAATCTCCTTCTGAGGTATGCCGGAAAAATATTATTTCAATCACGAATTTTCCCTTCTCTCGATAATAGACGGTGTTTTTGATATACACTTTCAAAATTAGAATTTACATTGAACCGTTGAAAAGTTTCGCCACAAATATTTTCTTTTAAAGATGTGTTGTTCATTTGACCTATGCTGTGAACAGACTTTTTTTACGTTAGAGCCTTAATCATTTTAAACGAAAAATAATCTGCTCTCGTATATATGCAATTTTTGCATTAAGTCGCATTGATAGGTCTTTGGACTATAGCTTTAGATATTTTGCAATAAAAAAATCCATTCTTTTATCAAGTAATTTCTTCGAGTGTTACGTCCAAACTGGGACAGAGCTTGATCTGCAGCGAAATATTCTATGAGCGTTCTCTTGATGAATAACTGCGAACTTTCTTTGCCAATTTACTGTTTCAAATTTGTGTATCGCGACAAGCTCAAAGATACTCTATGTTCTGAGATGTAGAGACCCGTCACGAGTTTAATTTAGTAATGCTCTTAAATGTCACAATAATTTTTGAAATTCTCTGTACGAACACCACGCTTGTTTAGAACCTACCAACATTTTTTGCTATGGGCTCGGTGGTGTTGATCTCGGTAAAAGCTTAAACAATGCCGATATTTATTTTAAGTAAATCATTATGCCAAACGACCATTATGCCAAATAACCATTATGCCAAACGGCCATTATGCCAAACAATCATTATGCCAAACGACTTTATGCCAAACGACTTTATGCCAAACGACTTTATGCCAAACGACTTTATGTCAAACAGGGTACAATCCCAAACTGACAAAAGTCTGTTCTTGAATGGTTTAAGTTTTTTTTGCACTCAAATGTTGTTTTCTATGTTCAACCGAATGAAAGGTAAAGAAATGCTTCAAATTCATTGTTGATGTTGATATTCTGAACCAAGTGATATGATAGTAAATGTAGCACAATAATAATTAGAAGAAAGCATATGATTGCAGTTCTAGTCAATTACTGCTCTTACTAACCTTTTTTATGTTAATTAGGATGATTCTGCTGCAGAAAAAAATCTGGGTAGAACAGTCAAATGATTGTCCTATCCACGATTCAACAAAATAAATAAATAAATAAATAAATAAACAAGATCAGCAGAAAGCTTGAGAAGTATATTCAATTATTTATCATCTGTTTAATATTCTTATGAAGGATGATGTGATAAGGTTTTTCATAGTAATCCCATCCCAGTGAAGCGTGGCATGGTTTATACATGGCCCCCAAAAGTTCTGGCTCGTGTGAAGAATGATTGAAAAAAGCTATAGTGAATATCCTGGGAAACTAACTGTAAAAATGTCTACAAGGCATTCCTATAGAACTCTCACAGCACACTCTTTATAAGTTGTTGGCTGATACAGTATTGTTGTAAAAATGGCTGGAAGTAGTTCTTAGTTAACTCATGAAAAATTATTTGGTTAAATTCATGCTGATATTTTGTGGCATCATTCACATAAGGTACCGCGGGGCAAGTGGGAACGAAAAAAACGATAGTTCAAACAAATTGTTCAATAAAATTTTCAAAAGTCAATATTTTTCAAATTCAACAACACACTCACGTTTTGGCAACATATTTGCTGGTGTGTGCATGAAAATAATCGAATAATTTCTAAATTGTGAATACCTTGGAAAAAAGTTTTAGAATGAGCCAATGGACGCAGTTACCTCGCTAAGCGGGGCAAGTGGGACACATCCAGTTTCATGCGTCAATCCACATCAGTAAGTCAACCATTACAATAATAGGATTGATAAGTCATAGATTTTTAGTTTTACGTACATATTTGATGTACATTAGGGATCAACCATAAAATACGTTACGTTTTAGGAAGAACCCCTTTATTTAATAGTATGTCACCTTACATTTAATATTTACTGAAAATTTCTCAATAAAAGCGTAATGAGGAATTAAACATGTTCAAAATATATCATTTATAAGTTTTTAATTAAAATGTAGCACGTAAACAATCAATAATTGACGAAATTATAAATATGTTTTGTTATAATTTATATGCATGGCAGAAAACCACCTTATGGGATGGAATTGTTTTCCATCACTACTTAGTTTGGTAGAAATAACAAATAAAGTTAAAATAACATAGAAAAGTTATCGTTCTCATGATGCATTTCAAATTTCAGCTGTGTTTTTTTCAATTTTGAAGTCGCATTTCAAAAATTAAAAAATAATTAAAAAATCAAGAATAATAACACTTTTCTTCTCCCTCTTATGCAATAACGTAATTTGAGGTTGATCTTTTTTGATAAAAATCATTTGTTTGAATGTTTTAGTGCTACTCTCTAGCAAAATGTATGAAACGTGTACGAAAAGTTTTGATTCTGGTTTTTGTTTTGATAGGTCCCACTTACCCCAGGTACAAATATATTTAGGGGTAAAATAGACCATCGAAAATTTCATATGAAATGAAAACAAAATACTGGTTTATCGTTAGCAGCTTGTAATAATACTAAAAATTATAGCTTACTGATGGAAATTCGATTTAAAACACATTTATTTTTTGCGAGTCAATGCAAGACGTGAAACGTGTCACAATTTGTCATGCAAGTTGAAAATGGCGCTGAACTGACAACTGTTACATGAACCACATGGTAATAAAAATAACAATATATTTAGTACTAAATACATTCCTTGTCATTGTATCTTCAACTTTCTAGAAGAATACCCCCATGAAAAACTTTTCCTAGTTGAGCTATGACGAAACGCCTCGCTTACCCCGGATTCTCACTTGCCCCGGGGTACCTTAAATATTTAGAGCCAATTGTTCCAATGAATGATCATATAGACAGGACTGTTAGTAGGATTCTTTTTACAGACTTGGTCTCTATTTTTATGCAAGTCTCTGAAAATGTACATTTTCAATGGAAGGTTCTAAAGTATCCATTTTATCTAAATTGGTCTCTCAAGTATCCTTTATCTTATTCTGCTTGCAATGAATCCTGATACAAAATTGTACAGGCTCCGAACAAATCTTCGGAGACGTGTTCAACAGGCTCTTCAAATATTTCATCTCAGATTCCCCAAGGAAAAGCTTTAGGAATAGTGGTTCTATTTAGAATACTGTCAGGGCTCTCTACAGGGATCTCTTCAGAAATTTTTCTAGAGACTCCTCTACCAATTCTCCCATAAAGTCTCCACGCGATTCAATAAGGAAGCTTAGAAGAATTTTTTCAGAACTTGCCCAAGGAAATCCTTAAGAACTCCGAAGCTACTACCTCCAGGAATTTCCTCAGGTATGCTTTGTTTTTTTTTTCTTTTTTCTTAAGACTATCCTAGAATTTCATCCAGATTTTTTGACCGATCCTTCAGCTAATTTCTCCAGCTGATACTCTACGAGATCATCCAAAGATTTCTACAGAATTTCTTTCGAGATTCATACCAGTGCATAAAAACAAAAACAAAAGACCAAGGTTTTTTTTTTCAAGAAATCTTGCAAGAATTCCTCTGCTTGTTCATGTGAATTTCTTCATGAATTCATTCTCGTTTCCTCTCAGAAATCCAAAATTCTTTGAGGTGTTCTTCGAATAAATTTATTTGTTGCTAGGAATTATTAAAATATTTCTTAAAAAGTTTCCTAAAAAACATTTAATTTTCAAAAGTTAAGGTGATTATAAAACGAAGCCAGACTTTAAATTTTCAAGTGCGCAAGACGAGAGAATCTGACAACAGTTATCGTTGAAAACGAATCAAATTGTTCGCTTGCTGGTGGTGACCAATGGGATAAATTTTCAACGCGGAGCGCTGTTTCGTTCTAAAGTCTTGTGCTCTTGAAAATTTGAGATGTGGCTTCGTTCTATAACCACCTTGAAGTTCAAAATTTTCAGTTTTATCACCAAATTATACTACAGTATTTTTTTTGTAATTCCTCCGAATTTATCCCTTACAAATTTTTATAGAGATTCTGTTCAACGTTTTTCGAGAATTATCCCGATTTTTTTAGATTCCACAGAGTATTATCCCGAGATTTGATTGATTTTTCTCGCTTATCTGAAGAAAATATCTAAGAAATTTTCTAAAACTTCAGAGATCCTTGTTTTTTAAGGGTGACTTTGAAACTTACCCAAGTATTATGAAAGGTTGAGCTTTAAGAAGAATTTCTTCGGCATTTCCTTGCAAACATTCCTGGAAAAATTACTGGAAAAAAAACTTTCAAGACTTATTTGATAAAATTTCAAAGAATTTCTGGGGGAATTTCGGTAGAAATCCTAGAAGTCTCCAACCCATTATCCTGAACGCCACTACCCCGAACACCACTACACCGAATGAGTCATTACCAAAGTTGTCATAGCCAAAGTTGCATATGGAACCGTACAGTTGTCTCCCTACCATCTCATCAGAATTAATCTAAAAATGTTATGCATTCGGGGTAATAGCGCTCGGGGTAATGGTGTTCGGAATAGTGACATTCAAGGTAGTGTCATAGAGTCACCCTAGAAGGAATCTCTACCCGAGGAGGAATAAATAACTCCCCAATAACTTATGCATACCATATTTTGGTATCATACCAAAATTAGGTATTGTTCAGTTGTCAACACCTCAATTTGATATTATAATGGTATTGAAAAAAAATCTTTGAAACAATTAAAAATACTTCATTGAGGTATAAGACAGCTATTGAGGTCTGCTGGAGGTATTGAACTACTATTGAAAAATTTCACTTTTATATGAAAATCCATCAAGTATTATTGAGGTACAGTTAACTCTCCCTTACTCGATATTGCGTATCTCGATATCGAGTAAGAGAACCATAATAAAAGTTGGTTTTCATGGCTAACTCGATGGTCCCTTGGATCGCAGTTGCATTGGTTTTGTGTTCTGTAACTCGATACCTCCCTAACTCGATGGTCCCTTCAATATCGAGTAAGGGAGAGATGACTGTATTTCAATACCTGATCTAATTATCAGTTTGGTGTTCGTAGAATTTGCTTGAGATATAATTTGAGGTATTTTACCTCTTACCTATTGAATTCTTGAGGTATCCCAGACAAAATTTTTGGAGAAATTTCCAAAAAAATCCATGGAGAAATTCCTTGGGAAATAATTTCTAATCACTCCTTAAGAAATTTTCAGAGTAATATTGGAACATTTGGACAGATATCAGAATAATTGTTCGATAAATTTCTACAGAAAATCATGCTATACTTTTCGTAATGTCGCGAGGAATTCTTAAAAAAGTCTTAGATTTAAAAAAATGTCTGCTCTGGTGCTATGAAGAATCGAACACTTTTCTCCCGACTCCTATTAGGTTTCGTTTTGGTTCCTCGGTTCCTATTTGGTCTCTTTTCGGCCTCTTTTTTATTCCTTTAAGGTTTATTTTTGGTCTCATATTTCTGGCAAGAGGTTTTCTATTTCCCATTTTAAGGCATTCAGCTGCCTTCAGAGCTGGCCTTCTGAAACCTGATACCTGATAGTTTTGTGGTAACGACTGACATGAACGTTACGGGGTTGGAAGCAAAGAGGTGTTGTTAAAAATATAGTTTTAAGAAAATCTACTTTGAAGTTTGTTCAGCAATTTTTCATACTATACATTTTTTTTTTTTTTAAGGCACTCCGTGCTCGTGGCCAATACTGTGCCGGAATCAGGTGATCTGTAGCTTCTTTACCGATACAGATCTATTTTTAACTTATTTATATTTACATCAATTTTCACTCTCTCCTACTCTTTTACTCTCACACCGAGCAGGTAGAAGAGAGCTCTGTTGTTAGTGAGGCTAGCTGCCTGCGAAGAGGGTCAGTTTGTCTCAGTAACCATCTGATACTGACGGAGGATGAATGTGCTCCACAAAGCATGGTCCTCCGTGAGGCGTCTTCTGGTGGCTGGACGGGTTTTTTGTGGAGGGGCTGGGAATCGAACCCATGACCTTCCGCTTATGAAGCGAAAGCGTAACCTCAAGGCTACTGACCCCCCTTACAAATTGTATAGGAGTCGAATAAAAAACAAGCCAGTCTTCTAAGAACTATGTTATTTTTTTCTGTTGAAAGGATAAATCACCTGGGAATATTGTTAGAACACTTGGCAACAGTAGAATTTTCTTAACTCAACTCAAAACAACCCAAACCACTCACTGTCACTTGCACCCCTCTAAATTTGAGCCCCTCAAATATAGTAACTTTAAATTTCCAGTCCAGGGTTAAAATTTTTCAAAGCTCCACTGTGCACCAAATTACCAAAGTTTGTCCTACCCATAGATTCGAACGTGGACCCGCCTCTGCGTCAATACAAGAAGGAATAGACATGGATGTCGTCCACAAGGTCGCCGACCTCCATCTGATTGTTTAAATTTTTTCTTCCGAAATTCGCACTAAATAACCAGCTCACTGAAGTATGTCGTATTACATTTGCTTCGCTCTTTTGTGCACATGACGCAACTCGTGATATATGTATCTGCACCACTGCCACATATAATTTATAGTTTATCTGCAGTGATTGAAGTTCAGAACACTGAAGACTTCGCGTGATTCGTGTCCTTAGAGAAGGCAAATCGGCATCGATTGAATCATCAATTTTGGTTTATGATTGCTCTCGTCGCATTCTTATAAAAAGCTAATTTACTTTTTGAAACACTTTAATGTGTTGTAGAATAACAGATCGACGTATCTATACATAACATAGAATCAATCAGGTAGAAACATCAATGCAATAATCGTTTCTCATAAAATTAGTACTTCCTATCAGCATCATACTTTTTTCAAAAACACATTTATCTCAGTTGTTCAGTGTTCCAAAGCAACTAACATAAATATTTACATTTGATCGTATTCAATCTCCCATCTTCACCAGGAAGTGATAAAAAGGCATGTGATCAAAACTACCGTCTCCCATTTGAAGATACCATACTCGCTAAGTATGTAGCCACACTTTGACTCGCACCATAAAAGTCAACATCACGACCTCTGGCTGATTCAGTACGCTTTCTTACACCAACACGGGTACTTGACGATCGCAATCAATCCGGACGTGGTTCATTGGATGAGTTTGTCTAACAACATGGGACGACCACACGCACTTTGGACCGAGATTTATGTTGCACGTACTTATGCAGCGAGGTAGGTACATATAGAGTTGCGTTAGAGCATAGCATCTTATGGTGTCTCCTCTCGATGTCCCCCACAATGGGCTGATGTGAATAAATATAAGCATATAGAGCTTATGTATCGTGCTTATGGCCAGAGGAGAGACGAGTCCGGTTGCAAACCAACGAAGAAACTGGTTGCGAGTGGCCCAGACATGGCATTATTTACGACAGGCTTCGGAGTTGGTTTGGCCAAAATAGAACTTCGTCATGTCTCGAGGAGACGGTGCTGCGGTTGATGGGGTTACGTCAAGTGCCGGTGCGAAGAGATTTCAGTCAGGTGCTGATTTGCAATTTATAATTGTTTGTCTATAAATTTATGTTTTTAGCATTTAACGATTGGGCTGTTAATCTTTATGTCTCTATCCATTAAAGCTTACGGCAGGAGGTTCCGCCATTGGCTTCGGCTAAGAGTGTGCCGTTTGCTCAAGGTGGTTCTTAAGTGAACCAATTGGCTCTTATGGCTTTGGCATGGGTTTGTCGGTGCGTTCTATGAACATTAAAAATAACACTGTTATGACTTGTCTATCAGTGTATTAACCATGATTAGTCCCAATCTGAAGCATTTATGGCATGGGTCCGCCTCTGGATCAACCGTCATTATTTTCAAATAAGTTTGCTCCTAAGTTCAGCTAACGAAAGCCTTCAAAAGGTACTCCTTAGGTCTGTACTCGAAAAACATCCACCAGACAAAAGTGTTCGCTAAAAATTTATTTGAAATCGGATTTTTTTGAAACTATCTGGGAATGAACTAATACATATGGATTATGTTTCGGCATAATTACTTTATCCAATGTCCTTCCCTTCGCTGAAAGCCCTCACCTTTCCCTTAAGACCCCTCACTACATTTTGTGCAAAGTTGGAGCCAATCTTTTTGGAAACTTTCATCCATACTATCATCAATTCCAGCCCGTTTTTAAACACCTTGGATGATTTTCAAACTTTGGCCTTCATTATAGCCCAAAATATTTCCATCGAACGAATTTTGGCACAAAACAACGTTATTGTCTCTGTACCAATCCAACGTCGATCGCGCGTAATGACATGATACCAGATCCGGCCAAAATAATGTTTCGCCTCCGTGAGACCGCAGGAATGGCAACATACGCTTCTGGAGGCACTCGGTGTGGTAAATTTCGATGTTGATGGTACCCGTTGTAATGTACGTTTACTCAGTTTACCGCTTTGACATATGGCCTGCCAGAACAAGTATTTTTTGGCGAATGTGTCCATTTTTTCTTCCTTATGTCTTCTGGAACATCAAACCGTGATTTGGCCACTTAGAACTCCAGCTCCGGTATCTGCTTTGCGTCTGCCTTGATGTAGGTTTCGTCATCCATAACCACACATTTCGTTAACCACTCTCGATACAGCTTCCTTGCGCGGGATTTGGCCGCCGTGTTTTGCTGATCACGCCGGTTCAGTGGCTTCCGGACCCTGAATACACGAAGCCCAGTTCGTTTCATGGTTTGCTGAACGAACCAGGCGGAACACTTGGCCTTCAGAGCCGAGTAGCGAATCGAATGGTTCGGATTACGCTTGAAATAATCCAACACCTTCCGGGCCATCACAGGGTCATCTGTCTTCGACTTTCTTCCACTTCCAACCCGCCGCTCGGTCGTCTGGGACTCCTTAAAAGATTTTACCACCCGAGAGGCAATTGTATGGGTGATTCCCACACTGAGGCAAAAATACTGAACCGAAAGTAAACAATACACTTCAATCTAGTTTTACCCAGATTTTCATCACTGCTTACCCACGTGCAAAAAGGTTAAATAGTGCATTTTTTTCTAGTATAGGCCTTGATACTATGAAATTCAGATGCGGATGATATCGAATTATTCGGAATTGATAGTTGAGCCGTAGAAGAGACATTTGTGCCTTTTAAAAGGGATACAGCTAGGATTGAACTTACCGTCAATACCAGTAAAACAAAGTACATAATCGCTGGTAGACAGCCTGGTTCCAATCATGATGTTGGTAGCAAAGTGGTGCTGGGTGGTGAAAAATTTGAAGTAGTGGAATAATGTGTGTATCTTAGTACTTTAGGAACGTGCGAGGTGATAAGAGGTCTTGCAGCTGCAAATAGGAATTTTCACGGCCTTCGTAACCAACTGAAGTCCCGTAACCTGCAGTCGAAGACAAATTTCTCGCTATACAAGACACTCATCCTTCCGGTTGTTCTATATAGTCATGAATTCTGGACGTTGAAAGAGGTCAACCGAAAACGTTTGGAGTTTTTGAGCGTAAAGTGCTGTGAATCTAGCGTTGTCGCATGAATCATGAGTTGTTTCAAGTGTATAAAGAAGTGGATATAGTCAAGCTCATAAAATTCGGTAGGCTTCTTGGGCTGATCGCGTGGTACGAATGCCGAAAGAACGACAAGTAAAAATAATACTCAGCTGAGAACCTGTTCGAGGCCGTTGGCTTTGTGGTAAGCCGCACACACGTTGTTTTTTTGCGATTGAAAATGACTTAAGGGCACTCGATGTTCGGACTGGAGGCGATTGGCTCAGGAACGAGCGGAGTACAGAAGAATTATCGGTTCGACGTAGACCCAACCTAGCGGATTCTAGCCCATCAAGTAAGAAGGTGTATGCAACTAGAATAATTGAAAAGTGTGCAAAATCATCGAACGAAATTATGATGAAAAAAGTTATTTTCAGGGGCGTTCCACAAAAAACTCCACAAATGTACACGAAAATCAAAAAAATAACCATACACTTTCTACAGCAAAGTTGTTTCTTACAACATAACCTGCAGCTTTCCCCAACCATTTTTTTTTTAAATTCATAAATAAAATCAATAGACATCTTCCGTGTGAAGTTAGCTACGAACCTCTGCCCATTTCCAAATAGCTTGCCTCCGAAAAGATTCAGCAAATAAAAGTCTCCAAAAGGTTTTTCTACCTCGCTGAACTGAAACAGCAACCCCATCAGCTGCAGCCATAGATCTAACCTTGAAGGCACGGGCCTTCGCAGTCGCAGCGGCCACCACAACCAGATTCGCGTTTGATTAGACCCACGAGAATCGGCAACATCAATCTTGCATCGCGCCATACCCTCTCAACTAGTCGGCGAGATTTGAATTCAATGGCAAACCACCGTCATCATTTGAGAATCGATCGGACGTTTATACGATCGGATACTCTGTTTACATTGTGGGCAAATTGTGATGCCGGGCGGTGTTGATGACGAAGACTTCTCAGATAGATGGAAGAACCATCCTTTGGCCCTCAGGGGGGACAGGTGTTAGGGCGTGAATGGTTAAGTGATGGTTGCGATAATCAGTGTAATTTCCTGCTCATTGCAGATGGTATTGTTTGGTGGGCTTGGCGATGACAGAAGCCGGTTCCGATAGGTTCTACCAGCAGACGTCAAGTCTGGCGTGCTAAGTAGAGAAAGAAGGTAGAATACGCTCGCTTAAGCAAAAATGGAAATATCTCAGCGCGCGTTACTGCATTTTTCACTAAATATGCAATAATTCTAGCACAACCTGTGATCTCGCCCTAAAAGCCATTGGTAACCTAGTGTGTAGCTCCTTGTTTCTAAGCAAATGAATGGACCAGGATGAAAACTATCACAACTGGGAGATAGAGAAGGAGCTTTTCTTCATCGTAATGAGTTGAATAACGTTTAAATCGAATCATTTGCTCGGTAACAACAAGCTACACACTCGGTTACCAATGGCTTTTAGGGCGAGATCACAAGTAATGCGAGAATTGAACGGATACAGTATTAGACCACGATGTATAATAAGTTTTCAACAGATATTACTATATTCAGAACATATCATCGTGTTTTTTAAACTAACGGAATAATAGATTCATAAAAACAAAACGCATCACAGTAATACTGTTCGTTAAGGCGTCTTATATCACTTTCCCCTAATACGAAGAATCGTCGAATGCAAAATAGCTTCGGGGGGAAACCGCCTGACAATGATCAGATAATTGAAAGACGTCAACGCGGCGAAGACGACGAACGCGCAAGAATCGAGGTCGAAGCATTCGTTAGCCGGTAAGGCACACGAAAGTTGCGTGATTCATGGGCACACTTCGTAGTGACGGTTCTACTCAGCTGTTGAAGGATGCAGAGTATTTCAAAGGGTGTAGTCGACATTGAACGGTATCGGCTATGACGACTAGCACCTGCAAATTTCATTCAAATCGCCCTGCCCCCGTAGAGCTGCCTTATATGGAAGCGATCGATCGGTTGATCGATCCAGAAAAGTGCTACCACTAAGTGGATGATCGAATTTGTGAGATACGCGTGCTAAATCTATAGATTGACCGGTTCGCATTGTTGCGGCTGGTCGTATCGTGGGTCGTTGCAAACTGTTACTCGGTTGCCGGCCAGTTCATTCTATGCGGGTGCTGTTCTTGATGGAGTACTGTCAATATTTTGACAGATTGAGTTCATGGTTTGCGATAAAAGAGATAAGATGAATGGATATTGATAAATATTCGGGAGCGCAAATACTGCAACTTTTTGCATGGTTAATTGCATGAATCATTCAAAATAAGAGTCTATTACTCTTTTCAATAAAAAAAAACAGACTAATATAAAAGAAGGACGAACCAATGTTTGCAAACCGAAGCTTCTCTCTTCTTTGCTAAGAGAATACATATTTCTGAATAACTTTACAGTATCTATACGTAACTGTTCTTGCTTTATCTGGGATCAACTAAAAAATGTGACAATTTTGCATAAGGTGACAAAGATCTCGTACCGTTTTGAAAGTTTTCCCAGGCTTAAATAATTACCAAGGGTACTTAAGGATATAAACTAAAGAATCCAACAAAAAAGCTGCACATGTTTGCACTTCCTTAATTTGGAGCTTTTGACTTTTTCAATATTTATCAGGCATTGCATTTCATCTCATAATTTGATCATCTGAAAAAGATACGGTTGGAATATATCATCCTAGAGCTGTTTGATCGAGCTTTGAACCAAGTAGGAAAAGTAAAAATTTCTGCAAAAGAAATGGGCACGAAATTTTCTACAGTGAGCTCCTTTTGAATTGACATTTCTTCTCAACAGCGTACTTCTTTCATCAACCTGCTTTTCTTGACCATTTCTTCCAAGAAATTTCCCACGCATCGAGATAGGCGATTGCTTTTCTTGTCAGCAGCAAATCTGACTTTAGTCAATATGTTTGGTTCTTTTGATACTAGATAAAATCTGTCAACTCAGTAGTCCAAGAAATTATAATTCGCAAGAAATTATAACGAATGAAGCTAAGTATGCTGTTCCGCTCAAGAAAAGTAAAAATTTCTGCCCAAGAAATGGTCAAGAAATTTCCTACAGTGAGCTCCATTTGAATTGATTTTTTTGCTTTATTAGTATCATTCCAAATATTACATTCATTTCTTATATCTAGGTGTTCTGTGTTATTAGACAACACTATCATCCTAATTTGGTAAAACAAATTTAAGATTTAATTAACATTTTGTAACAACAGATTTCTTACAGGTGAGTAGATTTCACCTGTTTATAAGAGAAAAAAAAACGCTTTGAATATACTTAACCTAAACATATAACGCATTAATCGTGGCAATAGAAGATTGTAACGATTTTTGCCTGAAATTATTTATTATTTTATTTGACATTTGTTCCAATGTTTCAACATTGGATATTCTATGTAAGTCATTGGTACTATACCAGGGAGGAAGTCTCAGAATCATTTTCAAAATTTTATTTTGAATTCTCTGCAGAGCTTTCTTTCTGGTATTACAACAGCTAGTCCATATTGGTACAGCATACAACATGGCTGGCCTGAAAATTTGTTTGAATATCAAAAGCATGTTCTTAAGACAAATATTGATTTTCTATTAATAAGGGGATAGAGACATTTTACATATTTATTACATTTGGCTTGAATGCCCTCAATGTGATTTTTGAAAGTTAAATTCTTATCTAGCATGAGCCCTAGATACTTAACTTCATCTGACCAATTTATTGGAACCCCTCTCATCGTGACAACATGTCTACTTGAAGGTTTCAAATAAAGAGCTTTTGGTTTATGTGGGGATATTATTAGTTGAGTTTTGGAAGCATTAGGAGAAATCTTCCATTTTTGCAAGTATGAAGAAAAAATATCCAAACATTTTTGCTATCGACTACAGATGACACGCAGGCTTCGACCTTTGGCGGAGAGGCCTGTGTCATCCGCAAACAAAGATTTTTGACATCCCTGAGGTAACTCAGGTAAGTCAGATGTGAAAATATTGTATAATATTGGTCCCATAATGCTGCCTTGGGGAACACCAGCTCTTACAGGAAGTCTTTCAGATCTCATTCAGATTCTGATAATTAACCTGAAGTGTACGATTTGACAGATAACTTTGAATTATTCTAACACTGTATGTTGGAAAATTAAAGTTTTTCAATTTTACGATCAAACCTTCATGCCAAACACTGTCGAATGCTTTTTCTATGTCTAGAAGAGCAAGACCAGTAGAATAGCCTTCAGTTTTGTTGGAACGGATCAAATTTGTTACACGTAAAAGTTGATGAGTGGTCGAATGTCCATGGCGGAATCCGAACTGTTCATTGGCAAAAATTGAATTTTCGTTGATGTGAGCCATCATTCTGTTCAAAATAACCTTTTCAAAAAGTTTACTGATGGAGGAAAGCAAACTGATTGGACGATAGCTAGAAGCTTCTGCAGGATTTTTGTCAGTCTCCCAGGCATTTTCGAAAACGTTCGCTTGATTGAGAATATTTTCGAACTCCTGAGTAACTTGATTTTCAATTGGACTAGTAAGTCCTAAATTAAAATTGTGCGCACTTTCAAACTGCATAGCATGTTTCTGAGCTTTTTCGCAATTAGTTAGTAATAATTTGTTTTCCTCTTTCAATGCCGGTATTGGCTTCTGAGGTTTTGTCAAGATTTTAGATAATTTCCAAAAGGGCTTAGAGCCAGGGTCCAATTGAGAAATTTTATTTTCAAAATTTTTGTTTCTCAATTGAGCAAAACGTTTCTTGATTTCTTTCTGCAAATCGTGCTATATAATTTTCATAGAAGGATCGCGAGTGCGTTGAAATTGTCTTCTCCTCACGTTTTTAAGACGGATCAAGAGTTTAAGATCATCGTCTATAATCACGGATTCAAATTTTACTTCACATTTTGGAATTGCAATGCTCCGGGCTTCAACAATGGAATTTGTTAAAGTTTCAAGAGCATTGTCAATATCAAGTTTAGTTTCTAAAGAAATGTTAACATCAAGATTAGAGTCAACATACGTTTCATATATATTCCAGTCAGCTCGTAAATAATTGAAAGTGGAGCTGATAGGATTGAGAATCGCTTCATGCGATATTTGAAATGTAACAGGGACATGATCAGAATCAAAATCAGCATGAGTAACTAATTGGCTACAAAGATGACTAGAGTCGGTTAAGACCAAGTCAATCGTAGATGGATTTCTAGAAGAGGAAAAACATGTAGGGCTATCAGGGTATTGAATTGAGAAATATCCTGAAGAGCACTCATCAAATAAAATTCTGCCGTTGGAATTACTTTGAGAATTATTCCATGACCGATGTTTGGCATCAAAGTCACCAATGACCAAAAATTTTGACTTATTGCGAGTCAATTCACGCAAGTCAGTTTGGAGCAAATTAACTTGCTGTCCAGAGCATTGAAAAGGCAAATAGGCAGCTATGAAGGTATATTTACCAAACTGTGTTTCAACAGAAACACCTAAAGTTTCAAAAACTTTAGTTTCAAATGACGAAAACAGTTGATGTTTTATACGCCTATGAATGATGATTGCAACTCCCCCACATGCCCTATCAAGTCGATCATTACGATAAACAAAAAAGTTAGGATCTCTTTTGAGTTTAGATCCAGGTTTTAAATACGTTTCGGTAATAACTGCTATATGCACGTTATTAACCGTAAGAAAATTAAACAGCTCGTCCTCTTTACCATTCAGAAAACGAGCATTCCAATTTAAAATATTTAAATTATTATTTGGATCCATTAGAAAAACGTAATCCAATAACAATTTGATTTGTAAATTTTACACCAACTTGGACTGCTTCAGTCATAGTGGTGGCTTTGAACATTGCATCAATCATTAGATTCAATTGTTCAGTTAGAAAATTAAAATCAGAGGCAGACATGTCATATGATTTCCCATTAGAATTTCCGGTAGACGAAGATGCGGAGTTACCTGTGGCGGTAGGGTTTTTTCCATTTGATTTGAAACAAGTAGAATGGGTACCCATGGATCGAGCAGGGGAGGAGTTCAAATTTCCTGCTACGATATCGGCAAAGGATTTACCGTGGGTAGATACATTCGAAATTGGAAGATTCGAACGGCTACCCGACGGATCAAACTTAGTTTGTGAATGAGCAAGATTATGATCTTCCTGATGGGTATGATTCATGATCAAGCGATCGTTAACTGAAAAATGAGCATTGTTCAATACTCTACCAGGCAAATTCCGGAAACGACCGTTATCGTAACGGATATTATCCTTCATCTGCCTGGCACGAGCCTCAACGACTCTCTTGCGTGAAGGACATTCCCAAAAGTTAGCTTTATGAGGGCCCTTGCAATTGGCGCATTCAAACTTTCTGGTATCTTCTTTCACAGGACAGACGTCCTTAGCGTGAGAAGAACCTCCGCAAATCATGCATTTAGCATCCATGCGACAATTTTTTGTACCATGACCCCACTTTTGGCACCGACGGCACTGAGTGGGGTTCTGGTAATTTCCTCCAGGTTTCTGGAAATGTTCCCATGTCACACGGACATCGAACATAAGTTTTGCTTTTTCTAAAGCTTTAATATTATTTAGTTCTTTTTTGTTAAAGTGAACTAAATAATATTCTTGAGAAAACCCTTTCCGAACAATGCCAGATTGGGTTCTCTTTTTCATAATGATTATTTGGTCTGGGGGAAATCCAAGTAAATCATTTATTCCATTTTTGATCTCTTCAGGTGACTTATAGTCACTTGAGAGACCTTTCAAGACAACTTTGAACAAACGTTCAGTTTTGTCGTCATAAGTAAAAAAATTGTGCTTCTTCTCTTCAAGATGTTTGAGAAGAAGTTCACCATCTTTAAAAGTTTCCGGCAAAACGTGACAGTCTCCTTTCTTTGCAATTTGGAAGGAAACCTTGATTCCCCTAATGGAGTTCAAGATCTCCTGCCTAAATCCCGCAAATTCGGAACAACTGACCACGATAGGCGGCACTCTTTGCTTCCTCACTTGAATCAAAGAGCCTGGGCTAGAGGCTGCTTCGATTTGGTGTTCGGAAAATTTGTCTAGAGCATCAAACTGATTGCTCATTTCGATACAATTAATCATTTCACCCATGGAAGAAACTTCGCATTCCGGGAAAGCGTCCTTTCTTCCATTCTTGCCACGTGTAGTGACAGTTTTAAAACCCACTTTTTTGGAAGGAAGTTGTGAATTCAAAGATTCACCCTTCCTTTTATTTGTTGTTGCAACCATGTTTAGTGAATTAGAAGACGTGACCTTCGAGAGGTTTTTTCCCAAGACGGTGTCCAAGAAGGATTACCACCGCTAGCTTTCGCCAACGGGTCCAACGAAAAATCGAAGGCACGGGTCCTAACAAGGATCGTAAAGGGATCAATAGTAGAAAAAAAGTATCGAAAAGTACTGTTTTAGTAGCACTGAAAAGTACTGTTTTGAATTTTAGCACTGACAAGTACTGTTTTTGTAGCACTGAAAAGTACTGTTTTATTGCTTTAGGTAGTTTTTAAGAAAACTTCCAAGAGCAGAGAGAATTCGTGTACCGTTTTGACTCATATTCCGAACACTTAAGGCCAACAGTGATTTCAAACGCATCTGATAGGCATAAATTTGCTGATATTTGTGAAAATTTCAATTTCTACGCAAAGTCTAACTGTTAGCTGTTGGGTGTGCCGATAAAATTGTTTATTTTACCTTGTTTAGTATTGTTTTTACGCAAAAGTATGAAACAACATTTTGATTCAAATGCCGAACACTGTGTTCATTCTGTCTCATATTCCGAACACCTTGACTCAAATTCCGAACAGCATGAATAAATCGTATTCAAGGAAATAATTTTGCAAATAAATTAATCTGAGCTAGTTTTACTGGTCTTGAACTAGAGAATCATCACTGCTCCAAAGGTATAAAATAGATTGGAAGACGTTAAAAAAGAATTGCAATTGGCTGCCATTTCCCTGTAATTTGATGACATATTTCAGCGAAACATTTCAACCAAATCGCCATACAAAAACCGAGTGTTCGGAATATGAGTCTGTTCGGAATTTGATACAAAACGGTACGCACAGCACGAAGGTACGATGCGCACTGATTGAATTGACATTTCTTTTCAACTGCGTACTGCGATCAAAGAAAAATGCTTTTCTTGAGCATTTCTTGCAAGAAATTTCCCACGCATCGAGATAGGCGATTACTTTTCTGTTGAAGTGCATACTTCGCTTTTGGTCGAAATTAGTGACAGCATTCGATGACATTAATTTTTAGACTTTTCAACACAAAACAGTTAATCATTCCATGTTTGACTACTGAGAAGAAAGGAAGAGTGTATTTTTTCTCGAATCTTGGTTGTTGGATTTTTGCATAATATTACTCTTAATTTTCCGGCAACGCAGTCTTTATTAAAGTAAAACGAGGTGCTTATTTGCCCGACGTTTCAACACGGGTATTGTGTCTTCCTCAGGGGGTAGATATAGTTTTCAGTGGGGGTAAGGCTAACATGCAGGAGCCGGAAGGTTCCTAGAGAGCCGTTTGGGTCGCCGGTCCCCCAATATCATGGGCTACAAGCGGTCAATCGACGGAGATGAGACACGTCAACCATAGTAGCGAAGCGATAAGATAGCAAGAAACCTTCGGAGAACAAGAACCACCTGCGGAGACAGTGCCATACCGCATCTATGTTGAACTGAGGAAAAACACAACGGAAAGGAACACAACCATTAACAAATTATCGCTTGGCACAACCTTGCGAAAAATTCATGGATTCCGCGGACACATCATCGACATGAAATACCTGGGCAGTTTCTAGATCATGGTCCTGGTCAACAATTTCATCAAGGCCTACACACTCGTGGAAACGATCAACGCATCTGAAGGAGACTACCGAGCTTACATCCCCAGCCACTTGACTATAATCGCTGGAATCATTGCTGGAGTACCAGCAGATATCACTGAGGAAGAGGTACAAGTTTTGGACAGTGAATGTCCCGTTGTTCGGGTACGCCGTCTGCACCGGAGGGAAAACAATGCTCAAATTCCGCTGAACCTGATGAACGGAAGTCACGTTCATCAAAACTACCAGAGAAAGTGCGGCTGCTTATCTGTATCACCAGAATTCAACCGTTCATCAAAAAGGTGGAGTTGTGTGAAAAGTGCCTAAGATATGGACACAGAACACTCAACGTCAGACGGTGCAAGAATTGCGGTGACCGTCACGAAGAAACAAACCAATACGGTGCTTGTGAAAACCCGATGAAATGTGCTTGTTGCAAGATGAACCACAAAACAACGGACTCAACATGCCCTGAGAAGAAGAATCAAGCGAACATCAACGCGATCCGTGCAAAGCAAAACCTCACTCACGCAGAAGCCAGAGATATGTGTTCAGTGTTCAGTCAGAATCAGTTTGAACTGCCGAACAACTACGAAGGCTATCCAACCCTACCGGAGACCTTCGCGGAAGTGGCTACGGAGAGTCGGGAGTCACTGAAGAAGCAATGGGAGCGAACGAACTTTCCACGACAACCAGTTCAGCCGGCGGTAAAGCTGTACAAGCTGGACCGCAAATAAAAGGATAAAAAGAAGAATACGAAACGATGAGGAATCGAATGCAGAGAAGCAACAGCGAAAAAGCGAGCAGTAATCATTAAGAAGCGAACGGGAAGACCGAGTCACCGAAAAGGAACATCTGGAGAAGATGATCAGTGAAGCGAAGCAAAGTACAATGGAAACCGCCAACCGAGGTTTCCAAGAAAAGAAAATGAAATTTCATTCATTGTATATTGATCAAGATATGAAAGAAGATTTGTAAGATAAGTTCAAAACTATCTCGAAGCAGTGCTTCGATTTAGCCACGAAAATCTTGTAAGGATCTTCAGGCCGGAAATAAGCAGCTCCTTCAAGATATTGCAATGCAATGTCCAAAGCAAAGCAAGAACAAAGCAACGAGTACAACAACGAGTATTAACATCTGGAGAATATGACGCAGCATTACTCTCAGAGACATGGACAAGTAAAGAACACGAGAAGACTTTGAAATATAAAATTTCAACGTATCACCAAATTCCGCCAAAGAAAGATTTCAATTTTTCTCACATAACACTACCTATTCTGTCAGATTTCACTCAAGCTACTGATTTGAAAGTGATATCTTTGAAGCTGATACTAATGTCTATTTATGTTAGTCCAACTGCTGAATACAAAGTAGTTGAAGACGATCTAACAAAAATTTTCGGAGTCGTGATTGGTGGAGATCTAAACGCACACCATCATTGCTGGGGTGATCGTAGAGATAAGCGAGAAGAGGTGCTAATACAACTCGTGGACGATTTAAATTTTCTTATCCTGAACGACGGATCGCCAATGTACGTTCCAATTCAGCTAGACCAGACAGCAACCGCTATAGACCTTACGATGAGTTCACCCAACATATTCACCGATATGGGTTGGAAAGTGTTGGACATGGGTAATGGAGGCCAACGAGAGCCGAAATTCTGGTGCACGGATATAGTCGACGAAGCTTGGAAGCAGAAAACGGAAGCAGGAAGGAAATTCAATCGTGAGTCCAATTTGGAAAACAGGATAGATTTCAAATAGAAGGCAGCAATTTTCCAACGCACTATAAGGTAAGAAATAAAACTTAAATGGCAAAGTTTTCCTGATGAAATCAACCCATTCATTGGATCGAAAGAGCTTTGGGGAAAGATAGGACGATTAACGGGTAGGAGAGGGTTCAAAAAGGAATATAATGTTATCTACGATTCACGGGAAGAAGCAGAGGAGTTCATGGACACCCACTTATTATTAAATAGAAAAATGAAGCGGTCAGCCCCTAGAATGTACCGTATTACTTCCAAAATGCTCCGGTAGTTGAGTCAAGAAGTGAAACGCAACATGATAGCAGATCCGAATCGGATGTAGAAGAACGGAAGTCCGGACGACGCTCTGAAGATGATAAAAGTGGTAGCAATATTGAAGCCAGGCAAGGATCAGAATACTGCTGCCGCTTGTACCTAAGACAACGAAGATAAACAAATCACTGTACCTAGTATTGGATAGATTACAAAAATTCGTTGAAACGCGCAGTATATTACTTCGAACCTTCTTTGGATTCCGAAAACATTCGTCTACAAGCACTTACCTCACCTAAGTGGTGAATCTCATCAAGGCCAATAAGCGTCAAGGGTTTGTATCTGCGGTGATATGCATTGATCTATCGAATGCTTTTAATGCCGTGCAGACGGAAACGTTGAAACGGATCTTGTTATCGTATTCGATGCCGAACGACATTGTGACATGGATAACAGGATTTCTTCGCAATCACCGGGTGATTTTGTACCTGAGAGATGGCATAGTTTCAAGGACAATCAGCAAAAAGTTGCCGCAGGGAGACGTACTCTTGCCGAACCTATTCAATTTCCTAGTTTTTCAAGAAAAACTGAGAACAGCAATAGCCCCTTTGGTTCCAAGGCCTTCAAAACACTAAAAAACGGAAAATTTTGATTTGTATTTCATGTAAAAATAGAACAATTTTTGTGAAATTTTATATTTTACTTGAAAAGTAAAAATCTTCAGCTTTCATTTTTTCCAAGAATATTAAAAATCGGTCAAGCGGTTCAAAAGTTTTATTTTTTTTAAGTAAAATTTTACAAAATCGCGTTTTTTTTGGTCACCCTTTTTCGGAAATGGTCACCCTAATCAAAAAATCCAAAAACACGTGTATCCTTATTTTGGATAAGGAACTAAATAGCAAATTTTCACGGAATTCGGTGACCCACTAGATCGGTTTTTCATGGAATGGCTGTATCGTTGTGAGATCTAGTCGAAATTCATAAATATACTTGTGCGATGTAGTCAAAATTCCGCTTTTTTTATAGTATTGCCATATATTCCTGAAACTAGAATCCATTACCATTTGTGCTATTCAAAAACAATAAGGAATTCTAGGTTTTATTTAACAAATTTTCATAAAGATTTCCTAGATTGCTTTTCAAGCGAAATCCAAAAGGAACATTTTGGACGTACGTGATTCTACGTTGGTCCAATGTAAATTTAGAAGTTGAATTTAGAGCTATCATCTGTAGTGAAGTTTCTGGGACGATTTTCCGGTGAAAATCCTTAGAACTTTTGACGGTATTTGTGGTGGGCAATTCAATGAAATTTGTTAATGAATTCATAGTGGGATTTTAGGAATATATTCTCCATACGCGAGTTTTTTGATTTTCAGTTTATCGTCGGGATTGCGCTGACTCCAGTAGCGTTCGGATATCACTTAACATTCGGTTGTAGCAGATACTTTATTATATACTGCTTCGCGACTCAAAATGGGTGAACCAACGTGCGAAGTTCGATTTTCGACCAACTTCACCGTGTTGCGAGTCGCTTCGCTATAGTGCGCATCTATGCCCTCCACCGTGTGCATTATACGCACTATTGAGAATCGAGTTGCGATGCGGCAAAGTTGGTCAAAAATACAACTTCGCACGTTGGTTAACCCATTTTGAGTCGCGAAGCATTATATAATAAAGTATCTGCTACAACCGAATGTTAAGTGATAGCCGAACGCTACTGGAGTCAGCGCAATCCTGACGATAAACTGAAAATCAATAAACTCGCGTATGGAGTGAGAACCAATCCGCATACGTGCACGTAACTGGAAGACATGAAAGAAGGCGTTCATCGTTCAACGCGAAACAGTATATTTATCGGTAGCGTTCAGGTGAGTGAGTGATTTTTAGCTGAATAAACCGTTATTCAGCTACCATACCTGAGATATTTTTGGGGAAAACCGCTATAAGTTTGACTGAAACTTATGGACATACATAAGGAAGACACATGTTCGGAACGTTTTTTATGCTACGATTAGTTAAATCGATTCATTGCAAAAATGTGGAAATTATGCAATCTTCTATCTAAGTAGATTACGGCAGTTTATCTCCATTCCCATGGACATGTAAGCTGCGGCAAAGGAGAGCAGCTGCCAACAGAAAAAAAACTCAACATGACCAAAATGGCAAAAAACGAACCTGACCACACAGCCACAACCTAATCGATTTATCACCTCGTCAATCGAATAAATAAACATGGATCTGGCAGGCTGAAAATGGCCGCACTGCCCCTTCTGATAGCGATAGATACCGCGCTTGTAGGTACTCTTGGAGTGTGCGAACTCCGCGAACTGGTCTCCGATCTGCTGAAGCGAGGGGGGCTTTGAAAATGCCTTATTATAATCGCATACAAAAATGAAACAGATAATACTACGGCTGGTTTGTTCCCATGAGGTTGCATAAAAATGTAAGTTGGAGCACATTTTCGTCGCACCACCACTCGGAATAAGTACACATGTCTGGCACGACTCATGTCTACATATCTATGCTCTGCTAGCTGCTTAAAGGTAGGTAGTGCACAATCAGCATCGCGCGAGATGTCGATCGTGGACTGACTTGCGAGCGACGACGACGAGACTCGAATTCAATTCATGTTACGGTTGTTTGCAAGGCATGAGAATAATCGATTACAAAACCATAAAATTATTGCTTTTTTTTCTGCGCCGCGCTGATTGCAAGTAAACCATCTCGAGTTGCCCAAGTTGACGTGAGTTGCAATTCTTGGCGACCGAGGGACACATTCTTGTTCTCGAGCTGCGTGGGAGGGAGTTTTCCGATCGAATTTGTCAAAGCACGGTTCTCGGTGGTAGGCAGCTGAAAGAGTTCAAAGCCATCGATCGGATCGCAAGCTCTCGATCCAGGTCGAATTGGCAAATATTTGAGCGATTATCATTGATGACGAGTCGAGACTCGATTACGCGGGAATAAATCAATCCGGTAATTATGGTTCTTGGCAAGATGCTTTCCGATCGTGTTTATATCTAGATCGAATCTTTTTCTCCCAGGGTGGTCGCAATGCTTGAGATTGGAAACAGATCGCTTCCGTTGTAGAAGCAAAACTGATGGTATCGCAATCCAGTGAAATTAGCATAAACCCCATTAGCGAGTGGATCTGCAATAAAGAATCGAATCGTATTATCATGGGCTGTTTAGGGAAATAAGCGAACAAATGGCCTACAAAATGAACACGTTTTGGTTCTATATTGCGACGTGGTCAAGATTTGACCAAGATTTCCTTGTTTAGCAATTTGATAAGATGGGCGACATGTGTGAATATTCGGACGATATGTCAATCAGAAATCTTGAAGGGATGATTTCCAAATTTATGTGTATGGGGAAGGAATCCTTATGTGAGTAATCAAATAAGTTTTCTTATATCAAACGTACGTGAGTCGGGGAGCACTGCGAGTGAGATGGCTTGATCAGGTGCAACAAAAGCTGGATAGCGTAGGCCAAAATAAAAGTTGGAGAGACAAAGCTATGGACCGAGTTAATTGGCGTAACATCGTTTACGAGGTTTTACCAAATTAATTGAGGTAACACCAACTAAATCAATAATAATGGATAAGTTACTGGAGAGATTTCTGAAGCTAGTCATCTCTAGAGGAATCTCCAGTAATATTCCTGGAAAAAAATCCTGAAAAATTTTTGCAGAAGCCTATGGAGGGATTCCCGAGGAAATCTCTGGAGGAATTCCTGAAGAAATCTTTGGAACATTAAATATGCTTTTTGGCTACGCAGTTTTAATTTTTTTTTCAACAACTTTTTTATGATAAAGACTGCGTAGACGGAAAATACACTTCGTTAAGGTATACAGTTGATTCCCTACCAGCTCATCCCTGGAACAATTTGTAGAGGAAACCTTTAGGGATTTTCTGGAGCATCCCTTGTATGAATTCTTGAAGAAAAAGCTGGACAAATCTCGACTGGAACCCCAGCAGATTTTTCTAGAGTACGCCCTGGAGAATCTCCTGTACGAAGGATAATCCAAGTTATTTACTGAAAGACTCTTGTAGGCATCTCTGGAGGAATCCATGAAGAATCCTTGGAGGTATTCCAGGAAGAATCACTGTAGAGATTTTTCTTGTGGAATCCTTACAGGAATTCCGGAAAACCCCCCTATAGAGATTTTTTTTTCCTGAAGAAATCCCTGGAATTATTGTTGAAGGAATCCATGGAGAAATTTTTGGTAAAAATTCATCTGCGAAGTCTCTGGAGGAATTCATGAAGAGATTGTCTAAAAGGAATCAAAGTAGATATTTTACTGGAGGAATTTTTGTAGACATATTCCTAAGGTAATCCCTAATCCAATTTTTGATAAAAAGCCTGCAGGAATTCATGAGAGAATCTTCGGAAGAGTTTCAAGAGGAACTCATGGAGGAATCCCTGGATGATTTTGTGAGGGCTAGAACGAGTCTCTCGAGAATCCCTGTAAGATTATTTAGAGAGGTTTTTGGAGTAAGACGAATTCTATCCAGAATGAGTCGAAAAATATAAAAATCGTGCTCGATAGTCTTCGATTTGTATTAAATTTTGCACATGTTTTTGGTATGGTAGAATGAGTGTTTTCCATAGAAAAATTGATCATTTTGAATCAAGTGTAACTTTTGAAAATGGCCTATAAATTTTTGCATGCAACTTATTTGAAAAATTCTTACTCCGAAACTGTTGATTTTAAAGAAAAATGTTCTATGAAGAAGTTGTAGTGAACTGTTTGGACTATAAGAAAATAATATACACTGAAAAAATATACTATTTATTTTCATGAAAAATTCAAAAATAAAACTTAAATTTTAAATTGCACAAAAACCTCATTTTTAATATTTTTTAAATTTTCACCATAGAATCTTGATAGTAAACAGATGTTTGAAACAAAGTTTCATGATGGAGAAATTTTAAATAAAAAAGTTTTTCTAAGAACAACTTTTGGTCGATTTTCAAAATGTTGATTGTTCGTCAAAATAAATACGTTCTGATAATACAGTAAGCATCTTGAAATGATTCTAAGCCATAATGATTTTATGAATAACTTCACTAGAAGTAATCATTTTCAAATTATATCGAGTTTAAAGCAAAAAATATTATTTTAATATTAAAAAAGGCCATTTGCATTAGTTATTCGTGATTCTCCATAAAGGAAAATAAATAAGTGGAAAGAAATATGGTTTTACTCTCGAAAACGTATTATTATTAATGGAGAAACGCGTATAACTTATAAAAATGGCCTATTTTGTTATTTAAACAATATTTTTTGCATTAAACTCGATATAATTCGAATATGGCTACGTTTAGAGAAATTATTCATATGATCATTATGGCTAAGAATCATTTCAAGATGCTTACTGTATCATCAGAACGTATTTATTTTGACAAAATTTCGACCAAAAGTTGTTCTTAGAGAAACTTTTTTATTCAAAATTTCTCCATTATGTCCTTTGTCCTAAACATATTTTTACTAACAAGATTCCATAGTGAAAATTTAAAAAATATTAAAAATGGGGTTTTTGTGTAATTTAAAATTTAAGTTTTATTTTTTATTTTTCATGAAAATAAACAAAATATTTTTTCAGTGTATATTTTTTTCTTATAGTCTAAACGGTTCACTACAACTTCTTCATAGAACATTTTTCTCTAAAACCGACAATTTCGGAATTAGAATTTTTCAAATAAGTTGCATGCGAAAAACTATAGTTCATTTTCAAAAGTTACACTTGAGTCAAAATGATCAATTTTTCTATGGAAAATACTTCCCAGGTAACCAGTAAGCACTAAAAAGAGCATCTATTCAGCAATATATGCGCCTTTACTGCAGATCATTTAATGCTAGCAAGCCGTATATGCGCCTTAAATGCTACCAAAATGCAGGTTTTGGCCCGATATACGGCTGTTTAAATGCTAGGCCTTCAGAAATTTCGTGTCAGGCTGTCAAAAATGATAACGTCTAAATCGTAAAAACCTAAAAACAAAAATATCTCTCTCTCTCTCTCTCTCTCTCTCTCTCTCTCTCTCTCTCTCTCTCTCTCTCTCTCTCTCTCTCTCTCTCTCTCTCTCTCTCTCTCTCTCTCTTTCCGCCGCCCTTCTTCCAACTTTCGTACCTATCTCTATCTTCTTTTGATTCTATTTTTGTCATCGTCTCACAACGCTGCTGTTTTCTGTTCTAACACTTTTGTTTTGTTGATATATGTGATGATAATCGTTTTTTTGTCAATCCACTGGGATTCGAACCAGCGATCCTCGGATTGTTAAGTATCGGTTGGTGGTGCGCCTACAGGATGAACTATAGATGAAGCAGTAATGCGCGTAGAATTTTTGCAATACTTAAACTTTGCTGCTACAGGATTTCATTCCTGCTTCGAAAACAGTTTGGGCAATCGAATGAAATAGATATTGAGAATGATTTTTCTTCCATCATAAGTGGATAATAGAAAAAGAGAGAAGGAATGATGTTTCGTCGATCTATAGTGTTTGGCATGCACGTGACGCTCATGTAGCCCACCAGCATACCCTCTCCTGTCATTCTAGACGATCGAAATAAATGGACGTGGAAAAAGTTACGTATTGTTTTCTTGTTTTTGTTTACAATTTTAATAAGCTACATAAATAAGAACAACAATGTATCAATGTAGAAAAGTAATTTGAATATAACACTGAACCTCGCATAAATGCATTACCTATCGGATGTTGCCCTTTTATTATTTCAAAGTAATTTTAAAAGTTTTGAAGATTATCTCTATGCGATTTTGAGTTAACGCAAACATATGAATCATATAATAATGTGATTCATTATTATAGTGTCCTCTCTTCTATTTTAATGTTGATTTTTTTTTATCTATAATAACATTACGTTCTCGTGAATTCTCTTAAAAGGCATGAAAGGGTGTACTTTTGCCAGCGCGAATGATGACAGTTTGGTAGCGTACAAAAATATTCTCCTCTCTAAGCAGTTTCGTGGCAGTAAACGAGCAATTGAGATGCCTGGTAATCATGACATGGTATGCATTCGAAATGCTGATAGACAGTTGCAAACTTTTGAATGGCAGTGTATTTGCTATTTTAAGGCAGCTAAGCAATCAGTCTGCTATATTAGGGTAGTGAGCATATAGAATGCAATTAGAAGACTGATTTACGGCTTATTCACATGCTTATTGGTTACCTGGGTTATTCTACCATACCAAAAACATGTGCAAAATTTAATCCAAATCGAAGATGGTCAAGTTCTGTGACTGACCGATTTGACATGGAATCCGTCGTAAGTCATTTGACGATTTTTCTGTTAGTAACTCTGGGAGAATCCCATGAGGAATTCGTGTGTTGTAGAACAATACAATACTAAAGCTTTAGGGGTGTATTATAGATCGAAATACAATGTCCTTGGCTAGCGTTGCATACAAACTAAACAAAGAGAACCTATCATGTTTGATAGGTCTTTTTGAAAGGTTACGCGATGTTTTTGAAAAAAAATCCACTGATCCTTAAAAAAAAATAAACGAAACAAATGTAAGTCCTTAAATCCATCTTTCAAAAATTGTGGATTGCTTTCGACTGTAATTTACCAGTATTTTTCAACAATTTTTGGATCTTAAGTCTGAAAAAGCAGCTACAATGCCTTTTTCGTCTACTTTCCTATGTCTCGGTGTATATTTTGCTTCGCCGTAACCTCTAAATCCCAAAATAAGACGAAATATGCACTGAAACTGAGGAAAGTGGACGAAAAAGACGACGTTTAGTTGCTTTTTTAGATTGAAAGAGCCGAAAACCGTTGCAAAATACATCCTCAAGACTTCAAGACTTGACAAGACTCATGACTTGAACTTAAATCGAAAGTAGGGAGATTAGGGGCATAATGAACACACGGGGTGAAATGGACACCCCTTTTATCTCTGAGAATACGCATACTTCATCAAAAATTCATACACTGCTCGAAACCTGTATTGCATTTGAAGTGTTTGATGGTATAAAAGTTTATTTTTTACTTCAATTGACCTTTGAAATTTGACTTTAGGTTTTTCTCATTTTCAGTTTGGCTTATAAGCAAGACGGTGGAACAATCTAATTGTTGAGCAAAGTCAAGAAACCAGAAAGGTTCTTTTTAGCTATTATGAATAAGAAAGAGCCCTTTTACATATCGGAACTATTCACAGTCATCAAATTTATTGGAAGCATTAAATTTTATGCAAGTGTTCATTTTGCCCCGATACCTCTTTATCAGCCTTGTTTTCGACTCAATTTTCTATCTCACTTTTCTGACATATGATATGATTCTTCATTACCATGAATTAATGTAGCACGTCGTACTAACATCAAACTTGAAAACTAGCCGGGAGTAATTTTAAAACATAGCCATTTTTTGGTCTTAAGAAGAACATTTGCTTAACGTGTTCATTATGCTCCTTATTTCCCTAATCCGCCAATAATTGCCAAAATTCCTTTTTGATAGGCGAATACGGATTTACCTATGAACATGACTAGGGTAGTTATTAGACCTATTCATATTTTCAAGAATGTCGGGAAATCAACCAGTCAACCAATATTTAGATTTTTCATGTTAAAATGAACTTCTGGTCAAAATTTCAATCAATTTGGAGACAAATTAGGTGTGCTTCAAATCAATTATGTATTTTTAGGATAATTTCAAGCTAAAAAAAATCATAACTACCGAACGGAACACCAAAAATTATTGGAAATACCTCTACACAGTAGTTGATTCAATTCTACGTACTTTTGTCGAACATGATTTTAATATTGGAGCAAGTTTTAACATAGTTTGGTTGAGGTTTGTGCTTCGAGGTTCGTGAAAATCACTATTTTTAGGAAGTGTTCTCTCTAAAATACATACCTGTATGAAAATTTAGGATTTTTATCTTCCAGAACATGATGACTACACATATCTTTAACTCAATCCCGTTGAAAGTTACAAGTTATCTTACGAAAATAAATTGTAAAAATAGTAACTTAGGAAGCTCATATGTGAATCCGCTGTGGGAGAGCAAAGAGCACCATCGTGAGCTTTGTGGAATGTAAAAAATGAACACGTTAGCACTGCTTTTTCTCAGTCGATGATGATGATTGTTTTCAAATCATTCTGAATCGTCAATGAAATGCGATCAAAACAATCATCAATCGGAAAGAAAAAGCAATGCTAACTTGTTCAATTCATTCATTCGTCGGTACATGTGTCATGCGTGATTTAACTATCATCAGGTTGCGATGCAGTGCTCGATCTTTGGGCATTTTTTGTAATTTATTGCCTTAGGTAACATGTAAGCTGTTAATGGTTAATGAATTCATAGCTTTACAATGTTCTATTCCCGTTGACTATGGTCTGAAAAAATAATATCAATGTGTGTTTTTTGTACAATATATATTAAAAAAAACTGTGATTTCCGGGTACTGCGGAAAACAAATCTCGATCAAACAATGTTAAAACTCAATTTGATCTTATTAGCGTGTTCGACAAACTTTAACAGAATAGAATTAGCTTTCAAGTAGTGGTAATAGCAAGTGGTTTTGATTTTCCAAATGCTAGTTATGATTTTTCAAATCTAAATATAAGCTCAAAAACACATTTTCAACTTGAAGCATATTGAAATCTTTATCAAATGAGCTGAAAATTTGACCACACATTGTTCTTAGCATGATAATTCGGAATACTGCTTGACCGGTAGATTTCCAGACATTTTTTCAAATATGAACAGGTCTAGTAGTTATGCTATAATTTGTGAAATTTATGACACTTTATGTTGCATACTCTAGTTTGAATACTCTTAGGAGGTTTAATTTTTTTCTGTTTTTTTTTATATTTCATGTTTTCTATTCTTTACAGTTGTTATTTAGATTCAAACTATTTTTTCTTTCAACGCAAAATAAATATCTTAACGCTCTTGTCAACCATGTTAATTTTCGCTCACCCATGGTGCTGGTTTTAGCCTATAGACCACGATGAGCCAGCCTCGGGTTGCAAATGTCGTTTATAGAGATAATGATAATAAGCCTACAGAAAATTATATACAATTTCCACATAAAATGCCACTGCAAAATTTGTTTACTAGGGACGGACCTGAAGTCGTGGTTCGAACACTCGCCTCTCACGTCAAGGACCTGGGATGGAATCCCATCCCCGAGATAGTCATGTAAAATTGTTGAAGTGGTGACTTCTCCCGAGAAACAAACCGTTGGTCCCGAGATACACTAGCACAGGGCTTAAAATCTCGTTGATAAAGATTGAAAAAAATCTTGTATCCTTGCAAAACATTATGAAACCCATGAAAAAAACAATTAAACCTTTTGTGGTTCTTTGAGTAGACTAGTGATAGTATTTCATACTTCAACAACGAACGATGATAATAATTTGCCAAATTATTTCTTGCACTTTTTTAGAAGAAATCGTTGTTTATTCAACGCTTACAAATATTTTCTCGTAAACCATATGTCGTATTTGCAGTATATGTATTAACAAGATATGGGTAACAAGGCATTTCCGGCATTTGGTACTGACATAAACGAATAGTTCGTAACTCGTCCGCATAGGTGGCGCCACAATCTAACTTTTAACTGCTACATTCTAGTAACTTCGCATGCTGAGCAAAGTTGTTCATTTTAGCTTTCTCGAAGTCGTCAAAATTTCATAGCCTACTGTTTTCCAGTTTTTAGCAAAACAATACTAAGTTGGTAAAAAAAGGGGTTTTCTCCGAGTTTGACATTTTTCTTAAGAACCATGTAATTAAATATTTTTTGCTGATAAAAAATACCGTTTTGATTCATATTACGGACAGCTTCTTATTCCGGACACTCTACTTTGTATGGGAAACATTTCACATGAAATGTTTCAATTTTTGCAACATGAAATGTTTCAATGCGAAGCCGAAGTTATGGCGAGTCATACCAATGGAGCCGTCTTTTTCATTAGGAGTAGCTTCAAATCATCTGCAAGAGTTTGAGTTTTATCATATCTTAGGTAAAATCTAGCAAATTCAACGGTTGTTTAAGGTTTTCTTAGTTGTTCATTGAGAGAAGGTCTTCAAATCAACAAGCTATCCAGTAACCAATTGGATATCAATCCAAGTTTTTTTTGTCGAGTAGAGGCCACCAGATGAACAAATACAGGCATCCAGATTGACAAGCGAAATCAGTAATTTATGCGTCATATTAAATGATTTTTTTTTTTTAACATTGCTCATCAATTTCGAAAAGATCAACAGTTATGCTGAAGACATGTAGTAGAGCTTCAGAAAGCTCGGTATTTATGCTGAAGACCTGTAGAAAATATCTTGTTTACACTGGAAGTACAGAAGAAGTCTGTAAGTCGCAGACGAAACAGGCCTATTTGTCAAGATAAGCAACATATTAGCACAGATAACAGATGTTTATGCTAGAGCAAAAAAAAATCTGAAACCCTGGGTAAATATTCAAATTGAAACTCCTTGCAATCACTAGCGCCGCCACACAGCGAATTGCGTCAATCAGTGGTGAATATCAGTATCTTGAAATATTTCATATTCGCCACTGATATCGTCATGGGCACTTAGCGATGACAGCGCCACCACGATGTTGCTACTTGTGTTGCCACTAAAACTGACCGTTATTTGTCTTACACAGTTTTACAATCGGACATCAACGTCTGTTATCTGTGATATTAGAGTTTTAAGGTATTTGCTCGCCTTACTAAGTGATTTTTGGTATTTTATTTGTTTTTTTTTTTTGCAAAAGTGAAGTGAAGTGTTAAAGTTTAGTAAAAAGTTTACTTGAACATACTCTATTAATCCGTCCATAAATTTAAAAAGAAAAATGTAGGGTAAATGGAGGTACTAGTGTACTTACTTGAAGTATCAAACTTGACATATCGATTCATTGAAGTTTTACCTTCCCGAGGACTTCGACTATATTGAGAAAGTTCCACCTTCACCGAGTCAATATAATGTTTGCTAATTAACCAACGCTGTTCCCATGTTGATCCCTCCGCAAAGCGCACAACCAGTTTTCGGCAATTGACAATCGCAAACGTGTTTTACCGTCACAATTTTCTCCCCTATCGGTGCTTACGCATCAGCAGCACTTGCAACCAACAAATTAGAAAGCCCATTCACCACTGCTTTGGAGCCTTTCTTGGTCTAGGGGGAACGTTCACGGCTACAAAGCAAAGTCATGCTGACGGTGTCTGGGTTCGATTCCCGGACGGCCCAGGATGTTTTCGTGATGGGAATTACCTTGATTTCTCAAAGCATAAAGTATAATCGTGTCTGACACACAATACACAAATGCTAAAATGGCTACTTGGGCAGAGAAAGCTCTCAATTAATAACTTTGAAAGTGCTCTTAAAACACTAAGCTGATGAGCAGACTTTGTCCCAATGAGGACGTAATTCCAAGGAGAAGATTCGCCGTAGATAACGGCACAGGTTCAATCGGCTATCAAATCAGCCCCCAAACGACAACGCAAAGCATGTAAAGGTCACGACATTCACTATTCGCTTGAGCGCACATAGCGAGAGAGAAACTGCCCAGCGGAACGTGCGCCGAAATCACGCAAGGTGCCAAATTACCGAAGCATTGTGTGACATATGCTTAGGTACATGCAGATAGCAAACTGCCCCCCCCCCCAAGCTTAGAGCCCGCTATCTTGTTGAGCACTTGCCCACACATATGCAAAAGGTCAAGTAGTTTGCTTCAACCAACGGTCTTCTTCGGCGTTGATGATCAGATGTGCAGAAAACCCGAGTTTGGCACCTCTGTTTGACCGTTTGCTTTTTACCACCGAAACCAAAAGTGGCATCAATTGCTGTCGCAAGTTTGTATTTGGGATGCTGATAATCGTACTTACAGTGTGTGTCGAAAGTTAGTAAGCAAATGCTTCTTCTGTCGGGTAACCATTCGAATCTTTTAATTTCGAATGATATTTCTCAAGAAAATTCCTATGGAAATGTAGTCGCAAATAGTTTTAGTACCTCCCCTTTCCTCTGATTTTGAACTTTCAACTGAACAATTGAATCAAATGATTGATGCAATGTTCAAAACCACCACTATGACTGAAGCAGTTCAAGTTGGTGTCAAATTTACTCAAAAAAAGGTAATAAGATTACGTTTCTCTAATGGATCCAAATATTTTTTTAACTTTTTTGAATTATAATTCTCATAATTACTGAAACTTATTTGAAATTCGGATCCAAACTCAAAAGAGATCCAATCTTTTTTGTTTATCGTAATGGTCGACTGGGGGGCCTTCCTTAGCCGAGTGGTTAGAGTCCGCGGCTACAAAGCAAAGCCATGCTGAAGGTGTCTGGGTTCAATTCCCGGTCGGTCAAGGATCTTTTCGTATTGGAAATTTCCTTGACATCCCTGGGCATAGAGTATCATCGTGCCTGCCACACGATATACGAATGCGAAAATGGCAACTTTGGCAAAGAAAGCTCTCAGTTAATAACTGTGGAAGTGCTCATTAGAACACTAAGCTGAGAAGTAGGCTCTGTCACAGTGAGGACGTCAATGCCAAGAAGAAGAAGAATGATCGACTGGATGGAGCATGTGGTGGAGTTGCTTTCATCATCCATAGACTTATAAAACATCGACGTAAACGCCATTCAAACTTCAGCGAATTCGGACTACTAGAAGCTTAGATAAAAATTCTCAAAACTTGGGCACTTTGCATGGGAAAACAGCATTTGGTTACTAACCTTTGCCCCTGACTGTATCTAACACTCATCGCACAGGTACTTCTTGCAGCCCAAAACCAGTCGTTGACATTAGCCGGCAGGTGAGCAAACGGCAAATTGGCGGCGACGACTAATAAGTCGTAAATCAAAGTTTAATGAAAATCTGCACGCATCGGTCGAGTTAGTACTACCGGATTCAGCTGACTATGAAGTTACAGCTGGATAAAGTCAGATCCAAAATATTGATAGAAATCCATTGAGTTTATGAGAGGTGCATTTTGTTTGATTGTGCGTTGCACACATTTATTCGTCTTTGTGCGCGCATATTTGCGTTAACCAATCGACGATCATCGTGATTTATTACCAGAAACAAGTTTCCCGTTTTCCTGCAGCAATGATCAACGTCATGCTTGAATGAGTATGATTGGAACTATAGATAAAACTGGTTATTTGATGTCAGAAATACTCTGCTTTAACATGAAAGTATGATGAAGATTAAGCGGATGTGCTCTCAAGAATGTGAAACGAAAACCGTGTCTAGTATATTCTCATACAAATTCAAGGAACAATCATTTCACTCTAGTCTATCTGACATCATCAGTGGCGAGACAAATTTGAATCTGTTTTCAGTAGTTCTTAACTTGTCAGTGAAAAAATCCCTAGACATAATTCTTTTGGAAATCCACATTCTTGAGACATACATTGTTATCTCATTGAAATCACAGGCAAGTGAAAAAAGCTTCCATGACCCTAAAGTAATACGGTTGCATAGCGCGTTAAACTCCAAGTCTTAGTAGCTTCTACTAGTCAAACTTTCATTACTCATTAGCGTCTGTTTCGCCGATGTACGAATTCACGCATAATTATTATTTTGTGCAAACAACCTCTCGATCGTAGCCGGAGTCAATATTCGACCCACCGACCGACCGCCTAATCGATCGATCATAGCCACCAACTAATCCGACCCAGCTGGCACGAATGAATATTTGCACAAGCACCGCAGTGAGTGACGAGCACGCCGCGGTAACCTTTTATTAATCCGTCATTTCGGGTGATTTAATTAGTGTCAATATGTAATTTTGAACGATGTTCCCAATCACCTTCACTGCCTGCGCGCGGTTTGTCTTAATTGTTCGGCGTGAATCGGTGTCGTCTGGGGCTTTCTGGTAACCCCGGTGCTACTCAGATCAGTTTTACGAGAAAAAAAAAGTCTCTATCAAATCTGTACTCACTAATCGTTTTCCATAGCTCAGCTACATGTCCAGGCATTTTTTTTTTATTTAAGGGCCTTGGGTTACGCTCTTTTAAAGTCGCAACCATCAAAATTCCGAATTTTTAATATTGCTAATCATCAATGCACAATCGCATGCAGAAATATATGAACTGAAGTTTCATTGGCTCAATCTCTATAACACATTACGGAGCCAAGTCCATCATGTAATCAAATATTTCTCTCTAGCACAATTATCCGGACAGTTCTGCAAACCCAAGTACTCACGTTTCATTACATTTTATATGCATCTCATTGGTGCATGTTGTAGAGGAATTTACGTATTCTCGGCAGTCTAAGCCGATGCCGCTCTTGTTTTGTAATTTTCTCGCTCATACGCATACAAATTACGTGTATATTTGTTTACATATATGCGCTGCTCAATCTTCTGTCGATTCACACCAACATACTTGTTTAAAAATTTTTGGACACGTTTTTACATTGCTTTGAACATCTCTTTGTTAATATGACTATTGTCGGCAGCCTTCCATAAGAACTGCTGTTAAATTCCAAATCAGCCACATTTTGAGGCGTATTCATGTCACTTCTCCGGCGAAATTATTTGTTTAGTCTTGGAAATCTCATCAGGGGGAAGCTGCAAAAGACGAATTTTATCCAGATTGAGTCGACTCGATAATCTTCGATTTGGATTAAATTTTCCACATGTTTTTGAATAGGTGTTTTCTGTAGAAAAATCGATCATTTTTGCTCAAGAATAACTTTTGAATATGGCCTATAAATTATTGCAAGAAACTTGTTTGAAAAATTCTAACTACAAAACTGTTGATTTTAAAGAAAAATGAAGAAATTGAAATGAACCGATTGGACCTGGGGGTGCGATCTGGCTATCAACAAGCAGCCAGGCTGCTGTCAAGCGAAAATTTTCATAAAAATGATCCGATTATGACAATTTATAACACAAAAACAGCAAGCTTTGAAGAATCATTGTACTTGATCTAGTGTATGTATAAGTTTTACATTTTTTTAATAAACTGTTTTTCTACAAATTTACGGTCAGAAACTATCCGGTTCAATTGATTGGTTGGACCTATTGACAGTATCAAGCTGCAGAAGCTTTTTGTGAAGTTTTTTAAATGTGCATCTGGAAAATGGTTCCCTGCGAGACATGCAAACAAACAACGGTTAACACTGGTGGAAAATGTTGTGTTTAAATTGAATGACTAAAATGTTTCAGTCTGCACCTCTCAGGTTTGGACTATAAGAAAAAACTATAAACTGAAAAAAAAATGTTATTTATTTTTATTAGAAATTGAAAAACAAAACTTAAATTTTTAATAACACAAAAACACCATTTTTCTTTGTTTTTAATTATTATTTTAACCATAGAATTTTTTAGTTAACAGATGTTTGGGACAAAGTTTTATGATGGAGATATTTTAAATAATAAAATTTTTCTAAGAACAACATTTGGTCGATTTTCAAAATTTTGATTTGTTGTCGTTCTCATGATACGAGAAGAATTTTGAAATTATTCTCAACCATAATGATTACTCTGAGCACTTATTTATTAGTAGCCATTTTCCAGTGCGCATCGTACCTTCGTGCTGTGCGTACACGAATTCTCTCTGCTCTTGGAAGTTTTCTTAAAAACTACCTAAAGCAATAAAACAGTACTTTTCAGTGCTAAAATTAAAAACGGTACTTTTCAGTGCTACTTAAACAGTACTTTTCAGTACTATTTTTTCTACTATTGATCCCTTTACGATCCTTGTTTGGACCCGTGCCTTCGATTTTTCGTTGGACCCGTTGGCGTAAGCTAGCGGTGGTAATCCTTCTTGGACACCGTCTAGGGAAAAAACCTCTCGAAGGTCATGTCTTTCTCGTTTATTAACTAAACATGGTATCAACAACTAACAAAAGGAAGGGTGAATCTCTGAATTCACTACTTCCTTCCAAAAAAGTGGGTTTTAAAACTGTCACTACACGTGGCAAGAATGGAAGAAAGGACGCTTTCCCGGAATGCGAAGTTTCTTCCATGGGTGAAATGATTAATTGTATCGAAATGAGCAATCAGTTTGATGCTCTAGACAAATTTTCCGAACACCAAATCGAAGCAGCCTCTAGCCCAGGCTCTTTGATTCAAGTGAGGAAGCAAAGAGTGCCGCCTATCGTGGTCAGTTGTTCCGAATTTGGGGGATTTAGGCAGGAGATCTTGAACTCCATTAGGGGAATCAAGGTTTCCTTCGAAATCGCAAAGAAAGGAGACTGTCGCGTTTTGCCGGAAACTATTAAAGATCGTGAACTTCTTCTCAGACATCTTGAAGAGAAGAAGCACAATGACGACAAAACTGAACGATTGTTCAAAGTTGTCTTGAAAGGTCTCTCAAGTGACTATAAGTCACCTGAAGAGATCAAAAATGGAATAAATGATTTACTTGGATTTTCCCCAGTCCAAGTAATCATTATGAAAAAGAGAACCCAATCTGGCATTGTTCGGAAAGGGCTTTCTCAAGAATATTATTTAGTTCACTTTAACAAAAAAGAACTAAATAATATTAAAGCTTTAGAAAAAGCTAAACTTATGTTCGATGTCCGTGTGACGTGGGAACATTTCCAGAAACCTGGAGGAAATTACCAGAACCCCACTCAGTGCCGTCGGTGCCAAAAGTGGGGTCATGGTACAAAAAAATGTCGCATGGATGCTAAATGCATGATTTGCGGAGGTTCTTCTCACGCTAAGGACGACTGTCCTGTGAAAGAAGATACCAGAAAGTTTGAATGCGCCAATTGCAAGGGCCCTCACAAAGCTAACTTTTGGGAATGCCCTTCACGCAAAAGAGTCGTTGAGGCTCGTGCCAGGCAGATGAAGGATAATATCCGTTACGATAATGGTCGTTTCCGGAATTTGCCTGGTAGAGTATCGAACAATGCTCATTTTTCAGTTAACGATCGCTTGATCCTGAATCATACCCATCAGGAAGATCATAATCATGCTCATTAACAAACAAATTTTAATCCGTCGGGTAGCCGTTCGAATCTTCCAATTTCGAATGTATCTACCCACGGTAAATCCTTTGCCGATATCGCAGCAGGTAATTTGAACTCTAACCCTATTCGTTCCATGAGTACCCATTCTACTTGTTTCAAATCAAATGGAAAAAACCCTACCGCCACAGGTAACTCCGCTTCTTCGTCTACCGAAAATTCCAATGGGAAATCATCAGATGATATGTCTGCCTCTAATTTTAATTTTCTAACTGAACAATTGAATCTAATGATTGATGCAATGTTCAAAGCCACCACTATGACTGAAGCAGTCCAAGTAGGTGTAAAATTTACAAATCAAATTGTTATTGGATTACGTTTTTCTAATGGATCCAAATAATAATTTAAATATTTTAAATTGGAATGCTCGTTCTCTGAATGGTAAAGAGGACGAACTGTTTAATTTTCTTACAGCTAATAACGTGCATATAGCAGTTATTACCGAAACGTATTTAAAACCTGAATCTAAACTCAAAAGAGATCCTAACTTTTTTGTTTATCTTAATGATCGACTTGATGGGGCATGTGGAGGAGTTGCAATCATCATTCATAGGCGTATAAAACATCAACTGTTTTCGTCATTTGAAACTAAAGTTTTTGAAACTTTAGGTGTTTCTGTTGAAACACAGTTTGGTAAATAGCTGCCTATATGCCTTTTCAATGCTCTGGACAGCAAGTTGATTTGCTCCAAACTGACTTGCGAAAATTAACTCGCAATAAGTCAAAATTTTTTGTCATTGGTGACTTTGATGCCAAACATCGGTCATGGAATAATTCTCAAAGTAATTCCAACGGCAGAATTTTATTTGATGAATGCTCTTCAGGATATTTCTCAATTCAATATCCTGATAGCCCTACATGTTTTTCCTCTTCTAGAAATCCATCTACGATTGACTTGGTCTTAACCGACTCTAGTCATCTTTGTAGCCAATTAGTTACTCATGCTGATTTTGATTCTGATCATGTCCCTGTTACATTTCAAATATCGCATGAAGCGATTCTCAATCCTATCAGCTCCACTTTCAATTATTTACGAGCTGACTGGAATATATATGAAACGTATTACTCTAATCTTGATGTTAACATTTCTTTAGAAACTAAAATTGATATTGACAATGCTCTTGAAACTTTAACAAATTCCATTGTTGAAGCCAGGAACATTGCAATTCCAAAATGTGAAGTAAAATTTGAATCCGTGATTATAGACGATGATATTAAACTCTTGATCCGTCTTAACACGTGAGGAGAAGGCAATTTCAACGCACTCGTGATCCTGCTATGAAAATTATATGGCAGAATTTGCAGAAAGAAATCAAGAAACGTTTTGCAGATTTAAGAAACAAAAATTTTGAAAATAAAATTTCTCAATTGGACCCTGGCTCTAAGCCCTTTTGGAAATTATCTAAAATCTTGAAAAAACCTCAGAAGCCAATACCGGCATTGAAAGAGGAAAACAAATTATTACTAACTAATTGCGAAAAAGCTCAAAAACTTGCTATGCAGTTTGAAAGTACGCACAATTTTAATTTAGGACTTACTAGTCCAATTGAAAATCAAGTTACTCAGGAGTTCGAAAATATTCTCAATCAAGAGAACGTTTTCGAAAATGCCTGGGAGACTGATTTGGAAGAAGTGAGAACTATTATTAAAAAATTCAAAAATATGAAAGCTCCTGGCGATGATGGAATTTTCTACATCCTCATCAAGAAACTTCCAGAAAGTAGCTTATCTATTTAGTTAATATATTTAACAAATGTTTTCAATTAGCATATTTTCCTGACAAATGAAAAAATGCTAAGGTTGTTCCAATTTTAAAACCAGACAAAAATCCTGCAGAAGCTTCTAGCTATCGTCCAATCAGTTTGCTTTCCTCCATCAGTAAACTTTTTGAAAAGGTTATTTTGAACAGAATGATGGCCCACATCAACGAAAATTCAATTTTTGCCAATGAACAGTTCGGATTCCGCCATGGACATTCGACCACTCATCAACTTTTACGTGTAACAAATTTGATCCGTTCCAACAAATCTGAAGGCTATTCTACTGGTCTTGCTCTTCTAGACATAGAAAAAGCATTCGACAGTGTTTGGCATGAAGGCTTGATTGTAAAATTGAAAAACTTTAATTTTCCAACATACATTGTTAGAATAATTCAAAGTTATCTGTCAAATCGTACACTTCAGGTTAATTATCAGAACTCCAGATCTGAAAGACTTCCTGTAAGAGCTGGTGTTCCCCAAGGCAAGGGCAAGGGACCAATATTATACAATATTTTCACATCTGACTTACCTGAGTTACCTCAGGGATGTCAAAAATCTTTGTTTGCGGATGACACAGGCCTCTCCGCCAAAGGACAAAGCCTGCGTGTCATCTGTAGTCGATTGCAAAAAAGTTTGGAAATTTTTTCTTCATACTTGCAAAAATGGAAGATTTCTCCTAATGCTTCCAAAACTCAACTAATAATATTCCCATATAAACCAAAAGCTCTTTATTTGAAACCTTCAAGTAGACATGTTGTCACGATGAGAGGGGTTCCAATAAATTGATCAAAGGAAATTAAGTATCTAGGGCTCATGCTAGATAAGAATTTAACTTTCAAAAATCACATTGAGGGCATTCAAGCCAAATGTAACAAATATGTAAAATGTCTCTATCCCCTTATTAATAGAAAATCAAAACTTTGTCTTAAGAACAAGCTGTTGATATTCAAACAAATTTTCAGGCCAGCCATGTTGTATGCTGTACCAATATGGACTAGCTGTTGTAATACTAGGAAGAAAGCTCTGCAGAGAATTCAAAACAAAATTTTGAAATGATTCTGAGGCTTCCTCCCTGGTATAGTACCAATGAGTTACATAGAATATCCAATGTTGAAACATTGGAACAAATGTCAAATAAAATAATAAATAATTTCAGACAAAAATCGTTACAATCTTCCGTTGCCACGATTAATGCGTTATATGTTTAGGTTAAGTTAGGTAAAGTGTATTCAAAGCTTTTTTTTTTCTCTTATAAGCAGGTGAAATCAAATCACCTGTAAAAATTCTGAACTGCTACGGCAAATGAAATGTAATATGTTGTTAACAAAATGTTAATAAAATCTTAGATTTGTTTAACCAAATTAGGATGCTAGTGTTGTCTAATAACACAGAACACCTAGATATAAGAAATAATGAATGTAATGTTTGAAATGATAATAAAAAAAAAAAAAAAGGTACCCATTTTTGGATTATCTAAAGTTAAATGCAAAAAAAAATAAAACTTTAATAATAAAATAGGCCATTTTCATTAGTTATTCGGTTCTCCATCAAGAAAAATAAGTGAGTGGAAAGATATATGGTGCTCGGCAACGTATTGTTATTAATGGAGTATCGCATAACTAATGAAAATGGCCTATATTAATATTTAAATATTTTTTTTTTTGAATTTAACTTGATCTTATTCGAAATTGGCTACTTCTAGAGAAATTATCCAGATAATCATTATGGTTTAGAATGATTTCATGATTTTTTTTGTATCATCAGAACGTATTTATTTTCACAAAATCCAAAAATTTTGAGAATCGGCCAAAAGTTGTTCATACAAAAACTTTTTTATTTAAAATTTCTCCATCATGAAACTTTGTCTTGAACTTCTGTTCACAATCAAGATTCTATGGTGAAAATTTAAAAAATATTGATAACGCTGTTATTGTGTGATATAAAATGTAATTCTAATTTTTGAATTTTTCATAGAAAAAACATGATATATTTGTTCAGTGTATATATTTTTTTGTAGCCCAAACGGTTCACTACCACTTCTTCATAGAACATTTTACTCGAATGTCAATAGTTTCGAAGATAAAATTTGTCGTTTAAATTGCATGTCTTTTAACCTTTTGAGAAAGTTATTCTCGAGTCGAAATGATAGATTTTCTATGGAACACACTATTCTATCAAACCAAAAACATGTGCAAAATTTACTGCAGATCGAAGATGGTCGAGTTCTGTGACTGATCGATTTGCCATGGAATTCATCTTATAAAAAAATAAATGTCCGCTTTACAATGTCAGGTAGTAAGAAGTTTCATTGAAAAAATCGTGCAAATCGGTTGTGTTGTTTCCTTAAATCTAAAAGCGAATAACCTAACATGTTTAAATAGTTGTAGTTTTAGATATTTAGGTGGGTTGTGGTTACACATCGGTCCCACAAGGAATTTCGGAATACCTTCGAATCCAGATGACTGATGATCAAAAAAGATGCAGATTCTTTAAATAGAAGTTGTATGAGAACTTTTGGAAAAATGGTATTAATATATTGAAACCCAAAAAGTTATTGAGATTTAAATAGATTTTTTTGTACAACAAAATATCAAATTTTCAATGGTTCCTTTTTCGAGTCCAAAGAACATTACAACCATAATTTAGAATAAACAAAATTTAGCAGACATTTTGGATTTTGACGCCTTGGGATTAAGTAGTTGTTGAATTTCACCTTATTATCCAAAGCACAATAACTACAAGAAATATTCCATAACTAGTTGTCCCGTCAAGCCATCAAGTAGGCAGTTGGAAAATGTTTTGCAATTTTCCATACAAAATGGCAGTTCAGTTCCTTCAAGTTTCCCGAGTAGTCCGGAGACTTTTCTTTTTTTTTTTTCTCTACGCACGAACACGTTGTTGCTCTTAACGAAAATAATAGTGAAAGAATTGTGCTAATCTGTTGAATCGTATTCACGCCATTTCGTGGCATTCAAACACCATTCCATTTTCATCTGTATAGATAAATACCAAAACAAATTGGCTCCGTAGTTGACAAAATTCAAACACGATTAATTATATAAGAATGTTACCTTTTACCCATTTTTATGAAAACAATCAACTCATAAAAATCTTTTGGCTACACTCCACAAATTTGATTATTTGGACCTCCAGAGGCCACTATAGAAATTTGAGTGAAATCTGTCAACTGTAAGGAGAGTCTCAACGAGTTTGAAAATTGTATTTAGAAAATCGACCAAATAAATATGGAATTTTCGCCTTTATTGAATGGTTTTTGATCCATCATCTTAACTTCATTCTGTATGATTTTAATGTTTCTAGTAGTTGTGCAATTTTTCCCCAGAGTTCGGTCGAAAAACTCTCCCAACCAACTTAACTAGGCTGTGTATCATCCGAACGGTAAAATTTATGAACATACGGATTTTATAAGCACTCGTGATTAGTGGCGTAACTAGGGTTTTTGGGGCCCGATACAAGGTTCAATTTAGGGACCCTCAAAATTAAAAAATGAAGGTGAACGCGGTCTATATGTAATGCGCTAAAAAGAAATCAACTGTTGAAATAAACGAAGAATAGTTTTCGCAGAGTTATGACGAAGTGATGGAACTTATATTGATATGTTGTTGTAGTAGTTGAATAGCAAAAATGTCAATTAATCTGCCGTGTTTTCGAGTTGTTGAACTACAGTTCGGTTCACATTTTTATTGAAAACGTTTCTCAAATATCATAACTTTCACACATTATATTAAACTAAAACTTGTGGTAGACTCGGCGGCGGTATCACCAAAAAAACTTGCACTGTGAGAAAATGACGTCTAACTGAAGCAGCTTATTGTTATTACTTTTTAATGATTATCAGGCAATGGTTACTAGATTACAAATGCTGATAAAATGCTCAAAACTATTGGAAATAGAAGTTATGAACAAAATTCAAAATAATTATGCAACATTTTCCTCTTATTCAATGAATTTCATCAGAGTGTCCGGATATTGGTACTGTCCGGATTTTGATTTACCACGGTATGTGACTGTCAGGGAGTACTGATCTAAGCCTTACTTTCAACAACTGGAAAGTTAATAAAAAATAGCTTAAATTCAGATACAACCTTCTGCGACTATGTTCATTAGAGTATCAACTAGTGAATTTGTCATTCTGGGCCTTATTGAACTAGATTAACTTTCGATTTTCTATCAAAACACATCCATGAAAACATTCAGATGATTCTTTGTTCTCCCCGCTTCCTGCTGGCAAGATTTCCGAGACTGAACAATCAATATCGCCCATGATGTCATCAATTCAAATGAACACGCCTCAAAAAGCGACTGATTTGGAGCTGCCGAAGAGATTCACCAGCTGTTATTATAAGAAAGCTGCCGAACAGAATGAGGCTGCCGACAATAGTCACACTGACAAGAGATGTTCGCAGCGTTGTAAAATTGTTTCTGAAAGCATTTTGACACGTCTGTGGGTGTGAATCGGTAGAGGATTGAGCAACGCATAAATGTGAACAGACAAACATGAAATTTGTCTGCTGATGTCCAAGAAAATTACAAAAAAATCTCGGCATCGGCTTAGACTGCCGAGAATACGTAAGTTCCCCTATTAGAAATAAATATCTCCTACAAACTTTGAATTGAATGCGCTAGCTGGTGAAGCAACCAATTGAGTCTAAATATCTAGGGGTGCCCCGTTAAATTTTACAACTTTTTTATTTAAGGGCCAGTCCAAACATGAGTTCCAAACATGACGCATATTCCGAACACTTACCTTGTTATAGTGATTTTTCAAGACAAACACTCAAATATATTCTTCTCAGATTCAAATCGTCTACAATTCAAATTATGAGAATATCAATTTTTTGAGACAAACTGGTATTAAAGGTTTTGTTTGATTGTATTCAAAAATTTGAAAACTAAAACACAACAAAATCACTTTTCCGGTGTTTTCAGTATTGAAAAGTTTAAATTCGGTCAAACAAAAACGTCCATCGAATGTTTTTTGACAGAGATACAGTAGGGTGCAGTGAGCGTAGCGATTGGATGGAAGGTTTTATCATTCGTGCGATAAAATCGTTCCAGACTCACGGTAACCTGGGGGAGAACTGAACACCACTAAAAACATGAAAATCTCACATAGAATCAAGTAAACATGATGGTTCAAAGATATTGAAAGATAATCGAATCTCAGTTCCCAGGTTGCTGGGAATCAGCTGAGAAGGAGCTCAGCTCCTCACAAAATCAAGGGTAGGATTCTCACAAATTTGTTGACATAAATTTTATGAAAGGATTCTCCCGAGTGATCTGCTGTATTCCCGCAGAATCCTCAGCAGGACAGGATATATACTAAATCAGGGAAACAACTCTCACAAAATTTGGCTAAAGCATCCATTTACTGACAGCATTTTTAGCAAAATTCATATTTAATTATGGACAGCAATTTTGCTTATTCCATAACGTTAATCTTGGGCAGGATTCCTACAAAATCCTGGGTATTAAGTTATAGGAATCCTGGAAGGATTTCCAGGGACGAGAATTTGTAACCCTTTGGGCCTTTGCGAATTTCTGACAAATGATTGAATTAAAAAAACTTGAATTTCTTGCTTGTTAAGTTCTAGCCTTGATTCTCAAAACAAAATGAACTAGATGACGCAATCATGATCGTGAATATTATAAAATGTTTCATGGGATGCTCAGCATCAAGTTGTTTTATTTTTAATTTATCAAAAAAGCTCTTTCATCAACTGACATTTGCTTGATATTACGGAAATAGATTTTCTTTTCCATTACAAAACAAATTAGCCCGCCACCAAACACTGTTTCTGAAATTTAGTCCGCTGATTAAAAAGATTGGATAAGATTACCTGTACAAACCAGCTTTGAACTAAGTATTGCTAATAAATTTCTGTCAATAATAACAGTAAATAAGACTTGTTTTAATACCACCTATTTCCATTTAATTACCACCAAAAGGGCGTAACTTAGAAGTGGTCCTACGATTGTTTGTATGTGCCAAGGCATACAGCTAAGAAAAAGAAAACAAAGGTGAGTACAGATTTGATTAGGGCTGTGCAAATGTCGATATTATCGAATCAATTTTATCGATACGATATCCAAAATTGAATCAACACAATATAGCCGATACCGATAAATCCTCGTAGTGCACAGCCCCAGATTGGATGGAGATTTTTTTTTCTGACAACAACGGTCTGGAGATCACCGTGACAGAGCCATCCAACACCTGGGGAGATGCTTTCGTGGGGACAAGCAAGCGCATGTGGTCTTGTTCGTCCACCACACATTTAGCGGGGGACCCATCGAAGCCAATTCGAAACTGGGAACCGAATGGCTAATCATGTGAACTTTTTTGCCTGCACGATTTGGTCTTACCGCATCGTATAGAAATAGGTTGCCTGCCCAGACTGGGACGCAGACGGCTTATCGGTTTAAGGTGATTATGCGACGAGTGCTGAGATTTGTGTGTGATATTTTCCCTCGTTTTGTGAAAGAAATGGAAACGATTATCGATTGGGTGGCTGGCTTTCGAACGATTTAACCAGAAAGTTTTTTGTCGTTAATGGAATCGTGGTTGGGCTGCACCTGTCATGTCGTATGAATATCAACAGGTGTTTTTGGGAAATATTATTTACTTTTGCATATCTATCAATTAGACTGACGTTGGATTATCTTCTTCTTCTTTTTCTTCTTCTTGACATTACGTCCTTACTTGGGCATAGCCTGCTTCACAGTGCTTTTTTTAACTGAGAGCTTTTTTTGCCAAAGTTTCCATTTTCGCATTCGCATATTGAGTGGCTAGTACAATGATACTCTTTGTCCAGCGAAGTCAAGGAAATTTCCATTACGAAAAGATTTTGGACCGACCGGGAATCGAACCCGGACACCTTCTGCATGGCTTTGCTTTGTAGCCGCGGATTCTAACCAGGGGCTAAGGAAAGCCCCCAGCGTTCAGATAACTGAAATACTCCAGGAACTGGATAAATAAGTTCAACTATCGATTTTTCGTCAAGGCTGGAAGGCAAGTGAGAATTAAACTAGCGACAACCATCCATGACTTCCCTGTTTCGACAAATACGCTCTTAAGGAACTGATTCTGGACTTAATTGATAGTTAGCTAATATTACTTGCTTCTTTCATAATGATTTACGACCTACAGTTTAAAATACATTTGCGGCAGATCAATTTCAAAATGATGATGAACATCTTTCAGAACGACCTCTGTGAGCACTTCACCGTTACAAAACAATAAAAGCACACTCATTTCACCATCGATAATATCGATTCAACCTTTCATACCTTCCACCAGTCATTCTGTACCACAAAAACCTATAAGTACCATAAGGCCTCATACGCAATTCCAAACGCATCGCCCATTCACACATCTAATTTCACACCTTCGCCTCGGCACGTACCTAGATCATCACGCGCGCCCGGGCACTCTCACAAACACACAAGGTGCGTGATTTGAATAATTCAGCACAGCTCCGCTTTGTCTACCCTCGTGGAGCTTATCTGCACAACCAGCTCTGTTTTGCACTCACCTTGATCTGTAGTTCCCACGTCCTCCCTGTTGGGCGGTAAGGTTCTTGGCGGCCAAGTTGCGCACTCCGGTGCTGTTGTTGTTCTGCGCGGACAGCTGGCTGGCACTGGTACGAGGCAAACGCGGCGACGGATTACCGGTACCGGGCCGCACCGGAGTTCCACTTTGGACCAAGGACCCAAAGTAGAACAACAGTAGCACTGAACAGTAATAGGCCCTAAAGAAGGCCATCTCCGGCGGTGGGTTCGGTTACAAATCTACGGGTGCCTAGACTGGGTTCGAAAAGATGGTTGGGAAAAATTGGGTAACGACCCAATCGAGGGGGCTTGGTCCACCGTGACTTCCGGTTATTCTGAACACCGCCACCTATTCTTCACTGTTTTATTGCACGTTTCACTGAAATTCCGGTCAAGCGGCGCAAACCGCAGCCCAGCGCCAACCTCTACGGACACGGGTCTGTGGCTTCCTGCAGAATAGCACTTCTAATCAATCGAAGATCTTCTTCTAACACGTCGCGAGGGGGATGGAGTGACGACGACTTCGCGGCTTATCTAGATTTTGGGAAAGAGGAAAAACACATTAGTAAAACGGTTGTTGGCTCGTCTTCGCCTTCGCTGACTGAGGTTTTGTCGTAACCGCCGACGAAAACTTCCATCAACGACAGCGGAAAACAACAATGCATAATTAATTGGCTGCCGGGTGGTGTTTTGCACCGGGGGTTGGTTGGCTGTTTCTCGCTTTGGGTATCTCTTTCGCCCATGATCATTGGGCTTTGTTTTGGGGGGTTGGAAAACGCCATCACAACACAGTATTATACCACCAGATTCCTCTTAATTGGTAATTAAAACTTCGCCTAATTTCGATGTGCTTCTTGTTGGGGAGTTTTAGTTGCAGCATTGTATACAATGTCTTCCAGTAGGTGAAGAAGGAGGGACGATCTTCCGTATTTGGCATTCAAATTTTTGAAACTTTTGGGGGAAGCATTGTCTGAGTAAGTAAGGCATGAAAAATGTTAATATTAAACAAAAAAGTAACTTTTATACCATTTTTTCTCCTTCAAGGATGGAAAAAAATCAGCTCTAACGACAAACAACACGGTATCTAAATGGTCCAAGAGGGCCGTCGCTCTTGCAGCAACATGATTTCAACACGTCATCACGCGCGATGATCAAATATATATCGAGCATCCGATGAACTGTTTGTCGTAGGACAAAGGGTTTGTCAGATATTGTAACATGTTGCGATTAATGCGAATCAATTCAAAATTCACGGATAAACTCTCTCACATACCACGCACGATTGACTTTCAGATTAAAAACGACAAGCTAGGAGATAAATCGTGGAGTGCAATCAGAAAAATCCTCCAAAATTATGACTTTGATTCGCGAACAATTGATCGTCAGCTCACAGGGGGAGCGATTCATTTTTCGCGGAGTGGAGTTTGTTGTGATGGCTTGACGACTAAGGGTTTGTCGTTGTTGCTATGATCGCATGATAAAGAACAACCACGATGCATCATTTGTTTTATCATGATCACTAGATTTCCATCCTTACTCCTAATTTTTCATTTTCACGTTCATCAAAACATAATTTACCTCTACCTCTTTAACAAGCTCTATGGTTTCGATTTTTTTTTTTTTTATGGAGTCGTGAGTTCGATTCTCAGCGAGAAGACGTGTAATTTTTACGCAAATTTTACATCAATTTGTCCATTTAATTCAATTGCGAAGTATATGTAATGTTGAGTTTTACGGTAGTTGTTCAAACTTCAACTTGGCTGGTTAGCCGTAAAACGATGAAAATACTCTTTTGTTCTTATATCTATTGATAGCGAGATAATGTGCAGTTTATTTTTTAGACGAAAGTCCCATATATTTACGACAGCTGATGGAACAACAATATACTGAGTTGGGCGTTCATTTATTTATATATAATTTTAAATATTTTAAAAAGATTGCACAACTACCATGGTGGACCTGACTTGGAATTCAATATTTTCAACCAGATATGGTTTGTGACGATAGAATGCAACTGATGCAACAGCAAGAAACTCTTTACCTCTAGACATTCCCCAAAAATTTATCGAAGAATTTCAATTGATATTTTTAGAAGGTGCCCTCCATAGGTTTCTCTAGGAGCTTCACTACACATCCCTTCAAAGATTCCAACAAAAAGTTTATCCGGAATCATCTCAATGAGCTCTCTTCGCATTCCTCCGAAGACTTTTTCAGTGGCAGTAATCATCACAGGGTAATTCTTTACATATTTTGGAAAGGATTAGACTGGAGACTTCATTGGCCATTTCCTAAGAAACTCTAATGCGGATTCCATTTGGAAAACCAGAAGAATCCTACTGGATTTGTTAAAAGGATTTCTCCAGGAGTTCCATCCCAAATTTGGGGCAAGTGTGCCACCTTAAGCAAATTGTTTTCTAACTTTGTCAAAAGCTTGTCAAACCCACCAATTTATTATCATGATGTTAGTTTCTTATCTTCTTACAAGGACTGTAGCATTTAAAAATAAAATAACTTCGAAAGTATTAGTTTTGAAGCTTCTCAAATATCATCCAAAATAACGTATTTTTCAGAGCTATGGAGCAAGACGGCCACCGAACAAAAATTGAATGTATTTCAACGTGTAATTAAAGTGTCTTTATTTCTTGTTTATATTATTTTCAAAGCAGACGCTAATTGGTAATTTTGAAGGTATTTCATAGGATGGTTCTTTATAACAGGATTTATTGCAAATCTCTACTAGTGAATTGGAATTACTGAAATTGTTAATTTTGTCTCCATTCCATACGAAATGTGTATTGGCATGGACTTTGGCGGATTTGTTTAATATTACACTAGATCCGCATTTATGAACTGTAAAATCTTGATGTAGAGAAGTAAAAAACACTTAAAACGCCAAAAAATGATGTTTTTATAAAATATTTGAAAAAAAAAATCACTTTGGAAGCAAAACTCTTAGCTTTTTCTCATTCTACACTTCAAGTTCCACTACCGGTGCCTCGTAAATTCTTATTTTGTTCAAATGCAATAAAAACTGACACATTTGAACAGTTACATTATGTACAGGGCATTAGAAAAATCTGAATACATGATAAATAGTGCAAGATTCATCATATTTTGATAATTGCACTCAGAACCACAAAGGAACATTTTGTTGAACTCAGAGTGAAAATTTATAAATTTATTTTTTATAAAGCAACGGCAGTGCTACGCATAATTGTCCCATGTTCCAAAATATGCAATCGAGAAAAATACATTCAAAGATTTCAACACATTTAAGCCTCGTATTGGCCATGTGTGCGGTAAATTAAATTAAAATCTTTACAATAGTATAAAGAAAACCGTGTTCATTAGAGTGAAGAGTGTGTATTATAGGAAAAAAGTAAATTAAGCTACAAAATTCAAAGTGGGACTGTTATGCCTAGAAATACGGGGCTTTTGGTGAATTTCTACGCATAACAGCCCCACTGATTGTAGTGACAAATTATGTGTTAAGCTTACTGCTGTAGATGACCGTTCTTACGTATAGATTGTACCGAATGTAGAGGACGTATATCCTCAAGACTATGTTAAGGCACCTAATGAAGGCTCAAGTGACATGTGCCAAACGTAGCCACGTGTGTGGAAGTGAAGAAAAACGATTTTATAGTTTGGGATGGAAAGCAAGGTTTTCTGTATGTGTGATAATGAGAAAATGTATGAGTTAGACATGTCCCAGGCTTCGCTTGATTATCGGTATAATAAACTGAATTCAGTAAGTTTAGTTGTCGCTTCAAATGAATGGTTCTCTTATGAAAGATTTGAATCGAAAAATGACAGTCGAGATATTACGGTTGCAGAAAAACTGATGACCATTTTTTTTTTAAGTATTTCGAAAAATAAGTTCGATATTCAAATTCAACTATGTTCTTCTTTTGTCGGGACATAATTCCTTGAAATGACATCTGGCTGAACGGGAAAATGTAGAATAATGAAATTAAGACTGGTTGAGAACAGTTTTCAGGATTCAAATGCTTCGCCCAATAGGGACATCATGATCTTTACCACATACTAAGTTCAAGATAAAACAAATATGTTGATTGGTTTGTTTGGAAGGCATCTGAGAATTGAGCACACGATTACGAGGCTATTATTCGATCATTAGCACTTTAGCAGTTTGGGTTTCTCAAAACATAAGCAGATATTTTATTATTTTTTTCGTAGCTATAATTAATAACATAAAACTGTCTTGTTTTCAAATATATAAATATCTCTTCATTGAAACATTGATTGTCCTTGCTCATATTATTAATCTCATAAACTCGCCTTATTTTAATCGTAGACAGTTCTGTAAAGTATAACTGTGTTAATATTTTTTGCCTGAAGGTGCTTATGATTTTAGCAGAAATATTCCCTTCTTGCACCAAAATGCTTATCTTAGATCAAGTGGCGTTTAATATCAGCGGCACCAAATTTTGTTTTTTGTTTTGCTGACACATCAGTGAAATTTTTTGCTGCCCACTGTTTATCTGTAAAGAATGAAAAAAAGCCCAAACTGAACTGAGATTGCAGATAAACATATCAATAAAAGCTACAGAAACTTCAATCAACTTCGATTTTTTTTCTGGAATTTATAATACAAAATTTAATATTAAAGCGATTACTTCAGATTCTATTTTTTAATCCAACATGTTTAAAGCGATCTACTCTAAATAAAGAAATTTTTTTAATAGGCAATCTTTTCTACCTGAGTAGTATTTTGAGTACTCAATACTGCTCTTCATGTCACATTAAGTTCAATGAAATTAATACTCTTAGCCTAATGGACATACATATGCCATAAGAACCTTTGACCGAATTATGTATGTTTGCGAAATAATGCGCAAGAAATGGAAAGAACAGCCTATCATCGAAGAAGGTAATATTCTAATGCGATATATTTTTAGCTTAGTGCCAATAACTATTAGAACAGTTTAAGTCTGAAGAATAGCCTATTATTCAAAGAAGGCAAAATTCTGCCAAACATGTAGTCAGCCAAATGTTCATAAGCCAAACATGTATATTATAAAAGTACCGATTCTAAGGAAACTGCCTTTTTTTCATGTCAGGCTATCACAAGAACGATTTTCAAGTTGTTTTGAGTGTAATGCACTTGTCACTTCCTTTTTAACATCAGTTACTTTTTATTAATATATTTTATACAAATTTAACAAATTGTCATTTAAACTTACACCAGTTAGCACGTTGAACAGTTTTTGACAGAAGAATCATGGGTAGTTTTCAGTTTTTTGGGTACATCACGTTTTTTTTCGGGAAAATAGTTTCGGGAAAGTAGTTCATTCGGAAAAAAAGTCATTCAGTGAAATTACATTCGGTTGAATGTTAAATGTTAAATGTCAGACAATTGGGAAGGGGAGTGTCAAAAATTTGCCAAAAATGCTTCTTCATTGTTGGACATTCCCTTACCGAAACCTTGTAAATGAATGTAAAGAATTGCTGGGATAGATCTTAAAAGAAACTTCTGGAATAAGTAGATATTGAAAAAAAAAATCTCCAGAAAATGGTGAACAGTTTGCGCTACTTTCCCCCGAATGTCAGTTCTGCGATTTCGATTCCCCGAACGCCGGTCCCTCGAACATCCCATTTCCTCGAATAGCCCATTTCCCCGAAAAGTATTGAGCACTCATAATTCTCATAACTTTTTATATTTTAAAGTGGCGAACAAACCAGTCATCGGATAGGTACCCTTATTTGTTTCATTGGCGGTTCTTTTGAATTTCATCGATCCTGGCATTTTCGGCAATAAGTATTTATTCGCCAAATTTATTTTCAGAGAAACGTGTTTTTCGGGGGACTGGTGTTCAGAAATGACATTCTGAGAAACGACATTTGAGAAGCACAATCGTTTTAACTAGTGAATAATACTGGAATAATGTAGGTATTATTGAAAGACTAACCTATCATTGGGAGACAAGAAATGTATGAAAGTGTCTCAGGAAAATCTCTGTAAGTTTACCTATAGAAATGTCTGAAGCCATCCTAAAGAAATCGCTGGAAAAGTTCTCGGATAAATCTTTCATTTTTTTTTTTCTCAAATGTGAATCCCACAAAAAAATTTGAAAAGGAATTTTCGGATGAATCCTAGAATTTGACAAAAGCTCTCCTGTGTCAATCCCGATTCCCTGAAGAAAGCGCTCTACAAACCCTTCAAGTATACTTTTTTGAAGATTTCCTTGATGAATCAACAAAGTCAATGATCAACAGAAAAATTATGATCAACAGAAAAATCATTTATTCTGATGAAGCTTTATGGAAGTCCTCAAATGAATCGTTCCGAACAATAACGGTTGCATGGAAGGAAGAATTTAGAGATGAATCCATGGAGGACGTCGAGGCTTTATTCTTGATGAACTTCTCGGAACAATCTCCGAAATATTTTTTTAGATTAATCTTCGAAGAAATTCGCGGAACAATCCTTGTTGATACTTCTGGATCTATTTCACAGGCAAACTTCTAAAAGGATCCTTAGAGTATATGCTGTACGAATGTCTCGAAAAATTCGAATTCCAATAGAAACTCAAGATCTTTTCCCAAAAATAATTCTGGGAACACCAAAAAAGAAAAAAATATACGGAGAAATCACAAGCAAAAATTCAAAGAAAATTTTCCAAATCCTAATGTGTACTTGGTCTATTGAATTCAAATCCTTTCCAAATAAGCATTTTTATCACAAAATCATCTAGATACCATAACATATTGTTGATAAACGAGACGTGAATTGTAAGCTTTACTCACTTTATTAAAAAAAAACAGTTTATAGCAAATCTTTAAAGTTTACCACTTATGTCATGTAAAAATATTGCGAAAAATAAATAATAGACTGATTGGTAGGTTTTGTGTAAACGTTTCCATTATTTTCGACAATAACTATGACCAATTTCGAGCCTCATTTCAATGTATTATTGCGTCAACATAAGATTAAATAATTGGTCACAGCTATTATCGAAAATAATGGAAAGCATTTCCACAAAAACTGTCGACTAGCTTTCCCCTACATAGAAGTGCAATCGAGAAAAGTAGGGACCAACAACACAACATCAATTACGGGGAGTCCCCAAAAGCATGTCCCAATGCACTTGACTCGGCCAGTAGGTCTCTGTGGCAGCTCATTGTCTTCTCCGTGTCCACAGTTAGCACCTCCGTACCCGCATCGCCAGCCTTCAACGAAAGTGAACATGGAGATAGTTGCAATGCACCAGAAAGCAAATTTAAATGCCCCTTGTCGACGGCGATGGCGCGCTCTCGGTCGTGCTTGTTTTCGCTTCAAATCGTCCCCATCCTCTCCGCGTGACTGAGCTGAACCAGCAATCTCGTTGTAGCTCTACAGAGTCTACATGGCTTAACCACGCGTTCGCTGTCAGTCAGTCGTGATATGGATGTTTCCGTGGAAATTGAAGCCAACGAACTACGGCGACGATGACGACGACGCGCTGCTGATGTGATGTAAGTGCGACGAAATTTCAATCGCGTCTCTTGATGATAGCCGTAATTACATTTTGAACACACATTCATAAAAAAGTACACTCAATTGCGGCCGCAGCATCAACCGATGAAAGCAGTCAGCGGGAAAAGCATGCGAAATAAGTTCAAATTGCGACGACGCGGCGACTTATTTTGAGCTGACATTGCAACGGTGATGACGCGTTTTCAGACGCAGACTGTCAGGCGACGCGTTGTAGTCTGTCGCATGCATCGCTTTGGGGCCAGGTGTCGTCGAAGCGGTGTGTGCCGAAATCAACATATAAAATTATGTGCGTCGTACATTTTATGAGATTGCACATCGCATCTGACGGGTCCGGTGTCGTCTCGGTTGTTGGCATATGAACTTTATAGATTTTTAAGGAGGCATTTTTGCAACGGAGGAAGACCATTTCGAGAAGCCTGATATGGAAATGGATAAAGGCATTTTTGTGTCGGGTTGCAGATAAAATTGCATTTTTTTTGCGGTTGAAATATGTTTAAGGCGAAGATGCATCGAAGCCAAAGCTCAAATTTTCAAGAGCACAAATCTAGAGAACCTGATTTGTGCTGAAAATTAAACTCATTGGTCACTCGTTGGTGATGATCAATCGAACGGTTGTCTGGTTCTCTAGATTTGTGCTAAATAAAACATAATTTAAGGAAAAACCATTTTTTTTTAATAAAAATTATATATCAGGTGAAGATAAACTATAGCCACACCTCGAATTTTTAAGAGCACAAATTTAGCGTTATCTCGACTTGTAACAGGTACATGATGGTGTAGGATTTGCTCTATGGCATGAACCACTGAGAATGACCGAAAACATTAGTAGATCGAAGCGTTCGGTAAATGATACGTTTTAATATTAATTTCACCGAAAAATCCGATTAAATCATCTACAAAATCATACAAATTCAACTTGATTACAAGCAATGAGCTTCCAGTCTTTCCAAATTATTTCTGAGAGGTTCTCAAGGATTTTCAGGAGATACCTGGTGGTTCCCAGGAAGGATTATAAAGGGCTACCGTAGTTTCCATGAGTTCACAGATAGTGTGAGTAATGAGTTCCCAGAAATTCACTACGATTGTATTGGAATTCCTAGGAGTTCCTTAATTAATACCAAAGGTTACCAGAAACCCTTTAATGACCACAAGATTAAAATCTGAAATACTTTCTAGGATTTCCTAAGCAGTTCCAATATTCCAGGATTAAAGAAGCTCGTCATCCCATTTTCGAAAAAAAACAATAGTTTTTTAGCGCAATTTTAAAAACCTTTATCCATCCTCAACAACCCCACAGCCCAAACAACCAGAAGTCGCATAACAGTTGGCGAAAAAAATCGTTTATACAAATTGTATCACATGGTTGATGACATCGTGTGATCCATGAGTTTCCCGAACAAAGTTGGATAACTGGATGATATTAAATTGATAACAATTTTAATTGTCGCTGTTATCATTTTGATATTCAGTTATCAATGCTAACCGAATTATAACATAATTTGTTATCATTGCATCCGTGACAGATATGTTTGATGACAACACTTTTTAAATTGGAGCATAAGCTTAAGCCAGAACACTCATCTCCAAAAATTTCCGTGATTTATTACAATAACATATAAAAATCATTCAAATATCAACTTGAACTCAATGATAACAGAATTCTTTGTTGTTTTGTTATTCGACGAACAAATTTGAGTTCTCAGTTTTGTTATGTTGGCTGTTAATTCATAACAAAACCAGTCATCAAATTATTTATTTCTCATCATTTGGTATCTAACTCTACTTTGGTTCCTCGCATAGAACGACTTCTTATGGGTTCATATGTACATTTTGTTTCGTCCTGTATTCGCGTACAAAGTAAGTCGTATCAATCCGTAGCAGCTGTCAAATTGACTTCGTCAGAAATTAAGAAATTAAGTCGCATAATGGTACAGAATAGTTCGCATTGAAATCACACTCGCATTGAACGCTATTTTCCATTGTATAAAATATGCCCGTATATTGCCTCCACTTTGGAACGTACAATACCTTTGTGCAACATCTTATACGTGACACTTTGCACATAAAGGCGTTGCATAAAGTTAAAAGTGATTTTGTTATTCGTACCTTCTGGTTGTCTAAGCGGACTCTGTTATGATTCTCTGTACCTCATAAGAGGATATAGAAGAAAGTTTAGGGGTATCTAGAATTCATGATGGATTTCGAGAGGATTTTTAATGGGAAAAGTAAACAATTTAACAATTAACTATACTAGATTCCGATATGGCTCCAAGGAAAACGGCGTGAACGCAGGGTTGCTACATATACGGATTTTCTCGAATTTTATTGTGCAGATACAAATCACTGATTTTAAGAAAAAATAGAGATACCGTAATTTCGGGTGAAACTGATCATTTTCCCCGGTTTTTCTTGTCTGTTTTCCAAAAAGTTGATAATTGCAAACAACTAAGTATATAGAAACAAGTACGACGGTGTGGTTCATTAACTCGTGTACCGAAATTTTCTAACAAATACGATTTTAGTGCTGAAAATCATCTCCACAATAAAAAATCGGTGGATTCCGTTTCGGGGTGAAATTGATCACTTGTCAATATGATTATCGTAAGTTTTTAAAACAACTCCACATACTGAACTTGAGTTCTCTGAATCTGAATATGCTTGCCAAATTCTAAACAATACAATATTCATAGAAATAATGAATGATTAAATTTGAAGAATTATGTGGAAAACGCCTAAATGTAGGCAATTTCTTATAGAATTTTCAGTTATTGAACAGCATCCTTACAAACTTTCAGGTTTATACCATGTTCATAACCTTGTTTAGAACAAGAAGTTTATTGATGTTTGTCAATACTGCACCGTACATGATTTTGAAATATTTCAGTATTTTTATAGAAATTAACATTCTTTAACGCAAAAAACATCACAGCATACAATTCGACAATAATTCCGACAAACATCGTTCATTTACAGCAGGTTGCATTGATATTTGTGCTCCATTAGGAAGAAATGAAATCGTGTGACACGGTGATCAATTTCACCCTTCTGATCAATTTGACCCGATTTTACGGTATACAGATTTTTGCCAAAATTATACAAATCTTTGGACGAGGATACAAATATACAGATAATTCAAGAAAAGGATACAGATTAAGATATAGCAACCCTGCTTGAACGGACCTGAAACTCGGTTTTGATCCCCATGAGCCCCTTCCGACACTATTTATATATTTAACCACTCCTGTACCTCGATAAGGGATTTGAAAGGGGGAGGCCGAAATAATAAACATCAAGTTTATATGAGAAAATGTTAGATTAAATTTTGAAAGGATAAACCACACTTACACTTTAATTGATACTGGCTATGAGCTCCCTAAACAAGTCTCTAAATGTCCTGGAAATCAGTTTGAATCCTTTAAAAAATTTCTAACATCACACTGCGGAACAAGTTTTTGTTTCATGCACCAAAATATCGTGATTCATGAAAAATTACTTCAGCAAATAATTTTACTCCTCTTAACTCCTTTGATTTTCGTTCATGATGAATATATCCTGAGGTAAGGATTTTTTATTATTACAGCCAAACCTCTTTTCACGCTCACTTTGTTAATGCTCCCTCTTCTTACGCTCCAAATTCCAACTTCCAAGAGCAGTGTTGATAGACTCACACTCAAATCTCAATCAATACACTCTCCCGTGAGAGTAAACTCATCAGAGATCTGCTTCGCAAATCTCATGCTTGAGATTTTGATGCAAAAATCATTCAATCAACTCAAACCGTAAAAAATGATTCGGTCGCAAAGCCCGTCAAAAACTCGTGAAATCCGAATGTTGTAGTTTACGTTAGAAAGGATTATCATAATTTTACCAGACTAACAAGAAATTATTGCCGTGTGCGAGTAAACTGTGGAAATATGAGACAATGAGTCAAAAAGGCGAGCCAACTCATCCATAATATTTTGACTGCTGAATTGCGTGATTGACAACTCACGCTTGAAAAATCTCAAGCGTGAGTTATGAGAAATTGAGTTTTTCACAACACTGTCCAAGAGGGAGCTTTAACGCTTCAAATTCCAACATACATGTTAGTTCGATGGCGACCCACAAGATCCAATGTATTGGAGGGTATTAGGAACAGGACCGATGAAGAGATGCCGGAAATCGATGTCTGGCGTCATTTTGGAATCCAAGGTGGCGACTTACAGTTTGTGGAAATCATTTACAGTTAAACCTCCATGAGTCCATGTTCCATGGCCCAATATCGACTCATCGGTCCCGTTCAAAAAATATCTATATTGCTTGTGTTTCAAGTGGTTTTCACAAACCGGAAGTCGCCATCTTGGATTTCAAAAATGGGATCGAACTTACACTTCCGCCATCTGCTCATCTATCCTTTCCAAAAAATACCCACATTGATTGGTTTTTAAGTAACTTCTAAGAACCGAAAAGCACCAACTTGAATTTCAAAATTGCGTCAGACATTGATTTCCGCCATTTACTCATCACGCCTACTTGTCCCATGTTCTACGTAAATCTTATGGACCGCGGAAAAGCCCCATCTATTTGCAAAACTCCTTAAAATCAATTGAATTCTTTTTACGCTTGAAATTCTTACTTACGCTCCTTCAGTTAGGAGCCTAAAAAAAGGTTTCTCTGTACTATGTAATACACACTTTTAAAACTACAGTCGACTCTCCACAACTTGATATTCTATTACTTGATGGATTTTTCGATCCCTTCATACATCCCTTCATACATCGAGCTCTCCATAAGTCGATATTTTTGTAACTCGATATCTCCACTAGTAGATGTCACATGAGAGGTAAATATCTCTCCATAACTCAAAATTATTTTGAAATCATTCTTATTTGGGTATGTTGAATGTTTGGAGGTGAATAAATACTTGCAAGAGATAATAAAAGTTGAAAAGCATGACTATTAAAAAAATACATTATTAGTAAAGTATCGTGATTTTTCGAGCATTTAAAAAAAGTTTTCAAACAATAGCTTGTAAAATACCATCAACAAAAAAAAAATGCTTTCTTACAGAACTGATCAGGAAAGTGGTTACCAACAGCTGTCCATTTTACCTACATAGTGCTGGTAAAATGAACATTTACATCGTTATTTGCCAACGATAGAAATATGTAAAAATTTAGCTATTTTAGTCTGAATTCGAGTCGCTGCTATAGATAACATCTGTATATTTGATGTTGTGCTATAGAACTATACAAATTATTCGTTTTTCTATCAGAAACAAGATGATATCCTTAAGGTGTTCATTTTACCACCCCTTTCCCTATCAAGTGAACCTGCGGCAAATGAATGTTGTTTGTCGTAAATATTGTCGAGTTATATGTTGTGAAGTTTTTTTGCGGTAAAGAATGTTCATATCTATGAAAATAATGGAATGGAATAGCAAAATCATGTTTGGTATGGTATTAGCAGACATCTATAATATTTAAGTTCAAACCAAGGATTCGGACATACAGTAAGACTGATAGTTTATGAGGACGCTTAAAATATATCCCCAAAGCTGTATGTATCATCAAAATTCATACCAACTTGGACATTTTGATAAAATAATTAAATTTCAGTTTGATGAGAGAAAATTTCATTGGAAATTGCATACATTTAGGCGTTTTCCGCGGTATTCTTCAAGTTTAATTATTAAATTTGTCCATAAATATTGTATTGTTAAGAATTCAAACACCATAATCGGATGCAGGGACCCCAAATCAGTTATGTAGAGATGTTATCAAAACTAACAATAATTGCATTGACAAGTGATCAATTTCATCCCATAATGGGATCTCAAGATTTTTTATTTTAGTTATGATTTTTAACACTAAAATCACATGTGTTGGACAATTTTTGTACTTGAGCAAATGAGGTTCACCGCCGTACTTGTTTTCCTGTATTCAGTTGTTTGGCATTGACATTCAAGAAAACACACCTGCAAACCCGAGAAAAATGATCAATTTCACCCGAAAATACGGTACTTTTCTATGGTAGCTCTGAAACTTATAAGTGATAGAATAGTTGTTTCTTCAGGAAAAAGTGGCACTATGAAAAGTTCTAAAAGTTCTCAGGAAGAAGTTTTTGCGAGAAATTTTCGTATAACAAGTTATTGAGAAAAATATGATTTTTCAAAAACCACAAACTTATTTAAAAAAAAAAAACAATAATCGCGAATCATAGATCTTGGGCTAAGTTGCTCCAGATCGATTGTTCTAAAATATTGTAAAACATTGCACAGGTCCAAGTATATCCACAAAAAAGTTTATATTCATATCCTTAATTCCACATAGCTGAAAAAATGTCGAAAAAATATGTCCAATTTGTTTCGAAGACAGCGCATATTTGAAATTGACGAATATTTATTCATTTGTTTTTTATATTTTTTAACTGGAATTTTGAATGAGGGATCAAAAAAACGTTCTAAAAAATTTTTATCATTTCGAAACAACATTACAAAATATTAATAATAATGAAATATTATTCTATAGGCTCAGGCGGCATTTCGGATAATCGACTAGCAATAGGTAAAATTGAATAACATCATCGGACACTCGTCCAGATTTAAAAATTAATGGCAGAAATTACTCATCCCCTATATTTTACTAGTTTTAGCCATCAAAAGTGTTTTGGAACATGATTTAGTTTTTAGTACTCTATTTTGAGCATAGTCACAATTTTTTGGTTCTCATAGAGCAAAATTCTAACAAAAATGCTGTTTTTCATATAATTTTCAGCTCTCAACTTTTTCAAAAAACTATCGTTTAGGCAAACTTAGGCAAGAAAAATCTTCTTCATTCGATTCCTAAGTCTTAGAAGCGCGTTTGGGCAAGATATCTCCACGGAAAGTGGCGGGGAGCGATTTGTACGGTATAAAGAAGCTCTTCGCCAATTGTTTAAAGCATCTACAACAATAAGTATCAATGAGTTATCAACAAGGAAAATAAATGCTGCAATTCTTATTTGTACGGGTTTGGATTGACATGAGTCAGTAGAGTTTTAAAGCAAAAAATAAGATTTTTGAACATGTGCAGCTATTTAACGTTCGAGCATGTAGAAAAATGTGTTTCTGTTCAAATTCTCGTATGTATTTTCAACTATCTGGTATAGTAGAGTAGTGTTACACTTTGTTGTTCAACCATATTTGGAAATGGGGGTTTTGCCAGCTATTTGAAAATCTGGACGATTGTGCATTGTCCTTAATCACTGAAGTCCCATGATAGCTGACAATCATTTAAACAATATATTTTTTTTTAATCCGTAAAATATTCAGACGATGATATCTGTTTAAGGAACTTACTACGAACCCCTAATTTTGCTAAAGAAAAAAATAACAACAAAATATTGACGGTTTAGGCGCAAACTTTTTTGTCTTCCTAGCAGTGTTGTGAAAAACTCAATTTCTTACAGCTCACGCTTGAGATATTTCATGCGTGAGTTGTCAATCATGCAACTCAGCAGTCAAAAAATCATGGATGAGTTGGTTCACCTTTTAACTCATTGTCTCGTATTTCTACATTTTACTCACACACGGCAATAATTTCTTGTTAGTCTGGTAAAATTATAGTAATGCTTTCTAACGTAAACAACAACATTTGGGTTTCACGAGTTTTTGCCGGGTTTTGCGACTTTTTACGGTTTTAGTTGATTGAGTTGATTTTGCATCAAAATCTCAAGCGTGAGATTTGCGAAGCAGTACTCTAATGAGTTTGCTCTCACGGGAGAGCGTATTGATTGATATTTTTTAATGGGGGTCTATCAACACTGCTTCCTGCCCAAGTAACAATTTTAGTTTTACGAATTACTTCCAGGGTGCTATAAATAAACGCAAATAAAACCATGGTAAATGAACTTTTGCCTTCATCGCATCCCCCAAAACCTCTTGGAGGCTAGAACGTGACTAGTTGGCCCACTCTAAAAGAGGCTATGAAGTGTTTATTTATGTCACCCAAATAAATCAAAATAGCATTAATGGTAGCTATTTTGAGGTCGCCTGTTCTAGATGAATGTCGCTTCATCTTGAGAATGATTTTATCATAACGTCGATCTTGCTGGATTTATTCCAACGTAAGCAAAACAAAATAATATTGAAATCAATTCTGTGATAATTAATTTCGGGGCCCTTTTTACTGGAAGTGATTTTTTTATGTAGTGCTCAAATCTTAAGTGCCAAGTGAGATTTATTGTGAAATGTGATGAGAAAGAAGTGAATTTGCCTGTGCCCCCTCTGAAAGTGGCATATATCTAGTTATTTAGCAATCTATATAAATAAAAATGGAATGGTGTTTGTATGTCATGAAATGACTCGAGAACGGGTCAACCGATTTACGTGATTTCTTCGCAGATTCGTTCCTCAAGCGTTGCGACGTGATTGTGTGGAATAATATTTGCGAAAAACTCACCGAAAAAGTTGGAAAAACGGTGACCACAAATTTGACATATTTTGTAGAGATTTTCCATAGCTTACTCTAAAGCCTACTTGGCATTACGAAGTATGCCGGGACAACTAGTTGCTAAAATAAATCCCCAGGTGAAGAATTCAACATTCCTTTGTTTGATTGGGCAGTAATAGTGCTTAAAATTATATTCAGTCAGTTTAATCATCACACCATAGCATCTTATGAGCAAATTCATGGAGATAATATGATTTGAAAAAATGAAATTGTGGCAACCGGAGTGAAATTAATATGGCGGAACCATAATTGATAGATTGCCATCGACAAATGCTGTTTTGTCATCATAAATACACTAATAAGGGCACACGGTTATGCTTCGGCATTTGTGGATGTAAATTGCTTCAATAAATGCTGATTGAAGATGATTCAGCTTTTTTTTCGTTTTTATGGTGACTAAGCAGCATTCAACAAAGTTTGCAGTTTGGGTATGTTATTATGGAGAATATTCGCAAAAACAATGAAAACAGACATTAGGTTGTCGTTTTTTCATCAGGAATAAGTGTTTGCAATGCATCGCAATGCATTCGCAATGCATCTGAAGGGCCCAAATGCTGATTTCAGAGGTATAAATAAGGTAAGTTATCAAGATTCAAGTGCAAGTCAATCAGTTCAAAAGCAGTTTTTATGGCAACAAGGTGTATTATATTAATCTTTTATCATAGCCGTCACAAATAAGTGTCATTCAGCCACCACTAGCAGTTTAATGGTGGTAAGCTCCATCGAAGTTACGACGCCAATCGCGTATTATCCTCGATTTTACTATAGTAAAATCGAGGATAATACGCGATTGGCGTATTAACTTCGATGGAGCTACCACTATAAATGAGGTATAATATGCTGCAATAAAACTGGTTTTGTAGCCACAAAATTTTAACTTTATACGTTGTCTCTAAAAGGTTTTGAAAACAACTAAGAGCTGACTTACAAAATATCAACTTCTAGCAACGTTAAATGTCGCCTCTAGCTATCATAGCATTAACGTAACTGTCATAAAACATTAATAAATCCACACGAATGCCAAATTGCTGTGGAATTGTTACTTGGGTGGGTAATAATATTCAATGAAAACCTATTGGCAACGCGACGTTGATTAACACGTAAAAGAATAACAATAATAACACAATTGGACAAAATTTCCGAATAGTCAATGCTTAATAACTTTTTTCACAAGCATCGGATTGCTTTGCGGTCTTCGGCAATGTTGTTCATCGTAAAAATACCTATCGAGATCTGTGTTCAGAATTTTTATAGAGGTCAATGGGCGGCCTCTGGCGATTTTTCTTTGCAAAAGTAAGTTTTCCCATAGTAAATCCCATACAAACGTTGAACGGCTGGCGCAAATATATAGTTTCACCGATCGAGCTGAAATTTTGCACAGTTGTTATGGGACCTAAATGCAATCCAAAAAGTGGACTGGAGCGAGAATCTAAATTTTTCATATAACCGTGTCCCAGGCTAGTGGGTATGGCTTTGGAACCAATGTGCAATGAGTTACATTAACAACTCATAAAGGGTACCATCAATTCTGGAGCGTTACCATTTAGCAAGAGAATTTCGATCACAGAGCTGGACGATTGTCTGTCTTGAAGGGGATACAGTTGGCATTAATAATGACAGACGGCCATTATTCCGAAATTTTCAAAAATGTTTGTTTCACTCACATATTTTATATGATGTTCATTTTACCTTTTTAGTGGTGGTTACACAAATACTGCAGGTAAAATGAACATTCCAATGATTTTTGGTGACGATGGAAATATGTGAAAATATAGCTATGGGGTCGTCCATAAACCACGACCCCTATCTTAGTCTGAATTCACTGCGGAAGATAACATCTCTATGTTTGATGTTGTGCGGTAGAACTATACAAATTCATCGTTTTTTTCCATTACAAACAAGATGATATCCTAAAGGTGTTCATTTTTCCACCACTTCCCTCATGATATAAGATTGAATTGGTAAGAAATTCCATTTCTGGGGGGGTTTTCGGGGTAAAACGGCCTCCTCTCCCTGCGACAAAACAATTTATAAAAAATACCAAATATATTTTTGAAATTCAAAGCTGCAATTCACAAACACTGGAGAAGTAAGTTTTATTAAGAGTTATGTTTTTTTAAGTTGTGGCTTTCCGTTTTGAAGACCACCCAAAAAATGATAAACCGTACATGTATCACGGTGTGCCAGAAACCGTTATTAACGCAAAAAAATGTCCAAGAATTTGCCACCTACCATTCGAAAGATATAGTATTCAAGCATCTTCTCCGTGAATTTGAAAATATTTTACCGAGGGAATAAAAGCTATCGAGATTTGAAGGTTTTGAGCTAATTTGAAAGGGATTTTTACATACTTCACAATTTTCCCCACCAGTGCATCATTATTAGTTTGTAAACTAGCCGTGTAACCATCAAGCATTCAGCACATATAATATCTAAGCATCTTCTCTGAAAATTTGAGATAATTTCTTCGAGAAAATCAGAAGTTACAGTGATTTGTATATTTACCATTATTTCTATGAAGTTTAAATAAGAGCTTATTTATATGGCTTTGTTTTATTAATGTACATAATTTACAGAAAAAAAAATATTTATAGGACTGACACTCAGCATTCAAAAGGTATAGTTGACTTCACACACTAGTTGACTAGCATCTCCGCAGTTCGTTTGAGAAAACTTTACAAAAGACAACATAACTTGAGTACTTTGAAGTTTCGGAAGGGCAAATGTTGAATATTTTCAATTAGCACATTCAATGTTTTTACCATTACTAAATCCAATAAATTGTTGTCAATATGTTAATCAATGTGATTAAAGAGCGTAATTGACCGCCCCCTGTAGCTTCTTTGTTATTATAAGAGCAACTATACTTGCACAATGAACCAACGGATGCTATTTAGGATTTGTTGCACCACCCTCAGTGTATAAGTAATGGAATTTTCATTCCCTGTACTAAGCAATATCGATGCCGGCTGCATCCGAATACAGGTCAATTTGGGTTATGGAATAAATGTTTTACGTGTTGCTATCTCTGCAGACCCAAACCTTCTGCACTTTCACGTGAAATCATTGGGAGTTTGTCAAATGGAAAGGGGTTTTATAACAGGATTCGTCTTGGTAAACAAACTACGTTTAATTACAAGAGTCCTTGAGATCATCGCATCATATTCACTGGGTACACAAACATAATAAAGTCAACAAATTAAAACTAAAATAAAAAGGAAATTCTTTCATATACACAAAAGTTTACTGAAGACTCAATATGACGACACCTTTGGTGACGAATCATTCAAAGATTTTGCGTGATGCGAATCATGCAACATCAATCTAAAACGTAGTATCTAAAGGAATAGTCGATATTTATAGTATCTAACAATTCAAGGATCTTGTGATATTAAGTAAAACTAATTCGAATATTAGAAATGCTGCATTTAAATATTTGAAAAACTTGAAACAAGGTTTATTTTGACAATAACCGACTACGTACTATTATTTGAACAAATATATTTCGTTGTCAAAATAAATTCTTAACATTCATATTTAGTCCATTTAGAACAGTAACATAAAACGATCTCAACAGTTTATAATCCATCCTCGACTGAGCAACAAGGAATCACTTTCAAATTGTTTAGGTTCACCAACACGCTTATTTGCGCCATAACGAATCATAGCCCAGCAAAACGCTGAAAATGAATCAAAATGAAAAATGAACACATTTGCTTATGCGGTAATGAAGCACTGCCTTTCTTGAATGAAAGGTACAAGTTCAATACAAATCTGTTAAGTTAATTTATGTCGTAATGATAAAATGCGTGTTGCGAACATTATTCCAGACGATTGAAAAACTAATCTTAAAGAAAGGTCTAAAACTTCAAAGTACTCCAGTTATGTTGTCTTTCGATAAACTTGTATCAAACTAACTGCGAAGATGCTTGACTACTATATCTCTTGAATACCGAGTGTCAGTCCTAATTGTCCTAATTTATTTGTGACTTGTGTACTTTAATATAGCAAAGCCATATAAATAAGCTCTTATTTAAACTTCATAGAAATAATGGTAAATATACAAATCACTGTAACTTCTGATTTTCTCGAAGAAATTATCTCAAATTTTCAGAGAAGATGCTTAGATATCATATGTTTTGAATGCTTAATGGAAAGCTGATGGTTACTTGGTAAGTTTACAAATTAACAATGATGCACTGATGGGAAAAATTGTGAAGTATGTAAAAATCCCTTCCAAATTAGCTCAAAACCTTCAAATCACGAAAACTTTTGATTCCCTCGTTAAAATATTTTCAAATTCACAGAGAAGATGCTTGAATACTGTATCTTTCGAATGGTAGGTGCCAAATTCTTGGACATTTTTTTGCATTAATAACGGTTTCTGGCACACCGTGGTATATGCATATTGAGTTCTTCTTTTGACAACCTGTTGATTCAAAATCCTTCAATGCTTCAAAAATCAATTAGTCGGCTCAGCATTTAGCCAACCTTTTGTTTCTCAAAGAGTATTTAGATTCCCGAAGAAGCAATTCTTTAGTTTCAATTATTACAAATAAAAATCCTAGCAAAGATTAAGGAGGATGGCAGTTTCGTTTCGAGGTCGTAAAATCACAAATAGTTGTCTACAAACTGGAAATGCTATGTTGTCTGCAATAATGATTTTCATTCGTTCAATTGGTTGGTACAGGTCGGACTGGATTATCCGGGGACTCGATTATCCAGGGACTCGATTATCCGGTATTCGATTATCCGGAATTTTAGATTCGATCATCCAGAATTTGTTTTTTGATGTTCTTGTTTTTCAATTTTTATGCATAAATCTGAGATGATTTCTCGAAGAATTTATGATCTCGCCCTAAAAGCCATTGGTAACCAAGTGTGTAGCTCGATGTCACTGAACAAACGAATGGATTTACACGTTAGTCAACAATGCTATGACGAAGAGGAGATCCTCCTCTACCTCCCAATGGTGCTAGTTTTTATATCGGTTCATTCATTTGCTTAAAAACAACAAGCTGCACACTTGGTTACCAATGGCTTTTAGGGCGAAATCCCAAGTTATGCGAGATTTAGTATTGCAATATACAATATGAATGATTTTGCAGTTTTAAACGTATTTAAGAAAAGGGGAGTTTAAAATAGATGAAATTTCGAACAAGCTACGAAGGCTGTAGTTTATTATTTATATCAGAATATTGTAATTTCGTTTGGCCAATCATATTGAAATATTCTTCGGGACCTGTTCTTCTATCCCTCACAAGCGTATTTCAGAAATTTTTTGGAAAAATACACCCAGTGCAACAGATTCTCCTTGACTAGTTTATATAAAAATAACTAGGGTGGACGAGAGAAGTTTAAGTAGGCAAATGTTGTTTCGGTCTTTTGATGTTAATATTGAAATTTTGTTTTAAATTTTTCTGATCGAAATTTTACACCTTCGCTTTGCTTCCCTAAAAAACATTGTCTTTAAGTTTACAAAACCTATGACATCCTGTTTATAAAACAGAAGCGATAGCCATTAGATCATCAAGCCATTTAAATAAGAAATCCTATTTAGGATAAACAACCTAAATAACACTCATCGCACCTTTTGGTATTCATCAGTACAGAAGGCGCTTCACAAAATAAAAACCAGATCAGTTATATTGCACAATAGGGTAGGAGTACCCCACCCATCGCCAGCTGTAACTAACAACATGAAAAGGCCAGTTTTACGTCACTTATTATTATTTGTTGAAATTATGTCTTCCTCTCGCTTTGTTGAATTTACCGGATCTTCGTGCTCCGTCGAATCCCCGACAAAGGGCGCTTCCCTTTCTGCAGCCCAGATTCCGGCAATCAACTGACCAACCCTCTTGAAGTGAACGACAGCCAGCGCTGCGATCGGACATAATGCCACGAGACAAGTGAAAAGTTCCGCACCGCAAATGCAAACAACGCCGAAAGCTGCTTAAGCTCCGCACCGAAATGGACAAAATCCGATAAAAGCCGCCGTTTCGACCCGATTAGGAAAACTTAACAAACGAATACCATATCTTGATATTAAAAAATGATAATTATATACTATATTCAGGACGCTCTTCATGTAATAAACGGCATAATATCAAAAATAATACCATAAATTTATATAAATAATACCTGTACAATAACATACTGAAGGAGTGCAAAGTGTGCATATGTTCTCAAAGCTCTATAAGTTATTGAGTGGGTATTGAAAAACAAATTCGAAGGTTTATTATTCCTTTTTGATTTTCACGATATCTTCACTCTTAATCATATTTGATCAGGAAAAGTATAACAGCAAATCTATAACAAGTAGAGGACCGAGGTTCGATAGCACAGTTTGGCATATGATTGAGACTTGCAATCAACTTCTGATCGGGGACTTTGCCGTCGCTGTTGAAGGGTTTTTGTTGCATCGGGGTGGATTTTAATTTGGGATTAAATTTTATTGGTGACTTTTTTCCGTTTTGGTTGTAGCCCTGCTTGTGAGGCCGTGATGGCAATAAACTATGAAATTATATGCGCTCTAATTGCTTTCATTATGTTGGGAGCGACGGTTGACTGCTGTCGAGGGATGTAATTTGGGGGCTGCTTATCCCGACAGTTACGACGTCGATAAACATTTTAATCGAGTATCAGGGTGCTAATGTGGCATGTACCTACTTTGGCTACCACTGGTTATCTGACTTGTTTTGTGTAAGAGGAGAGGCTTTCGTTTTCTGGGAACTGCAGCCTTACAAGGTATGGCTTGAAAAGGTGTTTTGTCGGTTGTGGTTTCGTTTGACAGGTGATAATTGTTTGGAATTTGAACTATCCAATTTGGAAAGCTGATAGTAGCGCTTTTCAAACAGGATTTCTCAGTGGGAGGTAGTAGAAGCCACCAGTTTCAACGAATACCTCCACACAGTGCAAACTATTTCAAGGCTCCATCAGATCAAACCACTCTTGCATACTTTCAGTCAATCAAACGTTCATATAAAGAGCCAATTATTACAAAACTGCAACAAGCTTAGAATATTTCAGCATCAAACGTTTCCGATCTCTCAATTCCAAGCAACAGTAATCTCTGTATTGGCTCGTGGATCAGAGCAGCGGTCGTTTTGTGGAGTAACTGCTGCAGCAATAAAAAGTGCTCCACTTTTGAACCGTCTGAAACAACACCTGCCAACTTGAGGCGAAGTGTTTCCACCTCGGGCTGATCCTGCCATCGACCTGAGCTGCAGGCTGTGCTTGGCTAGCTGGTTAGCTGGTGGCCTCCTAACGATTTCAAAGAAGCAAATGCGCCGGTCATACTCTCTGCAGTGTGGTGGTGTGGCATGATCATTTCGCGTACATTCATTCCCTGCCCCCACAGATGGAGCTGATGTCGATCTCACAACATTAGAGATCACGACCAGCAGTAGCACAATTAAATGTTTCAATTTATTGACAAACTCCTCACCCCTCCTACATCCAGTCACTGACCGCACCAATGCGTGAGGACAACCATGTATGTAGCCGGGAGGGGGGCAGAAGGAAGGAGGAATACAGGTATTTCTCGAAGAAGTAGTCCGAGAATATCTTCATGTATACCTCTATATATTTCCCTATATATTCCTCGAGTAATTCCTCTATATATTTTTTTTCTATCTTTATTAACGAGATTTTTAGCCCTGAGCTAGTTCATCTCGGAACCAACGGCTTTACTTCCCTTCCTCTATATTATTCTAAGTACGTTTCTTACATTTTTTTTCTATATAAAGTGTCTACTCCAGGTTTTCTTCAAGGAATTCTACGAATTCATCAAGTGAATCCTTAGTAAAACCTCCATTTTACCATCAATATTCCTCAACATACTTTAACAGTAGCTCGTCAAGTATCAATTTCAATGCTTTTTGATCTTAGATGTTACTTATTGAGGTTTTATTGGAGATGCATTAATCCTAACAGATTTAATAAGAGGTCTAAAAGGTCTTTTCAGTAAAACCCACTTTAAATTGCTTTGTAGATACCTATAAGTGCTTCTGTTAAAACTTGTTTGCTGGCCAAATTTGTTGATAATAATGTATTAATTGTATGAATATGAAGGAGCTGTGCAGTGTCTTTTAAAACCTATACTTAAAACCTCAGCTTGCTTGTCTTACAAAGTCATCGATAAAACTCATTATACTGCACTAAGTTATGTTAAAGCCTTCTTAAAACTCAACTGTATGATGTATGTTGTTGAAATGCAGTCTGCGTGTGATTACCGATATAATTATGTAGATAATGAAAATCTTGTAGAGTATTATGAGTTAATCAGAACACGAAAATAAAATGGCAAACTTTCCTCTCGTAGAATTATCTGACTACCGTGTGCAGCATATTTTCCCATGCTCGCCTGAACTTCCAGTTCTCATGAGACAACTATGCTGCACACAACAGCTGAGATACACAAAAAAAGCATTCATTTTCAGCCACGCAAAAGTGTTTATTTTAATGTATTATTATGAGTCGGCAGACATCATGATGGTTTCAATATTATAAAAAAAGTTATGATTAATAAATAATGTTTGATCGTCAGCTCTTTACATTGGTTTTGTTCCGTGTTTTAGGATATCGCAGAAGATTTAATACCACTAGTTGAGATCAACAAGACTGTACAATAGCTCTTATTTATGTTTTATAGTACACTACAAGGGTAGATGTATTCATATTTAACAAAACTAAGAAGTTTAGAAACGGTTGGTATAGTTTAAACAACTTCCTGTAGTGTGGGCCATTTCGGGTTTAATGGAGTTTTATTAAGGTTGTCAAAACTAATAATTTCTAAAATAAGTTTTAACAATATGGCCTCAACAACAGCTTGAAGTATGTGAAAAAACTAAATATGTTACATGGGTCGTAAATGAATTCCTCCAAGATTTTTGATTAGAATTGAAGATTGAAAATTGAATTTCGCTAAGTAAGAATCTCTCAAAGAAACAGCGAAAAAAAATATTTTGAGGTAGCTGAATCTGTTGTCGTTCCCAAAAATTCCATAAACGTTTGGCTTTCAAAGTATTGATTGTTAAAAATGCTTTATTTATCGATTTTAGTCAACTTGCATGCAAGATTAGTAGCATGTACGCCAATTTATGTGCTCTTTTTTACTATAGGAATCAGTTTTCAGATGCTTAAGAATGGGGCCTTCCTTAGCCGAGTGGTTAGAGTCCGCGGCTACAAAGCAAAGCCATGTTGAAGGTGTCTGGGTTCAATTCCCGGTCGGTCCAGGATCTTTTCGTAATGGAAATTTCCTCGACTTTCCTGGGCGTAGAGTATATTCGTACCTGCCACACTATATACGAATACGAAACTGGCAACTTTGGCAAAGAAAGCTCTCAGTTAATAACTGTGGAAGTGCGAATATGAAGAACACTAAGCTGAAAAGCAAGCCCTGTCCCAGTGAGGACGTTAATGCCAAGAAAAATAAGAAGAATAAGATGCTTAAGAATGCAAAACTTTAAAGTATGTATTATTAAAAAGATACTTAAAATCATTAAGAAAAGTATTTTATTTGACTATATAAAAAACAACAAAATTTTTATATTGGTTGCAAGCTTGTAAAAAATCGATTTAATCGATATTCAGCCAGGCAATTTTAATCAAGCTGTGTCTCATACAAAAGTTTGAGCATGCTCGATGGATTGAGTTGTTGAAAACACTTTACAGTTTAAAATTCATTCAAACGTGAATAACGCTAGCATGTTCTGCAACTCTAACGACATGTAGCACAAAATTGTGACGTGCTGGAACATTTCTCAGAAAGTCAACGAATCCAAATTTTCTGAAACCTCATTTTTTATTCTTTGATACACGCCAAAACGTGTGTAGTTTATCTATACAACCCTGAAGCATTTTTTGGTTTAAGGGAGAAAATTCCTCCATGAACTGTTCCTGGAATTCTGGAAATATAAAACACTATGGAAAAAATTAAAGGATTTTTCCAAATATTAATCTAATCTTCAAAGAACCACCTACATAATCTCTAAGAAAAAAATATTTCGCATTTTCTTTTAAGAAATTACATTTGAGTTTCTTTTTTTTGGCATAATAGATGTTTGTTTCCAGCAATATCATGAATTCATCAGTAGTCTTCTTTTTTTTTCAAAATATCCTCAGATATTTCCTTACAAAACTGTTTCTTATAAATTCTTGGAATTTTTCCGTGAAACTTCATTTTTTTAAATTTTCTATGAACTGTTGACTGGAATTCTGGAAAACTTACTTTAGAGAAACTTCGAAGTACTTCTCCAAAAAATAAGTGCGTTTTCAAGAACTTGCATGCACTTGAATTATTTGAGTAAATTCTGGGCAAATGCAAAGATTTTCGCAATATTTGTACATTAATTTGTTCAGGATTCGATCAGAGTTTCCAAGCATGGACAGGTCTTCCCCAAGAAATTTATTTAAAGAAATGTTCGAGAATTCTATCTTGAATTGCCCCAAATATTTATTGCATTAAAAATATAAATATTTACCATGGACAAAAAATCACAAGTGGAGAAAGAGTGTCACGAAGTCCAAAATAAATGGCCACGTTGTTAATGGACGGCTTTTAAGGAAACTATTGATAATATTTTGGACTAGATTAGAGAGAAAAATCTGGAGAGTTATATATCTGAAAAAATGAAGTGTTCAAAAGCAAAACTACGTACATTTTTTGCAGTAGTAATCGATGGGAATTCTTAATAAATTCCAGAAGATATTCCTTTGGAATTCACAAAGAAGTTTCTTAAGATAAAAAAACAAGTAGAAATTCTTGGGGATATTCGAAGAAAAATATATTGCAGATGTAACAGAAGAAATATCTTGAGGATACTTCAAGAAAAAAAAATGGGTGTATTTTGCAAGGATTCACGAAGAAGATCTTTTTTTTTTACCAAAAAACATTGTCAGTATCCCTGAAACAATTCTGAATGAATTCCAAGTAGAGTTCTTGAAGAAAAAAAAAAGAGCAAACAAATTCAAAAGAATGGAAGTGTTACATGACTATCATATTATTGAATTGAAACTACTCGAATGCAGTTCAAGGAGAAATTTTCGTTTGAATATTTTTTGGAATACTTTGATCATATTTTGGGATACTCTCTGAGGGGTGTCTAGAAAAATTGTGGAAGTTCTCTCTGTTCTCGTTGATTTGAAAGTAATGATGTCTTCATAGAAATTGTTCGTAATTAGAGATTTCCGTTTTCTTTGAAAAAAGTTGAATACGATGGTCCATACTTAGATTTTATTATGTATGAAACTTTTTTGTTTGAAGAAATTCGTAGTTGCGCTCCTCAGTAAACTTTTAGAAAATGATTTTAGGAACAAGTTTTCTGAAGACTCTTTTGATTTTACTTTTCATTTGAACTCAGTAAAATAATTCCAAAAGGCTTAACATAGGATGATAAATCTTGTTTTTTTTTTTCAGTTTAACATGAATATGTTCTTCAGAAGAATTGTAGAGGGAGTAATGATACACATTTTTGGCATGAGGCAACTTTTGCTGCTTAAACTGCAAGAACGTTATGTTTTTAAATTAAGTTAATTACCCTTCGAAACTCGGAGTTCAGCTGTAACTCCCAAGATTCTGAAATTATCGGCGTGCTGGTTTCAGCTAATTTGTAAGCAGCGTTGCCAACCTTCCAGATTTGTCTGGAATATTCCAGATTTTTGAGGCCTCATTTTACAAAAAATCTGGAAGATCCAGATAAAATTTTAAATGAATTTGTAAGGTTTTGTAAATAATTTGTAAGGTTCTCCATGTACGACAAAAACAATCCAGACTTTTCCAGACAAATTTCCAAAAACTTCCAGATTTTTAAAAATTTGACTTGGCATCTCTGTTTGTAAGTGCTAATTAGATTTACAACTTTTCCATATACTTTTAACTATGTAATTGTATCAATTGTTAATGTGAATTAATAAAATAGGACCAACTCTGAATTTTACTTTAAGTTATTCAAACATTGCTTCAAAAAGCAGCAATATAATTTAAGTTATATTCTCTAATGTTTCCTAATCCTGTAAACCTTTCAGTAACCTAAGCTTCTTCAATATTTAAGATTATTCCACCGCTGCCACAGCATTGTACCACTCTGAAATAACATTCAAGTTTGTGGAGATGCATTGGCATAACTTTTTTCATGTTTAATTATGACATAACACTGAGTACTAATAATATCTCATAAATCATAAAAAGTTTGCGACAACAAATAGAGTGCAGAGCTACTTGGGCAGAAAAGTAAATTCTCTTATTTTTAAAAAATAAGTTGTCATAGTTTTTGCAGCAAAAGTTGGCTTATGTATTGGCTTCCGAATGCCGACAAAAGAAAAATATCAGTAAATATGTCTATATTACTTCAACTACAACTCTTCTAAACACCACATTCACGTAAAACTGAAAACAAAAAAATATATGCAAAAAAAGTTATTATTTGGGTTCATTCTGAGTTAACACTTTAAGAACTATGTTACTGAATTAAAATGAAGACTTAGATCAAAAGTTTTTTAGGCAAAGTCGTCCATAATAATATGGTCTAAAAATTTGCTTTAGAACACAATCACGAATTTCCTCAAACAGAAAACTTTGGTTTAAAATTGCAGTTTAAATATGAACCACCATTTCCAATTTTTGTTTTCCTATAAGATGCAAGACTCAAACATAAGCAACTTTTCTAAAGACAGCATACGTCTAAAACCAACGAGAACAGGGTTTTTTTCTTGTTGAATTGGCGATTCAGACTATTGTGCAATTGAATCTAAAACTATTATTTTTTCCAGTATAAAATTCTTGCATAACTTATGATCTCGCACTTAAAACCATTGGTTATCGAGTGTGTTGCTCGTTGTTTTGTGGCAAATGAAGAAAAACTACCACCACTGGGAGAAAGAGTGAGTGATTTGAAGATGAATTTCATGTTATGAATGTGTCCTGTAATTTAACTGCAATTTTTTCACCATTTTCATTATTTTTGCACCATTCTTTTCAGAATAAAATCATGAAATGTTTGTTAAACGGTGTATAGTATTTGTATCGTGATCGGTAAATTTCGTGGTTGCTCGCCAATCCTGTTGGAAAACCTAGCTACTCTCATGAGGACACCGAAATGGACCGGCCGGAATGATCGAGCTCGCTTCCATTCCCAGGATCTAGTGCACACTCTGTATGTGTATCATTGTGGCAATTAAGATCGCGATTATTACCGAAACGGTGCACTAAATCCTGCTCCATCGCCAAAAAACCTTTATTGATCCGGGCACGACCGCCAGCTCGGCCACGCCCCAATATCCTCACAGATATCGCCTGCGAACAGTGGTCCAAGGCTTTGAAAATCGTGGGAAAAAAATACACATTCTTAATATTTTAATAGTTTTGATCATGACAAGTGTATCATCGGGGCATAGAGTATCATCGTACTTGGCACACGATATACGAATGCGAAAATGGCATCTTTGACATAGAAAGCTCTCAGTTAATAACTGTGGAAGTGCTCATAAGAACACTAAGCTGAGAAGCAGGCTCTGTCTCAATGAGAACCTAATACAAAAATTAATGTTTTTTAATCATTTGTACCTATTCAATGTCCAAACACGAAGAAAATCAATTATCTTTATTTGTAGATGTATGTTAAGCTTTGTATTGTATTGAATACATGTTGAGAAATTGGAATATTACCAGATTTTTAAAAAATCGGAACTATGTGCTTCACACTTCGTCGTTGCCTCAAGGCAATTCTTTTCCCTGTCCGTAATGGGGTCATTACTGTGTAGCACGAGAAAGGAAATTCGGTACTTACTTTATCAGATTTATTTGCTGCAATAACAATAAATGAAACTGTGCGACGGGTCGAACTTTTGCAAATCGTTTCCACGCCGGTGCGCGTTTTTTCGTAAAGCAGCAATAAAGAGAATAGCACTCGACCCAACGGAAGTCGCATTGCGTTGCCATATAATTTTACGCATCATTGCAAGTGGGTGAGTTGCAGCAGCTGCGTACCCCACGCAAAATGGGAGCTTGATTTTTTACATGCTGACCCTTCACCAGCGCGAACAGATCATTAAAACAATAGCATATTGGAAACTTTTTTTCCAATTTCAAATTCGACACAGTGTTTACGTCTAATCGAGGAAAATTCCAATTGGACATGACAATTAAGTTGTGATTGAGAAATTGAGCCCCTTTTAATGAGTTTGACCCGGTCATGAGGATTTGAATACAGTCGACTTCTCCACTTCTCGATATCTCTCCTTATGTCGATAATTTCTTCGGTCCCTTCAGTCTGCATACATTTTCATTGCCCATATCTCGATGTGATTTTCATTTCAGATTTTCTCTCCGTATATCGATATGCCCAGTATCAAAGGCTACTAGATTAGATTTTAGGGATTTAGTTGCAAAGACGAAATGACGACTGTTTGTTTTATGTTTATCTAGTTTTTATAATAAAAATGTTCTATGTCTCGATCTCTCCCTATCTTGATGGTCCCTTCGATATTGAGATGTGGAGAGTCGACTGTATATAGGTCCTTTAGTAACGATCAGCGAGCTTGCGATTCTCAATATGTTTTCAGGAGATGTTCTTTTCTATTGAAATCGAGATCGTGTTTTCCGGTCCTTATGTGTAGAAAAATGTCAATAGTTGTTATGTTTCGACAAGAAAAAAATTGATCATTATTAAGAAAGTTTTGGATTTGAAGATAATATAAAAAATACGATGTTTCAGTATTTTTTCGAGCACATCAAACATTTTTAGTATAACACATGCCAATGTGAAACATCACTTTTTTAAAGATCCCAAGCCTCAGCAACACTGCATTAGGCTGTGCGCTCTATAAAATTTCTGACTTTTACTGCGAGCCTTCTTTTCAAGACTCCCGTGAGCAAAAGCACGAAAACAGGACTCGCAGTATAAGTCAAGAGAACAGAAGAACTATAGCGGCGTACACAGCCTAATTGTTATCTCAGAGATAAGAAAATAGTTTGGTTTTCAGATGTTTTCAAGACAGAGGTTTGCAGTTTATGAAACCTTAAAAAATATATATTATTTTTTTCAATACGGCTTTTGCAGTCAGCTTTTTATACTTTTAGAGGTTTGTTTGGCGGGTCGTTTTTTAAATGCACAAATATTCGCATGAAATCTGACAAGAGTCAGTAAATGAAGCACATTTCTTTAAGAGAAATGGAAAACCAAATAAATGCTGTTGAACGTCCTGATAGATATTGATAGAGTCCCATCGAAAATATGCAATAATTTTGTACAGTCTACCGTTTCGATTATTATTATGAACAGCTTCAAATTCCGGACACTCTACTTTGCATGGGCAACTTTTCACACCAAATGCTTCAATTTTCGCCACTCAAAAGTTCTGACTTTCGAAGCTCGTTTTAATAAGCATTTTCCATAGAAACTTATGAGCATAATGGCCAGGTGCCTTAGACGACGTTTTAGTGGTTTTACGATTTCAATTGATGATTTGACTTTTATATGTATAACTTTCACGAGCTCTCCGTTATTTGAATTAAAGTGATTATGAGGCAAAAGTAAGGAACTGTCCGGAATAATAATCATGAAAAGTCAACACAAAGTTAATTGTTTTGAAGGCTCAATAACGTGGATAAAACATACATTATGATTTATTGGTGTTCGACCATTTGGCCGAATACCGTTTGACCGAGTGCCATTTGGCTGAACGCCATTTGGCTGAATGCCATTAGGCCGAATGCCATATGGCCGAACGGGTATTTGACAGAATGCGAAAACCTATGCTGGCAGCTATTACCGTTAGTAATGAAGTGAATAATTGCTTACATTTATGATTTTCTTTTCTCAAGCATTGACTGTTTCTTGATTAAAGAACTGTATTTGAAATTCATTACAAATTCATGCTAATTATAGTTCACTATTGTATTCAATTTCGGCCAAACGGCATTCGGCCAAATGTCATTCGGCCAAATGGCGTTCGTCCAAATGGCGTTCGGCCAAATGACCCGGAACCGATTTATTTTATATGCTTCTTGATGGGTTAAACTTCACTAAAAAACGGTTTGGCCCTTATGAAACGCCCATGGTTTTGTAGAAATCATACTTAAAATTCTGTCAGAGTCTAACCTTATATTATTTGAAATCCAGCATAGAATTTTGTGAGGCTCATGACTCAAAATAAGGAAGTTTTGCAAACATCTTGGTCAGTAAGAATTCTGTCCAGGATTATACAAGAAGTATGCCTTAGATTTCAAAATCATACCTCTGAAATTCTGTCCAAGAATTTGAGAAAATAACGTACTGAGTTCGATAAAAAATCCTGGACAGAAGTCTATGGAATCCTGTTAAAGATTCTGTGAGAATCCTGTTCATTTAGGTAATTCAAAATATCCTTTTTACTCCACATATTTCAATGCATTCTAGGTCAAATTCTGAGTATTCTACCAAAGCTCGAACATATACACTCCCGTGCATAAGTTTGGGTTCCCCTCCTAAAAAACATGCAAAAGTGTTCAGTCCATATCTCTGTAATTACACGTCTAATTCAAACTCTTTAAGCCGCATTCGAAAGGCAAAGAGTTATTCTTACTTCGTACGTATTTTTCCAAAAACATTCTTTGAACTTTATATACTAAATATGTACTTAAAATTGCGACATTTTTCAAAAAACACGCTGAAAAAACATTACTAATTTCCTCAGCATTGGATCGATCAAAATTTTAAAACAAGGTGTCATTAAAATCGTAATCTTCTATTCTCTGAAGGGCGCTCACGAAATTTTGCGAAAACATCTGAAAACCATCCAAAATCAATAAAGCAGTCATTCAAGTCATTCTGACAACTTTTAATTAAAAATGGCTCCGAAAAAAATTTTCTTTATTTTATTTGTGTTCAGTTCTACGTTAATGTGGTCTTCAGAAGAATTGTAGAGGAAGTAATGGCACACATTTTTTCTGGACATTGCGAGTTTGTAACGTTTGAAATTTGAAAGTTATTGGCAAGTTTAAGTGAAAAACTATGAAATCTTTAGATGCCTATAACTCATGGAGTTGGCTCGATAAAATTTTTCTTTTAGCGGTATTCAAAAGGCCATGCGTTAGACAACTTTTGCAGTAAACACCGTGAGAACGTCATTTTTGTAAATCGTGACAATTAACTACAAAAATTTGCTTAAAAAACATGGAATTAGACTGGACCTCAGATGATTTTAAACTTATCGGCGTGCTACCCTCAGCAAAAGCTGTAGGTTTCAACTAGATCTACAACTTTTCCAAACACAACTTTTCAGAGAAATGGAAAACTTCATGTAGAACTGTAAACAAAAAGTTTGACCAAAATATTTGATTTTTCGGTCCACTCTAAGTAAAAACTTTCAGTATCAATTTACTTAGCTCAAATGAAGAGTTAGATCAAAAGTGTCTTCAACAAAGTTGTTTTAAATAACATTTTCTTAAAGTTTGCCGAAGAGCGCAGACACAAATTTCCTCAAACAAAAACGTTTGAGCCAAATTTCAAATTTATATGAGCGCCACCCTACACATGTTTTTCTAAGAAGATGGAAAACTCAATTACGAATAACTTTTCTGCAGACATCATGGATCTAAAATCGACGAAAACAGAGAAAAAACTTTTTTCTGCTAAAATGTCGATTGGGACCATTGTGGCACTGGAATAATGATATCATGAGTTCGTGATGATTTCATGATTTCGGGATTCTGATTTCTACCCGTATGTGTACCTCTTCAACTTAGTGTTATTATGAATAATTTCACAGTTTTTTACTGAAAGGTTTTAGATGTTGTATGAATATGTACAGTATCTGGGACGCTTAATGAAATACTAAAGAAGTCGAGAAACTTTCCATCCGAAAAGATCCTCGACTAGACCGCAATACCAACTCACCGTCTTCGGATTGACGGTTCCAAATATTGCTCACCAGACTTACTGGAAATCCAGAAATCGAATCAGCTCTCAATCCAAGATTTATATCTCAATTATCAACCAGTAAGTTATTCTAATTTATCCAAATGTTTGATCTCGCTGAACATAATCATTCTACGCAACTGTCGACAGATTGACGTACGCATTTAAGGTTATCACGCTGTCCCATCGGTCGTAAACCCTTTGTTGCCCGTTTTCGACTAAGATCACAAAAACATACAGCTACCTACCTTCCCTTGCCCTTCCGAAACCACGTGGATTGAACCGAAATCTAAACTATCTCAAACATTCGCCACCCTGCCACAGTCCAATTTGTCTTTTTGTTACGGCGTATCCGTATCGGATGATAACAGTCCACACAAAGTTCAGCTGCCCGCAGCCACCGCCTCTGCTGCGTCCAAACGAGAAACGACTTTTTTCCGTCGTTTTGTTCAACAACACTAAATGTCACGCTCGCTGACTTCAGGGTTCTTGGTGCGTCGTCGTCTTGGTGCTGGTGGTGGTGGTTGACTGATCACAAACAACAACAAAACTTCGACGACTTTGGCCATACACTCACGCGACTTTGCGACGAGATTCGATACACAGAGGAGGAAAACTTGTTCCCCGGTCGGTTGGTTCTTTTCCCGTCAATCTCCGCCCGGCCCGCGCGAAACTTCCAACAATCTGTGTGACATTGACGGACAACCCATAAATATCAGAGCGTTGCGTACCGATCACTGATCGCTGACTCTCGATCGTTTGATTTTGTTTTATTGATCACTCAAACGGCGATTGGCGCAGGGCTTAACACTAGGCCGTTTTTGAATAGGACATTCAGCGATTGTTCGGGCCATAGAATTGATTTTTTTGCAAATGGCTCTGGGAAGACCTTGATCGCGAGTTGCGTCCACCAGAGCCAGAAATCTACGACGATATGACGACGACGTTCTGAATGAAACGCGCTCGGTGACCGCATAAAGGCAGCCTTCGAAATTGCCCGCAGCAGCAGCACTGCGGTCAAGTTGCATAATTTATCTCCCGAGAGAGGTGCCGCGTTCAGTTGAGTTCCTCAAAGCCTACCGCAAACCGAAAGCTGCCTCGACACTTGCACACTACTGCCTTTTTTGCGCCATCGACGTTATATGGCTACAACAACAGCACTTTACTCGGCACACTCCATCCGGACAACTTCTTGTTTTCATTTGTGCCGTGGAGATTTGCTTCACGATTTCTATAGCTCTATACCTAGAGCGTACCTACACAGAGTACTTCACAGACGTTTCTTCTCTCAAGTTTCAGTTCTATGATTTCCACGTTGCACTTGTGGAGAAACACCTCCTTGGAGTTCACAGTCACCGTACTTTTGTCACTAGCCAAAACTTTCCATCGGTCCTTAGCGCGAATTGTTTTTAAATGTATCACTTTTCACTTTCTTTTAAACCGAAAATCCTTAGTCCTTATACAGTCATCTCTCCCTTACTGGATATTCTGTATCTCGATATTTCCCCTAACTCGATGGAATGCGTGGTCCCTTCAATATCGAGTAAGGGAGAGTTAACTGTATTAGAAACATGAAGTATTAGACACCACACTCTAGTCGAATAGAATCATAGAATTTCATAAATGTTCTCCATTCATCAAGCATTGCTGAATTCGTTCTCAATTGATTTCGAAACGCAATCAAAGCAAGCGACGAAAATCATCGCATCTGTATCGGACCATGATCGACAATGATTTGCAAATTGTAACATAAAATAGCAACTGCGAGAGAAAGCCCCAAAGAAAGAGCGAAGATACATCCCATTTTCTCCTTTATTTACCATTGAAGGTGGGTGCTTTATTTTACTGGCATGATAAACAACCCAGACAACCAGAAATCGCATGAAAGTTCACGTTACATCTCGTTTATTCATACTAATTACATCAAACCCGCAAAACACCGTAGATAAACTCGTCAGATTGATGAACTTCCTCGCATAAAACACTTCTTTTCTGAGTTCATTTGTACATTTTGTTTCGTCTCGTACACTCGTACAAAGTAAGTCCAATCAATTCGTAGCAGCTGTCAAATCATCATTTGTTATCATAAGCTAAGTCGCATAAGATCACAGGTTAGTTCTGTAGAATATTTATACACTCGCATTGTATATTATTATTCATCACATAATATATGCACGCATATCGCCTCCACTTTTGTACGTAGAAGGCCTTTTCGCGATATCTTATAAGTGAAACGTTGCACATACAAGGCCTCCAGGTGATTTCGTTTTACGTACATTTTGGTTGTCTGGGAATCCCCGAATGTCCGATAGCAATAGTGTCCTCCAGGTTAGAGGGGTTTTATCATGCTCTGCTATCCCCCTGATCAAATTAGAGCTCTAAAAGTATACGTTAAAGAGTCCCCTTGATGCTACAACTAGGTAACTCATAAATCAAAATTTCAAACTATACTATAAGTTTGACCGTTTAACAAGGTGATGGTTAATCACTGCGAATATGATTGGAAATTAAACTTTGACTTGTTAACTTTGGATCACATGCTTATGATGTGTGAATATCTGGCAGATTTAATTAAGATTTATGTTCTGAGAAATTGAACTCTAAAAATCGAAATTTCGATTTATCTAGTTGTAGCATTAAGGCTCAAGAATCCATCATTCAATCATATGGTGGAACTCCGATCTAACTAGACTTCAGATTTGCAACAGACGCCTTTGAACTGAAGCAGAGTCGTAAATGGCAGCTCACACGACTTACAAGAAGGCTTTTTTGATCTGCTGAACGATGTTTTTGTACAAATATTTTCAGTTTAAGTGAAATCAGTTTGGTTGAACAAAACCCTTGCAAAATCTAGGGTTTCCAAGTGAAAGAAATTCGTTTATCTTTTGGTGACTACTTCTTCTGATGAAAACAGTTATGGAAATTTTAATCAATACGCACTACTCCAAAATATATGGCATCTACGGATGAACAAAAGGTCTTTTGATATAGCAACGAATCTCTGGCTACACGGAAATACACTACTCCAAAATAGTCAACATAGCATCTACGGATGAACAAAAGGTCTTTTGATGTAGTAACGAATCTCTGGCTACACGGAAAAAATAGTCTGTTGCCAGATTTATGAAAGTCATGAAATCACAAAAAAAAAATATCATGACTGCGAGTCATGAAACCATGACTCTTATCCAAGAATACATGACTTATATATCATGGATCAATAAATAAATTTCGGCACTCGAGGCGTTACACAAACAAGCTTTCCTTTTCATTTTGTCCAAAAAAAAATGTTTGCGATCAGCCGTGTTATCTGATAAAAATTTCAAAAATGGATTTTTTTTTCAAAAAAACGGAAATTTATTACAAATTTTATTTAATAATAAGGATTACGAACTCGCTGTTCAATTTGCAGTGAATGGCAGCGAATTGAGTGTGCGTATTAAAGTGTGTTGAAATCTTTTAAAACGGAAGGATATTTGATAATAAAGCTTTGCTTTTCTCACTTCCATGACAATAAAGTTTGGTGGAAGACTTTCCACAGTTTAATATCTGTTTTTAAAGACGTAACAAAATATACCGATGGTATCATAATTGACAAAATGCGCTTGCTTTTATTAACTTTATTCGTGGTTTTAGATAAATGCTTTATCACGGAGCTTCACAGACCATTATTATCAGAAAAAAATCTCCATAAAATCTGTGCTCACCAATCGTTTCCTATGGCTAATCTGCATATCTGGGCAAAATAATAAAAATAATTGGCCAGATATCCAAAAGAAATTAGATATACTAAAACGGTTTTTCATTAGCCGTGATTATGTAGCGTTAGCGTTAGCGTTAGCGTTAGCGTTAGCGTTAGCGTAGTTACGGTATACTTCGTAGATTGGATACTAGCAACATTCATGTTTCTTTTTAATAATCTCATCCTGACTACTTTCAAGAACAAGACAGGGGAGTATACCTTGTTCAAATCATAAACAAGAATACTAAAAGCATGAATATCGCTATTCCCGGCCACGCCCATCTTTACCGTAACTTGGGATAGGGGAAGGAAATGTTGATGTAGCACTTACTTAATGAGAGGCCACCGACTCAGCGACACCCTCATAAGTGCTACGGAGTTGGAGGTTGGGGAAGGTATATTGTCAGGATTCGCCTAGAAAGCTGGCGATAGACCATAAATATTTGTTGTTTAAGCGTTTTCAAATTAATCTTTTGAATGCCGGCAATCAAAAGAGAAAACAATAGCTTATTTATAGTATAAATAGTATTTCGCGAAATGCTTGTCGATTGTGCAGTAATATTTTTGCTCAATAACCAGTAAAAAGCAAAACCGATCCCTCCAGGGTCATCGGATTGTATAAAATAACGATACGCGTAAAAAAAATCACGCCTATTGAAAAACTGTATTGTGCCCATTGAAAAACTGTACTGGGTGGTACTGTATTTTTAGATAATCGAAAAACGAAAGGAAGCGCGTTCGAACTAAATACCCTAGGATAACACAGTCGGTTTTTCTGCTCAAAATTATACGAAAAGCAGAATCAATCCCTCCAGGGTCATCGAACGGTTAAAAAGCATCCACGACCGATTGTTAGTTGCGTAACAGCCGCCCGGACAGAATGCGCAATCTGAACATAATTATCAAACTCCGAAAATAACATTTTCCGTTCAAGAAACGATCAGAAGTTCCACGACGCGGACAAAAACGATCCGGAAGGCTCACAAAAGAAAAAGTATCATACTGGAACAAACTCACCGGATTGATTCTCTAAATTTATGTGCTGCCGGTCACTTCCGGATGGTTCGATGAACTTAGGGCAGCCAAAAACCAACAGTACTGAGGACACAAATCAAACAAATCACTTTTCATTTTTCACTTTTCACTATTCCATTTCTGAATGTAAAAACTGGGTTTTTCATTAGCCGTGATTATGTACCATCAAAACTTGATTTGTTTTGTAAAGTTATTCGTAAACTCTTGGCAGATTTTTGAATTAAATTACTTACACAATTTTGAGTTTTGCCCTTTTTGCGACGTAACTACCTATAGCATAAATTTTAATATAAAAATAAAGCATAATACAATTATTTTGCAATTTATAATGTGGCAAAAGTTTTAAACTTTTCTCTACCCATTTTCTTAGGCTCAAGTGATGTAAGACATTACGTAGTCAATTTTATTTTGTTATTCCAAGAAACATTTTTATTTTACAATGATCTGAATAACTAGGTGAATGAGCATTCACATAACATTTTCTTAACTTACAATCAAACATATTACTCCCAAAACTAGTTTGCAATCGTAATTAGCAATAGCAAAAATACTTATGTAATGCTAGAAGTATCCTCTAATTAGTTCTCAAAAAATGCAAAAACATACCACTTACAAACTATGATTTACATGTCTTACTAAAAAAAAACAAAATAGTTTTGGTGTAACTAACACAAGTTACAATTTCAGCAAAGATCAAAGCTCCCATTTGAAAATAAGAATTTGATACAGAGCTGTTTACAGATTTTTAAGATCTAACATAAAATTTTTCAATTACTTAACAACTTGAAAAATTTCTTGTATGTTCTCGTTTATTCTGTGAAGTTTTTATTGGTTTGGACACACCAGCCTAATGTTTACTGTGTTAGCTAATATTGAAGTTGAAGATCTTTTTCGGGTTGCTAGATAAACTTTTAATTTATAAGGCAGACAAGCCTAATTTTAAATATAAGCTATGCTCTGCAATTTCCGTGGAACCAAGTGATAGAGGATTCCCTATATTCTTTTTTTAAACTATTTCTTCCATTCGGATTTTGTTATCATTAAATATTCAGTGTAAATTGTGTATGAAATTAAAGGAAATTAATGGCATTGATAGCAACGCTATGATGCTATCAATGCCATAAATTTCCATTTATTTCATACACAACTTACACTGAATGTTTAATGATAACAAAATCCGATTTTACTTAATTGTTATTATCTTTATTAAGGAGATTTTATTCGATTTTATTGTTAGTCAAAGGAATTCTAAAAAAATGTAAGAAAAGAAAGATTGGACAAATTTAACAAATAACTGAACAATCGAAATTTAAAAGCCCAATAGTATTCATTGAGATATACTTGCACTTTGTTAAACATAATGTTTCCATGAGTTGCACATAAAATGCATTTCAACGTGAATACATGGGTTCATATTTTGCCACAAAAACGAATGTCACATAATAAAACTTGCTCCGTAATGCCTTATAGCGCTTGAGCCTATGAAAAATCAGCTATTTGTAGAAAACTTTGAATGCTTTTCATCGAGATTTGTCCTTGAGAACATTTAATCATTATTAACGGGATAAGAAAGTCTCATTTATCTATTAAAAACCAATAATGGTTATGCTGTCAAGATATTGTTCATATTGTTCTAAATGAAGGGAATTAGTTTAAGTTAGATGAATTGTTTGTTGTCTTTTGTAATTAAATGTAAATTAAAATAAAACGACGTAAGTGAGATTTTCAACTTCACATCCTAACCACTACTTTCACCGCTCCGATAGATGTAGAGACAATGTGACTCAAGCACGAATAAAAAAAACACTACTTGAGTCGATTCTACACTGGAACAAAAACGTGATAAGTAACTGAGTAGAACAGCTTATCATTTTGTCATACAATTTTCAATTATTTTTTTCAAACCCCTTCGAAAGTTACTTACGTTGATTTGAATGAGTTATCAAGCAGTTATGTTGGAAGAACTGTGAAAATTTCATTCAAATCGGTCCATAAATGACTCAGATCCAACCCTCTAAAGTTGGCCTTTTTGTATGGAAAATCGAAAAAATTGATAATAAATCTTCGAGCTGTTTAGTTATAAGTAGATGAAAAAAGCTTAGGGGCCCAGATAGCCGTAGCGGTAAACGCGCAGCTATTCAGCAAGACCAAGCTGAGGGTCGTGGGTTCGAATCCCACCGGTCGAGAATCTTTTCGGGTTGGAAATTTTCTCCACCTCCCAGGGCATAGAGTATAATCGTACCTGCCACACGATATACACATGCAAAAATGGTCATTGGCATAGTAAGCTCTCAGTTAATAACTGTGGGAGTGCTCACAAGAACACTAAGCTGAGAAGCTATAAGTATAAGTGGCTATAAGTAAATGAATATCGAATTTAGTAGTGTACCATTTAAATCAACTAGAGTTTGTATCCTTTTAAAGATGCGCGTATTTCGACCTCAACTGTAAAGCCGTCTTTAGTGTCGTGTATTAGGCTTGACTTAAATATCAATAATGATAATTCGAGTCTAGTACACGACACTGAAGACGGCCTTACAGTTGGGATCGAAATACGCGAATCTGTAAAAGGATACAAACTCTAGTGTAATTAAATGGTATAGTACTAAATTTGGTTTTCCGAAAAAATGCAAATAAATCACGGAGTTGCAATGATATGTGTAGTCAATTTAAGCTAAGGAAAATCGGAAAAATTGCAAATGTTCTGTCCAATGCTGTATCCAGCTTTTTATGAGCACTAATAGCTGCCATGCATAAGCTAACTTTCTGGTAGGCTTGGGTCGTTTTAGAGCTGACCGATAAGTTTGATGATCGATCTCATCGATTTGCTGTCAAACGACCCAACTCAAATATTAGAACACTTGATCCTTACCAGAATGTGAGTTTTGCTTGTGGTGACCATTAGCGTATGTAAAAAGCTGAATAAAATCAAAAGGGTGAAACTTCAGAACGGGCACTACGTTTTTTTTTTGTCAAAATTTGCAGGTTAGCAATAGAAATTGACTGATGTGAGCATAGATTTAAAGGAGATTTTTTTTTCTAATAAACACGGTCTACGGAGCACCGTGTTGATGATTTCATGAATCAAATTGACACTTTTTAGCGCCAAAATTGAAATCATTATCAGCTGCCTGTATCCATGGATATTTCTTATGTTTTCATGGATCGCATTCATGATTCAGATCAAATATTTCATGCTGATTTTCTACTCCTAAACAGGAATCGTAAATGGCAGATACCTAAATTTTGAATTTTTCCCGTGTACTAATTCGATTAAATAGGCTCTTAATAGTTTTATTCGTTTCAAGTCTCAAGCAGCAGATAAGATTTATCCTGTTTTGCTCCAGAAAGGATAAGGATTTCCCAAACATGTTTTGCAAACGCTACTTGTAGTGCAGTTTTGCTAAGAAGTATTTTTCAAGATCCTGGCGTGATATTACTGTAAAGTTTGACCAGTAAAGAAGACATGCGTCATATGAAGAAGTAAAGAGCTTTAGACCAATCAATCTGACCTCTTTTCTTCTTAAATATCTGGAACGACTTATCGGTCATCACATTCGTATAGTTTATTTGGTAAACATGTCTCTTCATATGAATCAACATGCTTATTAATCTGGAAAGTTCATCTATGATCCTTTTATACAAAGTTTCATAAGATACACATAACACATGTAGATTACCTTGTCAAGGTGCGTTACGGGGTAAGAGCAACCAATTTGAACCCTACTCTCATCTTGTTTGTCAGGCTTGGACCAGGGCTGTTAAGTATCATGACCGACTTGCAAAACTGACGAACGAATCTTCTCACTGTTACTAGACGAAGGTATATTTCATATGCTCACTTCGTCAAGTCGTAATGACAGAGCTTTCACGAGAGCAATTTTTATGTTGTTCGGCTGTTAGAATTTCTATCTTTTCTTGGATAATTTCGGGAAGGAAATGTGGTTGATAAGGTAAGTGGATATCCTACAATGCTTCCAGTGATATAAAAAACAATCATATCAAAAAATGAACTTAAAATTGTCAAGTTTGCAATTCCGTCACAAGCCGTAGCGAAGGAAAAATGAAAAAGAATTTGAAGAAAATCTCGGTCATTTATGCAAACGTCGCACGACACGCTCTAATTACATTGACGCTTTCTGGCACTGGCAGACTTGATGACCCCTCAATATCATCAGAGATCAGTAACATATTGTCTTTGCCTCTTGATGAGTGAGCGAAAAAAAATGTCAAGCAGAGTGGCAACGAAAAATGATCGAGGAAGATGCGACACAAAACAGAACGGAGGAAAATTCCATCAAAAACGTGTGCGATTACACTACGCGAGGTTTGTTTTGTTCCGACGGGTCACTCGCAAGTTCTTTTAAAGTGCGCGTAAAAGTGAGCAAGCAGCAAGAAAGAAAGAGTATCAGAAAAAAATCCTTGTATTTCGAAACACTCTCACACAAATCGTTTGAGGATCCATGTTGCAAATTTTGAGTTTAATTTTAACTCCTCAGAAACAACTCGCAATCGCCTCATTTTTGAACCGCAAATGAGTATCTTAGAGTCCGGGCTAGGGTAATTCGCGGATTCGTGGTACAAAGTCCTCGTTACTGGTGACAGTTTTTGAAAACGGATCTTTTTTTACCTAGCAGATGGATAAAGATTCGAAGTTGGACATTCTCGAGACTTCACTTGAAGCCAAGACAAGAATCGTGAGTACTAACTTAACAAGGACTGTTAAAAACTGGTAAATCAAAGACTCACGTGAATGCTGATTACTAAATAAATTTTCCAGCTTGATTCCGTTTTGCTGCTACTGTAGATCTCCTTTAACGTAGTTTTTTGGGACTAATCTAGAAGCGAAACTAGGATGGGACTAGACTTCCGTTGCATGTTCAATTCCAATTTGATTCCTCAGAAATCAAATCGATAATGTTTGATAAGAAGCGCGCAGCTTTGCTGAGATGTAAGTAGAAGTAGAATAAGAGTATAAATAACGGTACCTTTTCATCAGGGATCAAACAATGAATCTATGACATTTGGTCGTATGACATTTGGTCAAATGACGTTTCGTCGAAAGTACATTTCGTCGAATGGGCATTAGGTCGAAAAGAATTTAATTGATTTAAAAAGTGTACGACATTGAGTTGAAGGGCATTTAGTAGAGAATTTAGTCGACTATGGATTTTTCAGATTATTGAACAGATTCACACATTGTCGTTACTACAGTGGTTGAGTGATTGAAAACGAGAAGTGCGTATATGGTACTGCTAGAACAACATGATAGAGTGCAAGAAGTCAGCTTTCTTGTACTTCTGAAACTTCTTGAATGAACTTGAAGCCTTCATTATGCGACGAGCGATATTTCGGGGATTCAGTTTATTACACTCTCCCACAACATCGATTGACTTCTTGCATTTTTGACGTTTCTTGCTGACATTTTTCTTATTCAGACTTATTCGTCCATTCGGATGAATCGCGTCGAGCAGATGTTATATGGAAGAAATCAACTTCTATCGCTTCAGTCGACTCATCTCTTCTAACCCGGTACACAAAAAACTTGTTATCTAAACAAATTATCTTGTTGGATAATTTTAATTGAATTATTTATCAACTTATTATCAATCAATGTCTATAGAGCTTGAAACTTTAATAAATAAGCATCGTACTTGTGAGACATTTTTTCCCAAGAATTATGATATTCTGGAAGAAATATTAATATCAACATATCTTTATGTTCCCAACGTTTAAGTACTCTAGTTAAAGAGGAAAATAACCTTCGTCGAATAACCTAATATTCAAAAACTTTTTTGCGCAAAATTGAAACAATGTTTATGGAAATCTATAATTGCATTGCTCTTGTTATCGGTAAAACGATGATAGATTTTCAGATAGATCTATTTAAAGTAGAGCTAAGGACTGGTTTTTGTTTTTTGATGTTTGCTGATGATTGAATGATGGATTCTTGAGCCTTAAAGAAAATTTTTAGCAGCTGAATATTTTGGTTAACATAGGAAAACTATTTCTATAGCGTTCGACCAAATGTCATTCGTACTATCAACCAAAAGTCGTTCGACCAAATGTTCTAAAGCCCAGCAATAACTGTACAGAAATAGATACTTCATTTCTATCAATTGAAATGGAGTAATTCGACTTTATACACTGAGGATACGAGTAATGCCCCAATAGATCAAAATAATGGTCGCACTGGTTCATACGATCAATCTCTACGACTCCTTGAGGTAATGTTTGACGTTACATCACTTCACAATACATCTTGAACAACACTTTCTTGTTCTTACCGCTTATGAGTACCGTTTTGACTCATATTCCGAACACTTAAGGCCAACAGTGACTTCAAATGCATCTGATTGGCATAAATTGGCTGATATTTGTGTAAATTTTGATTTCTTCGCAAAGCCAAACTGTTAGCTGTGGGGTGTACCAATAATAATGTTAATTCAATTAGTTTTAGTATTGTTTTTACGTAAAAATATGGAACAACATTTTGATTCAAATGCCGAACACTGTGCTTATGCTGTCTCATATTCCGAACACCTTGATTCAAATTCCGAACAGCACGAATAAATCGTATTCAAATGAATAATTTCGCAAATAAATTTATCTGAGCTAGTTCTACTAGTCTCAAACTCGAGACTCATCACTACTGCCGCGGTAAAAACTATATTGGAAAGGTTAAAATTGAGTTGCAATTGACAGCCATTTCCTTGTTATTTTGTGACATATTTCAACAAAACATTTCAACCAAATCGCCATACAAAAACCGAGTGTTCGGAATATGAGTCTGTTCGGAATTTGAGACAAAACGGTACTAGATCAACTGGAGAAAAAATCGAGTAGATCGTAGATCTACACACATTTCGTTGTTTCCACTTTTGGTAGATTGGGACATAATTGTCCTTGCTCCAAGTGATCTCACTATTGCTGGCCACTTTTCTTACGGGACATTTACCACACAATTTCCCCTTCATAGGAAGAGAAGAACGTCTAGCTATTTTGAATGAACTGTATCAAACAACACTTTGTGTAACACTGGTTGCTCCTTTCTTGTAGGTAAAGCAGGTGTTAGTGTATTCTCTCGTGAGCTAAGGAAGCATCAGTTTTACGCACTTGCTAGTCACTGCATCGTTTTTAACGCTGAATTATTTGGTCTCTTGTTTGGGTGCAATCAGCACTTCAATAAGACGTAATAAGTAAAGTTATATATATTTAGATAGTCAGGCTGCCATAAAACTTTTTGCTATGGCCTCGATATCGAGACTTGTTATCGCATGTCGAGCTAAAACCGAGGAACTAAATTCAGTCAACTCCATAAACCTTTTATGGGTACCTGGCCATTCTTCCATCGCTGGAAATGAATTGACTGATGAGCTAGCTTGCAATGGAGCATCGCATAACTTCATTGGCCCTGAGCCAGCTATTCCAATTTCGGAGTGCTATGTGAAGCTTCAGAACAATTCTTGGACAGCACAATCTTTTCTTGAATAGTTTGGAGTTGTTCTGTCAAACAAAATTGTACATAATTGAGTCATGTTCAGGGGTGACCAAGTATTTAACAGATCTTTCAAAGCAGAATTGCAGTGTCTTGATCAGGCATGGCGAATATTCAGCATGTGATATTGTAAATCCTATCGTGGAGCTTCGTATTTTCTGATATGTAACTGTCCAGTTTTTGCGCAAATACGATTTCACTTACTTGGTTAACACAATTATTAAGTGAGACTGATCTCAAGAGCCTGGATATTCTTAACTCAGTATGTAACCGCATACTATCATTTCAATTATGCTATTTTCCCTCTTCAAGGGATCACACCCCTGATTTATCTTATCTTTCCCTTTTTTTTACTTTCCCATCGGACAGATGATGGAATAGGCTCAAATTTGGCGATGGCAGAAATCTCCTAATAAGCGAGGAACGTGTCTCTGGAGCCGGCCTTCTGATATCTGATACCCAATTGCTCGGCACACTCTATCCAAATAACTTCTTGTTGGCGTTTGTGCGATGAAGATTTGTTTCGCGATGTCTACACTCTGCTATAGCGTACCTTCAGAGTACTTCACAACGTTTCTTCACTCAAGTTTCAGCTCTTTTTTCCACGTTGCACTTGCGGAGAAACCTCCTCACCAATCCACCGCACTTTTGTCACCAGCCAAAACTTTCCATCGCTCCCTAGCGCCAACTGTTTTCAAACGTATCACTTTCTACTTTCTTGCAAGCCGAAAATCCTCTTTGCAAAAACAAAATCAGCCCCAACATCCGTCACCAAAAAATAAATCACATACAACGGGCTCCGGACCAAATAGATTCACAAACCCCACGTAGACTAGAAAAACGAGAAACAGACGCCCAAAAAAGAAATACGGTTGATAACCAGATCCCGACCGGCATTGACACCAACCAACCAGCTAGCCAGCCTAAAGTGCCCCAAAAAAAAAACGCACCTCGTCCCGATTGGACCACAAAATCCTGTGCGTACGTCGAAAATTTCCCTTCTGCGACACGCACTTCAGCCACAGTCTTCAGAAATCAGACACAAAAAACGCGGGCGCGATCAAAACTTAAAATCCACTTGATTCGACCGAGAATCGTTTCGATGCAACGCGCGTGTCCTAATGCACCACAGAAGACACATACAGACACGGAAAGTTTGGAAAATAAAACAGCGCGCGAAAAACGCCAAAAACACAACCGATTCGTATCGCGGTTAAATAATTTCTGCGCGCCTCAGCATGGCCAATACGCGACACGAGCTGCTGCTGCACGGAGTTGGAGTCTGGCGCTGAACGATCGCTCGGTCGATCGATCGATCGCGCCTGGTGAGCGGTTTCTACGCGATGCGAGAGAAAATGAGAGTCGGATCGGAGTTGACCGAGTGAAGCTATTTGGCAGGCACTTCACTCAAACAATGTTTGCGCGAAACGTGATTCTCTGCGCGACAACGAGCCGAGCGGAGTTTATGTTGTTGGTGCTGCTATTCAATTGAGGCAAGTGATCGAGACCGACAAGCGGCAGGGGATCGGAGAATTGAGTTATGCTGCTGTGAGAGCAGCTGGGTTGGGTGCGTGGGATATATGCACTTGTGATATTATATGCAACTTATGGTATTTCATGTTGAATGAGTTGGGACACTTTTTGATAAGGTTTTATGTCAAGTCATGGCATTCTGCTCTAAGCTCTCCACCCAATGTTTGAAAAAGCATTAGCTCTTTAATCGAAAAGCTCAGAACCTAATAAATTGCGACATTACAGTGATCTTATTTGTTTTACATTTGTTTTCTTGTTTCTTCGGAGTCTTCCAAGAAATCATGAAATAAAGATCATATGGCTTGTAACGTGATTACGTTATTCAAATATTTTAAAAACAGTTTTAACCTAAGACACACCCACTTTAAGACTTTTAATATAGATCGTTAAATCCTTAAAATTTTTAATTTTCATATCATGAAACGCGTTGGGGCCTAGATAGCCGTAGCGGGGAACATACAGCTTATCAGCATGACCAAGCTGACGGTCGTGGATTCAATTTCCGCCATTTGAGGATCTGTTCGTAGTGGACTCGATATTCCAGGATATAGAGTATCTTCGTGGTTGCCACACGATATACTAATGAAAAAATAGTTACATTGCAAAGAACGCTCAGTCAATTACTGTGGAAGTATTTATTAGAGCATAATGCTGAGAAATAGGCTCTGTCCGAATTGATACGTCCCATCAAAAGGTAGATACAGTACTTTTCCGATTGTGTCAACAACGGGATAATTTTATGTTGCCAAATTCGGAAATAATTTTTTACTTGTTCTTTTTTGTCAATTATAAGAATATTATCCGTTATTGGCCAAAATAAATCAGTCAGCACAGTAATTGTCTTGGGAATAGCACACCATTCTTAATGTGCATAAACCCAGAGCTCAAAGTTTATAAATCACTTAGGGCGCCGGCCACGTCCCTATAGTTTTCTGGGAAGGGAAGGAATGTTTGTTAGGCAACTACTTTTACAAAAAATCTTCTGCATCTACATACTGTCGTGAATCGCAAGTCAGTTGATTTGAGTTCAGTTTTCAACATATCTTCCAACTGCACTAACGGGATAAAATGATTTGTTCAGAAAAAAATAGAATAAAACATCTAGTCGGATTGTCCCATAATGAAAAGTAACCGCAAATCAGTCCCACTACCGATTTCCACACCGTGCAACACAAAAAAGAACCGCGTTTTGGTCATTTTCATATTTTTCACGGAAAGATATCAGAGTGAAAAGCAATTTCTGCACAAATCATAAAAATTTGAACATATTTCAATTTCCTGCAATTTTTGGAGTATTTGTATGGAAAATGAGTTTAGAAACTTCACAGCCCGTTTTCTCTATGCCTACTTTTTACAGATGGGACTGACTTGCGATACACGGCAGCACAGATGTTGTGGAAGAAAAATTAAGCTGGTAGTAGGGGAAGGGGTGGTAAAATGAACACCTTAAGGATATCATCTCGTTTCTGATAGAAAAACGAAGAATATGTATAGTTTTATCGCACAAGATCAAAAACAGGGATGTTAGCTAAAGCAGGAATACAAATTCGGACCAAAATAGCTAAGTTTTCACATATATTTATCGCTTGCAAAAAACCATTGAAATGTTCATTTTACCTGCACTATGTGGGTAAAATGAACAGCTGTTGGTGGTAAAATGAACATCATACAAAAAATGTGAGCAAAACCAATATTTTTAACAATATTCGCTGCATTCCCGAAAATATATCTATAAATGATGGTAATCCATTCAAAAAGAAATGTAAAAGTTTCAGATTTGACATCACATCACAATGATATCCCCACCACTGAAAAACCTCAAGACCTCCGAGCCAAAAGTTACGTCAGCTCCCATTTTCAAACGTGATTTTCTAAAATCTTATTTTTCGTTGATATTTTCACTTCAATTGACCTCCGTACCAATCTGAACACTCGGATATATGCTCTAAATCGTCCATGCGTGATAAAAATTCATTGAAATTTGTTTTTTCTCGGTAAAAGGCACGGTGTTCATTTTACCACCCCTGTTCATTTTACCACCACTTCCCCTATGTAATAAGGAACTCGGAGTAACCTTCAGTGTGTCATACAAACTATGAAACCTTCTTCTTATTTTTCTTGGCATTGCGTCCCTTATGGGACAGAGCCTGCTTCTCAGAATAAGAGTAGCTATTTTAGCATTCAAGCATCAAAGCACAATGATATGATACTCTTTGCTCATGGAATTCAAGGAAGTTTATATTACGCATAATCCTGGAGTGACCATAAATCGAACTCAGACCTTCAGCATGGCTTTCTTTAAAACAGCGGACTTGTCACTAGTCTAAGGAAGGCGATCACATCATTCCCTAAATGGATTCACGATATTTTCCGATAACCGCATTGCACGCCGAACAAGTGAGATCGCAATTTTATTGTTTGCCCCGCAAGAACGAACCATAGAATCAAAGGATCAAATCAAAAGCATTTAATTAGTTTGTTCAACTCAGTTGCTCTATGTACTCTCGATATATGATGAAATAAATTTTCGAGTTGAAACGAATGCAGAATTAGTCAAAATCAGTCAGATAATATCTGTGAATGCATAATTGTACGCTGTTTTAGTAGAGTTGAAATGTTTAGCAGAAGGAAAAGTGGACCCTAAGAAATATTTAATAATGATAAAATAATTGAATTCTAATGTTTACTCTAAGTTTTTTCTTGAGGTTTAAAAATAGTTGACACCGTTTAAAAATTTTTTGGTTATTGAAATTTTCACTTCTAATTCTCATGTATGTCATGAAATAGTAATCGAAAAATTATGTCCTTTGAACAATCATTGATTCATAAGATATCAGCTACAAAAGTGCTGATTCTCGAAGTCGCCGCAAATACAATATACTCATGGCTTCGCTGTTTGTTTCAGCACGCAACTCAAAATTTTCTACAATTTATTTCGCACACTAATCTTATTTTATCGGAATTCGTGAATTTTACCGTAATCTCTACAGCTTAACCGTTCAGTAAAATAAAGCATCGTAGTTCCGTTGAAATTTTACTGAAACGGTGAATGTTTGCCGAAAACTGTAAAATTTTACCATACTCGTTGCTTAATTTTACCGAACTGTTCAGCTGTACAGACTTAACCGGAATCTATTAAATAATTTAAGTGTATAGTTGACTGGATGAAGCTTTTGAGAACAGAACATGGAACGGATCATTGTGCAGGGTTTCTTGAATGCCAAATGACAAAACTGAAATGAGCATAGCTTCAGAAGTCCAAACGCAAATATGTTCCGCATATCTATATAACTGAATTGTTTTTTTTTTCGACAATTTTTCGGGAGCTGCTAAAATGTTTGGGGTCTAATTTCATAACTCAAGACTTCTCCAAGTCAGACCTTGTAAAAGTGAAGCATTAATGATTGTCTAAACTACCTTTGGCTTCGCTTCTATATGGTGTAAACCCTCAGACTAGATGATATGACTAGAAAACCACTACGATGCGTGTAATCAAAGACAAATTAAAGACCTCCATGTCCCTTGCAGTTGCCCAAAATTTTATGGCTCATAAGGTAATCTAGAATGCCGTGAAAAGTGTACTGCGATCTGTCAAACTTGGGTACCTTTTGCACTACCGAGGGACCAAATGCAGTACTAGAAGTGGTACCCAATCTGAGCTCGAGTGTGATGGACCTGGTGTAATTACAGGTAAACCTCTTTTTACGCCCCTAACTGGGAGAGCTTAGCTTAGCTTAGCTTAGACTGACTACACATATCAATGGTTGCTATTACGTGATTGACCGAAGTCAGTGAAAATGCACAAAGAATCAACTAGAAGTTCGGCTGGGATTGGCCATAATCTTCTTCAGTGTGCATAATTCAGTGCCTCTATTTATACATGGTCAATAACGGCGCCGGCCACGTCCTTGCAGTCAGGTGGGATTGGGGGAAGGAATGTTAGTGTGTAACCTTTGCTATTTGGAGACCGTGTTTGCCTCTGCATCTCTTCAAAGGTTACTGGGAGGGATGTTTGTTAATGGGGAGGATCGTTGGGTCACAAGATTCACTTTGAAAAGCGATTAGACCATGATAAATAATTATTTGTGAGATATAAATATGTATGTAAATATAATATTTTCATTTGATACGAACAATATCTATGTAGAGAAAAATTATGCCAACACTTGAGGTGACGAACCTTTCAAAGTTTGTTGAATAAAGTGAACCTTTCGCAAGTCTACACTTGTAGTGTCGAACTATTCAAAGTTTTTTTTAATTACAAAAATTAAGATAAAAAAAGGAGTTTTGAAAAAAAAATAGACATAAGTAATTTATGAATCAGAGTTTATGTCGACACTCACAGTGACGAACCATTCATAGTTTGTTGAAAAATCTTATTTACGTCTAACCGTTGTAACGATTAAAGGTGACTGCACATATTTTATAGATTAGAAATAGTAGCATGAAACGAGCTCACCAATTGATCCGTCATCCTTGAGCAGCAACAATCCATTTCAGTTTCACTCGTTTGCTCTCGTTTGCACTCAGAGAAAATAGGCGCGCAACCCCAGAGGGAAAACAACTGACGACTGTTCGGGCTTTCTTGACGCACTGCCCAGGAGCAAGCGTCAAGGTCGAAGGATCAAAAAGAACTAATCGATCGCGGCACTTTTTCACTTTACTTGACCGATGCGCGAAATGTTTGATCTTGCCCTCATCGCCTGCCCCCGCAGGAGCAAGCGTCAAGGTCGAAGGATCAAATACAACTCTCTTTTTACGCCCCTAACTGGGAGAGCGCAAAACTAATTGGAGCGTAAAAAGCTCCCACGAGTTGGAACTCGGAGCGTAAGAAGAATCAGAACCGTAAAAAGCCTAATGTTCTCAATAAGTTTTGCGGAGAGGTGGGGTTTATCCGTGGTTCTTCATGAGGGTATCAATAGGGATGACGTAAACCATAGTGTGACACCATTTTGGAATCCAAGATGGCGACTTTCGGTTTATGAAAAACACTTTAAACCCATGCAATATGGGTATTTTTGGAACGAAACCGATGAGTAGATGACGGAAATTGATGTTAGACATCGATTTCCGTCATCTACTCATCGGTCCCGTTTTAAAAATACGCATTACTACATTGGTTCTCGTGGGTCGTTATCAGCCAGAAGCGTAAGTTGGATTTTTTGGAGCGTTAAAAGAGGGAGCGTTATTTGGAATTTCGAGCGTAAATGGAGGGGGCGCAAAAAAAGTGAGCGTAAAAAGACTGTATTCTATCGGGAATTCCTGCAGAAGTGCCTTTATGAATGCCCCCACTAATTCTTCAATCGCATCCTCCAGTAATTTTTGAAAATGGTTTCTGGAAGTTTTAACGAAACTTATTTTAAGATTTTTTTCCAGGGATTTATCTAGGAATTATCACGGTCTTAGATAAGATTAGTGGTCTTGAAAGTTAGTCCTGATCAGTGGCGTAGCTTGGAGTTTCGGAGCCCGGTGTGGAGTCGAATTTTAGGACCCCTAAAATAGAGGAGAATTTCACTTTGACTAGTGAATAAAAAAGAAAATGGGGCATGCAAATGTGTGGCTAATCAATGGTACTGCATCTTTAAAAAAATAATAAAAGTTGATGTGTTCTGAATATCTCAACTCTATCGAGCAGAACTTCTATCTTATTATTAATCATCATAACATTTCTATATTTATCTATTTTATCTATTTCTGTTAGTTTAAACTGTGATCGTTACAGAAATTGAAAAAAAAAACTTCAAGATAAGCTCCAGTCAATCTTTTGCAGCTCTCTCAGAGATATTTATAATATTTTTCACTTTTCTTACGATAATTTGAGATGATGTTTATGATTTTTTTTTTTGAAGAAGTCCTCATTTTTTTTAAATTTGGTGTTTTGGAGCTCAACTTAAATTCAATAGAAGAAACATCAATGCATCGAAACAAATTGACCAGCTAGGCTTTTTGCACGCAATCTTGTAGATTCTAAAGCTTTTCATGCAATCTGAATCTTGTGCTCCTATTATCATTAGTATTACTCTAGTTTCTCAAATGATAACAAAGTTTTATCAAATTACAATTTTGTCCTATAAAAATGCAGGCAAGATTTTTTTCACTTTTTCGAAATACATGTTGGCCAGCCTGGTATGAAAGCAAAAAATTTACATATAATTTGTGACTGTGACGAACTTCATCTATACGTTTAGGTTTATTCTGTTTAATTAGCAATGGTTTCAAAAATATGACATGCATACATATAAAGCTCTACATAGCTTTGTTTATCTTTGACTATAGGTAAAAAGCTATAAAAAAATATTTTTCATCAAATGGACAAAAATCTCAAGCACCAACTTTGGTTAAGAGAAAAACAAATGAAAAAATAGGAAAATACTATTGTTAACTTTCACTTAAACCGATAAGTCGAAATGAATACAATTAACAGAAAGGTTTACAGTTTTGATCTTTTTACAATTTGGGGTCCTTGGACGAGTGGATTTTTTTTTCAATTGTTAAGGTGATTATAAAACGAAGCCAAACTTTAAATTTTCAAGAGCACAAGACTTGAGAACGAATCAGCGCTCCACGTTGAAAATCTATCCCCTTGGTCACCACCAGTAAGCAAGCAATTTGATTGGTTTTCAACGTTAACTGTTGTCAGATTCTCTCGTCTTGTGCACTTGAAAATTCAAAGTTTGGCTTCGTTTTACAATCACTTTAAGCTTTGGAATTCTATGAAATATGTGACAAAAAACATGCAGAACCAGAAAAGTGACAAAACCTGAAACACACAAAAGAAGTAAAAACCTCATTCATAGAATGAAAATATCTTCCATTGAAAGGCACACCATAATAGAAAAAATCATTCATTCAAACGCACACCAGAAGTTTGTAATTTTTGGAAGATATCGAGATATATTTTTTGTCGAAAAAAACTGATTTTCATGAAAATTTAATAAATACAGTACAGTCTGGAGAACCAAGCAACGCTCCGCGTTAAAAACATATCCCATTGTCCACCATCAGCAAGCAAGCAATTGTGTTTATTTTTAACGCGAACGATTGTCAGATTCTCCAGACTTGTGCACTTGAAAATTCAAAGTTTGTCTTCGTTTTATAATCACCTTAAATTGTTGTTGCAACTTAAATTTTACCAGTAACGTAATGGTTTGTGCGATATTAAGTCAAAAATGGAAATAATGCAAATAACTTCCACTAATGGTACACAAATTTAAAAGCATATTCTCAAACATCAAAAGCATTTGAAGAGTGGAAACGAACTTAATAAGACAGATACAATACCTTTATCAATACCATAATACCTTTCAGAATGGTAAGGGGCCCTCATACATTGTCAAAACTGGTCTCGTTGTAACAGGCTTTTTTTACGCATGTCTATTTGTTAGTTTGTTAGGTACTGAATTTTTACTATTACTCTCATTATGATTTTGTGGCCCCTGCCGTACGAAAAAAAATCATTTTAGTATGGAGCGTAAAGGTTGACAAGGAAAATATTCCCCCTCTCAAGAAGCATGCACCTAGACCTAGGTTTTTGAACCATGGTTGCTTTTACGTTTCCTATACATTGATACATTACTGTCTACTGTATGAAAATACTATTTTCTTGTAAAGTGTTCGCCCCCCTTCTGGCAACTAGAAGCAGTATGGTTTCCATGTGAAAAATCGAAATAGCGGCTCATAAGTGAGAATTGAAATTTGCGTTAAATGATTTTTCAATGCCTCACTGTAGCCAATGGAAGAATAACTGTAAACATATCAATATAACCTGGAAGAAAATCCTGCCAGAACTCCTAAGAAATCCATGAACGGGTTGTTGAAAGAATCTCTGGAGGGATTTTGGAAGAATTCTTATAGGAATTTTAAGGGAAATCTTTGGCCAAATCTCTGGAGAAATTTCTGACGTTATCTCTGGAAGCATCCCTAAAAGAATTTCGGGAGTAATACAGTTGTAGCAAGAGAATACCTCTGAAGAATTAAAATAGATGAATCCCATTTAGAATTATCGGAAGAATTCTTGCAAGACCCTAGACAGAAATTCAGATTAAGTTCCTAGAGAAATGCCGTGAATAATTATTTGAGGATTCAAAGAGAAATAACTCGATATCAAGTTAGGAAACCATAGTAAAAGATGGTTTTCATGACTACCTCGATGGTCCCTTGGATTGCATTTGAACGGGTTTTATGTTCTAAAACTCGATACCTCTCAAACTCGATGGACCCTTCAAAATCGAGTTATACAGAGTTGACTATCTAATAATTTCAACTTCAGCAGAACAAACGAGCACAGCCCTCCCTTCGGTTACAATGATGATGTCAAGGACGCAATTTACGCACAACTAGAACGCGAGTAATACCGTTGCCCCGGCCACAACATCAAGATCACCAGATGAGATTTGAGGGCTCAGGTTGGTCAGGAGGAGGAGCTAAGACCAATGATGGGAAGTTCATTGCCCACTAGCTGGCGAACGAGATCGTCCTACGGCTGATAGATTTTGCCGCCTTCAAGAATATGGCCATTCGTAGCACCTATTTCCAGCACAGCCTCCCGCATCGGTACACCTGGAGATCACCTCAGAGAACAGAATCGCAAATCGACCTCGTTATGATCGATGGATGGCACTTCTCTGACGTCAGAATCGATCGCGACACCTATTCCGGGACAAAAGCACTGACTAGAAGAGGTGGAAAGCCAAGAGATGGAGTTGCTTTACCGGTTTCAAGAAACGCGGAAGTTCTATCCGAAGCTCAACACATCCCGCAAAGGCTTCGTGCCGTGAGCTGAATGTGTCGGGATAAGGATGGGAACATCTTGACGGACGGACGCAAGGTGATAGAAAGGTGGAAGCAGCACTACGTTGAACACCTGAATGGCGCAAAGGATACAGACATGGAAGGTCAGGACAGCGAAGGTGATGCCTACATCAGCACAGCGAACAGTGGAAATCAATCAGCTACCACAATGCCTCCAAGTTAAGGCTAAGTAGCCCGTCATTCGTTTTGGCAGCCATGTTGACATAGCAGCTCGCATTCTCAAAGTGATAAGTCTCAGTCTTCATAGATCATATTGATTCGAAAAAGTATCACTATATGTGCTGACATGCGGAAAGTATGCTGATACTTTTTCAGATGCATCAGTACTTTACCAACTGATTTTCTTCAATTCGAAATTGTGGTATGATTTCTCAACAATCATCAACGACACGAACAAACTTCAATGACGGCCGAGCACGTGGATTTTTTTCATAATTTCACCCATAATTTGTCCATCTTTACCACGCGTAATGAGTTAATTAATTCAATGACGGTCTACTTCGCCTTAAGGATGTCATTAAACAGCTCAAGACCAACAAAGCCGCTGGCAAGTATGAAATCGGAGCCGAACTCATCAAAATCGGCCTGGAGAGCCTCGATGCAGGTCATATGGCCGCTTGTCTGCATCGACTGATAGTCAGAATCTGGGAGACGAAATAGTTACCGGAAGAGTGGAAGCAAGGCGTCATATGCTACATCTACAAAAAGGGAGACAAATTTAAGTGTGAAAATTAACATGAAATCGTTATCCTAGACGCCGCCTACAAAGTGCTATCCCATATTATCGTCCATCATCTATCACTAATAGCAAACGAGTTCGTGAGAAGTTATCAAGCAGGTTTTATAGACGGCCGCTCTACAATGGACCAGATCTTTTCCGTTAGGCAATTCTGCCAGAAATGTCGTGAGTACCATGTGAACATCGATTTTTTTTTCGAGATCCGGACAATTTGTCTGCTTCGCGGACGAAGTGCATAATACTGTAAGAATATTTGTAACGGTGGCAGATTTGTTCACCCGCCTGAAAATTCTGACTGGTGGTGAATGCATCGTAAACATAGTACAAACTGGTAGTCGGAACTGAGCGCGTCTAGGTGGGAGTGTCACTCACGATAGTGTATCCCCTGTCGTGGTAGTTGACGAGTTCATTTACCTCGGATCCTTGCTGACGCCTGACAATAACGTTAGTCGTGAAAAACGAAGGCGCATCATCTGAGGGGCTAAAGGGTCTTCCTGATCCAAGCGGTTAGAGTCCGCGGCTACAAAGCAAAGTCATGCTGAAGGTGTCTGTGTTCGATTCCCGGTCGGCCCAAGATCTTTTCGTAATGGAAATTTCCTTGACGCCCCTGGGCATAGAGTATCATCGTACCTGCCACACGATATACGAATGCGAAAATAGCAACTTTGGGCTCCAGAAGAAACTGCAGTAAAGAAAGAACACAGCACCAAATGCACGATGTACAAAACGCTTATAAGACCGGTAGTCCTCAACGGGCACTATGCTCGAGACGGATTTACAAGCTCTTGAGGTTTTTGAACGTCGGGTGCTAAGAACGATCTTCGGCGGCGTGCAGGAGAATGGTGTGTGGAGACAAAGACAACTCTAAGACGAACCCAGAATCCAGAAGGTGACCAAAGCTGGACAGATACGCTGGACAGGGCATGTTGTAAGAATGCTGGACCAAAGCCCTGTAAAAATGGCGTTCGCTTCAAATCCGGTCGGAACGCGAAGGCGTGGGCCTGGAGAGCGTAGGTCGCAGTCGAGGATAAAAAAAAAGCGTCTATGAACCGAGTGAATTGGCGAAATATTTTGGCGAGGTTTTATCAAGTTAATTGATGTAGAACCAAATAAATTAATCATAATAAACCTTCCAAAACCGTCACAAACGAATGAGACATCAATAGTTGACCTTCTATTAAAACTAGCATTGAAGTCTTTGGCGAATTAAAAAAATACTCCCAACTATCCTGAACCTTATACGCTGATAATGACATAACTATGCCAATCATAGCCCCGAAATAAGTGTGACACACTGACCAGCACCCGGTTCAGGTCTGTAGATCAAGAGATCAGTTCACCTTCTGGGGTGAGACGAGTTCGCGCACACTTCTCAGTCAATCTGCTCTTGCCTACTGGCAGCACAAACGTCCAAGTGCGAGACACGAACCGGACCCGACCCGATCTTCGGTCCTCTTAGCGCTTGGAGAGCCCTGCTCAAATATGGTCGGAGATCGTTTGGCACGGTGAATGTATAACCTGTAATCAAATCATATTTGGTAGCCGTTTATCGTGGTGGAGTAATTTTTTTATTCTTCTTCCAGAGAGCATAGGTCTCGGTGTTGCGAGTTTGCTTTTTATCTCCTTTGGTACTCTCTCAAAAACGGCTTGATGCTTGCACTGGTGTTGCCTCATTCACTTTTGAACAACTCTCGGATCTCGCTCAGAGTCGAACAGCAGCCAGTCGGGCACACTTTCAGTTTCAATTTCAAGCGGCAAGCATTGCTGTTTTTGCGAGATTTTTGGCTGAGAGTTTAAGCATAGCATTTGAAGAGATTTGGATCTATGTTTGTTGGGACAGAGTTTTACGCTCCTTTTTAAAACCTCCCACGCTGCTGTTTTGGTTCCTCTGGAAACAAAGAAACTCAAATAAAAGTATTGAAAACGTTCAACATTGTTATTCATAACTTAAACACATAAACTCTTTTCATTTGTTATGCCAGGGCTCCAATCTTGGAGATATCTTGTTGAGCTTGTGGAAGAGATGCTAGGGTGCGGCGATGTGCAGCGCCTTATGGTCTATTGACGATCTCTCGATGGCGTTTTTTTCTGTTGTGCGACTTTCTCACTAAACGAGAAGGTACTTTAAACTGGGGCGATACGATCGCAGTGGAATGTTTTCATTGAATTGTGATCTTGAGAATCCGGAAAACAGCCGTTTATGATGTAATTTAAATTGATTCGAGTGCTGTTGTGTGTGGGTTACTATTGGCGTGGCGCTGAATGGAAATGAGATAAAACCCGAGTTCGTCGCTTTTGGAGTTGATGTCTTTTGAATTCGTTGCTCGAGTTTGGTGAAGCTATGAATAGCACTAAATACCTAATAACTTGGGGTAGAGTGCGTATCGTACATTTGTGCTTTACGTATACACATTCTCTCTGCTCTTGGAAGTTTTTGAAACTATCGAAAGCATGAACTTCTCAATACTACAAAAACAGTATACTTTTCAGTACTATTTTTTTTACTTTTGATCCCTTTACGAGGCTTTTTTGGACCCGTGCCTTCGATTTTTCGTTGGACCCGTTAGTAGAAGCTTGTGGTGGTAATTCTTCTTGGACACCGTCTTGGAAAAAAAAAATACTAGAAGGTCACTTCTTCTTTCGTTTAATCACTACACATGGTTTCAAACGCAAACAAAAGGAAGAGCGATTCTCTGAATTCACAACTTCCTTCCAAAAACTCGAGATTTAAAACTGTCACTAAACGTGGTAATAATGGAAGAAAGGACGTTTTTCGGGAATGCGCACTTTCCTCCAAGGGTGAAATGGTGAATGTTGATGATTGCATCGAAATGAGCAATCAATTTGATGCTTTAGACAAATTTTCCGAACACCAAATCGAAGCAGCCTCTAGCCCAGACTCAATGATTCAAATGAGGAAGCGAAGAGTGCCACCTATCGTGGCCAGTTGTTCCGAACTTGGGGGATTTAGGCAGGAGATCTTGAACTCCATTAGGGGAATCAAGGTTTCCTTCCGAATCGCAAAGAAAGGAGACTGTCGAGTTTTGTCGGAAACTCTTAAAGATCGCGAACTTCTTCTCAAACATATTGAAGAGAAGAAGCACATTTTTTTTATGATGACATAACTGAACGTTTATTCAAAGTCGTCTTGAAAGGTCTCTCAAGTGACTATAAGGCACCTGAAGAGATCAAAAATGGAATAAATGATTTACTTGGATTTTCCCAAGTCCATGTAATCATTATAAAAATGAGAACCCAATCTGGCATTGTTCGGAAAAAGCTTTCTCAAGAATATTATTTAGTTCGCTTCAACAAAAAAGATCTAAATAAAATTAAAGTTTTAGAAAAAGCTAGACTTATGTTCGATGTCCGTGTGACATGGGAACATTTCCAGAAACCTGGAAGAAAAATTATCAGAACCCCACTCAGTGAAGTCGGTTCCAAAAGTGGTGTCATGGAACAAAACATTGCCGCATGGATGCTAAAAGCATGATTTGCAGAGGTTTTTCTCACGTTTAGAACGTCTATCCAGTGAAGGAAGACACCGATAAGTTCATATGCGCAAATTGCGAGGGCAATCGTAAGTCGAACTTTTGGACTTGCCCTTTGCGTAGGCGAGTCGTCGAGGCTCGTGCCAGGTAGATGAACGGCAATTTCCGTTTCGATAGCGGTCGTTTCCGGAATTCTCATAGTAGAGTATCGAATAATGTTAATTTTTCAGTTAACGATCGCGCCTCCTATCGCGCCTCTTCATCTACCGAAAATTCTAACGGAAAATCATCAGATAATGTACCCACTTCGAGTGATATATCTTACTCTGATTTTATTTTTCTAACTGAACAATTGAATCATTGATGCAATGTACAAAGCCACCACTATGACTAAAGCAGTTCAAGTTGGTGTAAAATTTACTAATCAAATTATTATTCAGCTATTCCATGAAAAACCGATCACCGAATTCCGTGAAAATTTGCTATTTTGTTCCTCATCCGAAATAAGGATACACGTGGTTTTGGATTTTTTCCCAGACAACCAAAATGTACGAGTAATGAAATCATGTGGAGGCTTTGTATGTGCAAAATTTCACTTATAAGATGTCGCGATAAGGCCCTCTACGTATAAAAGTGGAGGCGATATACGTGCATATATAATGTGATGAATAATAGCATTCAATGCGACAGTATAAATTTTCTACCGAACTAACCTGTGTTCTTATGCGACTTAACGTATGATAACAAATGTTGATGTGACAGCTGCTACGGATTGATTCGAACTTACTTTGTACGAGTATACGGGACGAAACAAAATGTACAAATGAACTCAGAAAAAAAGCATTTTATGCGAGGAAACTCATCAATCCGACGATTTTATCAACCGTGTTTTGCAGGTTTGATGTAATTTGTACCGTGATGAATCGAAATCCGGACAGCACCAATATCCGGACACTCAATCGATGTTTATTAATTTAACAATGAAGTCTCAAATAATCCGGTCATATTTTGTTCGTATTTCCAAATTAAAACTTTTTAATCATTTTACTTTTCATACCATCAGGTAACCTTTGCCAAAAATAATATTAAAAATAAAAACCAATTTGCAACCGCAGTTTGGCATTTTTCCTGCGCGACACAAGTTCGCGTTGTGATGATTTGCACTGGCCCACCAAGCTTGGTTCATTCGAAGTATTGTTGCTAAACGTTTGATTTAATAATTGTTTGGTTCGAAATAGTGATCGTGGTGATAAATTATAAGCTACAATGGAGGCAAGTGGTGCGTGTATGTGCAAATTACCTTATTAATTGATTATTTCATGCATAGATAAATGCTGTCCGGGTTTGCGAACCAGTGATTCTAAATCTGGACATAAGGTGCTAACGTTACAAATTGCAATGTAAACGCAAATTTGTGAAGAATATTTGTAGAAAATTGGTAGTGACTGAAGAAATAAACATTATAAGTGATACAACAATAGTTCTACGAAGAAAATCTGCTCGAAACAATGCTAATTGCAATGGTTCTACTACATAACTTCCGGTATCAAACTACAAGCAAGGAATGGAGGTAATAAAAGCTTGAATTTAATATGAAGTTATGTGTTTCATAGTATTATGTGGCAAGTGCATATAATACGGTAACGGTAATTCAGATCTTTTCCAGTTTAATCGGTTTTCCCGGAGAGGTTTAAGGTTTTGAACACTTCAAATTAAGCTGTCCGGATTTTGATTCACCAGCGTCCGGATGATTGATTCATGTGTCCGGATTTAAGGACATGACAAGCTGAATTATTTTCACGATTTTTGTATAAAAGTTTATTTTTTTGGTAAAATATTCTTCGTTTTCATGATCGTGTGACCTCAAACTAGTTGTATGCAGACCACTCTATGATAAAATAATATAATGAGGTAGTGAAAAAAGGTCTGGAAGATTTGGCGTGTCTTAAGCGTCCGGATATTGATGCAGCACGGTATGACTAAACGAGTTATTACGTGAACTTTCATGCGACTTCTGGTTGTCTGGGTTGATTAGGGTGACCATTTCCGAAATAGGGTGGCCTATTCTGAATCTTTAGCCTCCATTCCATAAAAAAAGACTGAAAATCGGTTTAGATGTTCTTAAGTTATGATTTTTTATAATAAAAAATCTAATGCACTGAGATCTACAGTGTGTGCCGATAAAAAATCATGGATTTTATATTTAAAAAAAAATGTATCAAAAACTTAAAAACATACATCGCTGAAAATTTGTCAGTAAACGTAAAATTTTCTGAACTTTCAAGAAAAAATGAGAACAGCAATAGCCCTTATGGTCCCGAGGTCTTCAAAACATGAAAAAACGGAATTTTTTGATTCGTTTTAATTTCATGTGGAAAAACAATTTTTGTGAAATTTTTTATTTTTCTTGAAAACCTTTAGCTTTCATTTCGTCCAAAAAAATTGAAAATCGGTTAAACGGTTCAAAAATTAGGATTCCTTAAGAAATAACATATTTGCAAAGTCGCGATTTTTATAGTCATCCTATTTCAAATGGTCACCCTAATCAAAAAATTCAAAAACACGTGTATCCTTATTTTGGATAAGGAACAATATATCAAATTTTCACAGAATTCGGTGGCCCACTAGATCGGTTTTCATGGAAATGGCTGTATTGGATTACGTTTTTTTAATGGATCCAATAAATAATAATTTAAATATTTTAAATTGTAATGCTCGTTCTTTGAATGGCAAAGAGGACAAGCTGTTTAATTTTCTAACAGCTAATACCGTGCATATAGCAGTTATTACCAAAACCTATTTGAAACCTGGATACAGCTAGCTTAGCTTAGCTTAGCTTAGACTGACTACACATATCAATGGTTGCTATTCCGTGATTGACCGAAGTCAGTGAAAATGCACAAAGAATCAACTAGAAGTTCGGCTGGGATTGGCCATAATCTTCTTCAGTGTGCATAATTCAGTGCCTCTATTTATGCAGGGTCAATAACGGCGCCGGCCACGTCCTTGCAGTCAGGTGGGATTGGGGGAAGGAATGTTAGTGTGTAACCTTTGCTATTTGGAGACCGCGTTTGCGTCTGCATCTCCACAAAGGTTACTGGGAAGGATGTTTGTTAATGGGGAGGATCGTTGGGTCAAAGGATTCACTTTGATAAGTGATTAGACCATGATAAATAGTTTTTTGTCAAATATAAATATGCTTTTATGAAAATATAATATTTTCATTTGATATGAACAATTTCTATGTAAATGAAAATTATGCCGACACTTGAGGTGACGAACCATTCAAAGTTTGTTGAACAAATATCTAAATGTAACATTCCTACAGCTGTCAGGACGAAAGCATGTGTTATTATATTTTACTTATTTGAAAAGAAACAAAAACTCGATTGGCTGGAACATCATAGAACACTCTTATTCTTATGTGAACCTTTCGCAAGTCTACACTTGTAGTGTCGAACCATTCAAAGTTTTTTTTATAATTACAAAAATAAAGATAAAAAGAAAGGGGTGTTTTGAAAACAAAAAAATGTTAAACATAAATAATTCATGAATTAGAGTTTATGTCGACACTCACAGTGACGAACCATTCATAGTTTGTTGAAAAATCATATTTACGTCCTACCGTTGTATCGATTACATGTGCAGTCATACATATTTTATAGATTAGAAATAGTAGCATGAAACGAGCTCACCAATTGATCCGTCATCCTTAACTGAGCAGCAACCATTCATATTCAGCTTAACTCGTTTGCTCGGCTATATAAAAGCACTCAGAGAAAATAGGCGCTCGACCCGAGAGGGAAAACAACTGACGACTGCTCGGGCTTTCTTGACGCACTGCCAAGGAGCAATCGTCAAGGTCGAAGATCAAACAGAACTAACCGATCGCGAAACTTTTTCACTTCACTCGACCGACGCGCGACATGTTTGATCCTGCCCTCGTCACCCGCTCCCGCAGGAGCAAGCGTCAAGGTCGGAAGATCAAACAGAACTCCCTATTTGAAACCTGGATCCAAACTAAAAAGAGATCCTAACTTTTTTGTTAATTGTAATGATCGACTTGGTCCATGTGGGGAAGTTGCAATCATCATTCATAGGCGTAGAAAAAATCAACAGTTTTCGTCATTTGAAACTAAAGTTTTTGAAACTGAAACACGTTGAAACACAGCTTGGTAAGTATTCTTCCATAGCTGCCTATTTACCTTTTCAATGCTCTGGGCAACAAGTTAATTTGCTCCAAACTGACTTTTGAAATGTTGAAACATACATTTTACAAACAAACTTGATATTGACAATGCTCTTGAAACTTCAACGAATTCCATTGTTGAAACCAGGAGCACTGCAATTCCAAAATGTGAATCCGTGATTAAAGACGATGATCTTAAGTTCTTGATCCGTCTTTAAAACTTGAGGAGAAGGCAATTCCAACGCACTCGCTATCCTGCTATGAAAATTATATGGCAGGATTTGCAGAAAGAAATCAAAAAACGTTTTGCACAATTAGAAACAAAAATTTTGAAAATAAAATTTCTCAATTTGACCCTGGCTCTAAGCCCCTTAACTGCCGTTATACGCATAATTGTCCCATGTTACTTTTTGTCATTTTTTAGTTTTTGTAGCCAAAAAGTCTATTTTAACCTATATTATTATAAAACAATTTAAAAAATATACTTGTTCGAACACTCTATGAAAAGCATATTAAGTCAATTTGTCCCACTGTTGAATTTCTACGCATAACTGTCTCGCTACTGAATTTCTACGCATGTTTGTCCCACGATGTATTTTCCAAAAACAGTTGCAATTGGAAAACTTAATATAAAGGATTCATTGAGCTGTGCAAATCGTTTTATTAAATCTTTTTTCTTTGGCTTTACATCCCATGTGGAACACTGCCTGTTTCACACAGTGTTCTAAGACAGGTGTTGTACACTGCCCATAACTGCATATTTGTAACATTCGAAAAAAGTAGGCATTGAGTAAATAGGATACCAAGTTTGCATTTTACTGCAGTATGGGAGGAACCCGAAATTTAAAAAATTCAATAATAATTCAAAAGAGCTTATTTGAGGCTGAAATGTTGTACAGCTCACAATTTACCCATTTGATGAATAGTCAGAAAATAATTCTGATAGAAATTTTGTTGCTACTACATTATGAGGCTCATGTATAATCTCAATGGGACTGTTATGCGGTTACAAATGCCAATGTGACAAAACAATTTGGTATTTTTTCCGAATTTTCAATAACGATCTCACAGATTTTAGTAAGTTGATCGAAAGTATTTATCATTTGATGACTCTCCATGGTACTAACTCCAATTTGTCAAAAATGTCGAATGTGACTGTTATGCAGTTATGGGCAGTACAGGGGATAGACTAAATAATTGAGTTAGTTTTTCCTAAATTCAAATACTTGAAACTTTTTGAAAAATGAATAAAATTGGATGCATCCAGAAGCATTCGACGGAAAATTGTATCTAGTTTCAGCAACTTGCTTGACCATGTATATTTGTTTGATGTTTCTGGTTTTCTGAGCTCATGTCTTAATCTATTTTTTCTGTTGCTTGTATTTTTGTGCGGTGTTAAGTTGTATTCATGTTAACGATTTTTTTTAAAACTACAACTAATTAAAATTTAATGCCACATTATAGTTCCTTTGGTTGATAAATACTAGGCATGGCATACCATTGGTACTTCGCGTACTTGAAGGAATAAAATATACACTTCTTCTTCTTTCTGGCGTTACGTCCCCACTGGCCTGCTTCTCAGCTTAGTGTTCTTATGAGCACTTCCACAGTTATTAACTGAGAGCTTACTATGCCAATGACTATTTTTGCATGCGTATATCCTGTGGCAGGTACGAAGATACTCTATGCCCTGGGAAGTCGAGAAAATTTCCAACCCGAAAAGATCCTCGACCGGTGGGATTCGAACCCACGACCCTCAGCTTGGTCTTGCTGAATAGCTGCGCGTTTACCGCTACGGCTATCTGGGCCCCTTCGTGTAATTTTTAACCTTCTGCCCTATCCCTAACCTCTCGGGGTAACTTCCGGAGTTCGAACAACCTAAGAGAAGATCGGGTAATCAACCCAGATGAGTACTTTGGTCGTGTGCTGACAGGAAAAAACCCCACACCCACCCGCACGGTTTGCTTCTGCAAACCTTGAGCGTCTGTTGCCCATGTCAGCGGCGGGTGATCATCGTCCGAGTGCCAAAGAAAAACTCTAAGCTAAACTGTGCACTAAGGCTCTCCAAACATTACGGGGAATGGTCATCCAGAAATCTAGGGGATTTGTGTCAAGCCCTGCAAGCCAGCCGTAAAAAAACATCAGCACAGGAACATTCATAATAAGAGGTTATGAACCACTCAAAGGAGTCTAGTTTATTCCTTCAGGTACACAAGGTTCCCAATGGTATGCCATGCCCAGCATTTACTAACCTGAATCAGTGTGGTTGATTCACATACCCACCCCGGCTCCACTTTGCTACATACCACACGTGCCTTCGTTTGGACCCTCAACATATGCTTTACAATACACATTTTCCATTTTCGGTATAAAGCTTTCGTCGAAGCTACCATCAAGAACAATGTGATTGTTCAAAATCGGTCTGCTACAATTAGTGGGACTCTTATGCGTAGAAATTCTCCCAAAACGCGGTATTTCTAGGCATAACCGTCCTACTTTGAAGTTCATAGTAAAATTCAAATTCTTTCGCTTAAACCAATTCTTGACTATAAAGAACACCTATTGTCTCATATTATTATGAAGAAATTATTCAAATTTGTCATAACCTTCACCAATATGGAGCAAATGTGCGAAAAGCTTAAAAACTTGCTATGCACTTTAAAAGCGCGCACAATTTTAAGTTGGGACTTACTAGTCCAATTATAAATCAAGCTTCAAAAATATTCTCAATCGAGAGAAAGTTTTCGAAAATTCCTGGGAGACTGATTTGGAAGAAGTGGGGACTATTATTAAAAAAAAAAAAATCAAAAATATGAAAGCTCTTGGTGATGATGAAATTTTCTACATCCTCATCAAGAAACTTCAAAGAAGTAGCTTATCATTCTTAGTTGATATATTTAACAAATGATTTCAATTAGCATACTTTCCTGACAAATGGAAAAATATTAAAGTTGTACCAATTTTAAAAACATACAAAAATTCTGCAGAAGCTTCTAGCTTTCGTCCAATCAGTTTGCTATCTTCCATCAGTAAACCTTTTGAACAGAATGGTGGTCCACATTAACGAAACATCAATTTTTGCCAATGAACAATTCGGATTCCGCCATGGACATTCGACCACTCATCAACTTTTACGTGTAACAAATTTGATTCGTTCCAACAAATCTGCCGGCTCTTCTAGACATAGGAAAAACATGTCTTCATCCCCTTATGCTATATGCTGTATGCTGTAACAATATGGACTAGCTGTTGTAATACCAGAAAGAATGCTTTGCAGAGGATTCGAAATAAAATTTCGAAGCTTCCTCGTTGGTATAGTACTTATGAGTTGCATAGAATGTCCAATGTTGAAACACAGAACACCTAGATATAAGAAATACTTAAATGTAATGTATTGAAATTAATACTAATAAGGAATTAAAATAAATTAACCGGATGTTCTTCCCTGATACAAGCTGATCTAGATTTGTTTTGATTCAACACATATTTAAGTGAATTTCAGTTATCCCTATTTCGAATGTACCCTTTACTAACTTTGCCCTAAACGAATCGTGTGGAATGTGTCTCGTTTACGTGTTTTATAGAATGCAATCACGCTTTCACGCATTCGGGACCAATTTGTTCAGAGCACTCACTGTCAATTTCGCGCCAGAAAATCATTGAAACCTCCTACCAATCAATTTGTGCCCAATCGCGCACACGCACATACACGCACACACACACACCCCAAACGCGCGCAATCTGAGACGCCTTTCGAAACGCGGAAAAGTCTGACGTGTCAGACAGCTTATCCAGTTCTTACCATATTTCCTACCGACCCGAGTTAACGACGACGACAGCTCGGGCGTTACGCAATGACAAATCGTACCATTTCTTTCCCTTCGAATGTGTTTTTGAGAAAGAGCACTTGCACACCAGAACAACACGCATGCTATGCTACCAGGTTTACCTCGCGCGATCGCCTCCACGGCCACCAGACGTCTCTTATCAATTGTGTGTGCGATGTGAAGTAACAGATGTGCCGAACCATTCAACCCGTGCGCCTTTACCCCCATGCTACTGATGGGCAGTTCCAGCTCAGAATGCAAATCGCGCTGGACGCTATTTTATTCTGAATGGAAGAAATTTTATACATTTGTAGCTATTCGTTATGACCATTAAGACAGTTCCCATCAAAATTTTGCTCAACTTCTTAAACTACATTTGAGAAAGACCTATCAATTGAAAATATTTTTTGAATTTGAAAATTTGGAATTCTATCTTGAGAAAGCCCTAAGTTTGACCACATAGTTCGAATGGTCAAGTGCTTCAAATCGATATATCAAATATCGGACAGTATTTTGCCCATGTTGGAAATGTCGACGTAATCACGTAATGTGTCCCCGGCTGAATTCTTGTATCTTGTAAAAATTTCAATAAAAAAAACTGTTCATTTGCTTTAGATTGAAATTCGAATGTAGATTGGGGGAGACATTTTGTTTCATGCTATACTTTTGTCAACGCATACATCATTTTATACGACCAAAGGATCAGTTTGATGAAATTTTATGAAATAGAGAATGTTATATCGGATTTTTATTAATACACGCGCAAATTTTCATTTAGATTTGAAAAATGCTATTTTTATTCGCATTTTGAGCTGGAAATGCTCCGACGTGAGCCAAGACCTAGCACCAGCACGCAATCTCCGAACAACTGCAGCGGCAGCAGCAATGGGCAACCACCCCCGCCGATACGATGCAGTCTTTGAGTGCCGCAATGAACAGTGCTGCTGCTGCATTGCTCCACAAATCTTTTAATTGAACATAAATCATTCCGAAGTGCACACATTCAGCGACAGTTTCGACGGCCGGCTTAACTCCAAAGTAGGAGAAAATTGCTTAAAACGCACGCGCCTTGATTTGTGCAGTGTGGTTTGGTGAAGCTTTCTTCTTCCTCGCAAGATTCGGTCCCAATCTATCGGGGAAGTGTGACTTCTGTATTAGGCAGCTTTGGTTGATTTCGATGCACATAAGATTGTTTATCCTTATGGGCCATCAATTTCACCCGTCTTGTCATCTGTCTGCGGTTGCACTTTGGTCCATTCAACAGCGGTGATTGGTTGCTTCCTTGTAACTATCATCGTGTGACTGCACAAGGAAACGATTTTATGCACTCTGCAACTAGCAACCGATTCAATGGAAAACCAATCAATGCAATAAATCAATCGAAAAAATTTCCTCTGGCTTTCCAAGCCCGGGTGTCGTTGGGCTCGATCATGTGTCCGCTTAGGTCTTCTATTGGTTTAAAGTGTTAATAAGTTGCGGATGGGGCGGATGCGAATAATTTATTCCCAGTATAAAAACTTAAGGTGGAGATCAATCGGAGCGAAACGTTAAATCTTCAAGAGCACAAATCATAAGAACCAGACAATCATTTCAGCTGAAAACATTATTGATTGATTGCACGCTGGAGGTGAAAAATCAATCAAATTTTCAATATAAACAGCTTTTTGGTTCTCAAGATTTGTGTTCTTGAAGGCTTCGATGAATCATCACCCTAACTCCAACGAATGTGAACATTCAAAACCGTATTAAGCACCCCAAAACTTTTACTGCGTTGTGTCATAGATATATGAAAAAGAAGATAAGATAAGACTAGATAAGTTATCGTGATTTGGATATTTTTTGCGATAAAAAATGAAACAGCTGGTAGAAGGGTCCTCCTTTTTCCCTTTCTTTTGAATTCAGGATGTGTTCTTATGCCTCCAAATGTTTGAATAGAATTTTAAATTTCAAGGTTCTTTATTTGCTGTTCATCTTTCCCTAAAAAATCTATTAACTTTCAATCAAATTTTTCTTGGACCAGAAGCTCTACGATAAATCACCATTAGTGTGAGATGCTTACAGTATGACAATTATTCGCTTTTGCACACCCGACAGGTTGTGTTTGCTTTGGCTCAAACGCATTGAGAGCTTGCGTGTTTTCCTCTCAACTTGCAATCCGCGCTAGCAAGAAAAATCAAAAACCAACCATCAGCACAAATCAACATCACAGCTTCTGGGCTGCTGCTGCTTCTGCGCCGAACGGAATCCCTAGCAAAGGCTGATAACAGGATTATATCAAATTGATCAAATGATTCATTATCGCTGTTATCATTTTGATATTTTGTAATCAATGATTAATTAATTATAACAAAATATGTTATCAAAAAGCCAAAAGTCGTAAGCTTTCTGTAATGTACTCGATGATCAAATTTGTGTTCTTATTTTGGATGTGTTGGCTGAATTATCGCCATCGGGATAACAAACTCAGCTATCAAGTTACCATTATCAGATAAACAGATTTCTTTTCATTTTGTTATTAATCTCTGCTAGGGTAGGCTACCGAGTGAGCCTTTCGTTAAGGTGCGGTTTGCGTTGCGGTCTGTGAACAAATCGAGATGTTTTCATTAAAAGAAATTTCTCAGCTGCGTCTATAGTGTGCGGTGCAGGTTTCCTTAACATTATATCGGACGTTTTTATTTTTATGGATCGCATGCTTTATTAACGTCCATTAATGGGCTTTTTTTTCCTTATTTTTGTGCAACCGATTCTACCATCATCGCCAGCGATGGACTGAAAGCGTTGAAGCTTCTATTTTCCTACAAATTCGACGATAATTTGTCTTGAAAGTTTTAACAACTCAAACTAAACGCCAAGTATAATCATCATCACCATTATAGCGTTTCAATTGTGAAACATTGTAACCTGTGAAGAAGTATTCCGTCGGTGCAACCATTTTCTTAGTAGAACTGTCAATTTACTTCAGATGAGTGTTGTGCACCGTGCACCTGACTTATTGAGATTTGTTTCAAGTAGGTACATGGAAAGTAATAAAACTGTTCGTTTTATGGACTCTTAGTATTTATATTCAAAGACATCTCCACTGAGATTTGTAAAGCACAGAGCACAGAAATTTTCACAAAGGTCTTCCTGTTAGGGTAGGGCAGGGGTTTCAAATACTGGAAATACTTCGTGCGTAGAAAAGGGTTCACAGCAGATTACGATCGAGATCACGGGGACTGGACAAGAGAAACGGCATTAACTGCTGAACGCTAGAACTATTAGCAACCTTGGACTACCTGCACAGTTTTTCCAACTAGAAGAAGCAGAAAGACAGTACAAGCACTTGAAAGGTATTCCGATAACCAGTTACGAGAACGAGGTGCCGAAAATTCTCATCGGGGTGGACAACCTACGTCTGGCAGTGTCACTCAAAGTACGGGAAGGGCATGGATTAGCACCGGTGGCGGTAAAAACCAGGCTTGCTTGGTGTGTGTGTGTGTACGGCCCTCGAGGGAGCAGCAAACAGACATCCCACAGTTTCCATGTCTGTGAATGCTCATGCGATGAAGCACTTCATCAGTCAGTGGAAGACTTTTTCGCCATTGAAGGAGCTGGCCCGAGACCATCGGAGATTCCGCTGACAAGAGACGAAGAACGAGCGCTAACGATCATGGAAGCAACTACCAGACCGTTACTTCATGGCAGTACGTAGACTAGAGTGTCTAGAACGCCGGATGGATCGTGTCGAAGTACTGAAGGAGAATCTCCATCGACAAGTAAGCGAGTACGAAGCGAAGGGCTATGCTCATCAAGCAACGATAATAGAACTGGAAGCCGCAGATCCACGATGGGTGTGGTATCTTCCCATCGGAGCTGTGATGAATCCCAAAAAACCAGGAAAGGTTCGTGTCATCTGGGACGCAGCAGCCAAAGTAGATGGCGTCTCGCTGAACAGCACGCTTTTCAAAGGTCCAGATCAACTCTCCTCTCTTCCGGCTATTCTGTTTCGTTGTCTGTTGTACGGGGTGGCAGTCAGCTCAGACATCCAGGAAATGTTCCACCAAATCCGAATCCGAGAAGAAGACAAGAACTCGCAGCGTTTTCTTTGGCGTGCCAATACGTACGAAAAGCCTACGGTCTACTCAGAGGCGCGTCCACGTTCGAATCCATGGGTAGGACAAACGTTAGCAAATATTTTGTGCACAATGAAGCTAAGAATAATTTCAACTCTGAACTTTAAATTCAAAGTTTCTATGTTTGAGGAGTTCAAACGCTAAAGGGTGTATGTGACATTTTGGTCGATTTTGAGTTGAGTTGATGAAATTCTACTGTTACTGTACAACAAATTTGTTCAAGATCCCACAAGAATTCAATCCTAATTTTCCCAATGAGAACCACAGAAATAGAATTTTTCCAACGATTATTTCAGAAATCATCTGAAGAGTGTTGTTAAAAGGCTTCAGAAATCATTCCTCCAAAAATTATTTGATAAATTTTTCAAGGAAGTCCCAACTGCTCCAACATTTTAGCTAGTGATACATCCATAGATTTCTGTGGGACATCCTACAAGATTCCTAGTCAAAACATCTTCTAAACTTCAATCAATAACTTCTCCAGAAATTTCAACCAATTTCCTTTAAAGTTGTCTCTTACAATTTATATAGGACTGCAAGTAGTGATTTCCCTTTAGATACTTTCAGCAATTGTTCCAGATATTCCTTCTTAGATTTCTACACAAATTCTTCCAGTAATTCTTTGAGTTTTTCTCAAGTACGTCTTGAACGTTTTTTGTCACGAATTCTTCTAGGAATGTCTCCAGCAAAATGCCAAGGAAATTTTCCGAAAATATAAATCCTTGAGATATTTCTAAAGAAAATCCTAGAGTAATCTCTGATAAAACTTGGGTAAGTTTCAAAGTCACCATTAATGAGCAAGGATCATGAAATAACTCCCTAGAAATAACTTCCTAGATAATCTAAAAAAAAAATCAATCGAATCTCGGGATAGTATTCCGCAGGATTTTCTAAAGAAATTTATCGAAAACCAATGGACAGAATGTCTTAGAAATTTGTGTAGGAATGATCGAAGGAATAATTGGAAAAAATTCTGTAGTAAAAACCGGTGTGAAAACTTAAATAATTTTGAAGAGTGCATGAGAATGTTTCGTATTGAAGGAATGTTTGCTAAAACTGCAGGAGTACTACCTTAGATAAATGCTGGAAAAAAATGTTCAAACCCCTCAAGGAATTACAGATTTCTGGGTGGAAACGTGGATGAAATTTTGAAGGAATCCACATGAATAGACAGAGGAATTCTTGTAGGGTTTTTTTTTTAAACACTTTTCCTCGAAAGAAATTCTGTAGAAATCTTTGAACGATCTCCTAGAGAATTCGGTAGAAGGATTAGCGAAAAAATATCTGGAGGAAGTTCTATAATAGTTTTGGAAACACAATCATTACCTGAGAAAGTTACTGGAGGTAGTAGCTTTAGAGTGTTCAAGGATTCCCTAAAGCAAATTCTGAAGAAATTCTTCAAAGCATCCTTTTGACAAATTGCTTGAAGAATTTCTAGTAGAATTGGTAGAGAAAACTCTAGAAAAATTTCTATAGAAATCCCTGTGGAAGACCCTGAAAGTGTTCTAAATTAAATCACTGATAATTCATGAAGTTTTTCCTCTGGAAATCTGAGACGAAATTCATCAAGAGCTTGTTGAACCAGTTATAGTCTCTAAAGGTTTCTTCGGAGCCTGTACAGTTCAATGCAAGCAGGATAAGTAAATAAGACTTTAAAGACCATTTTGGTTACAATATATACTTTAGAGACCTTCCACTAAAAATTGGAACTTGCATTAAAACAGAGACCAAGTCTCTATAAAGAATCCTACTACCAGTCCTGTCTTTAGGATTCATTGGATCAACTTTCCTTATCCTTCATATTAGAAAATATATTGAATTCCCTTCAAAATCAATTTTATTAAACAAATTTGACAAAAACAGACCAAACTGTTTTTATTTAACAATTAGTGAGGTTGTTCTAATTTCCTCATCTATTTCTAACATGGATAAACAGCAAATATTCTGTGAATTTGTATATTTTTTTTTTCTTTGCACAGAAATAACTCGTCTAATCGCAAAAATATTCAGGAGAAACTAAAGATGTTTGGAAAATGTTTCATCGAGTCATATATTACGCAGGAATTTCTTCAACAATACTCAAAACAAAATTTCAAAAAATCGTCATTATCTGCTCTAAATATGTTTAGGAATTTAATCAAATCATTTTTCATGAATTTACTACGAACTTCTTCCATAAATTTCTATGGAAAAAGCCAAGAACTTGTAGAGAGTTAGAGACTGTTATGCCTTCATTTTTTAATATGGGACTACACTAATTTCATATTTTCCACAACATTTTCAAACAAGGTGTGGTAATTTTTATGTGCATAGTAAAATATTTATCAAAACATGAATGTTTCAATAAAAAAAGAGGTGGCAGGAAATTAATATGGAATAGTTGTGCTCTTGTGCTGATCTTGATTTATATTTTGTAGAATCGTGGGTAGGACAATCCTTTGACTGTCCTACCCAGGCATTTTTGTGCGTAGTACATGTCCTACCTGTCCTACCCACTTCCCGCGCCACTGGGTCTACTTGATGGACGTCGCTACATTCGGCAGCACCTGCTAGCCAGCTTCGGCTCAATTCGTAAAGAATAGAAACGCCGAGCAACACCGAGAGCTTTACCCGGAAGCGGCCAATGCGATCATTGATGACCACTATGACGATGCTTACCTGGCGAGTTTCAGCTCGGAAGAAGAAGCAGCGAAGGTAACTCACGACGTGCGATACGTACACAGCAGTGGAGGATTCCAGCTCTATAATTGGCGGTCGAACAGTAGCCTGGTTCTACAGCAACTGGGTGAAGTGCAGCCTGAGGCAGATAAGCAGCTGAACCTGGAGCGAAAACAGAAAGTGTGCTCGGTATGCTATGGAGTTCGTCAACCGACGAACTGAGCCTTTCCATCCAAATAAGCGAAGATTCAGACAGCCACTAGACCAACGAAGAGACAAGTCCTACGGTGCGTGATGACCCTATTTGATCCACTCGGATTGCTCTCGCCCTTTATCATACATGGAAATCCAAGACCTTTGGCGCGAAGGCACGGAGTGGGACGAGCAAGTCAATACAGACGTCTACGCGTAGTGGCTGCGATGGATACAGATGCTTGACTACATCGCTTCAGTTCGAATTCCAAGATTTTATTTTCAACACACCAATCAGAATACCTACGACAACTCCAAATCCCATATATTCGTCGACGCCAGTGAGGTATCATACTCCTGTGCAATCTATTTGCGCACATTTGACGAGAATCGAAACCCGCACTGCGTTTTAATCGCCGCCAAATCAAAGGTCGCTCCACTGAAGCTGTGGTCGATCCCCAGATAAGAGCTACAAGGGTGTGTTTTAGGTATACGCCGACGCAGATTTGTCAGGGAAAACCACAAGGTTCCCGTTTCCAAGACGGTGTTCTGGATGGACTTCAGAACCGCATTGTCCTGGATTAAGGCGGATCCCAGAAATTACCGACAGTTCGTATCCTTCGGAGTAGGCGAAATACTGGAGCACACAACGGCAAACGAGTGGTGGTGGCTCCCATCGAAGTCAAACCCGACAGATGAAGCGACCAAGTGAGGCAGCGGCCCGTACTTCGACCACAACAGCAAGTGGTTCAAGGACCCCGACTTTCTGCGCCTTTCGGAAGACAAGTGGCCTCGTTCCAAGGAGCCAATGACCGCTACTTTCGAAGAGATGCGTGCAGCAATTCTGTACCACTGTTCATTTGAGCTACTAACAGACTTTGACCAGTTCTCCTCGTGGGATCGGTTACTTCCTGCAACAGCCTACACTTCCGGTTTCTGATCAATTCAGCCAAGAAACAGTCAAAATACGATCTACAGTCTAATGCCGATGTTGGACGATAATGGCTTGCTGCGGGAGCGTGGCCGAATTGCTGCAGTTGAAAACGTCGGATACGGACATTATTCTCCCGAGAAAACATTACATCACGGAGCTCCTGGTGCTTCGCTATCATCAACGCTACCGTCACGCTAATGCAGAAACCGTGGTCAACGAGGTTCGCCAGCTGTACAACATTCAGAGACTTCGTCTGGTGGTCAAGAAGGTGAACCGTGACTGCGCTGTCTGCAATGCTGTGATTCCAACGATGGTGCCTCTGCTGCCTGCGCGCGTTGCCCATCATGAACGATACTTCACCTACACCGGGTTGGACTACTTCGGACCGCTGCTGGTAAAGCTAGGAAGATCCAATGTCAAACGCTGTGTCGCACCATTCACGTGTCTGACGGTACGCGCCATCCACCTTGAAGTGGCCTACACGTTGTCAACAGAATCATTCATTTCTTGTGTCCGCCGATTCGTAGGTCGCAGGGGATCGCCCGCCGAGTTGTTCAGTGACAATGGGACAAACTTCCAGGGAGCCGATCGTGTACTGCAGCATCAGATAAGCCAGGGGCTGTCCACCACGTTTACGAGTTCCAACACAAAATGGAACTTCATTCCGCCAGGAGCGCTACACATGAGCGGCGCATGGGAACGCGTGATCCAGTCAATCAAAACAGAAATGGGTGATGCGTACGCCGAGGGGTTGCAGACACTGGTCGTGGAGGCTGAACAGTTGGTGAACTCAAGGCCTCTGACATATTTACCGCTCGAGTCCGAGCAAGCCGAATCATTTTTTGCTGTTGAACTCTACCGGGTTGGCACTGCTTGACCTTCAAGAGTTACGTAAAGCTCCAGAAAAGTCTGTATCACAACGGGGGAGACTGTCGGCGCAGAAGACGGCAAGCTGGCAACCCGGTCACCCATTTCGGAGGCGACGCGTTACGCAGTTAAATCGCCGCATCAAGACAAGTGACAGCTGTCAACAGACACCGGGTTAGCCCTCAAGCTGTCAGCGAAGCGTTTTCAGTTGTCTTCTCACATTATCGACATATGAAGAACAGTGAACAATGAAACTGTAGTTCAGAGTCTAATGCAGCCCACAGAAGCTCAAATGGTTTGACCAACATTGACTCCGCCCCCAAGTTAGTCAAAGCGATTTATGTTGATGCAACCGTTTGACCGACTGTCAAGGTTGGTTGCAGCATCACGATATTTCTTTGCATGTTTCGAATGATCTCAGCAAGTCTAGTGAATATATATTTGTTACTTTTTCGAATTCTGTGGCTGTGGGGGAGAATATTTTTACGATTTTTTTTGGCAATCATCGTAATAAGGAAGAGCAGAACTTTTAACATTTAAGTACCGGAAGAAATGGATATTGATGAGGAATTCCTGTCATAATTCGCACGAAGTATTCCGGCAACACTCTGAAATTATGCGGGGTCTCTTTAGGGGAATATTCTGACCGGTCATCGTTTTGGCTATGGGATTTTTTTCCAAACATTCTAACCAGAATCTTTTAGGGGTTTCCTATTGCTATTCTACTTTGAATTTTTTCCAAGAATCCATGGATTATACTAAGGAGTCCACCAAAAAAAATGTTCCTGGGATTCCAAAGATTCAACCGAAAATTCCTCCGGGGAAAATTCTTCAGGCATACCTTCAGGTGGCATTCTTCCAAGGATTCCTTTAAAGGTTCCTCTGCATTTTTGTGTGGATTTTTTCCACTGATTCCTTCAAAGATCGGTCAGAAAATTCCTCAAGTAATTTCTTCAGTAATTCTTGAGGGCTGTCTCTAAGAATTTCTAGAGAGATTGTTATAACAATTTCTACAAAGATTCTTTCAGGAATTCCTTTAAAAGTTTATTCCAAGGATTCCATCACGCGTTACCCAGGTATCATATCACGAATTCTTTCTAACACTTCTCAAGCGATTCCTCAAGAAATTCATCATTAGAAATCCCCCCAAGGATTTAACCAGGACTTTTTTAGGGCTCCTCCTAGTATCCCTCCTTAAATCCACAAGAACTTGCTTCAGAAATACCACCAGGAATTTCTTCAGCGATTTTTTCTAGTAATTTTTCTAAAGATTTCTCCAAGGATTTATATAAAAACTTCCCAAGGGATTTGTTCAGGGATACATCCAATGCTTCCTTCAAATATTCCACCTAAAAAATCTTCAAAATCTTCATTTAAGAATTCCTCCAGCAAAACTTCAGGCATTTCAAGACAGATTATATCAAGATTTTTTCCTGGTATTCCAACAGGAATTCCACTAGAAATTCCATAAAAAATACTCAAGAAATCCTTAAACTTGAGCGTTTTTTATTAAAATTGGGACAGAGCTTTAGGACCCTATACATCCACAGATTCCAATAGAAAATCCATCACCTACTTTCTCTAGAAATTCGTTCAAAAGTTCCTACATAAATATATGAAGGGATTTACTACAGGAACTCTTACCCAGAATTTATCCAAGGTTTCATCAAGGAGTTGCTCCAGGGATTCCACCAAGAATTCTTCCAAGGATTTCATCAAGAAGCCGTCAGGGATTCCACAAGAAATACAGCAAAAGAATTCATCGGAACTTTGAACACGGGATATCATCAGGCTTTCCTTTAGATATTCCGCTTGCGATTTTCTGAGAGGTTCCCCCAGGTTATACTCCGGTTTTCTTCTAGGGAATCTTCAATAAATTAATTTATGAATTCCACCAGTGTTTCCTCTAAAGGATTTTCTTTGTATCTCTGAAGGGACCCTACGAGGCATTTGTCCTGGGATTTCTGCAGAAATTACTTCAATAATCTACCATAAATTTCTCCGAGGATTACTCCAAGACTTTATCCGTCAATGTGTTCCAGTATTTCTTGAAGGATTTTTTTTACCAATGAACTACCTTAGATAATCCTTTAGGAACTCCTTCAGGGATTGCTTTAAAAGTTCTTCCAGAAATATATTAAGGAATTTTGCCAGGGAATTCTCTGGAAATTTCTCCAGTGATTTCTTTGGTGATTCCTCCAAGGGTTTCTCAAGAAATTGCTCCATAGATTTTCTCAGAAATTTAAAACAACAAACATCTTTCAGGTCCACTTTAGGAATTCAACCTGAAGCCATTCAGAGAAATGTGTTGTATAATCCACTGAGTAAATATCAGTTAATTTCCTGGAAGAATTTCTGACAACCCTAAAAGAAAATCCTAGTAAAACCTATAAAGTATTTTATGGTTGAACTTCTGGCGAATCTCTGATAGAATTTTCTAGCGAATTCTAGCGAAACTCTGGTTATATTCTCAGTGAAAGAAAACCTTGTGAAATCCCTTAAAAAACTTCTCTCGCAAAAAATTACAGGTGTAATAATTAGAGAAAAAACTAGTGAAGTATCTGGAGAAATAACTGGTGAAATCTTTATAGGAAATTGTGGTCAAATACCATAGGAAATTCGTTATGGGATCATTGGAGTTCATCTTGGCAGAATCCAAGGAGGAACCTATTGTGGAATTCTCAGAGGAATTCCTGAAGGAATTCTTGTTTTGAATCTCAGGAGGAACTCCTGATAGAATCACTGGATGATACACTGGTGGATTCCCAAATTACAGGTGAAATTTTTTAACATAAATTTCTGGTAAAATCATTGGAGATTTTCCCTAAAACTTCCAAGAATCCTTGGAGTTATTCCGCGAGAAATTCCTTCAAAAAATTCGGGGGAATCCCTTGAGGAATTGATTTCTTAAGGAAATCCGCGAGGAATCCTTTGAGAAATTCTAGAAAGAATCTCTTGAGTAATTCTGGTGATGAAATCCTTAAAAGAAATTTCTGGGTGGGTAGAATTCCTTGAGGATTAATCCCTTCAAAAATTTCGGGAGGCATTCCTTGATTAATTCCGGGAGAAATTTCTTAAGGAATTCCGGGAGGACTACCTTGACGAGTTCCTAGATGAGTCTCTTGAAGAATTCTCTAAAGTACCCCCTTGAAGAAAATTCGGGCAGAATCTTTGAATAAATTTCTTTTTATAATTTGTAATAAACTGCCTGATGGAATCCCGAATAACCCTAGAGCAGAGGGATTCCTGAAGGAGCCTTAAGGAGCATTCCTTATAGAATCCCTGACATTCATGATGGAATCCCTGCAAGAACTCCCAATAAAACCTGTTGAAAATCTCTTGATGAAACCCCTAGAGAAACTCCTGATGGAATCCTTGGAAAAACTTGTGGTGTAATCCTTGGAGTGATTCCTGATAGAATCATAAGATAAACTCTTGATAAATTCCTGTAGAACTTCCAGGTGGAATCAGAACAGAAATGTTGATAGAATCCCATAAGGAGTTCCAGGTGGAATATCTAAGGAAAATACTAATGAAATTCCCAAAGGAAATCTTCTTGAAATCCCTAAAACAACTCCTGGTAGAATCCCTTGAGAAACTCCTGATGGAATCCGGACAAACTCTTGATACAATCCTCGTAGCAATTTCTGAAGATATTCTTAAAGGAACTCTAAGTGAAATCATTGAGGGAACCCCTGATAAAATCCCTTGAAGAATTTTTGATGGAATCCCTATAGGAGCTATGAAACTCTCTAGAGGGACTCCTGATAATATCTCCAGAAAAAATATTGATGGAATTCCTCGAGGAACTCCTGATATAATCTCTAGAAAAACTCCTGATAAAATCTTTTGAGAAATTCCAGGTGAAGGTACTTCTGATAGAACCTCTATAACAACTCCTGGTGGAATCCCTGGAGGTACTCCTGGTGAAATCCTTGGAGGAATATCTAAAGATATTCTTGAAGGAATCCTGATGGAATAATTAGAGGAACTTCTGATGAAATTCCAAGAAGAACTATTGATGGAATCTCTAGAGAAACTCCTGATAGAATCCGTGAAAAAATTCCTGATAAAATCCCTGCAGGAATTCCTGGTACAATCCCTGAAGAAATTGCTTGTTGAACTTTTGAAGGAGTTACAGGTAAAATTGCTGATGAATTCTCTGAAGATAATTCTGTAAAAATTGCTTGAGAATTAATTAACGAATCTCTTGAGAAAACGGATAGAGATTGTTGGAAATGCTAGTGAAATATATAGAAACAACTCAAGAGCACATATTTGATCAATCACCGTGGCACCGACGCTGCGTAAATTCACGCATTTTGACCTGTCACCCATCTGCATCGGCAGTTCATAGGACGTCGAAGCTTCAATTTGACATGCTGACGTCGATGTTCGTGCAACATCCCTACAGACAGTACGATCAGTTCGTCAAACATTTGGCTCCGCTCACCGGTGGTTTGAGCAAAATCAAACTCGTTTGATTTGGCCGACCGATTCGTCAACCGTCAAATCGGTTTCACAAACTGTGAGATTGGTTTGTCAAGCAGCATCACACACGGTCAAACTTAGCACCAACATGATCACCAACCTGGGGGGTGGAGTCAATGTTGGTCAAACCGTCTGAGCGTCTGTGGGCTGCATAATGTTCAGTCTAAAGTTCAGTTTAAAGTGAAATTAAATCAATCTCAGTTAATTGGACAGTTGTTTGTTCGCACCGTTTACCGAACTAGTGAAAGTTAAATTTATAGTACATTTGTGCAGCAGTTAAGTCAAGGTTTCAAATAAGTCGGTGCACTTTGAGGTTAGTTTAAACTCTCCACATTCCGTCAGTGTGCAAAAATTAACACAATTGTCCGTTTAGGTCTTAGTCCGAGCCAACAGTCAGTTTAGTCGCGAGTCCGTCCCAAGTCGAGTCCAGTTTGCCTGAAAAGGTAAGGTGTCGGCCAGGGTAGACGCGTCCCGCGAAGCGACGCGAAAATCCTTTGGAGTTTGACATTTCATTATTAATAATTGTTATTCCTTCCCGTGCAATTTTCGCGTCGCTTCGCGTGACGCGTTTACCCTGGCCGACACCTAAGAAATTTACGAAAGTGGTAATATCAAATAAATTACATTGCATAATTCAGGTGTAAGGACACGTAGCGAGACTGCAGGGAAGGAGACCGGGTGTGTCAAACGAAAGGCCACCGAATTGTAAGTCTGAGTTGTATTATTAACAAAACCCTTTATACTTACCCTAAAATCTTATTGCAGTTGAAGAAATACAACACAATACAAAACGGTACTCGCTATCAAAACGCCACTTTCCACTCCCTCGACATTTTGCAAACATATGAAGCAAGTGTAGTCCAATATTGAAAAATAAAGGCATAACAGTTTCTACATGAACTTACAACCCCAATTGGAATTACAAAACGCGAATTCCAATTTATATTTTTTTCTGAATAATAAAGGCAAAATCGGTTATCTATGCGGTGGTGCAAATGAATATGACTAGCATAAATGTACTAGAAAGTTATGTACATTTGTATAAGTAGACAAACTTCAAACTATTTTTTCAATGCCATTTTTTTCCATATGGGACAGTTATGCCTATATGGGCAGTGGATGCATGTTGAAAAATCGATTAAATCCAAATTCTACTGTGCTTTATCAACCTGATTATACCTGAAATAAAAGTAAAGTCCTATTTCGCAAGCATGATGAATTAGATCACAAAAAAGAGTGATAAATTTTATGTAAATGTCAATGAAATGTCAATGTTTTATACAACTTTGGTGACCTGTAGCTAAAAATTGTGACGAACTGGAACATTTCTGAAAACGGCATCAGATTCAGCGACCCCATATCTACTGAAGACACATAATATGATCCTTGAGACACACAAAAATGACATTTCTGTTACGCTGTGATATTTTTTTGCAAACATAATCAATAATGGACAATCAACTTCAGTTGGATTATCAAGCAGAAAATCAAACTCAGCAAAGTGCAGCAACCTATACAGCCTATGTTTAGCAAAATTCCTTAACGCAATGATATCATCGTGAACCGGCCCAGCCCTAGCTTTGATTACAGCCGCCCTCCTCGGTATCTTATCAATGTAATCACTTTCCCATTCAACCAATAGATACCAGCCACAATTTGCATGACTGATTATAGATCTTCGGAAACAACACACAATTTCATCAATCTCGCCAGCTCTAGAGTGCACTTGTTCACTCAACCCTGGCAACTGTTCATTCACTGATTCCAATCTGCAAGCACATGCAACTAGAGGCTTTTTCCACGCCCGATATATCGATTGGAAGCTCGTGAAAGTTTTGCAAACATGGACTTTTGCAGGTTTGATTTTGTGTTTTCCGCTCCGGACTCGCTTAGTACAAAGTGAGAGCCTCTAGGTCCATGGGCAGGTTGGGGTACTTACAAGAAAACACCATCATCATCAAGCACGTTCCACGATGTCGATGACGGACGGATGAAGACGGTTGCCTGCCTAGCTCGAGCTGCACTGCATGCCGTGCGTTCGCGAGCGCATTTTCCTGTTTTTCCCCTCGTGTGAGTACCCTATACTAAAGTGAGGTGTGTACGCGATGCGCTTTCTATCCATCCACCTGACGTTAACCAGTTGTCGGTACTAGGCAAGTACCGGAGCTGTAACTGATGCGCAGATTGTTTTCTCGCTGTTTCGGTTGTAGCACACTTTTCGGACATGGGGAGATGAAAATTGGCTGCGGTATGTGAAGAATTCAGTGATTAGCCGTCTGTAGCATTGGTTTTTTTTTTCAACGAGCTACCGTACCGAAAAGCATGTTACATTCCACAATGGAGTCTCTAACTGAAAATGACCAGATCAAGCCAATAAACACACACTGCCACTGTCAGCCGGCAAATTTAATTTGTTTTTATTATGACACTCACAGCGACACCACAGCATGTGCAGCACGCTCAGCTTGACGGCTTTAACCCTTTCAGGACGGTCGGATAATATTGACAAACTTCTATAAATAGAAGTATAAAATCCAGAACAGAAGCGCATATATTTTCACTATGTACAATCATGTTCCTTTAACCTATTTGTGTCATAACTTATTCGCTAGTATATATATGAGATGTTCTTCTTCTTCTTCTTCTTTCTGGCGTTACGTCCCTATTGGGACAGAGCCTGCTTCTCAGCTTAGTGTTCTTATGAGCACTTCCACAGTTATTAACTGAGAGCTTTCTTTGCCGATTGACCATTTTTGCATGCGTATATCGTGTGGCAGGTACGAAGATACTCTATGCCCTGGGAAGTCGAGAAAATTTCCAACTCGAAAAGATCCTCGACCGGTGGGATTCGAACCCACGACCCTCAGCTTGGTCTTTCTGAATAGCTGCGCGTTTACCGCTACGGCTATCTGGGCCCCTAACGATATGCTAACGATGTTCTAAGATATGCAAGTCAAATTGAAGCTCTAATTATCTGACATAGTAGTTCAAGCAGGACATTGTAGAATTCCTATGATAAAGACAATTATTCAATCAGAGCCTAGGAGCATGTATATTAGCCTGGGACACGGCTATATGAAAAAAATAGATTCTCGCTCCAGTCCACTTTTTGGACTGCATTTAAGTCTTAAAACAACTGTGCAAAATTTCAGCTCGATCGGTGAAACTATATTTTAGTGACAGCTGTTCAAAGTTTGTATGGCATTTACTATGAAAAACTTACCGGATCGGGACCGGCTGGCGCTAAAATATAGTTTTACCGATCGAGCTGAAATTTTGCACAGTTGTTATGGGATCTGTTACGCCTTAGACCGCGTGAAAGGATTCAATAAAAATACATCCGATCGGGTTTGTAGTACACTCCAAAAGCCATCCTCGCTATCTCTGAACCAGTGTTGACCAGAATCATTTCCCCGAAATTCGAATTGTGAAGCCATGAACTGTTATAACTGTGCGTTGTATTCCTGAGATAGAGGGGGAGGTGGTTGGGCTTGAGTGTTGCACATGGGATCCGACAGTTTCGATCTCGGTGGGCCGCAATTCAAGTTTCGATGAAATGATTCGCACTCACTCACTCACTCATTTCATTTCACCGAAACTTGAATTGTGGCTCTCTGGGATCAAAATTGATCGATTTTGTGTGCAGTACTCAAGCTTAACCATCTGCTTTTCTATCTTGGGAGGATAGAGCATGGTTGTAGTAGTTCGTGGCTTCGTAGTTCGGAAAATGTTATTTTCGGGTAAATGAGTCTGAGCAACACTGCTCTGAACCTATCATATACAATCCATGTCACCTTATAGCTAAACTCATGTCATATTCCCTCGTGACTGAAGTTATTTAACACTTGTGATCAATACATCACCCTCCTCCTTTCCTTAGAAATCAACGACTTTGATCAATATTGTAATCTTGTAAGTACCCTGGTTTCTTTACTATTCTTCGTAAACGCTGTGTTGATCCCTGTTCAGATTGCTCATCTGGATTATCGATTTCCTGATTAACCCTTCAATACCCAACCCCGCCTTTAGATGGGGTACACTTTGGAATTTTGTGTATTTTGTCGTAGCTCGAAAATCAAAATGATTTTATTTTTAGCTTTAACCTTGACTCATAACATGCATATAAGGAAAGTTTTTTTTATGACTTTTGAAACTTTTTGTATTTTTGAAAATTGTTTGAAAAATTGTATTCCTATACAACCTACAAACAGCGTAGGGAAACTCGTGCTCGCGAGTAAAAAAATACTCACTCTCGTACTCGTTTGCGAGTAATACTCACACTGTGAGTTACTCATTCCTTACTCTTACTCACGCGAGAGTATGACGTCATAACTCACTGCGAGTATTACTCACGTAAAGAGTAATACTCGCAGTGAGTATGACGTCATTACTCTCAGTTGAGTGAGCAAGTTACTATTTGCGAGTATGGTGAGTAACCAAATCCCAAAGTAAAATAAAATTGTACATTAGTGTGTTTTATACTAGGTGAAAGACTTTGAATATAAATAGTCTATAAAGTTAACAGCTGCTGTCGTCTTCTGTATTGTGATATGCATGTTTTAGTATGGATGTTTACACATTACTGAATTCGGAGTCAGTTTTTAAACATGGATCGTCAAATGATAATGGCGAAAGTTCGTTTGTGTTCAAATATTGACCTGACCAATTTCATTCGCTAGGAACATAAAATAATACCGAAACTTTTTCTGATTGCGATTATGTTATTGATATTCAATTTTGAATAGAAATATAAGTAAAATTGTTGTAGATAAATTTTGGTTGCGATCGACATCTTGACCATTTCATATGTTGCTTTGGATTCAAGGCAAAGGTTCAAGGCTAGGTGTGATACCTGGCTTATTGTTAGGTTTCTTCATCTCTTATAAGTTCTATGTGTTGTCATAAAACTGTTGTACATCAATGAAAATACTTAGCACAACAATCCGAATTTCGTTAAAACCAAAGTATGGAAAGATCTTAATTTTGCGTAAAATCCACCCAAATTTGAGTATTTTCTTTTAAAATTGAACTAAAGGCAAACTATCTAGTGGGGAACTTGGAACTTCATCCAAATCAGCGCATTTAGGTATGTATTGCAATTTAGTGAAATTTTTCGAAACAGATATTGTCAATTCTAGTGACGAATAGATTTTCTGTCTTTCATTCAGAGACGTTAAATATTTTCTCACATAAAAAGTCGATCGTAACCATCAATAACAAGGCCGGAAATATCGTTCCTAGGGAAAATAAAATACGAAAGGTTATTTCAAACCCAAGGAAATGATGCAATTAAAAGTTTAGTCCACAAAAGCGTTTAGATTTGCACACTTAGAATTTAACACAGATTTCTGAGAAATTTCACCGAATTCTCAACAGCAGATTTTTTGGTGAATCGTTCGGTGATTTTTGACTTCACCAAACGATCCGTAAATCTTGAGAAAGTGTATCTTTCAAAAGTACCGAATAGTTCGGTGATTTTATACAGATATTTTGTGGAATTGTTGTTTGTTTTTGGAGTATTCACTGAGCTTTTCGGTGAAGTTTTACAGATTTGCGATGGTTTTATTATTATACAATTGGCATTTCACCGATCGATTCAGCGTATTTTAACAAAAGTTCTGTGAAAAGGGATAATGCTTTTTTTAGGATTTTGCGTGATATGATATCATTTCAATCATCTCAAAGCAGTGCCTGTTAAAAGAACAATTTAGCTTTACAAAACTTGAAACTTTACAAATGGTTAAACACTTCAGTAGGATAATTGGAATAAAAGCACTCAACGGTATTTGCAAATAAGGACATTTTATTTTGATTCCATTTTTACACTCTTCATTTTTATTTGAATTCTAAACGTTCTCTGGTCATTATTACAAAAACTATGAGTCAGATTCACTTCTTTGGAAATCCAAACTATTTTCCAATAATCACTCCTTTTTTAACTTTAGTCAGTTTTGCTTCACTTGGAAAAGTAACAATTTTGGCAAAAGCTTCGATTGTCAATATGGCCGACAAATTATATCAGATTTCACAGGTTTTCGGTGTAAGCTCGGTAAATTTTCATCTTCACCGAACAACCTGTAAAATTTTGTATTTTATCCGCCTTTACAGAACTTTCGGTGCATTTTTGACAGTTCTGATGAAAACATTTGAGTTTCACAAATGAATCTGTAAAATCGCATTTCACAGTTCACAACCTGTGATTTATTTTACCAAATTCTGTGCTTTATTCTAAGTGCGTGTAATGAACGTGAAATTTAATTTTTTTTGTTGTGAAATTTGTTATTTGTCTTTTACTAAAAGGGTGCACATTTTAAATTGAGGAATTTTTCAAATGTTATGCTTGAAATGAAGTTGTAGTCGTTTTGATGGTTGAAATCATATTGAAATTATGAAATATTAACAAAATGTCTAAAGTTTTAAGCACCAGAATTGCAAGGTGAACTAGATTGTCACGCATACCGTATGTCCAGAAGCCGATCCCATCCAGTAAACAGTTTCACGCAGGCTGCAAACTCTATTGTAATAAAAGACAAATAACAAATTTCACAGCAAAAAAGTTGAATCTAAACGCTTTCATGGACTAAATATTTAATTGCATTATTTCCTTGGGTTTGAAATAACCTTTCGAAATGTATTTCCTCTTGGAACGATATTTCCAGCCTTAGGTGTTATTGATTGTTTCGATCGATTTTTCATGTGAGAAAATATTTGACGTCACTGAATGAAAGGCAGAAAATCTATTCGTCACTAGAATTGACAACATAATTTTGATTTTGACTTTTGTCTACCCATTCAAAATTGGAGAATTTGAAAAATTCTTATCAAAATCATAAGTTTTTCAGATACAAAATCAAGTTGGAAATTTTCTCCACTTCTCAGGGCATGTTTGTACTTTACCTTACGATATACGATGCCAAAAATAGTCAATTGGCAAAGGTATCTCATAGTTGATAAATATGTAAATGCTCATAAGAACTTTAAGTTCAAAAGAAGGATCTGGGCCAGTAGGGGCGTAAAGCCAGAAGAAAGTAGAAAAGGGCGTGCAATGCAACATACCGAGCGAAATGCTCAAAATAAATTACAGCTTGTGTTAAGAATTCACATTAAAATAACGTTTTACGTGTAACAAATAGTTTTCAGAATAATATTATCATCTTACCATTTAAATGAGGTCGCCCCAAGAATAGCTTTACTTATAACTTATTATTTATTTGAGCCATTTGTAAGCTTTTATAATATTTAGAATACTTCAAGTGAGTAAAATTACTCACGAGTGGGTTAGTGTTTGTCAAAAACTCATTCACGAGTATGAGTTGTACAGCTGAAACTCACGTCTGTTTTCAGTTTTCAGTGAGTACTCACGAGTTTCCCAACACTGCTTACAAATGCCTGGGGTTCATTAAACGTGTTATATAAAAAATCGAACCTTTTATATTTTTTCTAATCAACCTATCCAAGAAAAAGAGCTTGGGTGGTTTTTCCGTCAATTACACGGAAAATAAAATTAAGTACAGAAAAAAAATAAAATTCAATATTTTTTAAAGTCCCATGAAAATTCAAATTTAGCATAGCATAGCATAGACTGACTGTACATGTCAATGGTTGCTACTCCGTGATTGATCGGAACTGGTAAGAATTGCACTACGATCCAAATGAATAAGGGATGGGAGTGTCCGCTTATTCTCGAAGTACAATTTTAGCAGCTCTTATATTATTGATCAATAACGGCGCCGGTCAAGTCCTTACAGTCAGTTAGGATGGAGAAGGAATGTTAGGGTGTAATGATTGATGCTTCTAGAGACCGAGAATACCTCTGCATCTCCACAATCACCACGGGAAGGGTATTTATTAGTGAGGGAGGAAAAGATCTGGGAGTTATCAATGGTCAGTGATGCGATCCATGGATAAGAAGGAAAAATACAACTTTAAGCTAGTTTTGCATTTTGTCTCGCGAAGTTATTAAAAAAATACGTCAGTATCCATTATACTGAACCATTCAAAAGATGTTTTTAGTAATAGCGAAAAGAGAAAAATATATGAACATATTTTAAATAATATGAAACAGGAACGATGCCGACACTTGTAATGACGAACCATACATAGTTTGTTTGAAAATTACAGAATAGCAACGCTGTACATTTTTGTTTCGAGATGAAAAGTTTTTGATAGGAGTTTTGAAAAATACGTCAACATCCATAATGTCGAACCATTCAAAAGATGTTTTTAGTAATGTTGAAGAAAGAATATATATATTAATTGAAATTATATAAAACAGGCATGATGCCGACACTTGCAGTGACGAACCATACAAAGTTTGTTTGATTATTACATTAAATTAACGCTGTCATGAAGAAATGTATCATTATGAGCATGAAACGAGCTCACCAGTTGGTAATCCATCCTCGACTTTACACGGATATCTTTTCGCACTCACACAACGCAAACCGTAGAACTTCTCAGCGTCCCGAAAACGAACCGTCTTGCATGGGCTCTCAGAAGCAGTGTATCCAGGTTTTCAAAGCGATAATGGCTGCCGCAAACAGGCTCGTTTTCTGGTAGGGACATGTCGAATTGACGTTTGGCTTGGGTCGTTTTCTATTGAACGGACCCAAGCTAAACGTCAAATCGGCATGTCCCTACCAGAAAGCGAGCCTGTTTGCGGCAGCCATTAGCGCTCGTAAAAAGCTGGATTAGAGGGTTAATAACAGTTCCTGAGGGTTTATGGACAAAAGGTCGAAAGACAAAACGTCGAAAAGACAAAAGGTCAAAAGACAAAAAGTTGAAAGGACAAAAGGTCGAAAATGATTTGCTTGGTGGGAAATTTTTCCTTCTTTGAAAAAAGATTTTCGACCTTTTGTCCCTTCTTTTTTTTCTACGACCTTTTGTCCTTTTGACCTTTTGTCTTTCGACCTTCTGTCCTTTCGGCCTTTTGTCTTTCGACCTTTTGTCATAGATTCGTTCCTGAGTTGTTTGCTATGGTATCTTCTTTGGGAGCTTCTTATTCTTCGTCCGATGTTTTGTCACGATTTCCGGTTTGGCTGGTTGCCAATAACTTTGTGTGAGCAACGTTCCTGTGAATAATCCTATTCGATTCTTTTGACTGTAAAGTTATATCTGGTCCAGAGCGGTCAATAATTGTCCATTCTTCTGGGCGAAATATTGAGGCCAACTTATTCTCTTTCGTCACATTTTTCACCAAACCTTCAATTCACTTCATCTGGTATAATCGGAACTCTTTTGTTTCAATATCTTGTCCCGATTTTGTATTTGTATGTTTGGCCGAGTGACAACTTCTGGTAGTTTATCACGGATAATTCTACCAAACATGAAGATCGATGCCTGGATGTGACTCATGAGCTATTTGTAGTGTCTGCTGTTGAAGGTCCGCAGGTATCACAATTCGTTCTCCTCTCATCAACAGATTCCCTGCTCGGTATAACTCAGACTCAAAAGATTTGAACAGCTTAATCTCTCCCGACCAGTTTCCACTTTCTAGTGCAATCATGACGTCTTGTAATAAGTCATCCCTGTTCGTATGCTCCTCTATCTCTTGGATTGTTAGTGTGACAGGGATCGCCGTTCCGTAACTTTCATGATGTACAATTCAGCGTCTGGATCGAAAGGCTCTGGTTGAAGAACGGCTAGTCTTGAAAGTGAATCAGCAAGATTAGTTGCTCCTGGCTGGTAAATTACCTCGAAAGTGTATGACTGTATTCGCAAAACCCATCTCTCAATACGTGGACAAGGTTTTGAACGATGAGAAAACAGGAAATCTAATGGTTTGCAGTCCGTTATTATTTTGAATTTAGTACCCAGCAGAAACAGTTTGAACTTCTCAACCGCCCACACAAGCGCCAGCGCCTCCCGCACTGTTTGGAAATACTTTCTTTCCAAGTCGGTTAGCGCCTTACTGGCAAAAGCGATAATTCTCGTTATTGTGGATTTCTTGAAGTAGAACAGCTCCAAGACCGGTAGGACGTGCATCTGCGATAAGCAGTGTAGTGTCCCTGGGATTGAAAAACCCTAAAAATTCAACAGACGACAATTCTTGCTTGATAAAAACTCTCTGATGTGTATCTTCCCACTTGAACGGAACGCCCTCAACAGACCTCTGAGTGAATCGGTTTTGGATGCCAAATGAGGTATAAATCTGCCCACGCATGTCACTGAGCCTAAGAAACTACGAAGCTCAGAGGTTGATAGAGGAGGACGAAATTTCTGAATTGCATGCACGCGGCTTTCCGTGGGCTTCACTCCGTTTGCTTATGGGTCATAGCCCAGAAATTGTAGACTTGTCATATTGTACTGACATTTTGTGTTGGTTGAGCAAAATTCCATATAACTTCAAACGGTCAAGAAGAGCCTTCAATCTTCTGTTGTGTTCCTCCCCGGACCTTTCATAAACCATTATGTCATCCAAATATATTACATCTCCTTCTAAGCCAGCAACAATAGTCTCCATAAACTTCTGGAATTATTCTGGAGCCGAACAGATACCAAACATTAATCTTTTGTACCTGAGTAGGCCGTATTTTGTCATGAATATAGTTATTCCTCGGGATTGCTCGGAAATTTCAATTTGATGATAGGCATCTTTCACATCCACTTTTGAAAAACGATTTACATCGATTTCATCGAGTTCATCGATTTTTCCTAGCAACTCATCGATAACTGGTAGAGGATGTTTATCTCGGAGAACCGCACGATTTGCTCGCCGCATATCGACGCAAAGTCGCACCTCTCCCGAATCTTTCAATACCGGAACCAAAGGAGACACCCAAGCGGATGGTTCGGTAACCTTTTCAATGATGTCCTGATACAGCAATTCTTGAAGTCTCTTCTCAACCATTTTCTCCATCGCGATCGGTGTTCTGCGATACGGTTGTTGAACCGGTTGGACAGATTCATCGATTGGGATCTCCAACAATACTCGTTTTATTTTAGGAAACGCATTCACGCTGCCACTCACAGAATTTACTTCAAAGCCAATTTTGAGTACATGCAACTCTTCGGCCGTTTTTGCTCCAAGAAGGCACTGATGACCACCATCGACAACATAGAATTTCGCATCTGTTTCGTTCGAACCAGCTGTGATTTTAGCTTTGAACATACCGATGAGGTTCAACGGGCTTTCCGACGCATATGCCTTCATTTGTGCCCATGTCTCCTTAGGTATTATGTTGACATCGGCACTTTTTCTTCCTCATTTCGTTTATGGAGATTTTATTAATTTGAATGCGTAGGTTGTTTCGCTAGATAAGTTGAGACTTGCTCTAAATTCTTGTGTAAGATACGTTTGCAATTTGTCGAAATTTTCAAGAGTGTCTCATCTCCACAGAGAACTCATTGGTTGCTGTTTTTCGAACCTTTGTAGATTTAGGTCATGCATAACAATATTCAAAATTCTATTGTTGAAAAAGCCAAAATATTCGTTTTCAAAACTTTCTCCTATGCATTCCGATAGAAATAGAAGCCTTTTAGTTACTCAACATCGTTCTGCATATTACAGTCAATCTTTGTTGGCGAGAGGTATTGTCTTCTGGAACCAATTGCCACTAAATATTAAAACAAATGTTTCAATTGTGAAATATTTAAATATCTGTGGTGTATTATTCTCTAATCAAGTGTAATGATTTACAAGGCTTTTGCCGTACATAACATGAATTCACAGATAATTAAATAAATAAATAATGTTAAATGTTCTAGGTTCGCCAAATCGTACGAAAATTTCAGTCAAATGATCTACTAGATTTACCAATGCTCTTATGTGTTCTTATGTGCAGCACTTGAATTTCAAGGGCCTTCAAATGAAATAGAAGTTTTGTTTTAATCAATCCATCATGAAGCTCAAAATACTTAGGTGGAAGCGAAGTTTGTAAATATCCTTACGTAGACATTCCAGAAAATTTAGCATGATCTAGAAAATCTTGAAAAAATATTGTTGTTTTTTTACATACAAATAACAATATTCGAATCCGTTCATAAAATGTGTGTCGAAAAAAGTCATCCTGAAAGGGTTAAGCGACCCGAAAAGAAAGGTTGCACAAAAACTCGTGCCTCCGTATAGCCTAGCTAGCTATGCGTTTTGGAGACAAATCACGAATCTTTTGTTCAACCGGTCAACACGGCGAGGTTGGCGAAGCAGAAGAAAGGGAATCGACAACAGCGAGCGCGCGGAACACAGAAACTGGGCGGTAGGCATTGCGGCGGCCAAAGCAGCGCCAGCGATTTCTGCACGAAAAAGGGGAAATTTATTTCGCAGGTTGGGCTTTTCTCTTTCTCCCGGCACCTTTTACTCTCGTTATGTATGTGAGAAAATAAGCAACAATATTTTATGAGATGTACGATGACATAATTTTTACTCCATTATGACATATGGGCGAATGCAACGCGTCGCTGCCGGCGGTTGTTCCGCGCTTTTTTTCCTCTCTCGTTTCTTTTGTTTTGGGCAATATATTTGTGCACATGCAACAACACTGATTTCGGTTCATAAATTTAGTCAGTTTTTGGGCGATTTGGCTAATCTACACCGATGTGGACTTGGGAAGGAGCGAATGGCGTGAAAACTGCCATATAACCAAACAATGACCATTAGATGAATGACAGGTTGATGAAGTTGTACTTAAAATCGAACGTAAATCAATCATGCATGATGTCAAAAAACTTGTTGTTTGAGTTGTGTTCCAATGTAATTTTAGGTGGTGTCAATCTGGAGGAAGCCAAGCTTTCCTAGTTAATGGGCATCCATAAATGACATAGCATTTTAGGTGGAAGAGCGGTTCCACAAATTTGTGACAAATGTGTACAATGCAATGAGGTTTCCAAACATTACTTCAAAGCTCAAGGAAGCAAATTCCTGTAGGCCACGTTGATAACAGCAATGCAAGTTTTTTTTCAGACGAATTTTGACCCCAACCAAGAGACACATACTATATTGTGTATCTGAAGTATCAACTGGTATTTAGCTTCAGACATGACGCTCGAGTAGTGCAGCCATTTATCTCGGAAAAACACAAGGTTGGACTCATAACACGTTTCTCGTAAATCTCTCAGAATACAAAAAAAAATGTTCTTCAGAGGCTTATGAGCGCCACTTTCAAGTGGTTCCTTTGGATGTACCTCAGAACGTTTAAGTCGAATTTCTCACAATCAGGAGTTTTCTCCAAGATGATATTTATGGACTTCTTGAAGAATTAATCCAGGATTTTCGTATGAGTTGCACTGCAGCGGGAATTTGTTTTGCAAATTACTACAAATAAAATTGGGATTTTTGGGGAATTCTTGGTAGTATTCCAAGAGTAGCTTAGTCAACACCTCTAAGGCAACCTACAATCAATCGAAATTTGCACAACTACATTAACAACCATGATATGTGAACAAAAATACCAATAACCAGTATATTGCTTTATTGACCCATTGATCCAAAAATCGTTTTTCTTCCAACCTGTCCAACTCTTTCTGCCACAAACCTATTCAAAACTCACGAATAAAACACATAGATGCACAAACAAAAATGCCTACCATTAGTGCAATCAAACCGAGAAAAAATGTAAATGCAAATGTGAACCTCCTCTAGACTGACTAGCCCAGGCAAGTGAAATGATAAACATTTGCATCTCTCTGCATTTGGGCCGAAGTCAATTGCTCGAAGCTAGTTGTGACCATATCGACGACCAACGGACGGGACCAGGCGGTTTGCTATGGTCTAGATATATGTTATTTTTTCTTGCTTTGCGGTAAATTCATTTCTACCATTGCTGGTCCCCAAAGTTGCTCCTTGACAGCAGCAGCAGCAGCAGTCGCAGATGAAAATTGCGCAATCAAACGCACTTGAATGAAATGAAACGAACTATTCATGAATGATCCACCTAGAGTTTGGTTTGGATGCTCTGCTGATTCACAAAAAAATATAATTTCAGGTAGAATTGAACACTTTTACAGCTTTTCATGTGTTTTCTCTAATGATAAAAAAAATCCCTGGAAGCTAGAAGCTAGAAACTAGAAGCTAGAAGGTAGAAGCTAGAAGCTAGAAGCAAGAAGCTAGAATCTAGAATCTAGTAGCTAGAGCTAGAAGCTAGAAGCTAGAAGCTAGACGCTAGAAACTAGAAGTTAGAAACTAGAAGATAGAAGCTAGAAGCTTGAAGCTTGAAGCTAGAAGCTAGAAGCTAGAAGTTAAAAGCTAGAAGCTAGAAGCTTGAAGCTAGAAACTAGAAGCTGGAAGCTAGAAGCTAGAAGCTAGAAGCTAGAAGCTAAAAGCTAGAAGCTAGAAGCTAGAAGCTAAAAGCTAGAAGCTAGAAGCTAGAAGCTAGAAGCTAGAAGCTAGAAGCTAGAAACTAGAAGTTAGAAGCTAGAAGCTAGAAACTAGAAGTTAGAAACTAGAAGCTAGAAGCGAGGAGCTAGAAGCTAGAAGCTAGACGCTAGAAGCTAGACGCTAAAAGCAAGAAACTAAAAGCTAGAAACTAGAAGCTAGAAGCTAGAAGCTAAAAGCTAGAAGTTAAAAGCTTGAAGCTAGAAGCTAGAAGCTAGATTAGGGTTCCTAGTACCGACCCATTTTGACGAGTACCGGTTCTACGGTACTGTAACTCTCAGTACCGGTAGTATCGGTAAAATACCGGTGCTGGAGGACTTTTTTTGAAATAAATATAAAGCATACATAATTGGATAATTCAAATTTGTCTTTTTACCATCCACAGTGGATATTTCGCTTTGCACAGACTCTTGATACACGAATTATTCTGAACAATTTCTATCAATCTTCGTCCTATAATTTAAGCACCTTCAAATGCTTTATCTTGAATGTTCTGTAACCTTTGTGCCGAGTTGTCTAGAAAGCATGATATTTATCATCGGCAGCTTCATTTGTATCCGATAATTCGATAATCTTGTTGATAATCATAGGATCTGCTGAATAATTTCCGTTCAATAACTTCACAGTCATTTTTTTTTTAAATTCAAAAACATGTTTTAACGAAAACAAGATGCAAAAAATGAGCGTGCGTCTAAAATTTTTATTTGCGGAGATAAACCATCGCCTTGCTAAAAATATGATAGTAAGATAAACATTTATGTAATACGTTCGTTGATTGACCGGAGAAATTTACCAGTAACGTTCTTAACCAAACTTACGTATCATTTATTGTGAAGAAATTTATTGATTCAAACGATTATTACAGATTTTTCATCAGTACCGAAAATACCGGTACTAAGTGCTTTCCAGTACCGGTATTTCGGTACCAAAAAATGGCCGGTATTACCGGTACTTTCGGTACCGGTACTCCCGGTACCAAAACCCTAAGCTAGATGCTAGAACTTCTGGAAGATAGAAGATAAAAGTTAGGAGCTAGAAGCTAGATGCTAGAAGTTAAAAGCTAGAAGCTAGAAGCTCGAAGATAGAAGATAGAAGCTAGAAGAAGCTAGAAGCTAGAAGAAACTAGAAGCTAGAAGCTAGAATTTAGATGCTAGAAGCTAGAAGCTGGAAGATAGAATAAATAAAAGCTAGAAGAGAGAAGCTAGAAGCTAGAAGCTAGAAACTAGAAGCGAGAAGCTAGAAGATAGAAGCTAAAAGCTGGAAGATAGGAAATAGAAGCTAGAAGAAGCTAGAAGCTAGAAGCTAGAAACTAGAAGCTGGAAGATAGAAGATAGAAGCTGGAAGCTGAAAGATAGAAGATAGCAGATAGAAGCTAGAAGCTAGATGCTAGAAGCTAGAAGCTGGAAGATAGAAGATAGAAGCTAGAAGAAGCTAGAAGCTAGAAGAAGCTAGAAGGTAGAAGGTAGAAGCTAGAAACTAGAAACTAGAAGCTAGAAGCTAGAATTTAGATGCTAGAAGCTAGAAGCTGGAAGATAGAAGATAGAAGCTAGAAGAAGCTAGAAGCTAGAAGAAGCTAGAAGGTAGAAGCTAGAAACTAGAAACTAGAAGCGAGAAGCTAGAAGATAGAAGCTAAAAGCTGGAAGATAGGAAATAGAAGCTAGAAGAAGCTAGAAGCTAGAAGCTAGAAACTAGAAGCTGGAAGATAGAAGATAGAAGCTGGAAGCTGAAAGATAGAAGATAGCAGATAGAAGCTAGAAGCTAGATGCTAGAAGCTAGAAGCTGGAAGATAGAAGATAGAAGCTAGAAGAAGCTAGAAGCTAGAAGAAGCTAGAAGGTAGAGGCTAGAAACTAGAAACTAGAAGCTAGAAGCTAGAATTTAGATGCTAGAAGCTAGAAGCTGGAAGATAGAAGATAAAAACTAGAAGAGAGAAGCTAGAAGCTAGAAGCTAGAAGCGAGAAGCTAGAAGCTAGAAACTAGAAGCGAGAAGCTAGAAGATAGAAGCTAAAAGCTGGAAGATAGGAAATAGAAGCTAGAAGAAGCTAGAAGCTAGAAGCTAGAAACTAGAAACTAGAAGCTAGAAACTAGAAACTAGAAGCTAGAAGCTAGAAGCTAGAAACTAGAAGCGAGAAGCTAGAAGATAGAAGCTAAAAGCTGGAAGATAGGAAATAGAAGCTAGAAGAAGCTAGAAGCTAGAAGCTAGAAACTAGAAACTAGAAGCTAGAAACTAGAAACTAGAAGCTAGAAGCTAGAAGCTAGAAGCTAGAAGATAGAAGCTAGAAGATAGAATATTTTTGATAATACTGATTTTCGTACCGTAAAACGGGGTAACTTTGATAGTTTTTTCGAAGAAAACTTGAATATTTATGCATGCTGTTTCAAAGAATTATAATTCATATTTTTAAAACAAGTACTGGTATCCTAACTATCGATTGTAGTTGATAGATTGCCAAAAGATTTATTCTGAATGGACATATAATTTTTCATATCATCGAAAGTCGGTTTTCTGTTTTGGGGTAACTTTGATAATGGAACATCAATCGAACAAAATGAATGAATTAAGTAACATTTGTAGGGCGTTGCATACCTCTAGGCGTTTAACGCTATAAGGAAATTTCTTACTTAGATTACAAAAATGGTCCCAGTTTGTAAAAATAGTTTTCGCTTAGAGCTTTGAGACCGAATCCATGTTCTACTATAACTAGGCTGTCAAGTATAAGTGACGAATTCATTATAACTTCATCAAAAAGTGATCGTAGAACAGATTGTTTGAGAGCGTTTCAAAATTGCTAAAATCTTATAAATTTTCAATATTTGCATATAAATCCTCAAATGTACTTGATTCTAACGAAAATAGCTTTAACATGTAGTGTCATACTAATACTCTTTACTTTTGCATTCGTTCATCTTAACAAATTAACAGAAACTTTCTTATTTCGTTTACTATGTTGAGAGTTTCGCACTATCAAAGTTACCCGCATTATCAAAGTTACCCCGTTTTACGGTATTTAAAATGATATTGTAGCCTTTCGTTTCAGGCAAAAATCTGCACTACTTTGTATCATCGAGCAACAACTTGGTCTCAGTGACCAGCAGCTCATTTCTGTATGTTTGCATTATGCAATTAAACTGCTCCATAAAAGGGAACCGCGGTAGCGAATCTGAGCTCCAAAATTGCTTTGCCTCAACGATCTACTTGCACTGTTCACTTCCACTTCAGTTCGCCGACGCAATGCAAATTTACCAAAATCGCGCAAAATTTGGAACAACAAGTCAACGTCGAACGAAGCGCTTTGGAAAGGAAGTTGACCACCGCAAGTTAATACAAAACGCCTCCGTGGGCGTTGAATCACAGGTGGTAGATGCGATGGGCCGCGAACATTGGCGTAGTTAGGATGTATTCCAGAAAGAGACCTTTTCGCAATTAGTTGATAATATTTCGATAACTTTGATTTGTGATAATTTCAAAACAGGCTTAGAGCCAGAATCCAATTCATAGATTCCATTCTAAAAAAATGGTTTATCAATTTAGAAAAACGTTATTAATTTCTCTTTGAGAATCGCTTAATGCGAGATTTGAAATTTAACAAGGACAAAATCAAAATAAAAATCGATTAGAGTCAGTCAAGACCAGTTTTGACCAGACTTATTTCCCCGAAATTCGAATTGTGAAGCCATGAATTGTTATAACTGTGCGTTGTATTCCTGAGATGGAGGGGGAGGTGGTTGAGCTTGAGTGTTGCACATGGGATCCGACAGTTTCGAACTCGGTGGGCCGCAATTCAAATTTCGGTGAAATGATTCGCACTCACTCACTCACTCATTTCATTTCACCGAAACTTGAATTGTGGCTCTCTGGGATCAAAATTGATCGATTTTGTGTGCAGTACTCAAGCTTAATCATCTGCTTTTTTTATCTTAGGAGGATAGAGCCTGGTTGTAGTAGTTCTTGGCTTCGTAGTTCGGCAAATGTTATTTTCGGGGAAATGAGTCTGAGCAACACTGGTCAAGACCATATTTATTGCAAGAGGGTTTCTAGAAGAGGAAAACCAAGTAGGCCTATGCTTTGCTTTATTCCATGAACGATGGTTTGCAGTAATTGGCAGCTATGAAAACTTACCCATCTGTGTTTCAACAAAAATACCTAAGGTTCCAAAAATTTTGGTTTCAAGTGACAAAAAAAAGTTGAAGTTTTATACGCCTATGAGTGATGCTAGCAACACCACCACATGCTCCATCCAGTCGATCATTACGATAACAAAAAAGTTTGAAACTCTTTTTTGTTTAGATCCTGGTTTCTGTTAGAAAACAGTTCGTCCTCTATACCATTTAGAGAACAAGCATTCCAATTCAAAACATTTGGAACCAAAAATATGGACCCGTTACAGAAACGTTACCCAATAAAATTGTTACTAGTAAGTTTTACATCAACATTCTTGAGTAATTCCAATCTAAGTGTTTTCCGACGGAAGAAAGCTATCTTGTAGATGAGCATGATTATAATTTGCCTGATTCGTTTGATTCTCAAGCAAGCGATTGTTCATTGAAAATGGGAGTTGTTGGAGATTCTGCGGTACAAAAAACCTTGCGGCCGTCTGCTTGATACGAGCCTCACCAATTCGTTTGCACGAAGGGCAATCCAAAAGTAAGACTTATGGTTTCTTCCGCAATTTGCGCATACTAACTTTGTGGTATCTTCCTTCACAGGACAAACGTCCTTAGCGTGAGCAGAACCTCCGCGAATCATGCATTTTGCATCCATGCTGCAGTGTTTGGTACCACGACCCCACTTTTGACACCGACGGCACTAACTGTTCCTACGCCAATGGCGAACGGACCGTTTGCTCGGTCAGCATTACACATGTTTTAACGATCCAAGCACGACATTTTGGACAGCGCAGCTCAGCTCAGCATCCCCACAGTGAAAAGTGAAGAAAATGTTACACAGATTTATTTAACGCTGATCGCTTATCGAGCATCGATCTTGGTCTTACATACATTTTGCGGTCGATTTCAATTTCAGATAAGGCGGCTCCGCCAACGAAAACAGATGAACCATAAATCCTCCCGTGTGTCGCTTTCGGTTGGGAGCACTTCCCGACTAGAATCATAGAACATGATTGTAACACATTTCTATCAACAGCAGTTGAAGATAACAGAAGAAGAAAGAATTTGGTTATCAAGATGGCTTTGTTCTTGACGAAGTTATGAACAATAACATAATTTGCTATTGATATTTTTGAACATCCTTGATAACACTTTTGTTGCAATTATATTAGGGTAAGTTTTATTTTTGTTTCATAAAGTTCATTTTTTTTCTTCATCTACCAATGGTACATCTACTAATGGTACATGATTCAAAAAATCGAATCTAGGGAACACATTATGTAC